>NC_090982.1:64258532-64896657 GCF_040807025.1 Struthio camelus | reverse complement strand
AGCTTTCAAAAATAATACTGGCTGGCTATGTGGACAGCCTAATAGCCTGGACAGTACCAGGCTGCTCTGTACTATAGCTGTATTTCAAAGCTTCTGTTTTGAATTGTGCATACTTTAACGAGAGCTGCGAGAGAGGAGCACAGTTCCGTTGTAAATAGTGAATTTTGTAAGCAAGCTGTATGTCGTGGAATACACAAGTCTTTATCCATTGTCAGTGGGAGACACTAATTCTGTTAAATTTTGTCTAGGCTTAAGTGTTAATATGCAGGGAGCCTGATGATATTAGTAAATTTTTCTGTTTAAATCTTTGAACCTCGAGCAAGGAATACAGGAGCTTTAAAATATGGTCATTACTTTGTTAAAACCAGTTCACATCTCAAAGTGCATGAATTCCTACCAAGAACTCACCTAACCCCTTGATCAGATCATGTCATTACCAGGTGCCTGGAATGATCCTGCACGCAGCCTCGAGCAGTTGTTGCTGGCTATCAGTCAGTAAATAGTTTTAAGTTGCTTGAGAACTTTTTGAGTGTTTAGTTAGACTTCTGCTCAAAGATTCTCAAAATATGTTCCTTCATCAGAAGGTGGTAGGCAAATGCATTACCTTTTTGCCTGCTGTTGTCAGTCGTTTCCTTTTTAACATCACTGATTTGTAAATTCATCTCGTGAGGTGTCTTATCTCTTGGAATTATTTGTGAGTCTTGAACTCATGCGTGATAAATGATAGCAATGGTTAATATTCTGTGTGCCCCCCAAACCTCCTGATTTAGGAAATCACTATAGGAATGTGCTGTGTTAATGAGTCACCTGAGTGTCTGTCCTGAATGGGAATGAGTCTTATTATGCTCAAGAAGCAGATTCAAAAACCACTGTGTTTCCTGGTACTTTTAGAGGTGTATACCTGCAAAACACTTGTAGCTTAAAAAAAAAATCTGAAGCTTATTACAACAGTAATATCCTGAATTATTAAATACAAAGGAGATGTGAACTCATGGAATTTAAAATACATTGCACAGTGTGCAGTACTTTGCTGCGGAATTAACTTTCAGTAAAAATGGACTTGACAGGGCATCATCTTCAGTGGTTGTAGTGACCTTGACTCCTTCCTTTCTGTGGACAGAGAGGATCAAGCAGTCGGTATGCTGCTGACAGAGATTGACTGAAGCGTCTCAGTGTGTGAACTATCAAAATCTTAGAAGCTTTGTTGTGCTTGACCTCATACAAAAGTATCATAAGAATTGAGGCTTAAATATTATAGAGAGGGGGGGAAAAAAAAAATCCTAGAATGATTTGCGAAATAGTGACCCCATATGACTGCCCCAGTTTAGTTCAAGAAGGATACTTGTAAAACTGTTTCCACTTTGCTTACTCACATTCCTACTCTTTTTCCCTTTGCCTTTATTTACTTACTTGTTTTTCATTTTTGTTTCTCTAAATTTAATCAAATATGAAGACTTTAACGTCGAAACCAGAGAGCTGAAATTTTGTGTAGGAGTGATAAGAGGAAGAGAACTTGAAGGATGAGGAATTGTATTCACACTTATTTTGAAGTCAGTATAAATGAATGCCAGTTCTGTAAACAGAATAATTTAAAAATAGAGGTCTTTTTATTTTATTTTTACACTAGTGTTGGTAAATCTCCCTTTCATTTAGGTGTTTCCCTAGACTGTGCAGTGGATTGCGTTTTGTTGATTATACAATGCCATCTAGTGACTGCTTATATAAAGCTGTGCACAAATCGCCCAGGAAAATCTGTGGCAAAAGCAGATTGCATAGGTTGCAAGGTCAGGTGGTTCACAGTTGCAGAAAGACTGTTCTATGGAAGGTCCTATAGGTTTGCCCAGTCCCTTTGCACCTTGAGACAGGGGCTCACTGAAGAAAAATACCTTTTGTCTGGCATTTGCAAAATTGTCAGTTTCAATTTGCAATTTTATTAGTTTTAAGTTCTTTTTAAACACATTTTTTTTCCCAGACTTTTTTTTTTTCAGTGAAGGTAAACATTTAGACAGTGGTTTTTTTCTTTGTTTCTTTGCAGCTTGATCACATATTGTCCCCTCCACCTATGCCTCTACGGAAATCCAGCAATCCTGAGGTGTCTTCTGGCCCTGGAAAGTCTTTCAAATTTAAAAGACAACTGAGTGAGGATGGGAGACAGCTCAGAAGAGGAAGCCTTGGAGGAGCTCTGACGGGTGAGTTTGGGATGTGTGCGACGTTGCCTGGAGGTCAGGTGGCACCATGGCCCTGGGAGCGGTGGCATGGCCAGATGCATTGGTGGAGGCATCCAATGCCAGATGCATTGGAGGCGGGAAGCCTCTCCTGCACAGGCTCGCTCGTAACCGGTGGGGTGAGCTCACAGTTGACCTCTGCTTCCTTGGGGTGCTACTAGGTCATTCTCAGGTTCTGCTTGAGCACCTATTCCTTGAAATTTTCAGAAATGCAGTGTTTATCTGGCCGACTTAGTTTGATAGCTAAAGGGTTGTTTGAGATGTGCTTGCATGCATTCATCTGTGGGATCACATGCATCTTGCTTCCTCAGGAAGCAAAGCTGAAGTGCACAGATGGCCCATTTAGACTTGCTTTTGCTGAAGGAAAAGCAATTTGGCCTCATTTATCTGGTGGCATTCTCCTGGTGGAGAAGGGTGATTACCAGCTGGCTGTTAGCTATGGACTGTGGCTTCTGGTCTGTAGAGAGCTAGAGGGCCAGACTCCTGCGAAGTGCGCAGTCCCTTCCTCTCCTGATAGCTTCTGTGAAAGATACCATGTGCTGAAATTGGGATCATGTCCTATCATGTCCTGTGAGCTGTATAGCTGCAACATTCACTAAAGATTACTTTTTTGAATAAACAAGTGAATGAGTAATATTCTTTTTTTCTTCCTTCTTTTTTCATGCAAGTGAAATGAATGTGAAAACATTAGGACACTTAACTGGAACTTGCTGTATGTATTTCAAGAAAGATTTTTTTTTAATTCACTAGAATTTGGTAATTATAAATTTTATGAAATATGTAATTTCTAGCAGTCTGATCTGTTGTGATGAACAGAAAATTAAGTACTTCATGAAGGTAATAGATTCCAGTATGTTTACTGGAAGCAGTAAACTTGGGAATTGTGTCTCGTTTTGTCTGTTCAAGTTAGGTTGATTGTTCACTGACGTCAAAATCAGACGGGTGAGATTCTGAGGTTCAGATTACAAAAAGCTGACATGGCATTTACTAGAAATGTGGCTGTTTGCTATCTCTAAATTCTGTATATTGTTCAATGGTGATTTTGCTTGGAGATGAAAAATGTTGTCGAGATGGACAAAACTGGCTTTTCCCTCTTGCTTTTAAAGTGTCTGCTTCTCTTGCTTCCCTCCTCACTTGTCTCCCTGTCCTTATGCTAGAAGCTGCTCCAGGAAGCTTTTACAATAACTCTGCATCTGTAATCAGTAACTTTAGAATAACCTAGAATGCTCTAAAGGAATGACAAATAGTATTGGGGGGGAGGGGTGTTTTTAACCTAAGTAACTTAATTCTTTAAGTTGGCTTTACAAGGAAACAAGATAGATGCTACTACAGGAACTTCTTGTGTTACATCAGAATGTTACATTGACTGTGATTTTTAGCGTCAGCAGGATAAGATTTGTTCTTTTCCTTGCAACTTCATTTTTATCAGGAGTTGTAGTATGAAGATTTCAAGAATTATTTAAAAATTTGTATGGCCTTTAGTGAAAGGTAAGTGACTTAGTCTGACTTGTCAATTTTGCCAACCCTGTCGGTGAACTCTGATTTCTCTGGAGCGTTACAGAGTGTTACTAGTTTGGTCTTTAGTAACATCTTTAAAATAGTGTTTTATTGGGACTAGCAATTGCCAGTACACCATTTGTTATTTCAGCAGGAGTTGTGTGGGTGCTTTTTAATTTAAAGTAGGGTAGAGATCTCTTAAAATCTGAACTTTCCCACATAAACCCTCCAGAGGAAGAGCGAGAGGACAGCCTTACCAAAAACAAATGAAGCACATGTGCTCTGCTGCTGTGGAGTCTCTGGTCTTTATGCTTGAGTTATTGCTTGAGGCCTTTATAAAAGGTAATGGATGTGCTTTTTGTCTGCTTACAATATGTTGTGCAGGGTTTCATGTCAGGATTCTGAAATATAGTGTGCAATAACGTTTAACTGCTTTATTACTAATGCACTTTAAATGAACCTGAATACCCTAAGGCTTTAGTATCTTAAAATAGCTTAAATATCTTAACAACTTTCATGATGCTGATTAGATTAATCAAAGTCATTCTGCTGACAGAAATTTCTTAGTATTCTTTCAGGATTATTCAAAAAAGTGATTTAAGTGAACTGCTGCAGGTAGACAATTGCTATAGAGTACCACAATACCACTGAAAGGAAAGAAATCCCCTGCATTAAAGTGAATAATCTGACGCATGTCCTTGATTTGGGTTTATTTCCCCACTCGCCCATCTCCTCTCTAATTTCTGTTCAAGACTTAGTGTTTCTGAAAAGCTGCTAACTGACTATAAAGAAAAAAAAGTTTATTTTGATACCTATCATTTGAAAAAGTACTTGATTTTTAATACCACTTTATACTGCCTACTGTCATGCTTTATTCTTAGCTTCTGTTCTATTGTGTTTGAACCTGCTTTTAATTACTAATATAACAATGGAAATCTGTTTGGAAAACAGAACACTATTTTTCAAATAGTGTAAGGTACGATCTCTACCTGTCTTACTCAAAGATGTTGCTTTTGCTAAACACATTAAGTGGGAGCACATTAAGTACATTAAGTGGGAGTAAGTAAAGCAAGGGAGAAGATTCCTAGCTCACAATTTGCAGAATATTCTTATGCTGATGATGATTGTTGCTCACTTAAAAAATGTTAGAAATTTAATTGTCTTTTGTGTGTTACTTTGACTTTCCCTTTTTTTTAAAAACACAGAATATTTGAGCCACGGGTGCTAAGTAGTATTAATGGTAAAGCTAAAAATAAATTTTTAATTCATTTATATAAAACCTGATATTTCAAATTCTGTAAAGGTGAATACTAATAGAGATAAATTGATAGGTTTCTGTCTCTGGCAATAGATCCCAAATAAATGAGTCTTTGGGCTTTGCAAGAGGGAATAATGTTATGCATGACATAAAGGAAGAAATAAAATCTATGTTGTTGCAATATATAAAATGAGACTTACAAAACCTGAAGGATTACAGATACTGGGAACCTATTGCTGTGAATTGGCTAAAATAAATTGCCAAATCTTTATATAGGGATATGAGAAAAACTGAAAATTATGTACAAGGCCTTTCCAGTGAAAAATCAGCACAAGGGAGAGGAGGTCTGGAAATTTGAAGGAAAGTTAAGATAGAAACCTGACTTATATTATACACAGCTTAAAAGAAACTGGAGCACATGTCTTTTCCTATATTGCAGTGTTTTAAGCGGTCTAGCAACCATACGTTTTCAGTGACAAGCAACGAACGCTTTTCAAACGTAGAGGAAAATTAAATCAATGCTTTGGAGAATAAATCTGCTGTTGCTTGCTGTTGAAAGTCGCTAGGGATCCCCTGATATCAAATGAAATTCAGCCAATACAAGACGTGAATACTGCTTCCTGGAGATACCAGGCTACTGTCACTGACTGAAGAGACACTTCAGTCTTAATTGTTGTGACAGTATTGCTTTACTTAGCCTCCATCCCTGCGGAAGGGAAGGAAGAAGGCTTTTGGAGAAAGAGAGACTGAATTCGAAATGAAAAGACTTTACTGGATGCGGCCTGATACCAGCCACACGCCTACACGCGTGTACATAATAGTTCCTATTGCGAAGCGCAAGGTCGGACCTGGGTCTCCCCAAGGCAAGAGGCACCTGTCCTTGGTGAGAACCTGTGCATGGATATAAATACCTCCCCCCCTAGCTTTTAAGTTGCCTTTTTAACAATTTCAAACAGTGTGCAGACTGCAGCTTTAAAACTTGTTTCTGCTCAGGAGAAAAGATGGTTAATTAAAAAGCTGCTTTTCTGTGCTGTCTGGTTTTCTTGATCTCTGCTAACTTCAAAGGGCTGTCTACAGTCAGAGGGTTTTTCGCTTAAATTGTCTACAGGTTTTAGTTTACTGTGTTCAGAGATGTTTAAATAGAGTTCATATCAAAAAAAAAAGATGCAAACGGCTGAGAAATTAAATGAGCTTCTACTGTGGAGGAGTTAACCTGGCGAATCACTGAGGCAAGCAAATTGAATTGGCCTTGCTTTCTTGTCCCACCGCTGTTTCTCAGTTTGCACTGTGGTGGGCAGTGCAGCTCTGTTCAGTCTCCTCAGTTGCTCTGATGCAACATTTGGAAATTCCTAAATACCTTTCTACCCCTGCAAGGCATGGTTACGTGTCACCGTGAGGGGTTGGGGTCTTGCAGAGCGCTGCAGCTTAGCTCTGTGTCCTGTACTATGCTGATAGCTCCACAGTTACAATAATAATTAAAAAAAAAAACCAAAAACTTTGCTACCTATAGTTTGAACTTATTATTTTGCCTCCTGTTATTCATTACTGCCTGGAAACACACTTCCTGCCGGGCTAGTTGTCTCTAATTGTGGTATGGCTGTTATCTTGCTAACCTTAAATTGAACTGGTACAAACACTAGTGAGATAACGTGTGCAGACTTCATTTTATAGCATCTATAATCCAGAGATCCTAAAGCACTGTACATAAATGAAGTTACTTCGTTATCTAGGGAAGAGTGAAAAAGTAAGAAATGTTGAGATATATATATTTGTTCTTTTGTAACGTTCTTGCTTTGATTGGCTTTCCGCCTCTAAGTCATCAGTTGAATTTAGGTTTGCTCAGCAATGATTGTTATTCCCATATAACAAATACATGGTTGATATGAAATGAATTCTCAGTCTGGTTTTCACATCAGCGATTCACCACTCTACTTACACTAATTAGCAGAAAGATCAGCAGCTTTATGGGCCGTGAAGAACAAGCTGCTCAGTTATCCATGGGTTGGCACGTGCTGGCAGGACTTGTGAAGGGAGGCTGCCCCCCTTCGTATGGGGGAGGGAGCATTTGGCAGCACTAGTAATCCATGATTTTCACCAACATTAAGCTGTATAAAATGTGTAATCAATATTGCTGAAAAAGTAGATTAGCTCATTAAATCTTAAAATGTCAAATATTTGATACAGTTTGGCTGTGAAAAATTGAGTATAAAAGTACACACAAGTATACTTTGAAACCTCTTTGGAAATGGTGCCTTCCCATTCCTGTAACTGGTTATCATAATAATGATGTGATTACTTTAGTGATAACATTTTAAAAATAGATTTTGTTTTTATTAATGATGCCTAGGCAGCACAGATCAGCGGAAAGAGGGAACATTTCCTTTTTACGGTATCAAAATTGTTTACTGGTTTCCAGTTGTGGGACCAGTTATACTTGTGCAACTCCATAAAAAGCCTTGTGATTGTATAGATGCCTCTAGGGATATAGTTTGAAGGCAGCCACGTTATTTGGGTTCTGGAACTGGAAATAGGTCAGCAGAATCTTAATTAAGATAGGATGTTGGGGAAGACATGCTTGTCTGTTCCTAAGATGTATAAGACATCGGTTTGAGTGGGAAACTTTATTTTGTGGGTTTTCTGGTTGTCAGGATTCCACTCCCCCCCGCTGCCCCGGCACACACACGCGCAGCAGAAAGGGTATGTTTCAAAAATGTCTTCATCTTCCTGAGCCATGAAATGACTGGATTTGTGCTGTTTAGAAAAACTTCAGGCTGAACCCATCTGAGAGGTCTCTGCAACAATGGCCGAGAGAGGGTAACAGCCCAGCATTGGGACCAAAACCATTTGGTTACTGGGTTCAGGAGGAGAAAGGGTTCGGCGGCCAATGAACTACGCACCACTGCGATGACGGGGGAGGCACAACCCACTTCAGTCAAAATCACCGCATACTACTAGTATAGCTTAAGAGTATTTTCAGCGCCTTCCTCAGACGCTTCCTTGAAGTACTCTTAGCACATGTGTTAAATGCTTTCCAGTTTTAGCAGAAAAAGATAGAAGCAGTCTATTATATAACTACACCCCTGAAAAATGTTTTTTTTTTAAGCATGCAGTATAAAAACGTCTTCTACAGATGAAGTAAATATATTCTGCTGTGAAATACGCATTTTTAAAGGATTCTTAATGCACTAGTGGTTGAGATGATGTTAGGTTATACTTGTCACTGTCAGCTACTTTTTGTCATTTAAGGCTTCAATCAACCTGTGTAGTTAAGAGCTGATTTTACTACTTTGTATGTCTAGTAAGATAATTTCCATATTCTTTGACATGTCTGGATTCTGCATCATGTAGTCTGAGAAGAGAACAGAGGATAACTGTATTCCTGTCTCATTATTTTGCTTTTAACTCCTCCATTGCTGCTTAATCATGCTTGTATCATCAGAACATGAAAAGTTGATTGTTGTTGAGATCAAAGCAAACTGTAGCAGTAGAGGGTCTAATTAGAGGATAAATTTACATGTTGCCTATTGTGAAGGGTGGAGAAGCAGAGTTTAACCCTCTCAGGGGCACTTTATAAAAGCAGCTTGAAAGTTGTTTAAACAGTCACTTGTCATAATGGAGAAATAAAGTGGGGAGAAAAAGAGCGTACATATTTAATTCCTGAGGCTCAAGTTGTAGCTTCCTTAGGAAAACCCCAAGAGCTGTTGAGCTAGCGGGCGGAAGTAGTGGCACAGCTGTCGAAGCGCGCGTGGAAGAACTTGCCTGTACTTTGTTAAACACTTGTGTGCAATCAGCTGGCTGCCCTGTGCTGAGTGCTGCGAGGCTGCAGTCATGTTGTTGGTAGTACCTGAGCTGGTTAGTGCCAAACTGTCTTCCAGTGTATTTACAAATAAATTATAATTGCACATCACAGCTGCATTATTTGTACTCTTGGAGATTTAAGTCTTGTGTTCTCACCCATGGACTTCCTGGAGTGGGGAGTGTGAGGCTGTGCAGCCAGTGGTCCCTGCTTGTGAGGGAAGCTGTACTTGGGTGCTCTGAGATGCTTTAGCGTAAGTTGAATGCAGCTCAGAAACGTTTGAGAAGAGGGAGAAGTACCTCTTTATGCTTAGTTCTTAAAATGATGGTTGAAGGTTTGAATGAAAATTATAGAAGTTTTCCAATGAAAACAGAGCATGGCTTTTCTCTTAGGAAACTTCTTCCCTCCCTCCCAACTCCTGAACAATTACGGGAAGCACATAGCTACAGATCAGCTCTTAAATAGTGTGACACAGCAATGTATACCTGAAACGAAAAGGGGGCTGATAGGGAACTGTACAGAAAGTAGCATGAGTGCCACATGTCACTTCATGCCTGTTATCCAGAATGCAGTCTCTGAGCATTTTCTTGCTAGCCCTATGAAAGAAGTCTGTTTTGTATCTTACTGTAATTCCTATGAAGTAGGTAGCCAAAAAAAGTAAACGCTGAGATGCTGGGGGGTTGGTAGTCGAGAGAATTAACTGCTAGCCAAAGTTACAGTTCGTACAGAGGTTGAGCTGAGCAACTGTGTATTTTCTGAAGTCTGTAAAATTAGACAAGATGCTTTCTGTGCACAACCTTGTTGTGAATCTGCCACTGTTCAGTGTTGTGGATGAGAGCTATCTCTCTGAGCATTTAGTGTGCAGGATTCTTGCTTTTGCAAAACTGACTTTGATATCAGAAGGAACAATGCAACTATCTCATTGTTCCTTAGAGGTAGTCTGATTTAATGTGGTTTTAGTGGCATTGTGCATTTAATCTAAACTTTCACTTTTCCAAGTCTTTCCCTCCTGTTATCACAGTTCACGGGTCCAGTGCTGATAATAAGTTTTTCTAGAATAGGTGTAAGCTGGAATAAATAACGGGTGAAGGGGAAGCAGGGGTATGTATCTGTGTGTTAGGGTTTTGCTGTAGAATGGAAGAGCAGCCTGTAAGTCTTGAAGCTTCATGTTAGTGGTATGAGGAAAAAAAGCTGTCTTTGTTGGTAAGATGAAGAAAAGAAAGCAGCAGAACATGGCCATCTCTAAACTCGCTGATAGATATCTCCAGCAGTTTATTTTACTGAGTTCTATTTCAGCAGAGTTGGGAAGTGAGGAAGTAGAGCTGTTAACAGTAACTTCAGGATGTAGTTGGTTTTTACAAATTAGATATCAGTGCCACCAGCTGAGTAACTGTGCTATTGCAGTTGACCTTTTTAGTATGGATGACACTTCCCCCCAAAAAAGAAAATCTAAAAAAACCTGGAGATATTTGAAAGGCATTGAGGATCACCAGCAAATATTGTTGCTTTCAGAATGCTTCAGTAGCTGATTGCAAACAATTCATTGAAATGTAACTTCAGCTACTATAGGTTAGCAGGGGAATTTGTATGAATTAATTCATACATGACCAAAGTTCTGTATTGTCTTTTAAGTGTCTTTCAGGTATTACAATGAGGTGGGGGTAGGAAT
This sequence comes from Struthio camelus, assembly GCF_040807025.1. Classification (NCBI taxonomy): domain Eukaryota; kingdom Metazoa; phylum Chordata; class Aves; order Struthioniformes; family Struthionidae; genus Struthio; species Struthio camelus. Next base: position 64,886,212 of record NC_090982.1, on the reverse strand, counting down.
GATTTCTTGCAAGTATGGAAATGATAGGCTATTCTGAGTATTTCCAGAAGGAAGGATAACTATGTGATTTATTAATTTTGGTAATAGACTCATAAACAGTTTCTATTCTGAATTATTTTTTAGTTAATGGAGGCTTGGTTTGTTGGATACAGTTTGACAGATCTACACCTCCATCTTTCTTTGTTTCTGATCCCAAACTAGATGTGTCCTTTTCCAGCTGCAGTTTGGCAAGTAGGGTAGAAGCCATATTGATGAAATTTTAGGACAGTTCTATTGCCTTTTTAGACCATAATCTCACCAAAAAGTTCCAATTCCGAAGTCTTAGTTTTGCTGTTGGTGGGCCACATTTGTTTCATACATGACCAGATACCACTTCTTCAGCTAGTTTTAGAAAGTGAAACTGTTATAGAGCATTTTAAATAGTTGGGTTTTTTTAGTGTATCAGAAAGTGAAACATTTATTATGTGTTTAATAGGATTTCTTCTGATAAGTACTTCTTGTAAAGTAACAGAAGAAATGATAATTGATTCAGCTGTAATTGTAGGCTTGACTGAATACTATGTTTAGTGGACAGATCAGCTTGAAGTTCCCCTCTTACATCAGGCTGGGAAATTGGCATTGTTTAATTTTAACCATGTGCAGCTGAGTGATGTATAACATGACAATTTTCTTTTGAAGTTTTAAGTAATAAATGATGCATGAATAAAACAGTAACTTTATTTTTTGCCTGCTGGCAGCCATTTGAAATTGTACTTAAGTTTGTTGATGTAACTAGAAGAAAATAAGGCACAACATTGAAAAGTTTCCTAATGACGGCTTTTAATCCAGACACTACTGTTTTATGTTCCTATTAATGCTAATGGGAATTGCATACTTTAATTCCCCATGCACTGATGTGAGAACAGACCCTAAAATTTATAGCCTCCACATCATTTCCTACAGCTGGGCTATCTGGAACAGATAATTTGTAGTAGTAAAGCATGATGCTCTTTAGGGTAATGTGATGGTAAGATGCTAACATAGGAGGTTCTGCCCCTTTTTCCCCGTACGCCTCTATAAAGGCAGTTTGCCCTTTCTCTCCTCTTTTTCTCTGTGCAAGCAAAAGCCATGGTGCGTTGCCTCCAGGTCTGGTTTCTGTTTTGTGCTCCCAGGCTGCCCATGGCCGTGCTCGATGGTGGCAAGGGAGCTGGGGAGGAAGGATGACTTCAGGCTTTACCCCCTTGGCAGCGAGAGCTGGCGAGGACTGTTCTGTCCCCTTTTGCGGGAGAAAAGGGGAAGGAATAGGAAGAGGAAATGTGCCCAAATGTGTTTCCTTCCATATACTTTGAGCCAGAGCTACCTGCAGGAGGGTTCAGTTCCTTCTTGCACCCAGCCTGGTTCTTGCTGAGCTTTTCTCAGCTAGCTGGTACTCAAAGGGCTCCCCAGAGAGCGCTCTGGAGGGAGCGCACCAGCCAGCTCGTCCTTGGTGCATCTGTGTACCACAGACATCAGTTCTTGAGCGAGAATCAGGTTTTTTTGACTTCGGAGTGGTAGGGAGAAGAATCTAGTTTTCTGAGTTGTTTCAAATCATCTGCATGCATGTCATAAGTATGTATACTGATTTTACTTCCTTGTTTTGATAAATCAATTACTACTTGGATTTCTCTTACTCCTTCCCACTACCCCCTAAGGACAGGATGGCAAGAGGCTCATGTGAAGGCTGCTACTTCACAGCAGCTGCAAGAAACACTCTGATGCTTGCTTCATTCAGTTTGTGGGATGTTACAGTTGTATGCACAGCTTCCATTCTGGGCTAATTGTGTCCGTGGCTAATATCAGCCCCAATACATGTGCCTGAATATTAGCAAAGTACATACCTGTTTTTCATTTCCAATTGTGGAATGGAGAACTGCTTTAATACTTTCCTCAAATTTTTTTTTTCTCTTTTTGGGATGCTTCCTCTATATTTATTCTTATAACTTGACTAATTGCATAGCAGAATCTCCTCTAGCCTAGGTACCTCTGTAATGGCAAAAACTTCATATGTATGCCAGAGGTTTCTCTCTATTGTATAAAACTTTTAAAATATAAAACTACTGAAAATTTAAGGCAAGTGTTTCCCAAATTTGAGCTAAAACGTAAGGATTTATAGGTATTAGATATAAGCTCTCATTTTCTTTCCATTTAGTTATTTTGAGTGACTCCATTAGCATATGGACTTTGGAGGGAGAGAAGAGGAGAGTAATACTTCAACAGTAGGAAAGATTTTTAGAATTAATGAGAATAAAATAAAGCCCACCTTCTGTGACTGATCTTTGCAGAAGGGTATCTGGTTTATAAGTCCTTTTGAGGCCTTTTACACAGGAAAGCGTACCACAATATGTACACATTGGACACAACAGAAACAAGAAATAGCAACAAAGTTTCCTTCTGAATTTTCTAGAAATATTAATTATGAAGGAAGATCAATATGATAGGGAAATTCAAGGGGAAGGTGACACTATGAACTCCAGTGATGCGTTCCCTATGTCCACCAACATTACTATTACATAATACCATTAAGTAATGCTAAGTAATTACCGTTATGTAATTGACTTAAGTCACGTTTCATTGAAAAGTGTTTTGATAAATATGCTGGACTAATGAGGATTGCATTCTGACATGGAAAGATATGGTATTGGTAACAAACAGTGTCGTGACCAGAATATCTTGGTCTGTCTTAATGGTTTCAGGCACCGGATGGGTGCCAGAGATACCAGCAAAGCCTCTGCAGAAGACGTGGGAGAAAGTCCAAGGCCGTGGTGGGAATGAATGGAACAGCAGTAGGGGACCTGTAGCTGTAGATGACTCATCTGTATCAATAGCTGATGAAAGCAGCGATCAAATTACAACACGGTTTGTTGTTAGATGGACGTTACCCGGGACTCCGGCACAGTTTCTGGGCTATGTACATGCCACAATCCTGAATTACGATAGAAGGAATGAAGTGTAGTTGAGGCAGTGTCTTCCTCACCCTCTGTCCCTCATAGGTCAGCTCACTTAAAAAGAGGAGCAGTCTCTTGCAGCTTGGAACTGGAAGGCAGAACTGGGTGCAGCATGAAAGCCAACAGTGCAATTCAGCTGAAGTTTCATGTCGAAAACTGACATTTAAATCACTTTTAACAGTGAAGAAAGTCTGAATGTATAAATTCTAGGGCTTTATTAAAGACAAACGGCAGAAATATAAAAGCAAAAAAATAACGCATACAGTTATGAATGAAACTATATCAGGAAAAAGTGTCCTTGGGGACACTTTTTGCTTTGGGATGTTTTTGAGGGTACTGGGGACAAGAAGCAGTAGGAGTGGATAACCTGGAAGTGAGGGGATTATTGAATTTTATATGGGGGGCATCCAAGGAGACTTGTTGACTATTTCATTGTGGGCAGGGACTGTTCCCATGTGTAATGGTTTAACGCAGTGGCATCCTAATCTCTCAAAGAGAACTGATTGAATTTTGGAAGTTTTTTTTTTTTTTTTCCTGTAAGGAACGTTGATGTTCCATTTGTGTTTGGAAAGGAAAAAAGTCTAATTTTTTTCTGTACAGTATGTCTAGCTTTTCTTATTTTAAGAAATATAATATTAAGAGTACAGTTGTCATTGTCAGGGTATCTTGCTGTAACTCACTTTCTTGTTGGTAATATAATAATGTAATATATAATAAATAATTGCTATTCTCCTGATAGTATCTCTCTGCAGGAAGGTTAATGGTGTTCCTGGATAAGAGTTTTATATCTGCTACCATCTTTCTGTATATGCCATTGCTATTTTTGCTTGCATAGAAAGCATTTTTACTATATGCAATTTCTGTGTTTAAAACTATTGATGAATGTACTATCGCACAAATAACTAGAGTCCTAGGCAGTCTACTGAACTTGCCTTAAGTTCAGTATGTTGTGAAATCTGCTGTGCCAACAAGGCTCCTGTCTGGGGGTAAGGGTTAGAAGAGAAATTATTCTATCATCACACATGCTCACATTTCTCTTGGTAATTTTGATCATGCTGTCTAATTAGCTACACCACAGGCCCTCCAACATTAAATATTTCTAGAGGCTACTCATGCAAGAAAAGAGTGGAAAATCAAATGAGTTCTTTAACTCAGGGCTGGTGTCTGCACTTTATCTGCTCTGTTTTCTAGTTAGTCAGACAAAGCCCTTAATGTTGAAGGAAGGGCTTAGCACAAACTTCTCTTGTGTGATGAACACTAGGTCTAGCCTCTGTATCAAAACATCATAGAATTTCCTGCATATGTTTGAGTAAAAACTGAATAAAATATAGCTGACTGTAAAGGACAAAGAGTAAAGTTAACTGAGAGATGTTTTATGTCAGCACAGAGCTGTGCGTTTTAAGATATCGAGTGCTCCGCTCTACTAAGAGACTTACATGAGTAGGAATTGCAATACCAGCTCTCTGTGTTTTGGGTCTGGCTCCCATTTCAAATAAAAAGTAGATACGACCAATAATAATGGCACTTATTTCTTATCTGTTCTTCTCTTTCCAGACCTCACTGACTTGTTAATTAAACCTTTTGGGCTAGGGGTCCAAATCTAAACAAAACTAGATTCTTTTTTGAACAAAATCTAAATAATTGTCTTCAATGCTTGTTTGGGAAGCTCAATGGGATTTCAATCTAAACTGAAAACTAGTGCAGTCTGGAAAAGTTCTTGTCACTGACAGTGAATTTCTAGAACAGTTTCAAACCCATTCTGTAAAGTGCGTTGGTTAACCAAGAACAGTGCTCTCCCCACTTCTAGAACAAACTTTGGAACTAGAGTGCCAGCAAGCAGGTCTGCTTTATTTTGTTCTTCAGATCGGAGGAAAAGTATGTAGCTTTTCAGGAAAAGCATTGATTCCTATGGTGATACAATGTGTTTAAGAGTATGGTATGGGGAAATCAAGTTGCAAATTGTTCAGCATGATTTTCCTGGTGACTTCCAAGGTGGATTAATATGGAGTTTCTAGTAAGTGTGTGTGTGTAAAGTATATCCACTTGACCAACAAACAAAAAAGGCATTGATTGGTAAAGCATTTTACTAGTGTTACTGCTGGCGATAGGAGGTTTTGTTTGGAGCTGTGTTGACTCTGATGGAATTTCAGGAACTTTCTTGCAGATTCTCACTCTTTTTTTTTTTTTTTTTTTTTTTGGTAGCCTGAGAGTCTTTTGTAATGTGGGTCTGAGCAGTAGTAGACTTCTGATTTCATCCTGAGAGCCTTGTCTCTCCATTGACTCTCTGGAGACAAGGCAAAGAAGCAACTAAAGAAAATGAACAGACCTTTTTTGAAGTGGAAATGAAAAATCTGTTTAAATGGAAAGTGTGTGTGACTTAAAAATAAAGAAGTGAATAAACTGTTTTTTCCCACTGGATGAGAAGGTATTCTCTCTTCAAGGTGATAAATAAGCTGTAGCTGACTGCATATGTCACTGGCTATGTCATTGTCTGTGTCATTCCAGGATTAACATGAAGGGAATATCAAATATGTGGCATTGCAATCAATACCTTGAGCATTTTATAGCTTCCATTTAGTGGAGGATGCTGGCAGCACATGTGAAAAGGTAATCAGGGTTTGGTAGAGGCTGGCAGAGAGCAGCTGGGAAACTAGTTCAATTTTTCCAGTTTTGGAGAATGTTATACCCTGCATAACTGGGCAGTACAGCTTTATTGTACATCTTTCTTTGAGTCTGCAGCAAGCTGTTAGCAAATTGGGTGAAAAATGTCTACGAGCTCTGCGTTGCCAGTATATTAGAGAACAATACCATGTTCTAAAGACTAACTGAGATGTTTTAAAAAGTCTGTTCTGTGCTGTTGCTTGGGAACTCTCTAGCTCCTAAAGAAGTTTCCAGAGGCCATGGAAGTGCTCTGTGGATTTGCTGTTAAAAATAAGCTTGTGAAGCTAAGTACTTGGATCTCCTGGCAAACCAGTACCCAGTTAAAAGGGTACAATCCTGTATCAGTGGGTCATGTGCATACCCACTCTGTGGTTCCTTGAGGTGACAAGGTTAATGAAATGAGAACTGGTCTCATTTCAGGAAACAAATGTTTAGTATGTGTGGTTTCGAAGATGACTTACATCTGAGCTGATCAATCAAAATCTCAAATTGTGATTTTTGAATATAATTTGTTTCAAAAATATATATTTTTCTGAATTGTCTTTTTGGAGCTTTCATTTGCAGTCTCTGCATCAGCCTGTTGGTTTTCTGAGAAAAGATGTCAATTGTCTGGGTAGGGTGATTCTCTCACTAATGCAGTTTTCAGAGGTAACTGAGAACTGAGGGTGGACATGCGCAATAAGAGCAGTGACTAGCCCAGTATCTGGTCTCTGAGAGTGGCTGAAAGTAAACAAAAAGAAACCGTATCATTACATGCCTGTGCTCTTAATAAATTTCCCTGACTATTCCTTCTGCTTCTGTTTTGCAGTTCAGGGACTTCCTGAACCAGAGGTGGCTTCTCCATAATTAGTACTCCTATACTACCAATAGTTCTCTTTGCTATAAACTTTTTCAGCCTCTCTTTGGGAACATAAGTTTTTAATCTTCCTTTAGTAAGGAGTTCTGCAGACCCGTTATCTGTGTATGAAAAATCGTCTCCTTTTTTGAAACTGTCTCCTCCTAGCTTCCGTTATTGCCCTCTAAATGTTGTAGTGGAAGAGGCAGCGACAATCTTTGTATCTCCCTTGACATTCCTAGTCCTTCTAGTTAGGATTCTGTCTTCTGGGAGGATGTGATCAGGGCAAGAGAATGTATGGTTGTTTTCTACAGCAAAGACCTTTATCACTGGAACCGCTTCTCCCTTCATCAGGTGTATTTCAGTCCCTTTCCTTAAAACAAAAGGGATGTGCTCTCTGTAGAGTTTTTAACATAACCTTATTAGATTACCATGGTTGATAAGGAGTGCTGAGTTTTTAAGTTAATGTGAATCTTGAAGGAGATATGGCTTATTGGAGTTCTTTGATACAAAAATGTAAACTGTATTGCATACAAGGTTTGGAATAATGCATTTGCACAAAAAAAGCCTCACATATAGTTTTTTGCTATACTTCAGAATCTAGGTTTCTTTGGTTCAGACCCACCATTCTGGATGTTTGCATCTGTTGTTGCATTAGTTATGATTCAGGGTAGAGGGAAGGTACAGCTGTGAGAATATTAAGTGAGTTTGAGTAAGAAAAAGTGAACTGTAAAAATTCCGTTTTGATGGAATCCCCTCTGATCAGGGCTATAGTGAAAGGAGCCAACATTGTAGAATGGTGGATGCCTACCTGAGAAACCAAAAATATAGGTAAGAGCTTTACCTTACAGTAAACTTTGTCCATTACATTACCTTGTCTGTAACATCTAATATTTTAATGTACTCTTTCTTAACTTGACAGGCAGGTACCTGCTTCCTAATGCAATTGGACAACAGCTATGGCAACCTGCAGAAACCTCTAATCTTATTCGCATGCGCAGCCAAGCACTTGGACAGTCAGCACCTTCACTTACTGCTAGTTTGGTGAGTAATTCTTTTCAAAGCTAGGCGTATACAGAAAAAATCTATTGCATCTCCATGATTTCAGAATTGGTGTGGGGATGAGGATCAAACCACAGTTTGTTTCCAGACCGGCTTCTCGTTCTTAAGCCACATCTTTCACATAACCGTAGGGCATTTCTGCATACAGCATTACTTAATATGTTGAGCATGGCTGAATGACATTTAATGGTAGCAGCAACTCTGAATTGCATTACTGAGTTTTGCATAACATCTTAGCTGAATGAAGCATTAATATAGCTATTTGTATTTAAATAATTTCTTTCCTAAAAAAAGAAAAAAAAGGTATGCTTTTTAAGACAGCAGTAGAAGGCAGCCGGCCTTTCTCTTGGGCATTCTTCTCTATCAACTTCTTTGTTTCCACTTTCTGCGGGACTCTGCTGTCAGGAGAGCATGGGCATGAAGCAGGAGCTTAATTAAGTCTTTTGAATAAAGTGATAAGGAGAGGGGGCAGGGAAGATATACATCATACTCTTGAACTTTCAATTTTTTGTTTTCAAGAATCCATTCCACTGCTTTGTCTTCTGTGCACTAAGATCATATGAAGTCTTGGCATTTTAATGCAAGACCTCTATATACTGTCCTATACTTTTCTTCAGAAAAGGGCTTAATGAATATATTTAATGTTGATTGAAAAAGCAGAAAAGTGCTAGGAATGATGCCCCCTCTCCTACCTTTTGACTGGTTAAAATTTTGCTGATTCATGTGTAGCTTCCATGGAAGGCTTGTTCTAATACGCAGCCTTCAGGTCAGAAAGAACTATGATCCAACGTGCCGACTTTTAGTATCATATGGGCATGTAGATGGCTAGTTTCTATGTGAATCTAACTGAAATAGCATTTTATTATGAAGAGCCCAAAATCTGGACTTACAAATGTAACTGTGATTTCTGCTTAATGGTATTGTTAATTATTTGTGGCTCTTTGGCACAGATGTGGTATATCAGATTTGATCCTTACTGCAAATGCTTGATTATTTTGGAAGTTGTATGTTTTGTGCCCAAATGTTTTCCAGACAACTAGTTATAACTTATGTGTTTTGTTTTCCAGTTTGTTAGGAAAAACAACAGTTCATTGTGAAGGAGATATTTTGAGATTATGTATGGTTAAAATGATAAAGATAATGTAGATAATGATGATCACTAAATGATGTAGATAAGCATTCAGAAATCAATTTTTCAACTTCATCAGAACCGTATGTTCTTCTTCCTTTTCTCTACCTGGGGAGGAGGGGAAAAAACTTGTATATTCTTCTAATGATCGTTCCACAAAAAAAAAAGTGCTGTGTTGCTATTTGATTATCTCTTTCTGCAAGCATAACTCTTGGATGTCATGCTGCTAGCAATGTTGTGCTTTTGGTGTAACACTTTAAACTATAGTAAGAACAAGATTCAGCAGCACGCTGACAAAAAGATTTTAAATTATCATAAAACAGAAAGCTAATGAAAAATTCAGTGAATCATACTTCCTTAAGGTAAAGTCACCTATTGAGGTTTATGGCGTATTTGTCATTTTGACTTCTTTGTGTCTGTCCACATCTTTTATCTGTACTCGACTGCAACTTTTTTTTAAGCATTGCAAATGCAGAGGAGAGCCTTCTATTCAGCACATCCAAGCAGTTCTGATAAGAAATAAATACTTTTATGAGGAACCCGCACCTCCACCTTGCACACAGTCAGACTTGCCTGGTAAGGAGCCTAATATCATATTGTCACATGCGGAGAGCTCTTCTAAAACTTGCTTTGCCAAATGCTTTGCTGTCAGGCTTCTGACAAAATGTGGCTTTGCTAAAAAGGGACCATAAACTAGGCTCATGATTACTTCTTCCCCACTCTCTTTGTTTTGCTTTGTTTTACTCTGTTTCTTGGCAGGATTGGACTGTGGAGGCTTATCAGTTTCTCATGATGGGAGTTTTAATTGCATTCACAAGAAAGTTTGGCCTTACATATAAGAGATTTGTATGAAGAATTTCTATGTAGCTGTTTGCAGTCTGAGTTGAAATAATTTCAAACATATCATCTTACTCACTTTAAAAAATTTTAGGCCATTACTGTGTTCCTCTACTAGGACTGGTTGTTCTTCTGGGGTTGATGGACTTGACTCTAAGCTGTGGTTGTTGAGAGTCAGGATACGCAAGAATGAAAGCAGCTCGAAGATGCGTACTGGAACTTAGTGGAATTGCAGATGGAATACAAAAGACCTATTTTTTTTCCCCTCCCTCTGTCAATAACTTCTAAAACTTGTTTAGATCAATTACTGTGACACAGATGTAAATCCTTTCTATGGGGCAATATAGATTTTAAAGCGGGTTATGGGAGAAATATTGATTAAAAAAATGGCCTCAGGTGTTGCTTTGGATTGAGATCAATAGCTATCCATAGTTCAGCCTTGCAAGATAGATATTTTGACTACAGATGGAAAAATATGGTTTCCTTATAGAACCATGTAAGCATGCTAAAAGTGTATGTGGGGATGGCTTATTTTCAGATGAAGGGGACAGGGCATTGGATTTGTGGGGGGTCCTTAATTCGGAAGTAGTAATGTAATAGTCTTGTCATTCTTCCACTTTTGACAGGAGCATGTTGTGCCAGCCGTGACAGATGGATTCTGTGGTGGTCAAGAAGACCACTGGGAGTCCAGAATGAATATTAACGTGGGTTTAGAAACGTTAAGAAAAAGATATTCTATATCTTCAACAGTAAATAGAAAGGTGAAGCTGAGGTGTGAAAAATTCTGCTTAGGAATATTCTCTCAGGGTGTTGGTACTTTCCCTCTGTAGTCAGTGGTGAAAAATATGTGCTCCTAGAAGGCAATTCAGAACATCTGTCTCAGCACCAAGCGTTTGAGGGAGCTTACGGAAGTTACGGTAGAGTTAACTTATCTGACTTTCTTGCCTCATAGGATGACTGTCATCTTGCCTGACTTCAGGCATCTATATCAGGGTAGGATGAATGGGCCCCTGGAAGCGGTCCTTTTCTATTGAAGCGGCCCATGGAGTTAACTGAGAGTTGTTGCCTCATTTGATGTCCAAAGTTTCAAAGCAAGTCTCCTCTCCCTGTCCCCTTCCTCCCAGTATCTACAAATAGCATGGCTGCTTACTGTATTGATGTGTCCATTTTTATTACTGCTATTAGATTTTTAGGAAAGTATTTCAAAATAAACTGAAATGAGTAAGTTTTTGTTAATATTTCATTGCAATAAGCTGATGTGCTTAAAGTAATGATAATGAGTCTTAAGCTGCCTGAGTAATTACTTACATTTTTGTAGACAGAAAGATATTCTTGCCTCTTTGAGTGGCATGGATTGAGTGAAGTTACTGTTTTTAACTTTTGCTAGATAGCTACATACATAAAAACTGTAGAAGCCTGAACACAAGGCACCTCTACAATAAATGATGACAAATATGTAGATGAAAGGAAAATGATTTGTGCAAAATTTAATTGTGTAAAACTTCTGTAGTTTTGTTTTGTCTCCAACATTAATAATACAAGTCTCCTTTAAGGCCTCATGATACACAAATACAACTGTGGCTTAGAACGTAAGTTTAGGGGGAAAAGGTAACCTAACTTTGAGGAACATGAAGTCTTTCTTTTTGTTTATCTGTGATTTATACAAAAAATATACAAGGCTTCTCATAGTCCAGAAGGGTTTTTAAGGCAATGTATTTCATGACTACTGTATGCTGTCTTTCTCTTTTAAGTTAAGAAAAGGCAGGTTTGCTAGAATCTACATGTTTTATTTGAAGCTTTTGTTCATAACACATTTTATTATGTGGATCTTTCAATAAAGATAGCTTCACTTTTATAGGAAGTACTGAGCATAGGCTAGCTGTCCCTTCTATTGTGGAAGATGAGCATTTATGGTATGGTATGGTAAACACTCCAAGGCATGTTGTTTCTTCTCCTCTTGGAAACTTGAATGGTGTCAGTGAAATGACTAGACTTCTGCCTGGTTTACTAAACAAGTGTGGTTTTTTTCCTCTCTTCATGAATGTACTGGGAACATCTTTGACTACTTGTAGGTAGTATCTAGTAATTTACAAAAAATAGAAAAAGAGTAAAACTGGCCTTTGTGAATGGCTGATGCTCTTTCCTGGTAAGCAGTGCAGTGATGTTTTGTCTAAGTGTGAGTGCCGTTATTTACTACTACTTGGCGCGCTCTATATACCTCTTGAGTTCTGCTGAAATTTAAAAAAACAAAAATATTTTCAGTGTTGCCAAAAACAATAAAAGACTGAATTTGTGAGTGTCTGTATTTTTGTAAACTTGCTTTTTATTGCCACTCTAGCAGAAAGAATGGTCTTATGCAAGTGTGAGGGTGGTAATTATATAAACCACTGCTTTGTAAGATGGATTGCTGAAAAGGAAAAATAAGGAATGTTCCGTGTTTGTGAAAAGCAGCTTTACTTCTCCAGAAAGGGCCTTGCCTCCTTCTTCCTTTTAAATAGTATAATACTGAAAATGAGTAAGTGTGTCTTTGTTAAATATGCCATTAACTTCAGCTAAATTGACATAATGTTGACAGTTATTATGAGGACTGTTTCAAAACTAATTATGCTAATTAGAATGTAACTACCACTAATTGCATGTATTCAAACAGCACACCAATACCCTTTTGTGTGTTTTATTTCCCAGATGCAAGACAGCCATTTGTTGCCTGAGAAGCAGCAAAATTATAGCTTAAATAACAAATGATTGCAAACAAATAAAATACGTTCTTTAGAAACACTAATTGGTTAGATGAGTGAATGACAACATCAGTTGTGGTTGGGTAAACCACATAATTAAAAATTAAGGCCTATACTTAAACGTTTCACTTTAAAATTGTAGAGAGGTTTTTTTAATTGTTTGCACATTTAGTTTTATGACTATCTGGAGAAGCGGACTACTTTTTTTTTAATACAATTATTAGAGAGTGAGAAGAGTCTGCATCTGAAACTTAGGTTGATCTAAATTTTAGCTCTTTCTGTCCAGGAATCCAGATCTTCAATGGCTAAGATTCTTGGGTTGTATATGTGAGCAGCTATTTAATACCTTGCAAGTTAATGAGCATTTACAGGAATAGCACTTCCAAGAAACCTGTTGAAGATATAATGGAGATCTTTTAAGTAGCTAATCTTATGTCTGTCTCTTATCTGAAATCGTCTCAAAATAATTAGCTAGATTTCAGTAGTACTGAATGTGAACTGAGGAGGTTATTTGAACACTAAGCTGTTGTGTAGGTCTGAATGTGGTGTTCTTTTCTGACTTAAAACCAGCTTAGGATCTGAGACTAATCACTAAGTATTTTTTTAAAATGGAAAATATTTATTCCTGTGTAATGCTAAAATTACCAAGTAATTGCTTTTAGCTTTTAAGACTAGAGAGTCATTCTCCCTTGTGTATTTCATTTCACTAACTCCTTACCCATTAATGTGTATTTGCATTCATATTTCTTTGTCTGTATTTGCCTTCTAACAAATTCTTAATTGCAATTCTAATTTAGTAGTTAGTTCTAATTTAGTAGTAGAAAGAGGGAAAATGAACATTCATCTTTATAGGCACTTATACCCAATATTTGTATACCACGAAAGATTGGAGAAGACCTGGTCCAAATATGTGAAATTATAATATTTCATTGACAAACTGATAAAAGTAGTTGATGACTGGGGCACTCTACCTCATTTAAAAAAAAGATATAGTATTGGCATTTTAAAATATTCACTTTACATTTGAGGTTAAAAGACACTTGTAGTTTCAACTGCTTGACAGAGTTCAAAACGTTTTGTTTTCTATGTAAAGTTGGAGAGAAATGTCAACTCTTTTTCATAAATTCTCTGATTAGAAATACTAGCTTTGTTCCTCCTCGTGCTTTTCCCATTCATTTTCAGTGGATGAAATCTGAAAGTTGTGATGGCCAGGATTAACTCTTCCATAAATGGTTTAAGTCTGACAAAATCAAGAACACCTCTCATACTGCATAATATCATTTATTAAAGAATAATAGTTAAAGCAAGTCGAATAGTAATCTTCCGTAACAAGGTTGACCTAGTTTATCATCTCTCCTCATGAGAGAATTCTCCCAGACAGTGAAGAAGGCTCACCAGGACTAGTTTCCTTTTAAATAATGCACTTTTAAATAATGAAAAATCTACAGCTGTTAAAATTGCCTTCCTTGGCCTACACAGTCAATTGTGCATGTCTTATTCTTGCAGGTTCTGGTTTTGTTTGTGGGGCCCACACAGTCGAGATCAGTAAGCTAGGTTATATGCAGTACTTCACCCCCCAGAACTGAGGCTTGTGACTGCATCTTAGAGCAGTGACTCTGAAAAGGACTTATGCTGCCTGTCCATTATGATTCTTAACTTGAGTTCTGTGTATGTGAAGTTAGTGACGTTTGTCTAGGAATATCGTGTAGAGTCGTGCTGTCATTTTTTTTATATATTAAAAAAAAAAAAAGTTGTGGGGAACACTGAAAAAGTAAGGTCAAGAACTTGAGTGCTGGTAAAATTAGCTGCATGAGAAACAATGGAGTAAGGGTGGTTAGCCAACAAACTACAGAACCGGAAGAGATTGTGTAATCAATTTATAGTGTTTGGTGAAGTTTAGGTGCTTTCTCAACTTGTTGAACTATGTTTAAAGGATAATTGGGTAAAATGTTAAAATCTGTGATGAACGGGGAATAAAACTCAAACTCGGGTCCTTTCTGGCCTGACATCAAAAACTTATCTAAAGCTATAAAGGTTTTATGTGGGTGAAAAAGAAGGGGTTTTGTGAAAAGGATAAAAAGGCTGTGGGAAGGGAAGAAAACAGACTGGAAAAATGACCAGAACGGGAATGGATTTAGCTAAACTGAGCTCTAATGCTTTCTGCCGGTCTCTATCATAAGAAGTAAAAGAAAACAGACTACTTTGTTTTCAATGTCTAGCCAGCTAATGTGATAGCTCAAACATTGAGATTCATCCATAAATTTCAAAATTTAATGGGAAAATACTTAATAGCAAGGTGCAAGGAGGTGAGTCTTTGCTTCTGGAGTGTGTTGATGTACAGACCTGTTGCTCATGGTCTGATTCCCATTCTCCAAGTACTTTTATTTTTAAGTTAATGTTGCTCACAGCTCTGACTTTAAAATAAATGAGATAAAGTTGGCACCAGAGGACACCATTATAGGTGTAGGAAAATCTTTGTATAGTGGAGAGCTCATTCAGTTCTTCCATCAGCCTTCTGTATCTGAAGGCATAATGAAAGGTGTTGATAACCTTCAATGCGAGCGCTTCCTGTGTTGCTTGGGTAAAGCAGCAGTAGGTTAGGGTATTCTTTGGTTCTCATGATTCAGTCACAACCTGTATGGCTGCTTTTAGCAGTCTTAGGAGTCTAATACCTATGCATAAATAAGGTGAGAAAAGCAGTTAATACCTTAGAGGGTAAGGTGCTACTTTACTGATCTAAATGTCAATAGTGAAGTTATATATTGTCAAGAAACTTAAATTTGAACTAACAGAAATGTAAATATTTAATTTTTTAACTTTTCCATGAAATTTGGTCTAAAATGGTGGACTTTGCATGGAAGCCCTTGAGGTGTATTTATGTTCAGTTTTTGCTGTGGGACAGTATCCTCAGGAGAGGATATGGTATGGTTACTAGGTATGGTAACTAGGTATGGTAACTCTGTAAATTGCCAAAGTAAAATTTTTGTTTTCCTCCTAGAGTCTTTCTGTCAACATGTTCTCATGCCTATGGTACTTAACAAGTGATTGTAATGTAGCAGAGGATGGAAGCAGACAGCCCAGGAATAACTCTTATCCCTCAGACTCAAGTATTTGTATTTCTGTGGTTTTGATGAGGGCCATAACTCTCAAATAAGAGAGACTCAGAGTTGAATGGCTCAGCTGACTTAGAGGCAGCAGGGGAACATAGCTTATCCAGAACTCTCTGGTGGTAATATTAGGGAGTCCCTACTCTTTAATTTTTCTTAGTCCCAAACAAGCAAAAGTATATACCTAGGATCCTTCTGCAGCCATTTTTCAGTTTGAGGACATACTGCAGAGCCTGCTTCTGTCTATGTTGGATGAAGAGTAAATAGGCACTGCTGCCTCTCATCTCTTATGTTTCTAGGCTTAAAAACAGATACAGTTTTATCAGCTTAAAATTTTAAGTGGGTTGACTGTCTCAGATTGGCTTTGACACGTGCTGTTGGGTATCTGTATACCTGAGTTGCAGTCAAACTTTCTCACACTTTCATGTGGAATCAGACTTCCTCTTGTAGATTGTGCTGCTGTCCTGCAGAAACAGATGGGGATATGGACTTCTGTCTTTTTAATGTTAATGTTACTTGTTGATTTTCCTGCAGGGCGCCCCCCCCCCCCCCCCCCCAGGCTGGTATCACAGCTAATTGTTTTGTGATTTTTCTGGACAGATGAAGTAACCATGTTTGTTCCAGTGTTCGGTATGCTGCCACAGCAGACTGATGATTTGAGAATCAACTCTGTTAAGTGTTCATCTCAGTAATGCTAGAAAATGTTCCACTTGCTTTTCTTTCTTTGATCAAAATACGCCCTATCTTGGTGAACATATTTGTATCTAATGGCATCATATTTTTAGCTTTGGCAATAGTACAGCAAGATCATTGCATCTATGATGATTTTTCTTTCATCGTGTTGAGGAGATTAAGAAATCTAGATAGTGCTCAAGTTGACCTAGTGTCACTTGAGTAAAAAATGTAATAATCAGGAGGAGATTGGTTAACTGCTACTCTCTCATGAATACATTTAACCTCTTGATCATTGCTGAATGTCTGTAATTACATGGTGCAATGGAAGATATTCAGTTAGTGTGTGGTCAGTTAAATTTAGAAATGATCACAGACTTTGTAATGGATAGAGTAATTTGATAGTAACGTACGTTTTGCTGATCATAGATTCCTAATTTTCTGTGTTAGGGTATCTATTCAAAAAAGAAGCTTAGTATTAAGAAACAGACTTAAATTATGAGATTTGCTACTGTAAATAGGGGAGAAATGGAACCGGCTGAAGTTAACTAAGACAACTAAAAGTATAGTTGGATTTGAGTATACTTCATCATAATGTGGCTGGTAGGAGCATATCCTGAACAAATTTCCCTAGCATGAGGATGCTCTTCCAGAACCTATAACTGCGTATAAATGCTTCTTGGTATGCTTGTTAAATATGCTCTTCTGTATCAAGCACTGGACAAATTAAAACCAGTGATCAGTAGGAAAACATTCCCTTTTATTCAAAGCTTCCCTAGTTTGTCTGGTTTGTAATGGATCTTTATTCCATGAGCAGCCAGATTTTGGCATTAATTAGAATGCTAAAAAGCTCAGCTGCTGCTTTCTAATGAAGGAGGGTTGCTCTTGTGAAGAAGAATGACCAAACACAGGGAAATGTTGAATCGTGGAGCAGAAGGAACAGGCAAAACGCATTAAGAGGAATTATACATCATTATGGGGAAGTTCATTACTTCCGTTATCTCACTGAGAAAATTAAAACTTTGAAATACTGCATTGTTGCAAGTCTTAAAATTACATGCCTCCAAAAAGCAAAATTAGGCATCAAAAATTAATGAAGAGACTAGATACATCATTGTTCAGAGTGATTTAAAAATAAAACTTAAACCATTTCCAAAGTTAATAATTGTACTTAAAAGACTACTTGCCTATTCTTATTGTTCTCACATAAGAACCAAACTTACAAATATCTAGGAGGGATTATTCAGAATGTATTTGCTATTGTTTTGTCATGAGAATTTTTTTTTTTTTAAGATTTTGCTTCCTTTTCTGCATACATAATCTAAAATCATTCTGTTGATTGTTAGAAACTGCCAGGATAATAAAACCAACTTAGAGGCTTCTTTTTATTTGTTCTCTGAAAATTGGAGTATAGGTAGACATGTAGAACTGCAAACTTTGAGCTATTAAATAAGAGAACTCCTGTATGTTCATTGTTTGGCATTCCTTGGGGGAATACTGAGAGCAGTTCAGAATTTTTTTTAAAGGAATGATATTTTTGAATGGATGTAATTTTTCAGTTGTTCTTAGAAAAAAGACCCACAAGAGAAATCAAACTATACTCATAATACTCCTATGCTTTCAGAAATAAAGTTGTTGTTTTATGCTATTGTATAATTATGGTTTGGAAAAGCGGGGGCAACATTGTATCATTGAGTAAGGGCTTGCTATTTTGGTGGAACTTGTTACATTATTGGTTTGTTGACTCGTCTATCTATTTTGCTGCAATAAGATGTACAATATTCAATGCAAAAGGCAAAACCATTATAGCTGAAATGTCTGTTGTAACCAATGTTCTGTATCTTTTGTCATTGAAAAGGGAGGGCTGGTTTACTATTACCAGTTATTTCTCAAAAAAAAAAAAAAGTTTGCCGCTGCAACAGTTATTTTTCTTCTAATGTTTTCATGGCTAGTTTATTATTTTCTAAGGTGGCTGAATGGCTAAATGAGAAATGGGTTGGTGCAAGTGGTATTTTGTCCGGCAGGTGGCATGAAAGCCCAATTTGTACATATACTGTCTATTCATGATCTGTGCATCCTATTCTCATGGTGACTCTTGTACATATAATTGAGACTGTTAGCAATGTGTATGTCTTCCAGTATGAGGAAGCAGTTAGTTTTCAAGAGTCTTGAGATAATCCGAAGACCAATAGTATTTTCTTTTTCTAAGAAACAACCGTAGTCGATTGTATTCTTCATAACAAATTGATGTTGCACTCCTACAGTATATTTGAACAATAGGAGCCTAGCCTCTCTCTGTTTGAACAGCTTGCCACTTACCTAAATTTATCAGCTCTAGAAAAGTATTAGAGTTTTACTAACTAAGGAATCTTGAATTTCTCCCTGTTTGTGATATGTATTCTGAGTCATATGCTGTGGCTCAGAAGAGCAGTGAAATCTCTCATCGTGTACTGCTGGACTGAATAACTGCAGTGCTCTCTTGGATACGCAGTGAAGCAACCTGGCTTGTCTGAGTGTGTTTCTGTGTAGCATAGTGGCTATGCTTGCTGCTCTCAGCAATGGTGAAGGGGAATGCAAATTCAACAGTGCTCTACCAATCCACTCTGCACATGTTGACTGAAGGTCTCTACTTCTGAAATGCAAAAGGTGTGTGTGGGGTTGGGACTGCCATGCTGAAAGGGGGAAGAGGTTACTGCTAAGAGGTTGCAATTGTTGTCAAGCCAACAGTGCCTTTTGAGTGCTGTCGCTGGGGACTTGTAGGAAGCGGTGCTTTCAAAGAATTTGGCAAAGCATCTCTATTTTCTTTTCCTGTGGTGTATTGGTTATCATCTTGAGCCTTGAAAGGGAGCTGTCAACTGCACAGAGAAAAAGTATGGAATAAGTGCTCCACGTCCTTAAAAGGGACTTTAGGTAAACATACATGGGCGCATAAATGGTATGACAGAGATTTTAAGGGTGGAAGAAAGGAGAACTGGAGATACATCACATCTGTACGTATGTACATGTGCTACTGCTCTTGCAGAGGATTTTCTTAGCTTAAGAAAGAAAATACAAATTCTCTTTGATCCAATTTTTAAAATTTTTTTGGGACTTTTAAATATATATTGAGTATGTTGTTATTTATCAATTTGCATATTGAAAAGAATTTCTTAATTATACAGTAGTTTATGGAAATGCATGACAGCTTTCTGGTTGATGTATTTGATGCTGGAGAAAAATTTTGATTTAGTAATGAAGGTTCACATTGTGTATACTCTCTAAAGGATTAAATCTTGTGATCCAAGATGAATATGAGAAAGCTGGATTAATGAGGTATCTAAAATTTCTTGAATATACTGAATGCATTGCTATGTTGCTTGTACTCTGTGCCAAAAGTAAATATTTAACTCCAAGTCGGGTGAGTAGTATACAGGTGACTTAAAGATATTTACTTCTGTTTCTTAAAAGAAGTGACAATGATATTGTCACTGTCTGATATCAAGAATATCAGAATTACAGCAACAAGGAATATACATGTAAAACTTATCAGATGAATTGGGAAAAATATACTTCATTCTGGTATTATAAGCAAACACTTATAGCAGTAAAAATATCTAGATGAAATACTTTGTTACTTTGAATATTAAAGTATGTATTGTTTAGAGTGTCTAGACTTGCATATGAATTATCATGCCTTATTAGTAGTTAATAACATAATTATGGATGTTGTTTGATTCTGTTAAAATGAATTAGCCTCCCTGGAATGTAATGTATGTTAATGATGATATTAAGATAGATTAGTTATCGGTGAATGAATGAAGACTTCTAAACAGGGCACCTTGAGTTCCTAGCACTCCAAAATGGGAGAATTGCTTTCTTTATTCCCTTAAGTAATTGCAAGTTTGATGTGATATGATTGTATAGGTTCTATGGGTGAACTAGATCTAGGAAAATAAATCATGAAAACCAAGTGGTGGATTTTCATGACCCTATTCAGACAGTTTGTGATGAAACTGGCATATATAGCTACACCGATAGAACACCTTAGTTAAAAAGAAGCCATCCTGTTATAACGCAGTGAAACGAACAAAGCCCCCTTATGGTTGTGTAAGGAACAATTCTTGCTGTGCCTAATGCAGAGCTACAGATGTCCTGTTTGGTCACCTAGTCTGTATGCACAAACGAGGAAGCTGTCTGGTGGTTCTTCGGGTGGATTACAGCTGCCCTTATCTTGGCAGGAGCGTGAATTTGGGTCTGTTGTCTACGCCTGGCTGCCAATTTTCAAGAAACTTTTCACTTTCAGACTTTCAGTCCTGTAGTCAATTTCAGTAGCACTTTACAGAGCACCAGAGCTTGCAGAAGCTGAAGGAACAAGAGGCAGACGGATAGTGTGATTCCATATGGCTTTCCCCCTTCTCCCCCCCCCCCCCGCCCCCCCCCCCCCCCGAAAACGCTAAAACATTGCTGGAAGTTGAAAGCATTGCATTAAGGAAAACTCTGAGCATATAACAGCAGGTGGTATTATCATAAGGTTTTTGACTTATGTGAAGCGGCTAGATGCTGATCTGTATAAAATGTTTTAAAGATCATCATCATCTTGTTTCACTTCAATGGTTATTTTCAATGTTAGAAAAGACTAAGATATGTACACCCAGGTTCTGGTATCATACATGACTTTGACTTTTATGCTTCTTGATAAAGATCCAATACCTATTATGACTTCTAGTGAAATCTCTGTTTCACAGCATTGTGGAATGACAGTATTGAAGGTTGGCTGTGAATATATGCACACGGGAGGGTTAAAAAATTGGACGATCTAGTGGTTTTACAGAATTTTTAGGTGAAACAAACAAAAATATTATTTTTGGATAGGCTGTCTTTTTCAGCTATGAAATTCAACATAAAACATGGTGGATGAATTCCTTTAGGAACTGAAACGGTTTTCAGAATGCTGTAGAACAGAAACGCGATCTCTGCCTTAGGAGTTCTTATTCCTATGCAGAATAGGAGCATTGTACTGGTTGTGGGGATTAAAAGTGGCTTGAGTTCTCTTATGACCATTCAGAAAAATAACCTTGGCTTTCTTTGTGGAAATGTAGTCATCTTCCTTTACAGTTTGTGCTTTAATCCATCCATAAAAGTAAGTTCAAAATGCTTCCATATACAGTTTTTGTGTGTCTGAATACTTTGATACCTATGGTGTGTCTTCAGGAGAAATAATCAAAACGGGATTTCCTCCTGGGAAACGGTCAAAGATGTAACCAGAATTTGATTCACATGTCATTCACAGTGGAGAGGAAGCTGGAGGTTCTTAGAGGGAATCAGCTCTGAGGTATCATTCCTAGAAGACTTCATATTCTCCTGGTTCCCAAGTCTCTGTGGTCACATGGAGGAAATATATTTCCTTTGTGATCACAAACATGTGAGACAAACTTTTTTTAAGGTGAGGTTTCTGTATGTTTATGTGTTTTTCAGTTTTGTTTTATACCCAATGTTTGTCTTTAGCTGTCAAGGTCCTGGAGAATGAAAAACTTTTTTTTTTTGTTTGGATGGCAAGTTTGATCTTGTGAATGCTACTGAACGCATTTCCTGGAACTACAATCTAAATCGTTAATTCCAACACCAAATACTCCTATAGAATAGAAAGTTTTAGTTTAATTTTATTTGGAGTGAGGGACACGAGCTATCCAGCTACTAGAGAGCTTGGATATCAGACATCTCTGCTACTTTTGTAAGAACCTTTGCGTTTGTGGTGAGACAAGAACAGTATTTTTAGTGGCCCATCATTGTTATGCATTATATTTAAGCTGTGTTAAGGATCTGCTACAAAACCAGGATGTTTGTGTTTCACTCTGAGATCAGGTTAAAAGCCTTTGACTAAGAAGACAAGCTCATTGAATTTGGAGGCTCTAGATAGACTTGGACTTGAGTCAGCCTTGGGATTTCAGTTCTAAAGCAAAAGGCTTTTGGCCATATGCCAGTACCATTCCTACTCCAACCAATGTTTCAGTTTTCCTTTTCTTACATTCTATAGCTAGCCTTGTAGAGTTTTTGCAACATTTTTAACATACTCATCAATTAACACTTTAGAATCTAAAATTTCAGTAAAAGGTATGATTACAAAGGAAACCCTTCAAAATATGAAACAAGAATAAACAAGGGAACCATGCTGTGTTGCTGAGAGATACAATAGTTGTTAGTTATGTCAGCTGCAATTGAGCCCTCTAGGAGAGTAATGCTAACACCCAGCAGTAGCTGCTCAACTGGTAGCTGCTGTTTGGCAAAAACAGACCAACAAAAGCATATGTACTGGTAATTGTTTGGATGTTTTGGTGGTGCAGTAAGATAGTTACTGCCTGGGAGTGGGTGGGATACCAAGCACAAGGAAAATTAATTTCTTTCCTCAAATTTGGTCTCTCTTGTCAATGCTGTGAGCTTTTTGGGAGGGGGCAGGATGGTGGGGAGAGATGTATGAGAGAAATGTGACTTATTCTTTCTGCAGTGCCATACCTCAGTTTAAAGGAAAAAAAAAAAAAATCTCCTCCATCTCCTTGTTATGTTAGTGTTCCCTTATTCGGAGTCATATGCTGCTGTAATTCCTCTGGCAAATTACCTATAGAAATTGCAAACTAGTTCTTAAAGTTTGAACTTGTGATTGATTAGAAAGATAAAACAGTAATTGTGGAGTGATTTGCAGTGATGGGAAGGAGATAATGCATGGAAAAGGCCTGGATGAAAATCTTTAACCCTGCTACATAGATGAGGCCTGGTTTGATGCATGAGAGGTTGTGTGTGCATACATTTATATACATACAGTGGGCAGGTTAACTTGCACCACTTCTATTTGCTCTCTTAACTCATGCAAAACCAGCATTTAGTTTTTTTTCAAAAGCAATATAACCTCAAAATCCAGCAGAATGTGCTCTTGTATGTTTTAGTTATTTCTCTCATCTCTGATATGCCTCAAGAAAGGTTGTATATGAATTAGCCAGTTTGAAACACTTGCATATCTTTTCCATTCCTCTACTTGTAAAACCAGGTATCTTGGTTATACTGTGCCCGTTTCTCTAGACTTCTGAAAATGTGGCACTTATTATAATTTTTCTACTAACACTTGAATAGCTTTATCAGTGGTTAAAAATACAATAGAAAGTTCTCTTTTACCAGTGCTAGGGAAAAGCAGTTTCTATTCTTGTGGATTGCAAGTTACCAAAATGTAAGGCAACTGTTGGATTGCTTGTTATCTATTCTGAGCTTTATTTCTTTCACATTTGAAAAGAAAATAATTTTAAAAATTCAGTGATGGTGAGTTGATGCTGTGGAGATATTTAGAGTATTGAATCTATCTCTATCAGGGCTATTTCCAGAGGGCAGTGTAGAAGTGAGTGGTTCCGTGGTGCATAATAAATATAGTTTATCATATACCGCCACCATGTCTAGTGCGGAAGTGGTAGCCACACATGGGATATGCGTATACATAAATTTAAATTAAATCTGCATTGTAAAACTTTAATTGCATATTCATATATATTTTCACATGCTCAGGTTTTATCTTTTAATTAGGTGATTCTAGTAATCACAGTAATTTCTAAATTGTCTCAGAATATAGAATATTGACTGACAGAACTAAATGAAGCAATATGATTAATGCAGAAAATAACAGTTGGAGGAAGAAATAAAATAAACTGCCTAACTTTCAAGACAATTATACAAGCTTATCTGTTCCACATTTCTTTTCAGCTAAAAATAAACATGTGCTTATAGGTATGTACCTAAATTAATACTGAAACATTCTTCACGTTTAGTCAGGTCAAAGGCTGCATTTATGGAGAAGAAAGCTTTCTCAAAAAGTTGTGGCTATTTGTTTATTGGTTCTCTTAAAATTTTGCTTTTCCTGACAAGAAAAAAAGGAAGTTTTCTTTTCTTTATATCCGCCCAATTTTGCGGTAAAGGTACAAAGTGTGCCTTTTTTTTAATATGATTGTGAAGAAGTCTGTGAAGCAATTTGCTGTATTTCATATGTGTACCAGGATAGTGTTGTTAAAATGTTCCACAGAAGGTGTATATACAATTTATACTTGATTTTTTCCCTCTAGAACACAACTTTTGCAATACTACAATATCATTTGTCTATCATGTTTTTCATAATTAATATGATGATGATGATAATTAGCTGAAAAGCAGTGGAAACCTCCAGATACAAATAGCAGGCTTTATGCTCTATCAAAAACATAGATGCACCTTTAGTAACATCTAAAAAGTTTCATAGACTGAGAGAAAATTGAGTTAATGCTAGCCATGTATTAATTGCAAATCTGTGCCTTTATCTTCTGATGTGCACTATAAACTGCAACATAAGCTTAAGAAAATGCCATTTTTTAGAATTGACAGCAAATACATTGTCAATGAAAAGTAGGTTGTACTTTTCTACCTGGGATTAATTTCATCTTCCACTGGAAGGCAGTCTTCTCTTTGTTTCATTCTCATGCCTTCCAGAATTATTTAGGTAGCTGTAACAATAATCTTTAGTTTCTCACAGAATGAGTACTTGTACTGTATTTGTCTTCAGTTGAAAAGTTATTTCATGCAGGAGACCTCTTTGTTCTGTGTGCTTATAATTCTTTCTGTAAGTTACGCATATCCACAAGTGGATGCTTTTGTAATACTTGAGGTGGTTTGTTAGGCTGTGGACCTTTTGCATCTGTGCCTATCAGTGGTATGTTATTTGGTGGTATGACTTTGTGGTGGTGGTGTTGTCTGAGTAATGAGCTTGCAGAATTTTTCCTGTTTTACAGACCTCTCAGCTAGATGAGAGACAGTGCTCTTAAATGATATAGCTACATTACTGAGTTATGTGTAGTTAGATATGCTGAAATGATTGCCAGAACAATAGCAATTACGCTTCAGTATCCTTTGCTTAGTATGCTAGGAGGTAGTCATATGGAATACTTTTCTGTACTTGAGAGTTTTATTTAGAACTTGTGTAAACACATATTTAGAATTTGGTAAATATATACAAACAGCCTTGCAGCTGAAACCTGTGGTGGGCCACATGGGACAAATGGTAGGGTTTTGCCGCTAACCAACCCTTGAAATTCCATAAGCTTTAACTATTGCCTCAAAGTCATTTGTGCCATCCCCATTTGAAATGTTATAATGATATTTAAGTTGCGATTCCGTTGCCTGTCCCTTTTCTTTGGAAACAAAGAAATGGAGAAAAGATGGAATGTGAGGGCACATAGATATGAATGATTAGGTGAAAGTTTGAAAGTGTAAACAAAGAAGAAAGACAAGATGACTTTTTTTTTTTAAGTGGAACTAGGAAAAGAAAATGGTATTGGAATTCAGAGGAGATACCTGAGTCGTCTTAAAATAAACCCTATTTCCCTTTGTTTCACAGAGGAGATGAGATGTAGTTATGTCAGAGATTCTCCAAAATGAAAAGTTTTTCTTTAGGTTCAAGATGCTGTTTAAAGAGATGCTATACTTCAAAAGGGAATTAATTCACAACAGTTGAGTGAGTTGAATTGAAGCCTTTGTTACAGAGAAGGTCAGACTTGACGGTCACAGCTCTCCCTTCTGACCTATGAATCTATAAATCTATCAATGTTCTTGATTGCCTTGTCTCTCCCTTTTTGAGCTGGAGTTTGGTCAGTATGAGCTTCTCCTTTGTTTCTGAACTGAAGTAGGGCTGTGATCCTGTAACTGAAATTGGCAATGGGAAAGTCTAAGCCATTGACCTGATACTATGGGTGCCTTTTGAGTTGGAGGCATAGAGAGACAGGGGAGGGAGAACTTTTTAAGTGATATCACTGTGTAACTTCTTGTGCAACTCTGGTAAAAACTGACTTTTTTTTTCCCCCTTACAATTTAGTTGTCTTAAATGCTGAAATTCTCAGTTCTTATTTTAAAACTGTAGAACAATAACGTCAGTACGTTCTGAGTCATATGAAGAAACATAGATCGGGGGAAATACAGCAGCTTTTTCTTTCTCTGCTCTGTAGATAAGCTGTTATTGCTTAGCCTTATCCTTTCAGCAACCCTTCATTTTTGTTACAAATGTTTTTGCCCCTAGCAGGTTTTACTACTATGAAATGTACTTGGAAAACTCTTCAAAATGAAGCAATCTGACAGAAAATCAATATTTTTTCATACTAGCTTTGAGGGTGTGATTGTCATAATCCTCACCTTAGACTGTTAATGGGTGAATACTAACCTTGAATTTTATCTCTATTTCTATCCTTTAGTAAGAAATGTACTTTTTCTCTTCATTCCTGCTTGCTGCTCTCTAGAAGTGGTTTGAGGTGCGTTCTCTTTATATGGAGTTGGCGATCTGCAGGTATACCTGTGTTTTATAAGTAAGGCATGGAGATTTCAAGAGTTGTCTTCTGTGGTGGGCTGTGGTGTCATTCATAGAATCAGACTTCTGAAACGGAAAAGTTTCTTAAAATTAACTGATTAGCATGTTAACTCTAGATGGAGTAACCCTCTTTTGTTTAGGTAACATGTTTAATTACCCAAAGAAATGGAATTGCTGCCATTTGCTACATGTTTGTGATAGGAATATTGAAGTTGTGTTTGTGTTTGACTTCAGTTTATAGTTTCTGACAGTCTCATGTTTTAGTTTTGATTTATTTAGTTTTGCAGAGGAGGGCATGCTTTCCCTTTTGAATCGTAGTCTGAAGACTTCCTAGTTTTAAATAATATCAGATTAAGATGCCTAACTGGAAAATATATAGGTATATTTACTAGGATGTTTCTCTCGGTGTTTTAGTATTTGACAAGACTTCCCCTTGTAAATCTAGAGATGTATGCAGCGATTGCTTTTGAACATAAAATGCAATCAATTTTACTCAGGGACAGAGTTCTTAAATCTCAAAGATATTTGTAATGACATCGCATAATCAATTGCTACCAAGGCTAATAGTGTGATGACAGCTTTTTTTTTGGGGGGGGGGGAGGGGAGGAGGGAAATCAATGATTTGTTTAACCAGCAGCTTAGCTGATAAGAAAAGTCAAATACCTTCCTCCTCCTTAGAATTTGTGCTCCCAAACATGATCTTTTTGGGTTCGGCTTGTGGTTTCCGACGGAGGCGAGCTGTCCCCCTGGCCGTGAGCGACCCGGCGCCACGGGGCCGTGTCTCCCTTTGCCCGCGAGACGCCCCTCTGCCCTCCGCCGCTTCACGGCGGAAATCCAGGAGGGGGAATTTCTTACGAGGCGCCGTTATGTTGTACGTCGTGACCGTCGCGTTTTGCAAGTAAATGAAAACTTACTATTCGTCTGTTGGCTGCCTTGAACTGAAATAAAACGAGACGGAGCAAGGGAAGCGAGCCGAAGCAGACTGTGACATTGCCCCTGATGGCAGTGAGCCCTCTTTTCCGATGCCGTTATCCGCGTGCGGGTAGCTAACGCTTTTCCTAACGGCTGCCTGCGCGCCCGTCTTGCCGTGCCGCGCTCGGCGCGGTGACGGGCGGCTCCGGAGCCGCGTCCGCGGGCGGCGGGGGCACTGCGGAGCTCCGGAGCGCCTCGGCCCGCCGCTGGCCCCGCGGCTGCGGCCGGGCCGCGGCCCCTCGACCGCGGGAGGCCCCGGGGCGGGGCGGCGGCGGCGGGGCGGGCGCGGCCCCGGGCCCCCCCGCGCGGGGCTGCCCCGTCGGCGGGCGCCGAAGTTGCTGGGGTGCACAACTCGGCCGGTCACCTGACTTCCCGCCGCCAATCAGATAAGCCGTGATGTCAGCGTTCGGCAGCTGCGGGGATGCGGAGCGGCGCGCGGGGTCCGGGCAGTCCGGCATGGGCAGGCGCCGCGCGGCGTGAGGGCGGCGGAGCGGCGCCATGGACGAGCCGGGCATCCTGCGGAGGCGGGGGCTTCAGGTAGGGCCGGGCGGGCAGCGCCCCGCGGGAGCGGCCCCCGCCTCCCTTCAGTTTCGAAGTTCCCCTTACCTGCCGTTGGGCGCCGAGGCGTGTGCCGGCGGGGCCGTCCCGCTGGCCCGGCGCGCGGCGCGGCCACCTGTGGGAGGCAGAGCGGGCGGGGCGCGCGGGGCTGCGGTTCGGACGGGAACGGCCGTTGGCCCCAACGGCGGCGGCGGGCGGGTGCCGGGGCGGCGGGGGCGGCAGGCGCTCGGGTAGTTCTCCTCGGCGTTAGCTAGCGCGGTTCGCGTTTCTCAAGTTCGGCCCTTCCGGCAGAACTGGCAAAGCGCGCACGCACAGCCACAAAAGTGGATAACCGGTAATGAGATGCGCCTTTTTTCCCCCCGTGTCGATAAGGCTTGACTGTAATCACATCTTCTAAATACGGAGGAATACGGGCCGTTATGTAGGGGAGAAAGTTTTGTTTGTTTACCAGTTTCTGATGATTTGTGGCATACTTTGTGAAAGGGCACAACGAGGGCTTTATCATTTTCAGTCATCTTTTGACCGACTCTTGCATTGGCGTTCATAAACTCGAGCAAAGACATCTTCTAAATGGAGTGTGGGTTACGACAAAACGTTGGTATCAAACGTTATTTTAACTCGAGACTCTCTAGCGGTGTGCCTTGGGTAAATATTAGCCTGTTTTGGTCCTTCTGGATAATATATTAAATGCTAAAGTATTAATTTATGAAAAAACATGGTATTAATAAAGAGCATGTGACAGTAATTAGGCATAGGATCTGAGGCTCTTTTTTTTTTTCTCTTCTATTTCACCAAAATGGAGCACCACCTCAAACTACCTCATTCTCACCCATTGTTTAGAAAGCCCCTTTGCTCAAGTCACTCTCAGCGATGAATGTACTTCCTTTCTTTTGTTTTCCTTTACATCCGCGGTGTTTCAATGGGAGGAGGGAGAAGAGAGAAAAGGAAAGCCTCCTTATAGTTGAGATTATTATTCTTTTGTGAAGTAGTGTAAAACTGTTTATAATATCTGGAATGTACTAAACTTGCAAAGTTACAGACTTTTCAGAAAGATACCTTTTCAGATATGTTTTCAACTTAGTGTGTCACTCACAAATGTGACAGAATTTGTATTAGACAGATAACTCCAAATAAAATCTGTAGTGAATGTTGTTGCACAGCACTGAGAAGTCTGTTGAAACTCCTCTGGGGCCTCTTAGTGTGTTAAGAATCCATTAGCTTTTCTTTAACTTTTTGCATGATAGCTGTTGTCTGTGGAGAGCAAGTAACTTTTTCATAAAAACAAATTTAGAGATTTTCTGTAGTCTTTTAAATACTAAATCTTTCATTTATATTACTTGGTTGTAGAGTAGGGAAGGAGAATCTCTATTGCAGGTTGGGACTGCCAATAACAGCTTTTAAAAGCAGATTTAGAAGTTTCAGGAGGTAGATCTTCACAGCAAAACCGGATTTCCACCTCCTTAGCTTGCTGTAATCGAGAGTAGTGTAAACCGGATTTCTGCCTTTTGACAAGAAGTGAACAGCAGTCTGCTGATTAGGGGATAGTTTAAACCTTCATGTGAAGGCTATTGTTGTGCCCTGCAAACCTTGTTTTCAAGGTGATTTTTTGGTAACTTTTATCTTCTGTAACTTTTACAAAGTCATCTTGACTACCAAAGATATGTCTCAGAATTCTTGCTCGATCCTGCTTATGCTCAGCTGAGCACTTGAGAGTATTAAGAGCTGTATCATGAATAATCCCATGATCAGAGAGAGGAATTCACACATGCAGTGCATACAGTAACAAATCGTTTTTAAAGATGCGGGAGATGTGCGTGACGTGTTTGCGATTAGAATCTGGTCCTTGAGTGGGGAGAAATTAGCCGACAGCCAAATGTGTTCAAGTGGATGGGCTGTGATGTAGGGAGGATGGAAGAAGAGAGCTCCTATTTACACTCAAGTTGAATTCTTTAGCCTTTTAATTGAACTTACTTTATTGTTCTCTCATCCTTCTTCCCTTCTCCCATCCCTCTGTCACCTTCATCTGTTGCTCATGCAGCTAGCTGAGAGACTAATATGATGAATTTGCAAGGTGGAGAACAGATCTTGGATGTGACGTGGAACGTAGGACTGTCTTGATTGTTAGTAAATACTGATCAGAATTGTCCCTGAATTGTCTCCTTGGCTGACGTTTGTCTGCCTTTATAGTACAACCTTGCCCCAAAACAATGAATTGGTATTTGATATAGCAGTAGTATATGTGCTTACCATTTAAAAAAAAAAACCCTGCCATTCTGTTCATCTGTGGAACTAACCCATATATCTTTTGTACGTTACTGATGCCCTCCTTTTAAAAGCCATTGAGAATATTCAGAGAATATTCAGAAAGGGATTTTAAAAAAACATTCTGGGTTAAGACTATTCTGAAATACCTGTGATCTCCAGTGAAAGGTCAGCTAACTTTACTCTTCGTAAGTCTATGTCAATTCCTTGGGTTAGAAATAGAAATACTAACAGCAGCAAAATCTGCTTAGAAGATATGTGCTTGCTTAGGTGAAGATGCATTTAAAATGTTAGTTTTCAGAATTTTTTTTTAAAATGTGTCAGTCATATAGTGGAAACAGTATATGCTTAAATTAAAAGCCTAATTTGTGCAACTGTGTGTGGTTTTTGTTCTTCTTTTCCTCCTGTTTGGACACTGTTTGCTCTAAAGCTTGATTTACAGGACACCAAAACTATTTCCTTTTGGATGGGAACCTGATGTAGTTGTATTTGATCCCATCCACCATCATGCTGTGTTTAAAAACAAGCAAACAAACAAAAAAAACAGGAAGCAGCTTGAACTGAATCTCAAAATATAAGCCTTAACTAAATATGTAGGCTTTGGTAAATCTTGTTTGGGCTTTATATATGGAAACTTTCCTGGTGCTCAGGCTTCTTGCATAGAGACTGAGCCCTTCGTTTGTTGCATCCTGAATACAAGCACCTATTTCATTGTTCTGCGACTTCTTCCTTTATGTCCAGTTACTTGTGTTAGTTCTATTAACAGAGAAATAAAAGCTTCAGAACACACGTTTCTTTCAGGTCTGTGGTATATGTTCCTTGTTATTGAACAGATTCAATGAAACAACTTCTGAAGCTTTAAATAAAAATAACCCTTTTTATTTGTACGAAACATCAGGAGAAGCGTGGATTGAAATAGATCTCTTGAAAGTAAGTAACGCAAACCAAAACAATTAACTGCTGCTTGCATGTTCTTCAACACAGATCTTGATTGCTTCCTGCTAAGAACTTATGCTTCATCTTCCTTCCATGAATTTGTTTAGTAGGTATTGATCTCAAGTGGTGTGTTTTATATTGCCTTAAACAAAACCCCCAAACCTATGTGATGGTGGGTAAGGATAACAGAGTCCTTTCACTCACTGAGGAGGACGTGGGTATTTGAGAGAACTCTTCACGTTGGCATATGCAACCAGCTTCAGTCTTACTTCCAGAGCTGATGAAACTTTATTTTTATTGAATAGATGTGCTAGATGTTTTGGGCTTTTGGGCCTTCCCTTTTCCTTCTGCTAATTTCAGTTCTGCCTCTACATTGCAGGTAAAGGATGTCTGGTAAATTTTGTGGTATTTACATGAGCTTTTTTTATTAAACTGCTGGAGAAATGGACCAACAACAGACCTCTCAAATTTCTTGTGTCTCAGTACAATTTTTTTTTTTAAGTAAACGGTAGAAACTTCTTCACAAGTCTATAAAGCTTCTTTAAAATCAGGGTGACTGCACTGCATTAAGTTTGCATGGTTATGGTCCCAGGCAACATGGAAAATTTTCAGTTGAAAATCTTCTAGTGCTGTACTCCTCACACTGATTTGGGGGATGAGATGGAAAAAAATCATCATTCTTAATTTCAGAGTCATTGTGGTAGAAATGAGAACAGGCACTGTAAATGAAAATGTGGTACAAAGGAAAGTGTGGTATAAATATAGTGTTGCTATTTTGGTGGAACTGATGGGTTAGTTTATACAAATTTCGTGTATATCTAGAGAAGATGGTAAGCATCACAGTAATTACAAAGCCTTGACTTCCCTCCACCTCCAATACAGAAACTTAATTGACTTTTGTAGGCAAACTTTTTGAAGTTTTGTATATAACATGTCTAGATCTTTGCAAAAACATAAAACAGACTTTTCCAAGGCCTTGCTTATTTCTGAGGGCACATTTTTAGAAGTAGTCAGACAGAAAAGAAATAATTTCCCAGGAAAAATGACCTCATTTGTAGCTCCTAAACAGACATAATTTCTTTGGGATAGGAGGCTTCATGAAAACGCTTCTTTCTAAAATGCTGGAAATCGACATGTGTGTGAAGTAGAAAGCTCAGCTGGGAAATACTGGGAAATACTGTATATGAGAGGAAAGGAGATAACAGGGAGACTATAACTGTCTTTCTCTTCTGTGGATGCAGTTGATGATTGGGAAAGTGTTTTTGGGGTGGTCTGTGGAGGGGGAAAAACAATAGAAGCTAGAAAACATTAACTAGACATGGCCTGTGTTACAGACTAAAAGTGGTCAGTTTCATAGCTGAGGTTCTGGAAGAGTTCTTAATCTTCTTCTTTAGTTTGAATGCTGTTCTTCATCCTATTAGGCAAAGAGGCTTGATCCGTTTTCTCTGCAGGTGTTTCTATGCTAATAGCAATGGATGTACAGAATGGGAGACAAGTAACATAGTTGTGAATCTGGTCTGGTTTCTGTTTCTGCCTCTTGGTATGTGTATGAAAGAAAAATGGTTTGTCGAGGGGGTGGGACCTGGAGCAGATGCAGAAAAAGATTAAAAAAAAAAATCCTTCTAAGCTGCAATTTTCAGTAGATTCGAATTAATTTGTCAAGAAGACGGTGTAGGTCTTCCTGCGCACACTAGGGTGCGTTGTGCGGGTACAGCTACATGGCTGCACACTTAATTCATCCTCTACTTAGCAGTTGTATAAATTCCTGTCTATACATTGTTTCTTCAGGGGTTGCATCTGCAAAGAGGTCTTCAGTGTTACTTGAATTGTGCCATTTTGCTCTTTCATTTTTGAGAGGTATTTGTATGAGCAGCATTGGTCATAAATTTAAAATGTTGAAAAACCTAATTTTATATATTCTTGATACATTTTTTTCTGAAAGAATGATCTATATTTTTAAGTCTTTCTGGGCACTGTTATAGATGGCATGACATCTAAATTTTTTTTTGGATGTGAAGGTTAGAATAGATGTTTTGTATGCTTAAATACTAGTGATAGCTTCCTTTAGAAAGCAGAGATGGATAGACCAACTGTCTGAGGGATGAAACACTGATGTAAAGAATGTTTTTCGTTTCCTCATTAGCTGTCACTTCTGCACTCTCGAGTGTATAATCTCTTGATCAGTTAATTCACCTCTTTTTTCCAGGCATTCATGCTTTGTTATATGTTTGTCAGGTCCTTTAAAAGGCTTTGTGTCAAACATATATTTTGCTATTATTGGAACTGTGAAAGCTTTTCTGAGAGGGTTAACCTTTTCTTCTGTCTTTGCTTCTCTTAGTGTTGTGGTCACTTTATTGCAGGGTTTAAAATAAGAAAAGGAAAAAAGCCCCTTGCTTCGTTTGCTGCTAAAATGTTTGGCATGGGGCCAGACTTGCTGTCTGTAGCCCATATCGTACTTCTCACTAATGTCTTTTGATAATTGCACTAACATTTCTTGATAATGCCTTCAATATGTCAGAAAACTGACTGACTGTTTTGTGTTAATTTGGAAGGCAAAGCATAAACTTAATGTTCCTTCATGTCAAATCCTTTGATGAGCTTGGAAGTGGGATAAGTAATAATTTGAACTGAGCTCGATTATGTTCTAAGAGCTGTAAAAGAAACCAGTATTTGAGTCCTCTGTGTGCTAGTTAGCTCCTGTATCTTGTCAATGGACTTACTCAAAGAATCTGTAGTATTTTGTCTGTGTCTGCTCATTTAGTAGTAATAGGAGTAGTATCAGCTTGAAGGATAGTAACAAGTTTTTTTAATTCCACGTGTAGGTCTTGGTTTGACAAATAGTTTTGTTAGCACTGGTTTTAACTCACTTTGTGCCACATCTAATAACTAAATAACTCACTTTTGTCACTTCTAATGATACTAGTAATTTTTCATATTGTCTTTTTAAATTTCTTTGCAAGATGCTTCATTCAAGTTTTTTGCATTTTTCTTTGAAGTTTGTCTATGATGCTGCTTTGTCTGTCATATTTGACCTACTGATTTGTGATTTATTTTCTCTTGTTGGTACAGTTAGCTTTTAAAACCTTAAATTTTTCATTTCTGTAGTTAGAGGTTTTATCAAAATTGCCTACAGACTTTGACATGCTATTAATTCTGTTTTCTGTTACACTGAAGCAATAAACTTTTTTGCTTACAGCAGTTACAGCCAATTATCCATCTGGATGTTAAAACTACATTTAAAAAACCTAAATGATTATTAGGACCACAAAATAAAACGCTCAAAATGGCAATTTCATAATCCCTTTTAATTTTGTTTTCTCAGCTTTACTTTGTCCACTTTTATATATGGCACTAACTTCTCCTACAGTCCTAACACTACCCTTTTTAGGGTTCTTGCTTCATCTGAAGTAAAATGGAAAAACAATTTTTCCCATCAACAGCTTGCTCACTCTTTAAGCTTAGAGTATTGTTCCTAGCTTCTTATCTTGTGGATTCCATCCCTCCCTCCCCCCACCACCTTCATTCAAGTCAAGCCTTGTGGTGGTCAAAAGACTGTGCTGTAGTACAGTAGCTGAAATCACCCTTGATTTTAGTTCTTAAGTTCAGCATTCCATGGTGGCATGGAGCCACTGGGATTAGTGCTGGAAAGAGTAGTTGTGCTCAGTGTCTATGATCTTGAAGAAAAGTATGCTCAGAATCTGCAGAGACTTTGGGTGCTAAACTGTTTACAGAGCACGTTTCTACAGAGCACGTTACGATTGGAATCCTTTTTGAATTTTCTTAACTTGTTGTGTATATATGGTGGACTTAGTTTCATAGGGTTATTAAGTAACTCATCTATGACACCTGGATGTCATCCGTAACCAAATTTCAGGACACTATGTCAAAACAAGGGAACAATTGCATTGGAAACTACTGAAAAATTTTTAAGCTTTACTCTCAAATGGTAGGACCGGTGTAGTTGTATACCAAAAAAGTCATCTCTGTGCAGGCACTGAAAAAGAAAAATTTCAAGTGATCAAATTTCGGCAAATGCTTATGTAACCAAAACCATGTCCTTACAGAAACTAATGGGGAGCCTTAGTTAAAAGACAGGACTGGTCGCATTATTGGTTTCTGATATCTAATATCTAGATATTGTCCTGGATTTCATTTTCAGCTCTCTGGAACATGATGACTTTCTAGACTACCTAATTTATACAATGGACTTAAGTGTATTAATACATTACTTGAAGGTAGATGTTATGCTACAATTTTCTGATAATATTTTAGGCCTAAAAAACTAGACCTTCAAGCGTGTGTGTGTTTTCATGTGTTTGGATATTCCTGAGGTGCTCTACAGATAAATGGTGCTATATCAAATACAAAAACATTTCTGAAGGTGCTTGTTAACTAAGGCACGTTCTCTTCCTGTCCCACAATGTAACTTTTTTCCCCTTGTGTGGAAGACGGGAGAAGAGAGAGGTGTAAGGATAGAGGAGACATGGTAAGATAGCATATGAGGTCTATGTTTGCATTAACATGTTTTGACCTCTTTTGATGTGGAAGGTTAAAATTCTTTTTTTTGTCTTAAATTATGCCAAGGGGAGAAGGATAGCATTTCAGCTGTTCTAAAAAGCTATACATACGTTAAAAGCTGTACGTACATTAGGGAATTTAGCAGTCAGAACTTGCGTGCAGAACCTGTAAATAATCCTGATCCTTTTATGTTTTTTGAGCACAGCATTCACAAGCATAGCTGGAAAATTTAGATTGTGAGTGGAAAAATGCTTTTAGGAATCTGGTGCCCCTTGTGAACAGTTTGCTACTTCTAAATTGCTTCCATTTTTTCAAGATTTTAGTAAATGTAGAGAAGTACAAGAAATGAAGGAATAACATAAATGAAAACTTAAGAAGAGCAAACCTGTTTGTACCTGTTGTAAAAATTATGGTACTATGATTCTTTCTTGGTTCACATTTTGCTTCCTTTCCCGGTTCCTCAAGACATAATAATGTGTTTGTGTTTAAGCGTTAAAGTTTATAGTAGTTTATTTGGTGTGAGCTCAGTAGTGACCAAGTTACTAGACTATATGTATATCTCTGACTATCTGACAATGATAAATAGCAGACTTGACGTGCAGGTGTGAAACTGCGTAGCACTTTTTTATTTTATTTTATGACTTTGCCTTGAATGATTGCTCTTGTCTGTAAGCTACAGTTCAGAATTGTTCTCAGGGCAAAATGGTCAAAATCTACAGTTTTCTTGGGTTGGTTGGCCAGCAAGCTGTGTGATGTCAGAGAGGAGAAGATCCAGGTCAAAGTGTATACACATTCATCACAAAGTAGGAGTTGTTACTGCATTTGCTGACTTTGCTTTGTAGCAGTGATAAGAGCCTTAACTAGAACAAGGCTGCGCATATGAAGTCCTTGCAGCCGTCTGGATGTATTTCTCCCTAATCTTCTAGAGATGGCAATCGCTTCCTTAGTTGGAGAAACTAATGTGCCCTTTATCCTTGTGGGTCGTCTTGACAGTCTGTGGACTTGGGTGTGTTGTTGCCTGTTTAAACTTACTTTCTCAAACAGTGCTGGGTTCACTTTCTTGTCTTTGCTCTTGGGACCCTTCAAAGATCTGTCAGCATAGATTTCTTTTGCAAGTCTTCTAGTTTTATTTGTTTTATGCTGAGATGCTGTCTGCTCTACTGGTATTGCTGACTTCATTGTTCTGCTGTTTGGTTTTTGGGTTCTTTTGCTCACAGCAAAACCTTTTTATTGTTGAGATTCCAGCTGAGAACTTGCTTATTCTTCAACATCTATGACAAGATTGTGGAAAAACTATTCTTAGTATCTCTTTTTTAAAAGCATTTTGGGTTTTTAAAATCGAATATATGGCAAAACAATTACTTATTTTGTATGTACATTTTATTTTTTTTTCTTCTTCACTTCCCATGTATTTGTGTTTAGGATTGCCTTTTTTAATGGCTTCTGTAGCACCTTATGCACATTGTTTAGTTGAAACAGTGTGAATGCAACATTCTGGTTAGTTTTTAGAACTGAGGCAAAAGCCATAGTAGAACGTGCTTTTACATTGCCTGTTTCCCCCTAAAGACACTATAAATTGTATTGTACGGTATTGTTTCTCTGTGACGTGGAGTCTATTCGACAGATCAATGTTAAGCTCTTCTGGTACTGAACTCAGTAAAGCAGGTTAGGCTTATAGATATATGAAGCGCGTGTTCTTGTCTTCAGGCTCTGATGAGATGCAGGGAGAAAACTCAGGCATCAGTTTAAAAATTGATGCATTTCTTCCAAGGGACTACTCTAGAAGAAGATTAATTTAAAGTACCTATTTTTCATGTGTTCTCTCTCTAGCATCACCTAGGAAATGCAGTAATTGATGAGAATCCTGTCAGGTATTCATCCTTGCCTTTTTCTCCTTCAGGATGCTGCAACGTTCTATGTTCAAACAGCAACTATAGTGATTATCTGTGTTCAACAGGATGTAGCCAGGGAGAAGAGGGCAGCGCCGTAACTAGCCACACTAAAAGGAGAGTATCCAGCAGACATTTAATGGATAAGTCTGCCAAGTGATTTGGGTCAACCTGTTAGTTACACATTTTTGTTATGCAAAACTTAACATCTGTGGCCGTGATTCAGAAAGGGATACAGCGAGTTACCTCAGATGAATTTTTCCCTTGCTAATAATTTTTGTTGCTGGACAGGATACACTCCTGGCCCCTGATTTCTGTTCTCTTTGGGAGATAGCTTTCAAGGGTCACAGTTTTCTTACTGTTTAAAACTGAACCTACAAATGTAGAATGGCTTTTCTTGATTCGGTTCCTGGCCTTGGCTAGATGGATTGGCTAACATAGCATAACATGAGATTCTTTGTTAAATAATTGACAATCTGTTACTCTTTTTTTTTTTTTTTTTTTTTTTTTAAATTCAATGACTTGGTAGAAGTCTGTGCTATTTATTTTGCTTTGTTGTGCTGTGAGATAGCTCTTTAAAAAAGCTTTTCTGATCAGCCTGTGGAGCTTGGCACAGAGGCCTAGTTAAGTATTGCATTAAAGATCCAAATTTTAAGTCATTGGAGGTCAGCAAAAAAAGAAATAAAAACCTCATTTTACACTTGCCTGAATCTAAAGCTAGGAAAGGTGAACTATGTGTCAGAATTTGTAACTTGGTCCTGCCTCCACGCTTAGCTGTCTGTATTGCCTCCTGTCTAAAGATCTCAGTCTGTTTCACAAAAGAGTGTCATGTGAATTCATAGTATGCTGAAGTCATGGACACCAGGATGGGAAAAGATATACTAAATCGTCTCATATGTATATATTAAATGTATGCCTCTTGCATACATTTTTCTCTTACAGCTTATTGTCAGAACGTTCTGAAGTTCCAGACTTCTGAAGTGCTGCTACACAGTTGTCACGCTCAGCCTAAATTCATCTTTTCGGTTTTGTCATCAATCTGTTATATGCCTGCATGTCACCTTGAGTAATTTGGTTTTTCATACTGTTTATATCCTTCAGTGTTGGTGTGTTATCAGTGTCATTTCATTTAAGCAGACTACATATTTGCTATCTCTAGGTTTCTTTTTTATTTAAATAAATAGTATTGTGGTGGTTTTCTTTCTTCTAGCTTTGTGAAAATTTTCTGGACCAAGTCAAGTCCAAAATTGCATGTGATTTCCCTTCTTCACTGCACTTCCCAGCTGCCTGTTTCTGCATATGTAGAACTAAACTGTTTTAATGCCTTAAATTAAGATGTATGGGAAAAGGACTATTGTTTTTATAGGCAGTGGGAATCCTTTTTTATAATAGTGAAAAACTAATTACCAATCTGCAGCCATAACACTTAAAATTCAAAACTAATTAACCTTTTGTATCTGTCTAGATCCTTCTGCTTTACTCCTTCCTAGTGCCTTGTTATCATTGAAACAGGGCTAACATGCCATTATCTCCTCTGTAAATTGAGGCACAGAGAAATTAAGTGATGTATTGCTAAATTTCAAGACTGCTGGTGACCTCGGAAGCTCCTGGATGTCTCTTACCATGAATTACATAGCCTTAGAATATGCTATTTTGTTTCATAGCAGCTATAACATGATATGGAGATGTCAATTTTGTCTTCTGCTATAGTTCAAAAGCTTGGAAGAGCAAGGAGGAGGGTGGTTAGGATGAAATACCTGTAATACCTGGAATGATGACTAATCTAGTCACCAATATTTATCTCATAGAAGTAGTCGTGGAAGTGTTCAGAGATCTGTTCAGTAGGTAACTGATATTAGGAAGCTGTGTGTATGGAGAAATGTTACTGCTTGTGCACTATGTTGACTTTGAGTTGCTTCATGTATAATTAATAAAATTGTAACTGGATAATATTACATTGGTGAATTAGTCTTGCAATGATACTGCTTAAATTTTCAGTAATGTGGAGTGACAGGGTTGTATATCCATCTCAGTATTTACTGCTTCCTGTGCTACATCTTAAAGCTTTCAAGGTATCGGAGGTTGAACAGGTCCTTTGTATATGGCTGCAAAAGAGGAAAAAAAGCTAAGTGTTACTGCTGACTTAATGAAATTACTGGTAAATTCTGTAGAAATTGAAATATTAGGGTAAGTATGTAATAGAAGTTCTTATATGCTTAAAACAAATTTCAGTTTTACCGTTATACATATGATTGCAGATGTTACTTATCTGGTATTAAAATGCATCAGGACAGCTTTGTGTTACAGTTTAGTTTTTAATGGTACACTTCACAATTTTTCTGAAATTTAAAAAAAAATACAAACTTCATTAAACTTTTGTAAAGCTTTATTAAATACTGGTACAGTCACACCCTTAGGTGCATTCTAAAATATGGTGAAATTCTGAGAAATTTATTACTGAACAGCTGATCTTGCAACTGGTCTGTTTGTTCTCCTCAGAGAAGGTGATCTAGTATCACTTTACTTGGGTGTCTTGTACTGTTACTTGAGAGTATCAAGCCCCTGGGTGGGACTCATGCCTTTTGTATTTTGTGAAGCCTATCATAGTTGTTACTAGGCAGTAGCTAAATATATTGATAAAAGGGCTGTGTTTCATCTTGAAGCATACATTGTGTGTTTTTTGGAAAACTATGGATCATGGAGAAGGACTTGGGTCTGAAGTCTACACCCCTTGGACCTAAAGAGAGAGTAGACTAGCTGCGGACTCCTGCGTGTGAGATGTGGTTTCTCGTACATGTGGAAAATCTGTAAGAATAGGTAGCTTGTTTCGCATCTCTGCCTTACTATCCAATTCAGTGGGGTTATAAAAAGAGTATCGGTTGGATCTGGTCATTATTGTTCGCAGAGCTGGCAGTCCTGTTCAGGTTTTAGAGAGAGAGAGAGAGAGAGAGAGAGAGAGAGAGAGAGAGGAGGGGGAAAAAAAAAAAAAAGCTAGCTGTAGTGAACTAGTTCAGCTTGTGTTTCCTAGCCTCCTCTTACCATTTATCAGATGTGCCTCTAACACACTTATATGGTAGAGGGAAAGGTCTTGAGCCTCAGGTCTGTGCTTTCAAAATAAGGCTCCAGATGCCTTACGCACCATATTATGCCACACTGTGCTGACTGCAGTACAACACTGTGACCTGCCCTATCTCTGTAACGTTGCACTCCAAGCACAGTGGGTTAGGAAATTGAGTGGAACTGCATCTTGTAGGAGAGATTATAGAGCAGGCGGTGGATCACAGTGCGTGAAAATGTTCAAGGTATGGTCTTAACAGTGACAGCAGGCCTTGGCTCTGAGCCTTTGCTGTGCTGCGGCTCTTTACTAGATGTGAACGGTGAGATACTCGGACTGGAGCAGAGGGCATTGGAGGATGCAGAATCTGGGGCAGCAAGGCCTTAAATCTTGGGTGCAATTTTATCTCGAGGAGATAGTACAGGGCTAGGTTTGGGAAGGAGGAAGGGGATATTAAAATAAGGATTGCTTGGAATCCTTCCTCCAAGGACAACTGCAGTTGTCCTTAGTGACTGGAATCATGTTGGCCTTTACAAAGTTTTGGCCTTTACGAGGTTTTCTGATTGCTGTCTGGTTTTATCAACTGATCAATTGCAACTGGCCTATTCCTTTGAAAAGGACAGTCACTGTGAGAGGATGTCATGGTTCCACAGGATGTGCTTTGCCTGTAATAACTGTACAGTTTTTCTGAATGCCTAGCCTTCTCAGTGAGGGGCTTTTTTTCACTTTTAAATGAAAGATAGCTTTACTTCTGAGACACTGACCCTGATCCTGGTTTTTCTTTTTTTCTGTGGTTTGTCTGCCATATTAGACAGTTCTCTTGGAGCAGTATATTCAGCTGATGTTTCCGTGATGCAACTGCAGAAACAATTTTTTATCAACTGAAATACAATACTAAGAGGCGTAAGTTTATGATGCGATGAAAAAGCTGTATGCGTACAGCCTAATGCCTCTGCATACTTCAAATGCCCATCATTGAATTCTTCTATACTGAAAGAGATAGTTTCACTTTCTTCACTCTTACCTTTATTCTTTATCTCAGATTACAGCTGTGTTTTTTTGCGCTGTCCCAGCAGCTTTTATAAGTAAGTGCTCATCTCAGTTGCACCTTCTAAGGTAGCTCCATTCGTATGTTTACAAGTCCTGATGATGAACATTCATCCTTACTTGGATTTGCCTATTAGGCTTTATGCACAGTTTCATTATAAAGAGCTTTAGCCACAGTGTGACATAAGGAGTTTCCAACCCCAGTGTTCTCTTCAGTGATCCAGTGCACAACAGCTCTGGTTTATGAGTTCAGCAGAGAGGCTGACCTTGGATTGGGAATGATTCTTCTGCCCCCATGGGAGCTGTGTTTAAGCCCAGTCATTTCAGTGTTGTGGCTTACAGAGTAGAACCATAAACAATTGTACTGGTACAGCAGAGGAAGTAGCAAGTGGTGACTTCAGGGGCAGGAATGAGCTGGTGGGGGATAGGGGAAAGGAACTCCTTAATCGGGCATTACTGCTGAGGTTTACGTATTGGGGAGCCACATCCTCACTTGTTCCTTGTTCGAGCAAGGAAAAGAAGTCTTTGGTACCAAGTGAGTGGGATGTATTTACGTTTAAAAATAGATCTGAAATTTTCCATATTCTTTGCACAGAAGATAATGAAAGCTGGTAGACAAGAATTCTTGAGTTTTACTACCTGTATGGTATAGTATGAAAACTACTCTGGCTCTTCTGGAATGCAAGAGTGTATCATGTATCTGTTGAAATTAACCCTATCAAAGACAGTGTTTTATCAGTTCTACCCATCTACTTATTTTGTGCTAAGAAAATGAGCTAATATATAATAAATAATAATAAAAATTATATATTTTTATTTTATACTTATTATATTTTGTTATATATTTATATATTTTATTTTTATTATATATTTATATATATATTATATTTTATTTTAGAAAGTTTTACTGTTTTAATGTTGCTGATGTCATTGGAGGCATGGCCCACATATGCATCTTCAGGAGTTTGAAGACTCTGTCCTTTGTCATAGGAATAATCACACCAGTTTACACTTTTATGCTTGCAAAACGGTATCGGTATTGTATTGGGACTTTTACTGATGTGAACTGTATTCCTTGCAGCTCTTAAGTGCTCCTGAAATGCATTTTGAAGGGGAGGCAGGAAGGAAAAAAATTGCTAATAACAAAGAAGAATTTCCAGCTTCTGAATTTGTTACAGGATCTCATGTTACATGGGTTAATATCCTTAACAGGAGAGAAAGTAGAATCTCTGAAGACTGCCACTCTTACTAGCTGGTATCAAGAAAGAATTAAGTTGATCCTACCATGGTTTCAAGCTGTGGTAGAAAGGAGACCCCTTTTAAGCACCCATTTTCCGACTGTATTAGAGTTCATATTAAATGATGATAGTACTTTGGAAACAAATTTTCTTTTAGTGAGCACTGATGCACTATAAAGGTGATGTCTTTGATAACACTCCATTAAATTACTGGTATAACTGAGTAAAATAGCAGAAAGTAATAGGGGTAGATTACTTTCTTACATTTCCTTTGGGAGATGCTCTTGAAACCTTTAATTTTTTTTTTCTTAATTTCTCAATTTCTGAATTTTACCAGAATGACCTTACATAGGTGAATTTGCTGTGTTCATGAATACCT
This sequence comes from Struthio camelus, assembly GCF_040807025.1. NCBI lineage: Eukaryota > Metazoa > Chordata > Aves > Struthioniformes > Struthionidae > Struthio > Struthio camelus. Next base: position 64,843,015 of record NC_090982.1, on the reverse strand, counting down.
TGAATACGTTTGTTGATTAGTTGTATGTTGAGGAGTTTCTCTTACTGTCTTATCAGATGTCAGAGAAGGGGATAAAACTTTTCTTTCTAGCTTTAATTATTTCCCCCACCTGGGAGTAGAGTATCCAGTAATGGAAGGACTAATAATGCCTTAGAAATGGTGCAAAAACTTTCCTTCGTGTTTGTTTGCCTATTTAGGTTTAGAGACAACAGGCAGAGAACTTTGATTATAACTATATCTCTGAGGATAATGCTGCTTTCCTGGATCTTGGTTCCATCCTCTAAATTATTATTACGTAGCTATGTAGCTTAGAAAAGAGGGAGAAGGTTAATAGTGGCTTTTTACCTTTTGTGGTCTTTTGCTATTTTAAAGACTTTATAAGGTCTAATTTGAGTACTGTAGCAATTGAAATACTTGTTTACCTGCTTGCAATCTATAGTCAGCAGTCGGGGACGGTTCTCAGTTTGTCTCCAGACTCCAATTTATCCTTGCTGGTCTTTACTGGCAAGGCCTTCTGCAATTTTAGCCAAATGTTTAACTTGTTAACTAACTACTTTTTCCATCATGTCAGTTCTGCTTAATTAGAGTTAGTTTCATTTGGTGAATGCGATGTAATCTTCCCACGTGTGTATAATCTCTGATCGTTTTCACTAGAGCTTTTGAGTTACGGGGCTGGCTGTACATGGTATCTGATTGTGAGCAGAAGCTCCTTTTTACTAAGGAGGGGAAAAACTACCTTCTAAAAAGCAGAGTCTTGATCGTCAGAAATATCTGCCAAGTTGAGTGAATTGTTTTGAGTATCTTCAGTTAAAAAAACCTGTGAATGTCTTTTCAGAAAGACAAGCAAGTCTATCTTATATTTGTAAAATGTTCTGATTTAATTTATTTTTTATTTTATTTTTTCAGGAGAGATTCATGGGTGTAGAATTGTGTACTGGTTCTGAAACCGAGAAAAAAAGAGAAACAATCACATGAATTTTCATCCTACCTTATTTGATTTGAAGCAGGCGCTTGACCCGTATCTTCTCCCCGCCTGATACATACTTTACGTAGCAGGCTGTGGAGTTCATGCTTGCTAGAGCAGCGAGTGGCTGTACAAATGGCGAGTCTGTGGAGGGACTGAGGCAGAATACTTAAAGCAGCTTGGGGAAGAAACTAAACTTAGGTCTTCTCTCTCCTGGGAGTGAAGCAGGTAGAGGATTTTGAACCAGTCTCCTACATCCTAGAAAAATCCCTAGCCCTTGTGTTGTGTGGAGTGTGGACAGCATTGGGTAAATGCTTTTGTCCTTTTTCTTTTCTTCTCACTGACTTCAACAGTGCTGCTGGTGTTCTGTGTTAATTAAAACTCTAGCTTCCTCTGTACATAACCTAAAAAGTGGTTTAAAAAAAAAAAGGCACAAAACCAAAAAAGAAGCTCTTCAGGGTTAATTAAGGTGCTTTGTTTGACCAGAAAGAATACTATATTTCAAATTAGTTTTAAAACTGTTATTACAGGCAAACCCAGGATTTAAGCTGGTTTTAGGTGGTTGGTACAATTACTCTGATACTACCTTGCCTCTTTTTATGCATACATTAGTAGAAAATGCTCTCACTGAATTGCAGCAGGGGCAATGGTGTTTAGAGGTGTTTGTATTCATGTGCCTCTCACCTGTTAGAAGCCGCATAGTTGTTAAGATTTTTATGGCATTAGAAGAATCTGAGGTCTGTTTTTCGGTGGTTTTTATTCTTTGTTCTGAAATATTTTAATAGATCAACTATAGTGTTTATTCCCTCTTCCTTGTAAACATTTAATAATCTGATTAAAGCAGCTTTGCTTTTTTAGTAGTACTTCTGTACTACTGTATGAAATTAACTCTGGCAAAAATAACCCAGGTAAATGATGATCAGTTTGGGAGTTTCATAGTGTCTTTTGAGATCTGAGAAATGAACAGATATGCTGAAGATGTCTATTATTCCTCATTCTGTGCAAGTAATATTTTAGTTCAGCAGCCAGTTCAATTTTTATTTAGCACCTAACATTACATTTAACATTAATGAGTATGTACATTGGAAGAACTGATCAAGTGGTTCAGTAGTAGGGTATTTGACTTTCAGTACTGACCATAATTTTTATGCATCTTTGCAAATATATGCAACTTCTTTTCAAATCCAGAATGTTTCTACAGAAGATGTTAATGAAACGTTTAAATGCTGAGGGTCTGTATTTCAATTGTGCATCTGAAGTTAGCTTTAAAAAATGGGCTCCTAAGTTGAAGAAAGGAAATAGTGTTTGCTATTTAATTGCAGTGAAAAGCCTGATTTGGGAAATAACTTGATTATGTATGTAACTTGAAACTGGTCAAGTCAGCAGGTTTGTGTGCATAGTTATGCATGTGCTCAAATAGCTTGCAGGACTGTGACCATTCTCTGTAAAACTCTTTCTGGATGTGTTTATGCACCGCAAAAGGTAATAATAAATGCTATTTTGACCCCATTCTTTCTTTGGGGGCTACCTCAGAGCATTCCACAGATTGATTATAGTTGTATAAAGTTTAAATTCAGAAAGCCATTTAAATCACAGAATCACACAATGGTTGAGGTTGGAAGGGACTTCTGGAGATCACTTAGTCCAACCCCCCTGCTCAAGCAGGGTCATCTAGAGCACGTTTCCCAGGATTGTGCCCAGACAGCTTTTGAATGTCTCCAGGGAAGGAGATTCCACAGCCTCTCTGAGGCAACCTGTTCTAGTGCTCTGTCACCCTTCCTGTAAACAAGTTTTTCCTCATGTTCAGATGGAACTTCCTGTGGTTCAGTGTGTGCCCGTTGCCTCTTGTCCTGTTGCTGGGCACCACGGAGAAGAGTCTGGCCCCATCCTCTTGACACCCTCCCTTCAGATACTTACCCACATTGATCAGATCTCCCCTCAGGCTTCTCTTCTCCAGGCTGAACAGGCCCAGCTCTCTCAGCCTTTCCTCATAGGAGAGATGTTCTAGTCCCCTAGCCATCTTAGTGGCCCTTCGTTGGACTCACTCCAGGAGCTCTATGTCTCTCTTGTACTGGGGAGCCCAGAACTGGACACAGCACTCCAAGCGAGGCCTCCCCAGGGCTGAGCGGAGGGGCAGGATCACCTCCCTCGACCTGCTGGCAACACTCTGCCTCATGCACCCCAGGATCCCATTGGCCTTCTTGGCCACAAGGGCACACTGCTGGCTCATGGTCAACTTGTTGTCCACCAGGACTCCCACGTCCTTCTCTGCAGAGCTGCTCTCCAGCAGGTCAGCCCTCAGCCTGTAGAGGTGCATGGGGTTATTCCTCCCCAGGTGCAGGACCTTGCACTTGCCTTTGCTGAACTTCAGGAGGTTCCTCTCTGCCCATCTCTCCAGCCTGTCCAGGTCCCTCTGAATGGCAGCACAGCCTTCAGGTGTGTCGGCCACTCCCCCCACTTTAGTACCATCAGCAAACTTGCTGAGGGTGCACTCTGTGCCTTCCTCCAGGTCATTGATGAATACATTGAACAAGACTGGTCCCAGGACTGACCCCTGGGGGATGCCGCTAGCCACAGGCCTCCAACTAGACTCTGCGCATCTGACCACAACCCTCTGAGCTCTGCCATCCAGCCAGTTCTCAATCCACCTCACTGTCCACTCATCTAGCCCACACTTCTTGAGCTTCCCTAGGAGGATGTGATGGGAGACAGTGTCCAAAGCCTTGCTGAAGTCCAGGTAGACAACATCCACTGCTCTGCCCTCATCTACCCAGCCAGTCATTCCGTCATAGAAGGCTCTCAGATTGGTCAAGCATGATTTCCCTTTGGTGAATCCATGCTGACTACTCCTGATCACCTTCTTGTCCTCCAGATGCTTAGTGAGGACCTTCAGGAGGAGCTGTTCCATCACCTTTCCAGGGATGGAGGTGAGGCTGACAGGCCTGTAGTTTCCTGGCTCCTCCTCCTTCTTGCCCTTTTTGAAGACTGGGGTGACATTGGCTTTCTTCCAGTCCTCAGGCACCTCTCCTGTTCTCCAGGACCTTTCAAAGATGATGGAGAGTGTCCTCGAATCTTGGTAAGCAGGTTAAGGATGAGGTATTTAAATGATTAATTCCCGTAGGTCTGTTGATACAAGACAGTCACATGAGGTAGTTATGCACAGTAAGAACGATTGAGGAGCACTTTATGATTTTTGCTGAAGGCACAGTAATACTTCTGGACAGACAATAAGCTTGCAGATATGATTGCAGATATGAAACAGAGCAAGTGCTCGATCACTACCTGGCGTATTCCCTTTTGTTGATTTTACATTTCCTTCCTGTTGCTCAGCAAAACCAAGAATGTTCTCATGTCTGCCTGCGCTTGTAGGAGTGCACTGGCAGGAACTTCTGCTGATGGTTTCTTGAGCACATAGGAATGAATTTCTAGGTTTTGGTATCGGAAAAAGGAAAGTATTTCTTGATTGGCAGTCTTCCTTTTGGCCCTGTAAGAACGCTGGCTGGCTAGGACTTTGACTCACTACTGTCCTTGCTGCCTCTTGGCTTATTGGCTTGCAACACTCACTCCTTTCTTGTCTGCTTGATACAGCTGTTTATTCACACAGAAAAATGTATTTCCTGGAGGCAGTTTCTTGGATTCATAGTTCATTGCATCCTATAGATTTTTTTTTTTTTCCCAGAAACCTGCTTCTCTTTGCAAAGCCTCTAAGTGATAGTGATGGGCCTTTTTTCTGCTGCTGGGAGGGAATGAATGAGACCACAATCAAATTCCAACAGCATTGCTGATCAAAAAAAGCAGCTTGTTAAAGTTACTGTGTGTATGAGGGGTGTGTGTGTGTATTTAAGCTATTCATGTTCTTAAATATATATATAATGTGTTAGGTAAATGTCAAAAGTTTGGTAAATAGAGATAATGATTTGTTTATACTGAGTTTTGAAATATAGTGCAGAGGGTTCATTGGAAAGTATTTATTTTTCATAAAAGTAATATTTATGAGATTCATGAGTAAAATCTTGTTGCTTTATAGTTTCTAGAAATGACTTCATAGATGCTTAGTCTTCAATCCTATTTGTGACAATTTAGATAATCTGTTAGTGGTTCAGATATCATATTTGGTAGAATTCATATTGAAAATGAATTAGAAATTTTCTAATTTTAATAGCAAAGAGAGTAAGTACTATTGTTTTAGGTGATTAAAACGTTGCAAAGGGTAAAAGGCTGTTTTGTTGATAGTATGTATTTAGGGTGTCAAGAAGTAAAGATACATGGAACAGGTTTCCAGAAAAGCTGCCCAACCTAATATGTTAATCTGGGCTAATTTTTAGACGTTATTAGAGCACCTCTTCGGTATGGCTTTCATATGATCAACCAGATTCTTCAGGCAAACAGAATAGTATCATGACAATGATTTCAGTAAAGGGAAAAACGTGAGTGTGAAGGAAAGAAGCAAAATGACTTAAATAGCCTCATCTGCTGGAAGCCTGAGGGGTAGGAAGCAGCATGAGCAATAAAAATCTATAGTATTTTTCCTTTTATTATAGCAAAATGATATGCAAATATTTAGTATTTCCCTTGCAGAATTTCAGATTTATAGCACAGTTGTATAAAATACCTGTTTTTGCACAAAGTTAGTTTGTTTCTAGTTTCAATTTCTATTTTGTACATAGGCAGGTTGAGCATGTGTGGGTTTTTTGTTTTTTTTTTTTTTTTTTTTGGCTGTGCCATTGAAAGGCAAGCAGTTCCATTCCTGTAGAAAAAGGCTGGGATCCCTGGTCGAGAGCATGTTTGATACCAATTTTGACCATGGAAAGGGAACCACAAGAAATAGCAAGAATAGGCAACCAAATGGTACGCTGTTTGAAGTCCAGGAAGCAGGCCTCCTTTTGCAGCTTTAGCAAACTCAAGTAGTTTTAAGACTGGACACGGTGGGGTACCATCTTAAATGACTCGGCACAAGTAATGGTGGCTGTTGTGCTTATATTTTTTTCCAGTGGAATGCTCTTTCAAATTCTTTTTTTTATAAGAGAAAATGCATATCCTTTCACAGGTGTGAACCTGCTAATTCTTACATTTTCTTAGGAAAATATATTAATCTCTGCTATACATAAATCTGAAAAACATAATGTAGTTGATTGTCTTTTGAAGCCCTGAATGATGAATGTGAATCTAAAAGTCATATTTTATTAGAGTAGATGCTGATCTTTCTGGGTTAGAGTACAGGTCCGATTGGGTTACATGACTAGTGTGGGTTTTTTTTTTCTTTTCCCTCCCTGTGCAACTTCTGAAATTGATACCAAAATATCAGATAATCTAAATACTTGGGGAATGACAAGGTGAATCTTTGTAAATAAACTTCAATGTATGCATCTAGAAATAAAGTAGGCATGTGTCTTTATATATCTATATATATGTGTTTATAGTAGTATCATTAAATGCATATGAATAATATATATATATATATATAAACACCTCATGAGGTTACTAGTAAAATTATTTCATTTTCTCTCTGATACTTGTATGATGAAATTATTGAAATTGATTTCATAAAGCTCTTGCAAAGTTAGTGAATATACAGTTCAGTTAAACACTCTCCCTCTCCCTTCTCCAACATCCTCCATTCCATCCCCTCCACAATCCATTTTCTTCCCTTTCCTCTGTTCTTCTCCTTCCCTTTTCTCCATTCACTGTCAGGAAGGGGCGCCTCAGAAGAGTCATTTCAGCTCAGCACGTCACCGTCAGAGACTAGTGGAACCGGCGGCTACAAAAGTGAGTGCCTTTACTGAAGGACCATTTGAAAATGTTGTGCCAGCAGAATATTTATTGCTAAAGAGCAGCTCTGCTGTGTGCTTGGTAGGAGACTTTTATTATTACTCACCTGCAAGTGATGCAATCACTCCACCTCTAAAGATGATTTCATTATTGGAGAGATTCATGTGCAATTGTTATACTTTAAGAAGTTGGGGTGAGTGTTTTTTTGTTCACTTTTTAGATGTATGTGCAAAACTATGACATACAAACTGTATGAAGCGTTCTACTTTCCAGTTTTCTTATTTTGGTTGGTGTCTGTTTTCTTAAACATGTGATCTACAGTTCTTTTGCCTCATTTATAAACAAAAGGCTTTCATTGATTTAAAAATTTGGAAAGAGTATGAAAATAATCAGCTATTCTGTTACCAAGTCCTGATAGGAAGTTTTGGGGTTAAAAAAAAAAAAAAACCCAAAACACACAACTTTGTCCTCAAAAGGTTATACTAGCTGCTATAATACCAATACCAGGTAGGTTCATAAGATTGGTCTGCCTTTCTAGAGACAATCTTTTTGTTACCAGTACACAGAATAGCGTGCTTGTTGAGATAGTCAACATGATGTTAGTTATTACAGATCATTTATTCTCTAGACTAATAAAATATATTGTAATGCATATTTTAGAACATCCATAACTATTCAACTGAAACTACGTTCTGCTACTTTTTGTGAGATTTGAGCAAAAATGAAAGTCAGGTATCCATTACTAACTACCTCCCAGATATCTTGTTCTCCAATTGTGGAGTTGATGCCAAGATCTTCATACAACCTTTGATACAATTTAAATAGATCAATGGCACTAGTCTTACTTTCAGAATGGTCTTAAGGATTAAGTGCATCATATGCAGTGTCACATTGTCTTACGCTGTTAACTTTATAAATTAATGATTCCAATCACTTTTGTCAGAGTCATTCTTTTTGTTGTTAAATATGTTGCCTAAATATTAATTGTGTTAATTTTTACTGATGTCAGCTTATTAGGTGTCATTTATTCCTTTTAGCCTGTAAAAACATTGTGAATACTAAGCTATCTTTTTAAGGAGGAAAGAAAAAGTACTTCTGGAGTTACAGATGCGTGAGTGAGGTATATTTTTAACTGATTTAAGTATGAGCAGAAATTAATTTTGTATGGGTCTGTACTGTGTTTTCAGGAGTCCATTCTTGTGACTACCCACTTTCGATATGCATTAGTGTACACTAGACTCAAGGTAATTCCTTCGGTGTGGAAAGACAGAGGAAAATGTATGTGAAAGTCCAGTCTTGTGGCCATAAACTGTAGTAGCTTTTGCTCCCTCCTCTTGATTGAGTTTTCCAGCTATATTACTCCTCTGTCCCTGATACCGTGCCATATCCCTTCATGCATGTGCCTTGCCCAAGGGAGATGTGGTATAAAAACCTAAATCTGGTATCTGCAAAGCAACCTTTTCGGTATTTACACTTTGATTTTTACGATACAGGGACCAAAGAAGGTCTTGGTTGGTGTTTGCTGGACCTTTTAATCGGTGCCCTTTAGTCAGCGTCTTTGCTGCTGGGAAGATAGCCTTGCTGGGAGCAAGTCAGCTGGCAGCTCAGCGCTGCTGGATACTAGCCCAGCATCCAGTGGAGGGCTGTTATCACAGACCACATCATTCTCTATCTCTCCCCCTGCAACCGTTGTCAGTAGCCTCTGAACGACCATCTGCTTGGAAAAAACTCTTCAGCACATGGTAGGAACGTAGCTCTGGTGAGTGTTCAGTTTTGATTAAAACGTCTATAGGGAAGAGAAAGGCAAACAAGCAGCACTGTTTCAAGGCTGAGAGAGCTGGGCCTGTTCAGTCTGGAGAAGAGAAGACTGAGAGGGGAATCTCATCAACATGTACAAGTATCTGAAGGGGAGGGGGTGTCAAGGATGGGGCCAGTCTCTTCTCCGTGGTGCCCAGCTACAGGACAAGAGGCAATGGGCACACACTGAAACACAGGCAGTTCCATCTGAACCTGAGGAAAAACTTCTTTGCTGTGAGGGTGACAGAGCCCTGGAACAGGTTGCGCAGAGAGGTAGTGGAGTCTCCTTCCCTGGAGATATTCGAAAGGCATCTAGACAGGGTCCTGGGCAGTGTGCTCTGGATGACCCTGCTTGAGCAGGGAGGTTGGACTAGATGATCTCCAGAGGTCCCTTCCAACCTCAACCATTCTGTGATTACCTGTACTGTGTGACAGAAGAAACTGCAAGGTCACAGCTCCTAGAGGTATGGACCAGCCTCTAGATCATCCACCCAATCGCATTCCTTGCTGTCCCCATGTGAGAGAAATGGTGAGCTCCTAAGCAGCAGGCTTCTGAGTCCTGTTCTTTTGATAACCTTCTGTTAGATGAATAGTATTTCCATGTGGCAGTTCAACAAAACTGGTTCTGACGGGCATCTGCTCCCATCTGTGCAGTCAGCCACCCCTTCCCATCCTCCCCTCCCATACACACATCTTGATGTGGAATAGCTACCACACTTCATGTGCTAGATATCTAAGCCTTCTCTTCTTTTCCCACCATCCTTGCTATGTTCTTGGAACCAGCCACTACAGCTGAGAGGACTGTACTTTACTTCATTTCAGTCAAAACAGTAATGTTGTATATTTCCCACTCCCTGTTCTGTTTCTTTCTCTTCCTTTGTACCTTAGTAAAGGTTTGAGGCACGAATTCTGTGCTTTTCTTCTTGCTTCTCCAGATCTCAAGTCTGAGGAACATTCAGCTGTGATCAGAACACACTCAGCCTTACTCAGCTGATGGAAGGTAGGATCTGGAATAGGGCTTGGCAGCTCCACAGCTGCCCTTCAGAGGAAGTTTGGGAGTAGGGGAATTGGTTCCTGAAGTTCAAGGGATTGTGGGGCAAGAGCTTGCTGCTTTGCGTGGGGCATGCCATGAAAGTGGTCAGGAAAGCAGTGAGAGGGCTGTGTTCAACACCCTTGCTCAGGGCTGTTGGGACTTTACTGGACTACTCTTCTGTTGACTGTGAAAGCTACTTGGGAGAAGGGATGAAGGCAAATCTGTCCTGCAGCAGGTGCTCCAACTAGTTGAGTGCTGGTGGGAGGAGTAGCTCATCATTACCTGAGCAATCTTAGCTGTATGTTACGATGCTTCACTTCTAGATTCGCCTGGGGAGCAGAGTGGCACATGGCATACGCTTAATAAACAAGGATGGTGCTATGTTCTTCAAAGACTCGTGTTTCAGGGGCATACTTGCAGCAGTGTGAGGTTCTCAATATTTGTTTGCCATTAAGATCAGGCTATAAAACCAGAACAGGGAAGTGCTTTTAGCAGAGACTCGGAGACAAGCTCCTTCCTTTCTTCGTACTCCTGCTTATACTTGCTGAATTGCCATTTTCTTGCAGACTCAGCTACGGACTGCTGAGAGCCTGCCATCAGAGTCCTGTCACCCTTCCTTCCTGTCTTGTGGCATTAGGGACCCTTGCTAGTAGTTGCTGTAACAACCTGACTCTTCTTGAAGCTCTTCTTGAAGCAATCCATTTGCAATGCAGCTAGTAAAGAAAGCCCAAGGCATTCTCTTACAAAGTGTTTAATCTATCTGACAAAGTTGGACTCAAGTCATCTCAAAAGGCAACAACAGTGCAGCCTATCTCCAAGTACTACCAAAGACTTAACCTGTTGGCACTGCATACCTCTGCAGGCACATGTGCTGCAGCAGCAATCTTAGCGGTGGCTTCTCAGCAGCTCCCTACAGCACTCAGGTCTTGGACTATTCAGCACAGGCATGTCTGCCTCAGGCCACTGCTGCTGAGGACCAGGGAAGCTCTCCTGATCAAGACTAGGGCAGGGCTGAGGGTCAACTCTTCAGGCAATTCCAGAAGTGGGAAACTGTAGAAAGGCAGCAGGACTCTCAGCTTCCCCAGCAGCAGCTTTGGTCATGCTCTGCAGTCCCTCTTTGTCATCTTCCCTGGAAGATCTGGCAGCCCTCCAAGCCCTGGTGATAGGGTAGATGCACGGAAGCCAGCAGCCTCCCTCTCTTCTTGCCTTCCTGAAGCAAGAGCAGACCCACCTTGCCTGCTGTTATTAGGCTGGACTGGCAGAGTGAATTGCCATGGAGGAAGCTTACATGCCTGCCTTTAAATGTACTAATTTTGCTCTTTGTACTTTAAAAAAACAAAAAAAAACCAAAAAACCCAACCCCCCACCGACTTGTTAGTTGGAAATGTTATGTTGTCTCTTGGCTCTGTAAAGACTGGTTGGGTTTCTTTTATTCCTTTTGCCTTCCTGTGCAGCAGCTGTTTGCACAGGTGGCAGGATGTTATGGAAGCACAGGCTGCACAGCTTGCAGAGACCGTAGCCTGTATTAGGGACGCTGATTGTGGGTGAGGGAAGAACATCAGCAATGGAATAAGGTGTTTGTGGCTGGGAAAGCATACTGCTAGGCTTGCAAGGGTGTTTTGGTGTCTGACCCTGGGTTTTTTGCATACAGCTCCCAACCTCATGAGTATAGATGAGGACTGTATTTGGAAGACTTGGAAGCAGAGCAGCGTCTCTCAGGTTAAGGAAGAATCAGTGTGGGGGACTGTTTTATGTCTAGTTCTTTGTACAGCAAGGATTAGCTGCTAATCTAATTTGTGACAAGGGTGCTTTTATTGTAGGAATTGAGTAGAATATTTGAGGGCAGTGAAAAAAGCAGAGGCCTTGCTGTTCTGTTCAGGCTTGTGTTGGTGTGAACTCTGAGCTATGTGTGCGTAGATGGCTTATGATACTTGTTTCCCCTTCTCAGGAACCAGGCTTACTGATGGTGACAGTGTAAGGCTGATCATACATGAGCTGGAGATTCTAGCCCCATTTTCTTTTTTTTAATGTGTAGTGACTGGCAAGCCCTTGCAGAGCCGATATATGGCTTAGCAGTTTGCAAGATTCAGAAGATGTTCACGTAAAACTTGCCTAGAGGATCCTCCACCTCTGGTCAGCTGACTACAGATGATTGACCTAGATCTAAGCCTGCATTCTGTAGATCATCCTGGACCCAGATAAAGTGCATTTGTGGGTCAGTGCTTTGAGTGACCTGAAGTAGTGAGGGACATGCTGTGCTGCCTGCTGATGTGGAAACTATTATCCCCTGAGGGAAGAGAGCCTCAGCCTGTCCTGGCAAAAGGACAGTAGAGTTATAGAGGGCTAGTAGAGTTATAAAGAGAGTGTGTGGTGAAATTGGCTAGCCATCTGCAGTGTCTCTGTGTTCTTTATGATTGTCAGCAGCTCTCTGTAAAATAAGAGAATGGTAGAATGACGGTAACCCTTTAGTTAATGTAACTCAAGTCCTTGCTCTATATATCCTATGTGCTTCCTTCCCCAGGCCTTTCTCTGGAGCTGGGGAATCCTTGGGCATGTGCGTATGTGCATAAGTGACCCGCGCTGTTGCATTGTGAATCTCATCTACCAACAGGTCTATTGTGAGCTTTTATCCAACCCTGTTGTTTGTCCATTGATTTGATATTGTGGAAGCCGGGAAAAAGCTGCAAACCAGGAAAAGCTGGGGTTCAGACAGTGATGATGGACATCTCTGTAATTTTATCTCTCTGGATCTCAATTTTGGGATCTAGAGCTGGTGGTTCTACGTTCCTAGGGTGCTCCCATCTGTGAATCCTCATGTCTGCAGTCTTTCCTCTGTCCAAAAGTTTGGGTCAAGCTGGAGGATATTTGAGTCCAATATCTGCGTCTGAAAGAGGAAGTGGTAAATATCTCTGGAGGGAGACTACTTTGCATTGTCTTCAGACTTGGAAGTAGTACTTGCTTCATCCATTCATTATTGATTTGCCTGATCTCATGTTTTGGGAGTGGCCATTTGACAGCAGCAACAGGCAGTGACAGGAGTATTTAGTATGCTTACATAACTAGTGCTAAGCAGCTGCTGAGGGTATGAACAGGACCTTTACATATTCGCTTGTGTAAGCACAGAGCGTGCAGAAGGTAGATAAAATCACAAAGTGCAGCTAGCAGATTGAGGGAGGTGATTTCCCTCTATTTGGCACTTAAGAGACTCAGAAGAAATAACTGCATCCAGATTTGGGCCACCATGCAAGAAAGACACTGGAGTGCATGATGTATAGGGAAAGACTAAGGGAGTTGGGTTTGTTTAGCATTGAGAAGAGAAGGCAAAGATGGAGTTTAACTGTTGTCTTCCACTGTATCGTGGATAGATACAGAGTAGACTTGGGTCACTGTTGGAGGTGCACTGCAAACAGGTGAAACGCTCACAGGTTCCTGGAAGGGAAAGTCTGAGTCAATGGGTGTGTTTAAACGCTAGAACAGGTTGCACAGAGAGGGGCTGTGGAAACTTCATGCTTGGAAGTATTCAAAACCTGTCTGGACAAGGTCCTGAGCAACCTGATCTCACTCTGAAGTTAGGTCTGCTTTGAGCGAGGAGTTAGACCTGATGACCTGCAGAGGTCTGACACTGTAAGTGTAGTGTCTACATACCTTTTGGTGAATGTATTTCATAACTGGCTGGTTCCCTGAAACAGAAGTTTAGCTTAAAGGGTTCCTGCGAAATCTGTTTGCTGGAACTTCTTTGTGGGTAACAAATATGAACACAGGTAAACAATGGTAAAGGACGTGTTGCAGGAATAATAATTGGAAAGACAAAATAAAACTCTCATTTATAAAGCTGGGAAAGGCAACCGTGAAGTAAAATCAATTTGATGTGGGAACAGGGGGGTTGAGAAGACAGTATACGGGAAAGCATTTGGACTGTTTTCAAACGCTTGTGCTATTTCAGTACATAATAAGAATAAAGCTTTATTCTGGATGAGCTGCCAATATGAATTGGGAACACTTGTCGGTAACAGTTGTGAAGATTGCCTTGAATTTTGTTAGTCTGGAAAAAACTGAATGAATCAGATGAAAACTTCCAAGTTGACTGTAGAGAGGACATTTCAGCAGAGATTGAGTTTGTTTTTTTAACTCATCCTGGTATGAGTACTTTATCAATTAGTTACAGAGCACAGTAATCTTTCCTAACCCGATACTGAACAATTTATGTATAAATAAAGACAGTTAAAAAGCCAAAACAAAACACTGACTTTCTGGCTTCTGAAGCCAGTCCTGGAGTTATAGTAGTCACTATGGCGCGTATTGCACCTTCTCATCTAATAAAAATTCTCTAGGACTCTGTTTTCTTCTCTGCATATCTTAGTGACTGGTGCCTTGAAATTGTAAGAAAGTTTGCTGTTGAGAACTGTCTCCAGTGGCTACGCCTAGATTGAAGGTCTTGAATAGGTGGGAAGCTTCAGTAAAAATAGTTATGCTAATTGCTCTTATAGCTGTCAATAATAAATGGCTAGTTGGGTCACATGATATTGTTGATCTTGCTAAGATAGATGCATCTTATGTTAAGTTGTAAGCCCACGTGCATTGGTAGCATTTTATTGCTTTTTGCAGTAAATGGACACAAATTGAAGAGGCTAATCTGAGAATGGGGTATTACAATAACTTGTTCATCATGTGATCCACTCATTTAGAAAATAATGCATCTGGTATCCAGGGGAATGCAAAGAAAGAAGCACTGTTCTTTAATGCTCCTCTCTGGTAACAGCTGATGGTAGTTTGATTTGATGGCCAATTGACTGCTAGAAGGCTATGTTTACCTGAGGTTAGAGAAGTTGGCAGATGTACAAATAGAAGCAAAAGATAGCTTGCAGTCAGCTATTATGGATCCTCTTTGGCAGGTTAAGGTTAACTTTCTTATGAAATTGGTCTCCTGAACAAGTAGGTCACCTCCTTCTCCAAAACAGGAACAAAATAAATGTACAGAACTCCCTTTTCTCTTACTAAAACTTTGATTTTATAGAAGGTAATACCAAGTTATAATTAGAGGCCTGCAGCTGTTACTTAGAATGTGTGGCTGCCATCCCAATGGTGCTTGCATACCTCCCAGCTGATTAAAAATAGAGTTAGCTAGTGGTAGAAATAGTATTAGAAATCATTTGACTAACCTAAATGCCACTATATATGTAAAAGATTATTGAAGAAATGTAAAGTTCAAGTCTTAAAGTTAAATTAGTGGGTGTATGTCTGCTTGGAAATATGGGTTGTCTACATAATATGCTGGCAAAGAAGGCGAGGAGTGGGACTGAATTGTGTGTTAATATTTGAAATGATTACCACAGACTGGGAAAAAAAGAAAAAGACAATGTTGGAAGTTGCTTCAAGCACACTGAGTTAAGATTTGCTTTGTCATAAAACCACTGTTTCCTCCCTGGAAGGATGATTTTATTCTTCATGTACTTATATTTGTGAATAAAAGTAACCGTCCAAAATACAGTGGTGCTTTTCTCTACTCAAGTATCTTGGTCTTGCTGACCTGACTGGAGGACCGGTAAAAGCTGCTGGACTTAAGCTACCAGGTGACTCATAAATCAGTATAGGAACCAGGAGGCTTTTTTTTTTTTTTTTGTAAATACTAGTGCCTATTGCAGACTGTTTAAGATTGGGTTGCCTCCTGCTGGCAACAGAGAAGAAACTATGGCTGGCTACTCTCTTTAGATTTTCTTTCTTGTTAATGAATAGATGCATAACTGAAGGTGTTTGTCCTATCTGAAGGTATTTGTGTCTGTTTGGCCTGCTGTTAAATTTTGTTTACTTGTGTTTTGTTTTTGGTTTTGAGGGTCTTTGAGATGGACATTTCTAACAGTCATGCAGAGAATTTCTGTGTCTTTGGAAAGTTCTTTCTATTAATTATTAGAAATTTCAGGACAGAATAACTTGCAGCAACACATACTAAATTGAAGTATAAATTCGAATAACCTTCGTTTATCCTCTTAGACCTTATTAAAGCAATATAAAAAGGATTATCAGTCAAAGGAAAAAGGAATTTAAAAAATGTAATGCTTGCACAAACTTCATACAGTTGCTGTTGTGATTTACTATAGTTTGACTTGGAACAATCTATCTGCCATATTGGACAAGAAGGGGGATGAAATTGGCTATAAAATGGCAATAAACCAAAAGATTACCTGGATCCTAATCTCAACTTGCCTGGAATGTTAATAGTCCAAGCAAAAACTATAAAGTATCCCTGACTTTATTGCTAGCAGATACAGAGAGTCCAAGTAATGATATAAATTGTGGAAAAGGATCTATCACTGTTACGTTTTTGCTTTCTATAGGTAAGAAGGATTGTATCTGTTTGCTGTTGATTTTAGTTGAAAACCTCACCCAGACTGAAACTGTGACTGGCTTTGTGCAAGAGTTCACATATTCTTATACAGTGTTCCAACATCGATCTGATAATTTGCATCATTGTGTTGGTATATTTATTTTTTTTTTCAGTGAAGCTGGGGTGGTGCTAAAGGAGATCTTCTGTAGACATGGCACACGTTTTGAGACCTCTGGATGAAAACAAAAATAGTAGACAACTAATGTTTGTGTTCTGATCCCTTTCTGATAAGGAAGGAATACTTGGAAAAAGCATTCAAATCCCAAAAGAAAAATCGCCCTTCTCCATCTTGCCTTCCTGCTGTGGATGCTCAAAATTGAAACTATAGCTGATGAGAGAGACTTAGGTAAAAGCAGCAGGGAGAGCAGTGTAGTATCATTAAAGATGATTTTTGTCATGTTGTCTTTAGAAATCAATTTTTCTTGCTTTGGAGCATTGCCTAACAATTGGAGATTCTTGGAGCAGCTGGTGAGGAGGTTGTCATCTCTTGCCCACCCTACAGTGTCAATAGCCTTTCTTAGCAACTCAGCAGCAAGAGGAGCAAACAAACTGGAGAAGGGGTAAGAAACAGGTGCGTGATGAGAAAGCCCATGAAGAGCAATGACTGGCTTTGTAGTAGCATAAAAGACAAAAGGCCATGAGTAGGTGGCCCTGGAAGCTTGAATGATCTCTCCTTTGGGAGTGGCAGAAACTAGTGTGGCTCTTTCAGATGTTTCAGGGCATTTGAAGCCCTATAGGAGATGACTGAATTTCTGCTTGTTGGAGGAACCATCCAACTACAGTTTTGAAGTGAGATTTGTTAGAAAAAAATGTTCATTTTGATTAAGCTAGTCTCGTAAATAGGATTAATATTTATCTTGCTGTTCTCCAGCCAGTCTTAATTCTCCAGTTTCACCTTGCCCTGGAATTTGAATTTTTCTTCCACATCGGTGGAGTATATTAGCAGTAAGCTGAGAGTCAGACGAACTGATCAAATTTGAATTTATAAATACTGATTCAAATGTCAACATCAAGCAAAATCTTTATTTTTGAAACCGTTGAGTGCATGAGGGGCAGGAGATCTGGCATCATTAACAGAGCAAATCCAAACTAGCCTTTTTCTGCAAAAGAGGTTTCTGTTGTGTGTTGAAAGCCAAAAAGGGGGAATTTTGCTGCTTCTGCTCCAGGTAGATGGATGAAAAAGTGGATTTTTTGGGGGAAAAAGTGGATTATTTTGTTCTTGGCTTGCCCCGGAACGTCACGCTACTGTTGCGTGCTAAGAGTAGCTGCAGGCCTGAGCTCTGCGCCTCTTAAGAGGTGAGGCGACCCCGAGCAAGACTCTTGTGACCCAGCTCCTCAGGTCAGCACAGCTTAAAACTTTATGCCGGTGTACTTTTCCCTATCAGTGTACATGGTCTGTTCAAACTGATGTTCATGAATGTGTCAAGACAGCAGGGCTGGCATTTTGCTGGTGGTCAGTCCTGGGAAAAAGAATA
This sequence comes from Struthio camelus, assembly GCF_040807025.1. NCBI lineage: Eukaryota > Metazoa > Chordata > Aves > Struthioniformes > Struthionidae > Struthio > Struthio camelus. The sequence goes on along the minus strand of NC_090982.1, from coordinate 64,825,595 downwards.
AACATGCTTGTGGACTTTATCTTATTCCTTTCCATCCAGTGCAAAATGCCTAATGAAAACTGCTGCAATGAAAGCCTCAATGCAAGCAAGTCTCTTCCTTGCTGAAGACAGGTCTAATCATTTTATATTCCAGTTACTGATTTGAACAGCAGTTTAGGAACAGCTGCTGAATATATTCATTTCATAATACAAAACTTTGTCAGCTACCTTGATCTGAAGCTGAGAAAAGTAAAGCAGTTAGGTGCCTGTGGGCACCTGTAGTTATGCCTGTGGGCATAACGCTCTCCAGCAACTGTGCTGCCAGGTAGTATCCTACTAGTGCTGAAGCCAGCTGCTGCATGCTGCTTTGCATTGCTTTTTGCTTTCCTTTTTTAATGGTGGGCAAATGTTTGTGAAAGCCTGCCCATGTAAAAGTCACTGCTCTGCTTTCTGTTTGATAAAAGAACCTAGGGAAGTGCTTGGCTTTACTCAAAGTAGATTCAGGATTTTCCAAATCTAAAATGTACTAAACAGTTTTGTTGTTTATATTTGTTCAACTGAACAGTTGCACCAGCAGCTGCTGTTTTATGTCTTGTGTGATTCCTCCCCCCCCCCCCCGCCACTTCCACCCTAATATATGGTAGCACTCTTAAAGATGGGAATATTTGTGTAAGCTTGGTAGCTGGACTCTATATCGTATTGCTGTTTCAAGCACTTTGCGGTCAGTGCGTTTTCTCCGCTAAGGTGGTGTGGTGCTTTGCCAATGGATGAAATAGATTGTGCAATAGCAGGTCAAAATGGAGCATAGATTTTTTCTAACACTGGGTTAGATGAAGTGATTTTTGTGTACTTTGAAGTGGAAAATTCAATCAGAATTTTCACACTTTTTATTTAAAGAAACGTTATTTATTGATTTAGTCAGGCTAAGAAAGTACAGAATGTAACATGGCAGGCAACAAATAAAACATAGAATAATTTTTTTAACTCTATTTTACTGTAAAGTATTTGAAAGACTTAAAGATCAAAACACTATAAAATGAATACATACATACATTGCATTAGTGTTATTAGGAAGTAGAGTTCATGTGTTTTGCGACTGCTGGTTTCAGTTGAGAACTTAAGATGTAGTTCCACTATATAATATTAGTAAGAATGGTCTGAATAATTTTAAACTGCATTACCATTTCTCAACTGGTTACTGATACATAGTGGTTTTTGTTTGTGTTTTCTCTTTTTTTGTAATTGCATTTCTATGCCCCTGAAACATTGAATATTTGTGAGTTTAATGAATGTAAATTAAACATACCAGTAAGCCTACTTTTTTAAAAATTTGGCTTTTCTCTGCCTTATTTATATTCTATGTGATGAATTTTATTCCTATGAAGGGTATGTTTTGGTGCCCGCTTGTCAGCCTGCTAAGCGCTGCTGTGAAAGAGTACAGAGTATGAATGTTTGTAGTGCCCCTGACTTGTTTTGTTTTCTGGCCAAGTCAGTTTATTTTTCTTTCCAAGGAAAATAAAGAGATTGTACTCAAAACATCTTCCAGTGACTGACTTGTGCAGTATACTACCTTTTCAGAGACTATCTTTGACTATTAGGCATTAATCTAGATTCCTGCTACTGTGTCTGAACCATTTTGATGCTTTTATCTACTTAAAAACACTAGCTAAAGCCTATGCATTCTGGTGTAGGAGCTGTTCTTCTCTTTAATAGCCATTAATTTCATTACAAAATTAACGATTAGAACATTATTTGAATGGTATATCTTAATTATAATTCTTAATGAGTGAATTCTTTTGGTTGCTAAATCTTATTACAGACCCTGTCACTGGAAGGACTTCAGACAATACATAGCATAGTTCTTAAGAAGATCCTTACTGGTAATACCTGAAATCATTCTGAAGTATCTCATGTTGTTCCATAGGGATCAATGTTTTTTAAGGCTAAGAGAATTTGTAGAAGAATGGTTGGCAAAGTGAAACAAATCTAAGTGCTGTTTACTCAGTTCATTCTACTCTATTATAAATCTTAATATTGCTGTAGTATCTAGTTCATCTATAGGAAAATACATATGGATTGTTTAAATTGGTTCTATATAGTACATGATAAAAAAATTGTTTTCTTTTTATTGTGTGTTTTACTCTATATACTTAGGCTATTGGGCAGTCTTGTCAATCCAGTTAATTTGCATCTAAATTGATAATGTCTAGCTTTAAGTAGGCTTTTGGGTATTCCTTTTACATCACATTTCACTACCCCTAGAGCAGATCCGTAGATATATTTCTACTTTGAAAGAGGCAGTCAGCAGTGCCTGTAACAAAAGCATGCAAGTTAATTGAGAGGACAAAAATGAGTTATGTGAAATGCAGAATATTGAGGTACACAAAATGTGACCTTTTCTGGTTAGTTCTGAGCGTAAGTGGCTCTCTAATTTCATAGTATATCTCCTGTTAAAATCTACAGTAGTTGCTGTTGATTTGTTACTTAGGTTTGTTATTTGTGGGTTTTTTTTTAGTGTTAGGGGAGGGAGAATTAACATGTAGAATAATATCTTTGTACATTGAAGTGCATAGTTAAAATATTAAAAAGCAGGCTTGCATCCTTTGCCAAGGAGTGCACAGAAAATTGTCTGTAGGTGACAATGAAGAATTGTGCATGGGGTATTGTTTCCTGAATAGTATCAACTACCTTCCAAAGCTTGCAAATGCAGCAGTGGCAATTTTTATTTCATGAAAACGCTTGTGAAGAGATGGCTTTTGATTTAATTGGGGTGAGTACACACTAAGCAAAAAAAACCTCGGTAAACTGGTGGCTGCATCTGGATGATTAGAAAGAATATGAAAGCCAGCCTTTACCATAATGCTTCACTCCCTCCTTGGCAGCTAGTGCAGAAAGAGCAAGACAGTGATCTTAACTGGGATTTATGTTACCAGTGAGGAAGACCTGGGTACAAATTAGTTTTCCTAAGAAAAGTAAATATAGAATTGCATCTTAGACAAGCCACGTCAGACTACAGTTGCTGAAAAATAGACAGTTCAAACAGAGGAACTAGCTTGGGCCATCTTGAAATGAAAAGAAATCTGCAGTTATTGTCCTGCAAGGAGCCAGAGCTGAGTGAGGATGTCTAAGCTGAGTGAGGATGTCTAGATTTAAAAAGAGAGAGCTGAACATTTTTTCACTTCCTTTTTAAAAATTGGTAAATCCTATCTTGAACTAGAAACGCAGAGTCAACGGTCATGCTTAAAATTCAACTAGTGTTAATGGAAAACTGTTTCTGAGACAAAAATTTACTATTCTTGGAACCAAGAAACATTATAAATTACTGTTAAGAACAAAGGACAGCTTTGACAGAGACAAAATTACAGTGGGGGGAGACTTTTAATGGTCATGTGGGACACTAACACTCTGGGCAGCTGATGTAACTGAGTTATTTCCATACTGAACCCCTTGATAATGTCTTCTGTGAGTTTGAAGAAAACAAGGGTGGTGAACTTGGAAGTAGTCAAATAAAAAGCATAACCTCCCTTTGCCTCACTTACAAAATATTTTGAATGGATTAATGTAATGGCTTGATATATTAATCTTACAACGAGGTCAGGATTAGCTCATCAAAAGCTCTTGCACCCTTTTCGCAGATAGATCAAAGCAATCCTGTATTATACTACTCCCCCTGACTATTTATTTATTTATTTTTTCCTCTTCGCCGTATTCCCAGATTGGAATGCAAGATCTGCTGTTGTCTCCTAACTTTGTTTCTGCAAAAATATAGTAACACTTAAGAAGAGAAGCCTCTATATTCATCCCTCAAAGTACTACTGCTGTCAGTGGTTATGATAAGAAGGCAAATTGTGTGCCATGGCCGATTTCCTCCTGCTGCCGTCCTGTTATTACTGCAGTGTATTAAGACCTAGCACACGTTATCAGAAAGCCTTCAAATGCTCACGGCCTATGAAGGATGGGTAGAGCAACAGTGAGGAAAAAAGAGTATTAATCTTACTACATTTAAGCTGTCCCCTGCTGAAGAGTGCACTACTGAAATTTTTCTTAATAAGTTTGTTTTTCAGAGTATGTTGTTGACAGCTGAAAACTGTCTAGGACAAGACATCCAAATATTTGAGAATCTTGCAGCTGTTGCTGGAAAATGGAGCAAACTTCTGCTATGGTTCCGAGATCTACCTGAATCGGCAACGTTAGCTACATCCCTAGCAACTTATGAATGTGCCAGCTTTTTATTGGTTCTTGAAAATTGAACCCAGCAACAAGACATAAGTTAACTGCATCTTTTCTTCTCCCTATTATAGGGGAGGAAATTTAATATTTTGAGTTTTCTGTAATTTACTGGTAATACATAGAAGAAACTAGATGAAGTTGGTGTTTTATAAGTCACCACAGTTATGTAAACCTTTTTATTTAAACTTTGTTGTAGGCGACAGTCTTTACCTCACTAACTGGAAACATAGTTTAAATAACAGAATTAATATGTTCTATTCAGTCAGCAGTTTTTACTGGGTATTTACGGCTTGCCATGTTTATTAAACTTGTCCAGATTGAAATGTCCTACAGATGTGTAGGACCAGAGAGAGAATCAAACTCTGGATTTGTAGTAGTAATAACAGCTGAAATAATAAAAGAGCACCTTTTCTTGTAAAACCATATTATTGATAGTAAAATGCACAGAGCTTGACATGTGAACTGATTTATGATTGCTGTTATTAAATCAGGTGTATATAGATCTTACTGCATCATCATAGCAATCTGGCACAGGCTTGCACAGATCTCTTAAACCCAAGATGAGGCTTATTTTGTTTTCAGACCACAGTTTTGAGACACAAATGGCCTCAAGGGCAAGAGTCTGGTCCTTAAGTCTGCTTTGTGTGATTGCTGTGGAATCAAACAGCCGAACCTAAAACCGACTGAACTGGCCAGAGGATTCCACATAGGGCAAGAGCAAAAGGGCATAATGTCATCCTCTGGTGCAGAGCTGCTCCCTGAGAACCATACAGAGTGGTGGTGAGGGATTTATTTTATTTTATTTTTTTTATTTTTAAAATTTTTGGTTTTTATTTTTAAAATTTTTGGGTTTTATTTTTTTAGGGTCTTATCTGATAGGTACCTGACTTGAAGATCTTGAAACTGCCAAATTCTACCGTCAGCTGTCCACAGGCTTGTGTGGATGCTGTACAGCAGAACTAGGGCACCTGGCATTTTGAGGTCTGGCTTATTGAGCCTTTCTGAAAAGAAACTGTGCTGCACAAGAACGGCAAGGTAATTATAGGTCACTTGCAAGGTAGCTGAGCCCTAAGAGTTCCAAGCCTGAGGAGCGGAGTGATTTGTGGTATGGTATTGTGCAGAGCTGCTCTTTTTTCTGCAGCTGTGAGTAGAACAGCTGAGAGCAATTGAGTACAAATTGGGCCTCTAACTTGTGAATGATATGGATGTTTTTATGCACCTAGTAAATAAATGATTTTTCCCACCTAAGCTTTAACCTAGCCTCCTGTAGAGTGTTTCTGCTGCTTCCACCTACTCTGTATAGACCCTGCTATGGAGCTCTGCTGTACTATTGTAAAGTGAGTGTAGTACTGGTGAGTCTTGCCTGGAGTAAAAAAGCTTTCACTGACACAGCTGATAATCTGATAAATTTGTTTAGGCTGCACAAAAATCTCTGGGGCAGATGAGGCCTAAGTGACATGAAAAATCACTTAAGAGCTGTGAAAATTAAGCCTGATGTGAGACAGAAAAGAAAACTTCAGTTTACCAGGAATTATTTTGTGCTGGCGAGGCTTAAGCTGGAGAAGCATGGGAGAAGGGACCTGGCCTGTTAACAACAATCCTGTGGAATATTGGAAAAATGAGGAGATAGCTATTGTCCGGAAAGGATGTGTGTTTCATTCCTCTGTTTAAATATGTGCTGTCATGGTGTTTTAAAATCCAGGTTCATAAAAATGTTATTTGCCTGTGTAAATTGCACACTGAAGGTTTTCTTTTTTACATCTTTACTTGCGAGTAGTCACAGTGAATCCTTTTTTAAGGAAACTTAGCAATAATTGAAAGTAGTGCTTCAGGGATGACGCTGGTGAGAATGGGCCAAGAGATTAATGTGACTAAGAGTCTACAAAAGGCAGTGTCTGTCATCCGCTATGCTGTTTTAGTGATAAACTAAGTCATCAAGCCCTCTGATTTTGCTAAAGAACACCTAAACCATAAGAAACATGTAGAGTACATGTTAATTTAGAGTCTTGTTAAATTAGATGCAAAACCAAGTATGATTCTTGCTCATACATTTTGGCAGTTTTCCCATGATTATTGTCCATTACAGTGTGACTGTGCCTAGAATTACAAGTAAAGTTTTATGCTAGAAATGGAACACAATGGCATTATAAATACTTAAAGAAAAATCATACAAAGGGAAGTACATGGGTTCTAAATTGCAGTTATGTTTTGTTCTTAATGCATGTGACATTTTCAGCTTAGTAGAGTTGCGCAGCTTCATAATGCAATATTGTATGCAGGTGTAACAGTTCCTTTGTATGTAAGCACATGTTATGCTAAAAGATGTTGTTTTAAATTGCAAATTCCGAACAGTTGCTGGAACTTTGTAGGAAGTGCCAGAATTTGTTACTGAGGCCTCTAATTCTGCTCTCTTGTGCCTGTGCCTTATGATCTCTAATTACATTGTTTCACACTATTTTTTCCTGCCTTATTCAGTGAACAGGATGGGTGGTGCTCAGGAATTGAGTAGCTACTTGATATTTTAATCCTTATCATTCAGTGAGCAGCCCCTGCCTTATTTACTGCACACCATTTAAAAGTTTCCAAAGAATATATAATTATTCATTCCCTTACGGTCTTTTCTAAAGTGACTGACTGAACTATTTTTAATCTATTCAATTGTATTTTCTCGTGCATTGTCTGGTCAATGGCTATAAATTAATTTTGTGTGCTATGTGAAATTAACACGCATGAACAGATATGCTTACATGCATGTATTTACTTTTTAAAGAGAATTTTGGCATCATTCCCTTTGATAGGTTTTAGAATGGAAGCGGGTTATCTTTTACATGCTTTAAAACAATCTTTCATAGGAATATTGAAGGTAAACATAAAATAATGCAAATGAGAGACTAAAGACATTCATCCACCAACTTGAACCATTCGCTTAAAAATATCTGCCTTTGTTGGTCAGACAAGTTGTCCCTTTGTTTAAAGGCCTGCTGTACTTCATGCTGAGTGCAATTAAGAAAAAGGCTTGACAAATGTAGCATTTAGAAAAGAAGTTTATATGAGAAATGGAAAGAGGCGAAGGAAGGGAACTAAAAACATAAGAGGACAGACATGAGAAATGTGTGTGGGGGGGAAGGAAATGATGGCAGTAAGCACAAGTTGAAATACAAGAAATTGCACTGAAATATAAGAGAGTGATTGAGCACTGGATAAGGTTGTCCAGAGAGGCTGTGGAGTCTCCATCCTTGCAAATATTCAAAACCTGACTGAATGTGGTCCTGAGCAACCTGCTCTAATTGACCCTGCTTGAGCAGGGGCGTTGGACTAGATGATCTCCAGAGGTCCCTTACAACCTCAACCATTTTATGATTCTGTAATTTATTCTATACCAGATGAATCCACTTACAGGTGTATATATCATGCTTATTTTTGATGAGCAGACCTTCATGAATCTTGTGGTTTTATCCCCAGTTCTCATTTAGCTAACGGGTTATCTGACATTCCCTTAAACAGTAGTTTAACTCTTCTCCTCAGCAAAATGTTGGAAATGTTTGTGTAAGGCAGTTCTATTGTTACACTGGTACTCTGCAGAAGATTGTAATGAATTATTATAATGCATTACAGTTGATGACACTGTTGTTCTTTTATCCAAAAAAGATGAAGTCCATTTAGTAGTGAAGAATCCTTGGTGATGATGGTGACCTGTTTAGGGCTTGATCCTCTTGTTAGCATCTTTTGCAAACAACGGGTACTGGAAAGAACTTGGCGTTTATTTATCGCTAACTCTTGCTAATTTTACTACTTCTCCCAGTGCATCGTGGTTCTGAGAAAGGTAAATATACTGTAATATACTGTAATATCCTTCTATAGCTTGAAATACTGCTAACATTAGTATTTCAATTTAGAATAGAAGAGAACGTGTGAAAGACTGTATATAAAATCTGTATGATCTTTTATTACATTCTAAATATACCTACTTCTGTCTGTCTGCTACTGCTGGGACTGGAGGATTACAGTACTTGTTTAAAAAAGGTTACTTCCAAGTAAAGTAAGTTTTATTCCTAATGTAATGTAACTTACTCTTTTTCTTTTGCAGAAGGAGTTGAGCCTTCCAAGAAGAGGAAGTTTGTAAGTATCTTAAGTTTCTTCTGTTGTGTTCACAATACATTGTGTGGTTCTGACACCTTATGAGTAGGCTCCTCTTCTTTACAGGAGCGTTAGAAAAAAGATTAATGTAGCAGTTGATTTGCCTTAAGATGCATACAAAAGTTAAAATTGTTTTTTAATGCATTTCCAAGATTTAATGACAAAAAATATTTTTCATGCTGAAGCTTTTATTTTGTATTGAAGATTTTTAATGTTATGATCAAGGAAGAAATTTTGTTTTCTCATTACTGATACAAATGAAACTTGAAATGTAAGTAAAAATTTTTGCTCATAAAAATCTGTGGTCAGATCTGTGGATGAAACAGCAATAACAAAAAAGATGAATTTTGTTAAATGTGTAAAGTTTTATAGTTAGTATTTTGATTAGTGGAAATAAGAGTTGTATGTGTATTAGTAAAGGTTGTATGTGTATTGTTGCCTGCATTGTTCTTTAGTTTGAGTAATACAAATTCAAGATACCATGATTAGTTGTGCTTTGTATCGATTTCTGTACGTTGGCTTTATTTCTCTAGCACTTTTGAGCTGTTTGGTTTTTAGAGCTTATGTGTTTGTCGGTTTTATTTCTTCTTCTGTGTTAGTAATTTATTGAGAAGGTATTAGGATATGAATTTAGCAAAATGTCTAAGAAGTAAGCTCTGTTTGCTTCTTTACAAAAATATGTTGTGACTATACTGTTATCACTGTTTTTAAATAAACTTATATTAACAACATGTTGTGGGGGGAGGGGAAAGCCCAAACCCTTGTACCAAAGGCCAGTAGCTATTTGGTTTTATGTATTTGTTTTCAACTTGAACTGAAAAGTTTGTGGTGATAGTAAAGATGGTATAAGAATAACAAACTCTAATTGCTGGGGTGGTGCAGAGAAGCGTGGTACATCCACTTTAAATGCTCTGTTCATGGATTTAAATGACTTAAGGGAAATCTGCAGCCTGTAGGGCATGTGCTGAATTGCCCAAGACTTTATTGTTTCAAGTTCTGACAGAGGAAAAATCATATACTAAATAGCAAGCAGTAATGTTATGTGATGAAAAGGCAGTAAATTATCAAATATTTGATATTGCAAGGATATATTGTGAGAAGAACAGTTAAAGAAAATGATTTTTAGTGCCTTTGTATCAACCTAAAACTGTTGTGCAGACAAAAGCCCGCTTCTGTTGAATTAATGGTTTCAGCCATAGCAGAAAATGGCTCTAGAGGCCCTTTTATCTATAGACAAGACCTTGCTTACTCTTGTTACGTGGTTTGACGTTGAATGTTATTAGATAACTATTTTTCTCAAAGTTTTGGAAAACACCTGTGAAGTAATTGCCTCAGTTCCATTCCTATACGTATTTTTATAGCCTGGGATGTAAGTGCAGATTCTGTAATGTTGCTGAGATTTTAGTAAAGTATAATAAAGAAATAACCCCTTGTCAGCATAATCGTATCTCGCTTTTAAAGTGGTTAGGATTCTGCAGATGGTATTTTAAAATTATCTTTATTACTACTATCTTAATCAACAGGATTCACAATGCCGAGGTTAGCAAGGGCTGTAGCACCACAGGTTGTGTGTGGGCCATGTTGGCTGCTGCATTTTCATGTTGTTTGCATGTTTACAAGAAGACTGAATTTCAAAGTGTGAAGGGTCTTAAGGATTTTCATTGGCCTAAATGTCTAGATATTCTGAGTAGCTGCCAGCATATCACTTTACCCTCTGGGGCTTTAGAGCCCATGGCCTGCAGAGGGTGCAGCTTTAAGCAGCACAGTGAAGGAGAGCCAGCTCAGGGGTGAGCAAATACAGAAACTTGGAAAATTAAGTTTGGGTTGATGAGTTACTGTGTGGTTTGTGGTTTTTTTTTTTTTTTTTTTTTTATGGGGGGGTGGGGTGGGTGGGTCTACTGATTCCAGCTCTAGCTGGGGCTCTGGTATAACATGGTAATATGGAAGGAAAGATGTTGGGGAGAAAGTATAGTGAGTAGCAGATCAGTTGACAAGGAAAGGTATTTGACTGATATGGAGTGTCACCTTTTCCTTACCTGTTCAGCTGGCCAGCCAGAGCTCTTTGACTTCTTTAGCCATGTTCTTGGCCTGATGCCAAAAGTGGTACTTGGGTTTTCCTTACTAAATTGATCAGATATGCAGTGAAAGAGGGTAATTCTGGCATATTGCTAGCTAAATGCTAAGCAGTGGAGCCTGCCTATGTGGTAGCTATTATTCAGAGTTCATTAGCAGCGGCCTCCATTGCATCCTGTATTCGTTCCAACATGTTGTGTGACATGCTGGCCAGTTGGCAGTGCTTGTTTACTTGTTGAACCTCATCTGCCAGGGTATCCTGATTGTGTGATTGAGAATGTGTGTTCTTTCCATGTGTGGAGTTCTTCCACCTTGCAGTTGACCTTTTCAGCTAGCTGTATGACTGCCAATCTGCAAGCCCAGTTGGCTTCAGTTAAAAAACATGCCCCGTATTTTCACTGAGCTATTTGTGTTACCATTGCTCAGCCCGATATAGAGGTTCCTCTGATAGTCAGCCACTTCCCTGCTATTTGTCACACAAGATTCAGATTATGTAAGGGACCGGGCGGTACGAAACTCTGTTGCTTGGTTTTGAAATAAGACTGAAAATTAAGAGCATAGTGGTGCCAGAAGTCAAGAAAGAACCTAGAGAGGCTGGAGAAGGAGGTGTGGGGCCTATAACGTCTTAGGTGAATTTTGGAGGAGATTGAGGACAAAGGAAAGTGAAGAAGAGAGAGAGAGTGTGAGTGTGTTTGAGGGAGATGTGGAGATGTTAAGCTATTTTTGTTATTTTGCTATAGTTTATGGTTGTGGGGACCTCATTTTGGATCTCGCGATACAAGTTCGCCTTTCTGTGGGCATCGTACAATTAAACCCAATTCAAACTTTACAAATTGTTATATAGCAACTCCCGAAGAAAGAATTGGAGACAAAAATGCATTTACAGGTTAAACCTAACTTGAGCATAGCTGGTATAAACTGAAATCAGTGGTTCTAGTTCAGAAAGAAACAGTCTTTTTTTGTCCTCAGTGTTCCCTGGTTGTGATGGCACCAGTGCTTATGTGGACACAGGCACAATTGATCCAGGTTACAGCTAGCGTCAGGTGGGTTCTTGAATGTGTTTGACTGTGCAGCTGCACAAACGCCTTGCAGGCAATTGGGTATGGTGGCGTGGAGGCAGAATGCGTGGCAGGGGACTGGCTCTTGGGCTGTCCTTAGCAGGAGACCTAACTTTATTCAAGCTTAACCTGGAGTGTAAACCTGTGTGGCTGCAGTTATCCCATTCTGCAGTTCCTAATCTGGAAGTTAAATGCATGTTCTCTACTGCAATATAAACTTAAATGTGTATTTCTACACACTACCACTACAGGGATGGCATATTTATGTATTACTGTGATGACTTTCTTTTTCTTTTTTTCCCACCGCTTTCTACATTTGAGGCAGGCATTTAGATGTGGGCTTGACATTAGGGCAGGTCCAGAAATAAAGGTTTCATTTGGAACGGTTAAGTGTTGCTAACGTGTTTTCCATTTGTTTATGAAGCATGCAAGTACTCTGATGAACCAGGCAAAAAACACCCATCCTTTATACATGCAGAGTGTAGCTAGCTAGAGTGAGTAGCTAGAGAAAATCTCTGTTCATAATGTATGTTGAACAAGTGAGTTTCCGTCAACGAATTTAAGGCGTCCTCTTCCATTTCCTTTCCTCACCCATGAAGTACAGCAGAATGAGAGCTACAAAGAGACATAGCATGAGCGCACAGGTTGTGTTACAAAAGCTACTTTCCCTCAGTTTTAGTTAAATGCATTCTGGTTTAAAATATCCTTCTAAAAATGAATTAACAGTGGACTTGCACGAAGTGGGCAGCAATCTTCAGAAACATTTCTAACTAAATAGAAGTAAGTGGGCAGGCAGAAGGGGTTCCTCCTTTCTTTAGAGCTTCAGTGGTCAAAGCACCTACCACAGAAGTAGAATACCAGACTTTTCCAGAGTAAACCAGTTTTTTCCTTTTTCTTTTGTTTATCAGAGAGATTTCAGTCTATTTCAGAGCTAGATAATTTTTGTGTATTTATTTTTGCTGCATCTGTCCTTCTCCTGAAGGCTCTGAAACTAATTTCAGTAATTATGAAATGTGAACTCTTGTTCACTTGCAGCAATTATATAATCTACTTGCACCTGTGGAAATGTCAAAGTTGGTCACAGAATGATCATAAAACTCATTTATGCATTACAGTGAAGCAGCTGATATCCTTGGATAACAGCAAAATAAGAGTGTGACTAGCCAAGAATTCAAGAGAAATGCTAGCTAAAGCCATGACTTGCTTAAGGGCTTAATATAACAAGTTTCAAAGAAATTAATAAATATTTTGTAAATGAAGTTTTTAATCAATGACAAATATGAACTCTCAGTTAATTCAGTTAATGTCAGGAAAAAAGTGGGAATGAGAACCTGAATGGAATGAAAACGAGCCAACCATGCTTACAAAAAAAAAAAAAAAAAGAGAACACCAGTGTTTTGAGGCCAGTGTCTCGCACATGGACAAAACTGGGATTGATTGAAAGAGTTTGTGCATATGTTTATGTATATGGGTGGCCTGTAATAAGGAAAAGTGTTTAGATTTTGATGCCAAAGCAACCCTCAAAAGTGAAATAAATTGATGGTACAATCTTAGCTCTCTCTCAACAGCTGCTTCTGAGTTTTCTGTCCCTGATTGCATTGGTTTCTTTGTGATTTGAGGGACAGAACTGTCAAAGACCATCAAAGCAATTATTTGGGAGACTGTGAAGAATTGAAGAGTAATATCACAACTCCCCCCACCCTGCACCCCAAAACATATAAGAAGGATAGCTACTTCCTTTGAGTTATGGATGACTTGGGACGTGTGTGTGTATATCCATATATATGTAAACATATATAGTGTTGGCTTATGCATCTTCTGTTAGCAGATATGGCTTCTGCAAATTAGTGTATGCTGACAGAGTACTCCATCCGATGGGCACTTAAGGAATTTGATGTGCCTAAACAAGGGACGTGGGGCAAGGCTACCCCTCTGGACATCCTTGTTGCTTGTCTCCAGTGTGTTGGCTTTTTGGCAGGAAGTGGGTTAGGCAAGAAGGCTTGTGAGCCAGGACTGCCAGGAGCTAGCCTGTTTTATCTCTGGTACCGGTTAGCTTGTGTGGTGCAGTCTGTACAGTGGGCGCAACTTATGCTTGGCTGTAAATGCAGGTATTCATAAAGTTACAGTCTTCAGTTTCCATTGCAGAAGTGCAAGATGCTTTGATTGTTGTAAGTACAATTTATGTTATAAGAATTCAGAAGATCTGTGTAGGTATAACGTGCGTGTATACTCACAACAGTGCTTGTGTACTATTACAGTCACTTAACCCTCTGCATGTACTTTGTCTTTCTTTATTGTCCGTTAAGCTAGATGAAAAGCAACTCACCAAGCCCTCCCTTTTTTGATGTACCTTCCGGATACCATTGAGTATGTTCATTTTAGAGTGAAAAAGCCAGAGCAATGGTAAATAATCAGGGAAATGACTGTTCTTTCCCATGACTTGTCAAAGCTCCTTATTATAAGACACAATATAACCTTAAAAATTGCTCTGGAATGCTTGACAGTGCTGTTCAGTTTTTTGTTTAGACCAAAAACCACTGTAATGGATCCTTCAAGAAGGCTGACCAGACTACAAATAGTATTCCACACCCCAGAGATTGAGTGGTTATGTCTCCATTTCCTTGTTCATGAAAGCCAGCTAGCCGTTGAGCACTTATCTTCAGCTCTCCATAGCCCACGTGTAATTCTTAAGAAGTATATGCTTTAGAGTTAAGTGTTATTAGCGCTTTCTCTATGCGTTTCTCTGTTAAAGTTTTCAGTTACCTGTTTTTCTCCCTGGCGGTGGTATACTGTACTCAGGATACTGTACAGTATGCAGTAACCACATTTCTTTTCCATCTTTCTGACAAACTAAATTGTTTCAAGTTCTTCACTTGCAGGATTTTTCTAGTGCTATCATAATTCAAGAGGTTTTTTTTCCCCTAGAATCTAATTTTTTGATGTTTTGGTGATGCTACGGGCAGAGGGTAAAAATCCTCTCTCCCTCTTGTTACTACTCTACTGCACTGTTTAGATAGCTCTGTATTACTGTTCCCATTAATGTCTTTTGTCACAGCAACACACTGGGAGTAAATTGAGAGATTTGTCTTTTAAGCATCTCTAAGTTATTTTTCATAACAGCAGCTTCCTAAGTGCAGTTGCCCACTCTAGGTCTCTAGATGCTTAATGTTGCATTTGGCATTAAAATGGAATCTCATATGAATGAGTACAGCTTACCAAGAGATCTGGATTGTTTGGTGTGTGGCAACCTTGTTCTCCTCAGTGTTTATCATTTTTCTGATGTTTCACCTTTGAGCTTTCAGCAGTGACTTTTTCATATAATTTCCAGATCACTGATGAAAATGCCGCATAGCATCAGGCATACTATAAAATTTTAAGAACCCCTGGAAGAATCATCTTTGTACAAAGAAATTTCCTTCACTGACAGCTGGTCTTTGAGTTCTGTTAATGAGCTTGCAGTCCACTTAATGTATGTTTTATTACTGACATATTGAGATTCTGATGAAATTTGAGCAACTAATTCAAATACTTCACAATATCTACGTGTCTGGCCAGGGTCACTGGCGTGCAGCACAGAGGACAAGGGTCACTGGCTGTTGAATCCTCATCATATCTCTTGGGTTCCTTGTAATTCACAGTGCATAACAGTAACAGGTTTTTTTGATGCGTTTTTTTGTGTGCTTCAGGAACCAACAGTTATTGCAGCATGATCCTTTTCTCCTCTGAATCTTGCTTACTTCAGCCTCCATAAATTTTAGGCAGATCTGCTGCGCATTGTCTGTTTCCTCGGTTTAGGCTGCGTGGGGCTAGCAGGAAGAGGAATGGCACGTGCAGCGTGCCGGAGCCTTGTTGCCAGCTTCCTGTTGTCAGGGTAGGCTTGTCTTCTGCTGACCAGTCCTTTGTGTTGTGGAGAGCACAGCAGGCGGGCTCTTTCCTGCTGGTGTGCTGCTGTCACTTGTGTTCTTGGTGATCAGTGTAGCCTATTCTGTTAACCCTTGTTCAGCTGTTTCCTTTGGCGCTTTCACATGCGTTCCTATCCATACTTCATTCGTGCTAATCTTAATATTGTTACAGATCTGTGTGTTGTCTTTTGACTCATGTTTTACTCTTAAAAGTATGAATTTTCCGCAGTGAAGTCCCTTCTTTACCATTTCTCACATCATGTGTTAGAGATGGGAATAATCTGTTTTAGTATGATTCATCACGCCCCTTCCAATGAAAAGTGTATACACTACTTCAGGGTATTTTGAAGTTTTGTGAGACCTAGTTACTGGTAAATTCACACTCGCCTGTCTGTGTGTGCGCACGCATACAGTCTTTACACATACATACAGAAAACTGATGAAATACCTTCAGTAATTTTAGAATTAAGTGTCTGCTATATATGCATCAGCTATAATACTAGTCTTTTAATGACCTTTCCTAAACTAAAACTATTTCTTTTAGAAGTTACTTTCTTCAGTTTTGTGTGTTAAAGGTTCAAGAATCCAAGATCCAGAGTTAAGTTACACAAATTTGTGAAGGGAGCAGGTTTTCATGTCCCCTGAGCAGATGTAGGAAGTATGATGCAAATAATGCTGTTACGATAGGTTATATGACCTGACAGACAAATTGGACTGGGAAACCTTTAAGAAAAAGATGGGTCTGTCTGTCCTAGGTTCCAACAGTGGAGCTGTTTGTGAAAATTCTTACATTTAATCAGAAAGAAGAGCTTTCAATAGAGTTGACAAGAAAATCATCTTTTTTCTTTTGCCTACTGGTTGCCAGTGATACGTTTATTTAAGTAAACTCTGAATGGGAATCTCTATATTTATAGAAGTTCAGCAGTGAAGTGAAATAAAATGATTTGTATTCAATTATACTTCATGCAAACTGAACAACTGTATCAGGCTGCCCAGGGAGTAGCGTAATCACCATGCTAAGCTTTCAAACAGCACCTACCAAACTGAAAGTGTGGTTTGGTTATCTAACAACTAATCACAGTTATCCCCATGGAAGTCCTGTCAACAAGTGTTCTCTTCCCCCTAGTGCCTTCATCCGGTTTGCTTTTGTTTCCATTTTGAAATGGGTTTAGTGCTGTTGAAAGCTGCCAGGTTGACAGCAGTGGGAGCAAAGATTTACTACCCATAGAATGATTCCCCTATTGGCAGGATCACTGCAAACTTTCTGCAGTTTCCATGCTATCAACGTGATTTGATGAAATGACTTTTTCATAGCTCTACCTAAGTGGCTGTCAATGGTATCAGTTCTTCAAGTAGGTAGCAATAGAAACATGCCTTTGAAGAATTTACTGAAGAGAATTCATACATAGTGGCTAAGCTGCTTGGTACGTTAAACAACAGCCAGGTAGTGATTACTGGGTATTTGAAAACTATGCTTTGTTGCATTAGTAGGCCACCTATTCATACAGCATTGTCCATCATACTCTTTACCCATACAGATGATTAAAGGCCCAGGACGTCACCAAATTTATTGCAATAATTTCATGGTTACCTGAGGGATTGATGTCCAGAAAATGAAGCATTCAGCATTTGAAGTTTCATAACTGTGTAATACTTGATATTTATCCAGTGTTCTGCGGGTGCTGTAGTGTTTTCTGAGTATTGTAGCTTATCACGCCCATTCTTGACTGCATCCCAACAGAGCTCTGGGTGCGCTGTGCCCTATCAGAATTGTTTTCAACTGCTTAGGCAAGTACAGGACAGTATCAAGAATGAAAAATAATGTTAAATGTTTCTTTATCAGATTTGTGACCAGATTAAGCCACAGGGGGAAAGTAAAATAAAATCAGCCTCTGGGATCAGGTCATGGTCCTGAAGGAACATCTCGGGAATTTCAGAGTGGGGAAATCGCGTAATTCTTGAAGGGAGTAAAGAAAGTTAAATCTAGATGCCTCTCTGCTTTGCCTAAATCCAAAAATATTTTTTTAAGTTAAAATATTTTATATGGGACTTCAAATATTCATGCATACATGCATATAATTATTTCATAGTGCATTAGGTTCAACCTAGACATTTGATGTAGATTAAGAAGGGCCAGATCTCATGGCTAACCGATTGCTAGTGATCTAAAAGCAGGTGATGAGGTATAAAATAAATGAATCTGTACAAATAAATTGCAGGACAAAAGATCTCATCACTTTACTACTAGAACTTGAAAAGTTAACTTGACAAAATCAGACAGGAAAGAGCAACTGAACGGAAGTCAGACAAATTGGCCAACATACTATTCTTGCTCTTCCCATGTGACAGTTCTCTCCCCGAGCAGCCTTTTCATTTTGCTGCCTTTTTTTCCTAGCCTGCTCTACTTCTGATTCTGCTCTTGTACTCTGCATTACCAATTGAACCAGCAGTTTGCCATGTCTGCAGTGTTTCTGTGTGCATAGAAACAATAAAACATGTAAGAGCAGAGGGAAGGTGTTAGGGAAACTTCATGGTGGAAAGGTAAGTGCTGAGGCAAGTCAGTAATAATCTCTGAGCAGCAGATTGGGGTTTAGGGATGGCTTGGTTTGTGAATGCATTAATTATTACACTGCTTGGTTTCTGACTTTGTGGCAAATATGATAGGCCCAGGTGAATACAATAAAAATATTTCAGAAAAATACTCGTTTTAAAATTTTTTAAATTAGCATTGGCTGTCCTCTTGTTTGCTCTGGGAACAAAAGCTGCTTTGCGAGCGCGTGAGCAAAATTTTACTTCTCTTCAACATTTGCTCTAGTAATGTTAAACTTGTATGGCATACACCAAAAGAGCAAATGACCATATAACCACCTATTTCATTCTGCTGCCTGAGAAAATACTCGCCAATGAGAAAACTGGGTGAAGACCAGCATGTGGGTAATCACCACTAGTCAGTACCGCTTGAATTTCAAATAGCAAATCTTAGGAAAATCTGACATACTGAAACTGTATATTGTTCGCTGTTTGTTTTTTCCCAGTGGCATTAATTTTGATCTGTCCTGTTTCCTTTAGTTAAGGAAAATTTTGTCACAAAGGATTACATTGCCCTTCTGAATTGCATGATCAAGTCTACCCTATGCTATATTGATTAATTGATATATTTATTTATTTTTGGCACTGATCCCACAAAGGTTTGAATAATCTTTTAATCTATAGAGAGAACTTTCTGAGGCTGTGCTGTTTCTGGTTTGCACACATTTAGCCTCTCTAGGATTTGGGTCATGGTAGATTTCCGGAGAGATTTTATGATTGAATCTGTGCTCTGCTTAAAGAATTATAATAATACATTTTTTGTTGCTGTTTTTTGTAGAGGTTAAAGGGGAGGTATAGCCTATGAAGAAATGCTTGGTTTTGTCTTTAGGAAAGCAGCACTCAGGTTTCTGCACAATATATCTGTTTATTTGGTTGCGATAAAATCACCTGCCTTCTAAATAATTGCTCTCAGGTAGACGATGCAATTTCTGAATAGCAAGGGCTCTACCTGCATTCCATCTTTTGGCACATTACAGATTTTTTTTTTTCCCCTTGAAATTGTCAGTATTATTACCCTTCCGTTATATAAAGTATAGATTGACTTTCCAGAGATGTTGGGATCATGAAATGCCGATGAGCCACGTCTGTTTCCTCATATAGGAGAAGGGAATTATTTTTTCCTTTCTTCTTCTCTAGGAATGCAAATGTGAACACTTTTATTACTGTCACTATTCTAAACCAGTACTGTTGCTTATTGTCAGGGGCGCTCATGTATTTGTATCTATTATCTGCACCTTCTTGTTATTCAGCTGGACTATCACATCATTTGGGAAACTCCTGTTAATGCAGAATGCTTCAGTTTCTTCAGAGGAACATATCATATCAAACCTGCTGCCTTCCCACAGAACTCCAAGTCAAGGTCTGGATCCTAGTTGCTGTACAGCTTGGGATCAAAGTACTGAAATGAGCACCTGAAGTAGTAGTTGCTATGTGGTTTCTAATACTTGCCTTTTGGGTTGGAGCAGTAGTGTGCTTCTGAAGAGAATTCACTTGTACTGTACATTTGGCTTGCAGAGCAGTTCTGTTACCTTCAAACTGGAGATTTATTTTGGATGAAGCCAAACTGAAAGATCTTCTCTAGGCTGTAAATCTGATGTACTCCATCCCAAAAGGGGAAGAAGGATCCAAACAATGAGTGTATACAGAGCGCATGTGTACCAGGAGAATGCTCTTGAGCCACTGAGTTCATGCAGCATCCTCAAGTCTGTCTGTCTCTTCCTGTCTTTTTGGTTTTTGTTTTTTTTTGTTTTGGAGTGTTTCGCATTCTATGGCCATCTCTGCTTGTTGGGCCCCTTTCTGAACCTTTTACCTCTTCATGATAGTCTCCCTTTCCCCTTTTCTTTTTATAACTCTCCTGCAACGCTTTACCCTCCTAAAACTGCCGGCATAGTGCCTTCTGGGGCCCAGATGGATGCTGCCTGGTATGAGAGGGCTGGCAATGACATAAAATTTCAGAAGATGAAAGCTTCCTTCTGGAGGTCCAGGAACTAGATCTTGGAGGAGCAGCAAATCAGGCATGTCCATCCTGGCAGAGCTTTTTAACAGAGTGGGAGACGCTACCAATCCTGGCACATCTTCCTCTGAAGCCTCTACCCTGTATTCCTGGGCAGCAATAGGTGAGCCAGCTGCAGGAAGAAGTGTAGGAGGAGGAGGATGGTTTGATCTTGAGGAGAGAGATGTCTGAGGTGCACAAACACACTTTTAAGATCTAAAGCAGCTGGGATGTGGTGTGGCAGCAGGAGGCGCAACTGGTGATTGCTAGGACCTCTCCTGTCACAGTGGCTCTTTCTTGTTCATTAGTCATTTGTGGACATACTGTATGAGGCTTGCGGCAATGGCTGTTTTGGCCTCTGCCACCACCTCTGTCTCTGAATGGAGTCGATGGCTCATGAGGTTGAAGGTTACAGAAACTCTGAATAGGGTGCTTCAGCCAAAAGCCTGGGCAGTTGGATGATTTTTATGTAGGGCTGAAAAGGAAAGGGGGCAGGATGGAGCTCTTCTCTTGCGGGGTTGGAGAAAGCAAAGTTTTTTTGGCAGAAGGATACCTTTCTATTCGGCAGGGCCTAATCAGCTGACTCTGCCTCCTCAATCTGTAATAAGCCTTGGTTCCCTGAGCTGTGGCAGCAGCTAGCACAGGCATTGGCATGCTTTCCTGTTGTTGTGTGCCCTCTTCCTCTGCTGTCCCCTAACAGCGGGGAGTGAACAGATCATTTGCGTCCTTTCATCCTTTCTCCAAAATACTGTGGTGCTTCTGCTTGTCAGTCACGTTTTTCCCTAGCAAGTTAGTCAAGCTTAGACCTGTGAGGTTTACTGAGGTCTGTTGTGGCAGTTCTCACAGGAGTGTGAAAAGGTCAAAAGGAACGCTAGGAATAAGTGAATACGTAACAGAGCCATGCTTGCCTGAAAGGGATGGCAGATCAAATGCCACGGGGGAGCAAGTGTAGGGGCTAAAAGGCTGACACAGGTTTTGGGAGTCAGTTGCTTTGTATTCATTGCGTGTTGGTTGCCACAGTGCAAAAGGCAGTGTAATTGCGAAAAATCACATTTTCTCCTGTCCTGATTGGTTCGCTTTATGAATGCATGCCCCTAGGCAACGAAGGCAAACATAGCATCCAAGACATATGCTATCCCAGGTGCCCCAGACATGTGCAGATGACTGAACATGCAACTGCCAAAGAAACTAGTTCTTGCTATTGTAGCCTGAATGGAAAAGCTCATCTGTACCTTTGTAAAGGTTGTGCAGGGCGTGTAGGCATTGGGACTGCTTTTTCCCTTTATTATGTGATGCTATTTTGCAGTCAGCTGACCAGACACACGTTCCACTTCAACACAGCATGTAGTGTAGGTGCGATTAAACCAGGCACGTGCTTCATCCATGCATGGGATACAGCCTTGTGACCCAGGAGCACAGGGGTGCACATGCTGGGAACTGTCTTGCTTCTGATGGGAAAGAAGGTGCCAGTGTCCCCTTTGAGTCTGAATTTGGAGTTAATGACCTATGAAGCTTTCCCAAGGCACTTTAAGTCTGCTCTGGTAATCCAGAAAAGCCTTTAAGCCATCCGAATGGTAGTTCTTTGCAGTGTATGTAGTTATAACCACTCTGGGATGGGCACTGGGTTGGAACGTAGGATCCCACACACAGTTTCCCAAACCTATGGGGACCAAAGGCCCTGGACGTATTGTTGATGTCTCCCACAACTATCCAGAGGTAGAGTGAGTGGAGAATTGCTTTGAGGACCTCAAGATCTATGGTTTGCCTGTCCATTCCAAGCTGTTCAAGCCACTGTTAGGAAAGAGAGGGTTACGGATCTCTACTGGGTAGAAGTCACTCACTGGGATGCAAACGTCGGCTCCTGAAAGCTCATCGGATGATGAATTCATGGCACCAGCTTATGGCAGCGGGCTTTGAGTATTACCCTCTGTATCTAGAAGTTTTTTGCCCAGTGCTGGTCACGTCAAGGACTGCAGTCCCATCAGTCCAAGTTTGAATCCCAGGCATGGTACCTCTGATTAGCCAAGACAAAATAGTTTAAGCAAGAAAAAAATTCTTCGATCTGCTGAGTCTCTCCTATTACACTGTGCTGTTTGCTAATGTAGGTATATACTTAGAACTACAAAAAAATCATAGAAATCTACAGTAAAGCTGATTGCTTGCACTTGCAGGAGGTGGAATTTTCCTAGGGGCTGGTGAGTACTGAGAACCTACAGCAAAAATGATGTCAGTAAAATTGATACTGCTTGGTTTGCCAGAGTTTTGTGGTAGCTTTTACTATAGTAGTTATTAGTTAAGTATATTTGTAGCTAGTGCAAAACTAGCTAGTTCGAAAAAAGATAGTTCAATTAACCAGTCAAAGATGAGCTAGACAGAAGGAGGTTGCTTAGGTCTTCTGTGTTGTTTTGAGAATGTAATCTTAATTTTTTTTTCTCCCTACATCTTTGCTTTATACTTTGCTGGAATAGGAGGCTCCACAGCCCTTACTCAAAGTCATGGCCAAGTCTTATGTGGAGACAAGGCAACATATCTAACTGGTTTGGTTTCCAAACTGGCCCATACTCTACAGCCCTTACCTCATGAATGAGCCTAAAAGTGGAGTTGTAACTAATGACCAGTTTTATATAGCTGAGATGTTATTTTCGCAAGTAGGCAGTAGTCTGAAAGCAAAGATCAAAGGAAGTTCAGCCAACAAGAACCTGGAGCTCATTGGTGAAGGAGGCAACTCTCTGAGAAGGTTCCAGCCAACAAAAGCTGTGAAAGTTTGCCTGCTAGATTTGGTTCGTAAGATGACTCAAAATGGAAGGTCTGAGTGGAGAACTGGGATCCAAGGGGAAGGCCTAAGGTAAAACACTACCTAACTATACAGTCACAGACTTTACTCAGCTGTTTGTTTTGAATGATGTTCAGGGGTTGTTTGGCTTATTTATGCTGATGTAATGCTGAAGAAATGTAAAATGAGCAGAGCATTCATCTGCTAGGAAGCAGCTGCTCAGGGCTGTGAGGATAGTCACAAGCCCTAAAAATCTATCCTTGGTCACTCCTGTCGGTCATACTGTGCTATTATGTACCTATCTCACACCTGAAATTGTTGCAGGGCCATCTGCCTTTTCTTTCAGTTGCAGTAGTAGTAAAGTGGTGGGGAGCTGGGGACTCAGCTTTGCCTCTGGTTTATCTGATGGGGGGTTGACTGCATTGTCTTCCACAGCAATGCTTGTAGTGCTGATGCTTCTCTAGACCAGCAGAGCAGGTCTCCTCTGTGAGCTAGTCTATGCTGACTGCAGACTGAGGAAGGCGACACCATGTTGTCTAAGCTTGAATGCGGGTCTTGGTTTCTCTTCACCACTAGGAAGGCTTACTCTCCTCCCTGCCATCTCCTCCTCCAAAAAAGAGAGTGAAATGGCAGCTTCAATTCAGCTGTAGTTGCACGGCTCTGACAGTCCTGTAGCTGTCTCCATGCTGAAACTATGACAATTTTTAGTCGTCTTCCTATTTTAGTTTGAGATATGAAGGGAACCATTAGACCAGCTGATAAAGTTTAAAAAAAAAAAAAAAAGTATTTTCTTAAAAAAAAGTATTTAAAAAAAAAAAAAGTACTGTGATGTGAGTTTTTTTTCTTGTGATTGCATTTTTTTTCTAAATAGGAATGAACTAATTATACTAACAAACTTAATTTTTGTGCGTGTGTGTTCTGTGATCATCCCACTCTCTTAGTAAGACTTGAGCTTTTAACTGTTGCTAAATCTGCTGACTTGCTCTAGTGAGGTTAAGTACCTTTTACAAGAAAATACTAGCCATGAGAACAGGATTTCCTCATTGGAGCTAAACTGCAGCGAACTAATCTAATTTGCGTTAACGTGGTACCTTTTTGTCAGATCTATTGAACAGTGTAAGAGTGTCAAGGAAATCTTCAAATCTGTCTACATGAGCTGGTGCTGCTTAAATGTGCAGTGGGATGTTGACCTTTTCAAAGAGATAGCTCTTGGCATTTTTTATGACTGACTTTGGTACAGTATATATATGCCTTTAGGTCAACAAAATGCCCGTAGAAATGAGACACATTTGTAATCATAACAATGACAGCAGGAAATACTGTATGTTGTAATTTGAAGTTAGTGCTGTTAAAATCTGTTTAATGACTTAGACCTGTAAGTGTATTTGGAATGAATAAAGCAGATCATAAAAATGTGCACTGCACTTTTTTGTTCTTTTATTATATATAAATGTTTGATGCAGAAGACTTTGAAATGCTTGTGCGAGACAACCTTCTGTTTGAAGATTCTGCTGAGCGCCCTCCTCCAATGACCCTTTCCCCAGACCTGCTTCCAGTGAATATTTACAAAATTCAGGATTCCTGAATATCCTTCAACTATTTTAAAACCTAACTTGAAAGTAGATTTCTGTCTGTTCTGATGTGGTATCACAGATGCCGAACATGGTGATGGTTTTGGAAAGATAAGTATTTTGTTCAGTAGATGATGGATTCATTTTCTGTGAGTCACTGAATAGGCCTTCTGTTATAACACAAAATTCACTTATGGTTGCCCTCTATTAAAGATTCTGTCTTAGTAGCATTGAGACCCTGCCCAAGATTGTTTTTATAGACTGTTGGCCTGCTTTGCAGATACTTCTCTTCTGAATTCTGCTAGGAGTGCTATTCATGCCATGATCTCTTGACTTCCAGCTCTCTGCTATATGATTTTGTGCTTTACCTTTATGGGGTTAAGAGTCTAAGCTTTTTGATGAAAATTGATTTTTATATATATATATATATATAAAATATATATATATATATATATATATGCCTACTTTCCTGAGCGAATATGTTCTCTTGTAACAGGCAATATTATTCATTTGTGTTTTTCTTTAATGACAGAATTCCCTATGGAAATATATAGAGAGCTTTTTTGTAAGCATAAGACAGACTTTAAAAAAAATCAAAAAACTTTTCTATCCTTTTAGTGAGAGACTGATGCTGTGTTTATGCCACTGCTGCTGTCTGTTCAGAGCTCTTGCCTATCCCTACTTGTTTGCCTAGTGACTACTGAGAGAGAACTAAGATGTGTGTGTTATAAATTTGGCAGGCATACACGTGGTAAGTTTATAAAACTGTGGGCTTATATGTATTTGTATGCATAGCAGAGCCTTAATAAGGCATCAGGTATCTATTAACCAGCCAAAACAGAGTATAGTAGTCTTCTGGATGCATGTCAGTTGTTAATGAAAAGGTGTAAGGTGCTGGGAGAAGAGCTGTGTGCTGAAATCTGGAATTCTAAATTGTCCTTATTGTTACTTTTACTTTTAAAGAAGATACTCAGATACCTTGTGGTCTTACAAAACTCTTCAGCAGAAGAGGTTTTATGTTGTCAGTGTATCTTTTTTTTTTTTTTTTTTTGATGAAAGAATAAATACAGGAAAGTTAAATGGCATCAGTTAGCGCTGAAATATAGCTTAAACACAGACCAGATAAACAAATGCTCGTTAGGAACCTGGACATAGCTTATCACGGGGTTAAAAAGGCCTTTGAATTTAAACAACAGTAACCATTTAGCCCTACGTGATGCAGAACTCTTCAAGAATTAGAGCTATTTTTGCCTATAGCTTTTTTAAACACTATTTCTTTCGTATTGAAAGGCGGTGCAGATTGAGACCATAATTATTAAAGCTTGAGTTCTCAAACTTTTTGCAATTTCAGTATTAGCCTGATGTCTCTTAACAAGAGACTTTAGTCAAGAGCTATTTTTATTGCTTTCTAAATTCAGGTTGGGAGAAATCTCTCTTTTATTTTTGTTTTTTATTCTCCTAGTAATAAATGTGAAATGTGGTGGGAGGTTGCCTAAATTTGAAGTAACTACTCTCGGCATTTTTCAGAAGAAAAAATGTTGACAAAATGAGTGCTGTTGAATTGGTTGAACTTTTGATATTGTATAGAATATTATTTTGGGGCTTTCAGAGGCAGGTGCAAAATGGTGCTGTCTAATATAAGGAGATGAGGAGACTTTTTGTGGGAATGTAAGTAAGGCCACATACATGTATTACGCTTTATGGTGCCTCTTGCTGTTTTTTTTTTTTTGCTGTCTTTAATAATAATAAAAATCCAAATGATACTTGGACAAAGAGGAGAGAGCTGCTGTCTTTCACTCTTCAACCAGACACCTTAAATACACCTAACTGCCTTCTGAGTGCTTTATGTTCCAGGACCACCCAGCATCAGCCTCACTTCAATTTACAGTGATCTGCTCCTCTGTATGAGGAGGCTGTTCTGGCTGCAGGGAAAATTTAAGAAATAACTGCTGAAACTCACTGTAGAGGAGTGGGTGAGGGTGAGATTGCAGGGAGATTTTTGCCAGATCTTGGCTGCTGCATGTTACTGATTCTTTTTCTCTGCTTGGTTTAACCTTGGAGTGTTTTAACATCAGTGTTTTCAGGTATGGTGTTCAATATGACAACCAGTTGCTGGCTTAACTTCCCAGAGGTCTGTATATCAGGTTTTAATGTTAGTGGTTAATTAACATTGCTAATAGACATGTTCTTTTGACCTATTCCTTTGATGGGGAACCATATAATACCATAGCTCTATCAGCAGAGCATGCAACTCATTTATAAATGTTTTTAAAAATACATTTGAATTTAATAGAGGACTTTTTAAAAGCTATAATTTAAAAACAAACCCCTCGCAGAATAGTAAGAGGTACGAACTACAAGTAGGCTCTGGCAAAATGTTTAGTAAGATCACATGGGCATTTACCTTGTTGTACTCCAGTGCCTCATTAATAAAATACATTATTGTAAATTGCTTACCAGTGTCAGATTTTTATGGGCATGCCCCTCTACATTTCAGTAGATCCATGATGCTGAAACTCTGCAAAGAGTTTAAGGCTGGAAGGGCTCATGCACTCTGGCTTTCTGTATGTCATGGGCTACCACGCAGGCTCCCCTGCCCTGCGAGGTTTGAATGCTCTGAGTGTTGAGAAGTCTTGCTCTAAGCTATTGTATATTGCAGGCAGAGACCCAAGGAACGGCCAGGTTCTGCGCAGTGGCAGGGGCTTCAGTTGGACGTGCTGGGCTGAGCCTGTTGCGCAAACTGAGGTCCCGAGTACAGAGCGCTGTGAACACCCTCTTCCATCATCCTCACCCTCTTCCCCTCCCTTCCCCAGAGGCCTAAATAGACAAAAGACAGCCCCCCCACCCCCCTGCCAATACCTCATATAATCTGACCAAGTTGGAAAATTCCTTGCCATTGCAAATTGGGCAATTATTTTGAGCCTGAGCATATGAGCAAGACATACCAGACAGGGATCTAAGAACAAGGATTCGTTACACCATCTGGTATTGCTGCCTTAGTTGTGGCCAATCTCAAATGCTTCTGAAGAAAGTAGGCGGCAAATGACAAAACAAGCAAGAGTAAACCTGACCAGTTACACATCAATAGGAAAAATATTTCTTGACCCTTTCTGGCAGCTAGCTGAAGCATGAGATTTGCTTTATAGGCATTGTGTTGATACAAAGCTGCAAGTAAAGTCAGTCTGTTGACTTCAGTCAGAGGGAGGTGACAAACTGATAGATTCATATATCAAAATCCTTCTTTGACTGTGTGCACACTGTATTGGAAAGAATGCAAAAAATAGGTTGGGCTTGGGTCTTTCCAGTTCTTCAGTGCTATGTTTTGCATGCTGCTTACGACACCAAGAAACAGTATTGTACTCTATTGCTTCTACGTCACTCCTGCTGAAACGTGTTTTGAAACCAAATGAAACAGCTATTGAGATCCTGGATGTCTTTGAGTTGTAACTTTGCATTGCACCTTTTAGAGAATTCTGCAGTGTCTCAGGTTTGAATGTTGAGTTCGATGTTAGAATCGCTTGCTTTTTTTCCTGCATATCTGAGAGAATTTCACAAAGCTAGGGAAAGGGAAAGAAGGCAGGCACTTGAACAAGGAAGGGTACCAGAAGCTGATCCGTTGAGAGCGCTGCCATGGCATTGTGGTGAACCGTTTATTTAACGGTATATCCTGAGATATTAGATTTTCCCATTGATGTGAGAGGACAGAATATAGTATCACATGTGGGAGACGGTGCTGCTTTAAAAAAAAAAAAAGGGGGGGGGGAAGCATTGTTAATATACCAGATGCTTTTTCATCTTTGCAAGTTGTGCAGTATGACTCTAAACTGAGGAAAAAATTGTCCCTGAGTAACACTTCTCAGTTACAAATGTGTCACTGCCATGCAGCAACCTGAATACCCATTCTCTGAGCATATGCAGCTGATTTTTGTAGATGAGTATTGCTAATAGTTGTCATTTGAAATGGGTGCGTTTCACTTAGAGATTGTTTTATTGGGAGTGCTATTCAAGTTCAGAACTGCAAATCACAAGCTATCATCTGATAGCCCACTAGAAAGATTCACAGTAGTACTGGTAGTGCCTTGAATAAATGACCAAGGGGGTGGAATTGAGTGCACTCTTGAAAACTGGGAAATAAAAATTTCAACTGTTTAAGTATAAGAAAACAGTAACTTGACTTGCACAGAAAATGTGGACAAAAGCATTTGTTTCTGTCACTGTAACTTTTTGAAGCAGTTCTTGGGCCAGTGATATGTTTGCCTGACTGAATCACTTGTGAAATTACTGGATGCAGTAATTGCAGTGAGAAGGTTGTGGTAAACAAAGAATTAATTCCATCTCTTTAAGGTATACTTTTTTTTTTTTTCCGAAGAGGAAGAAAGGCCCAGAGGCCAAGTAGGTAATTAAGAATGGCAGGATAATGACAATGGCAACACGATTTTCTTGTTCAGAACCATGTTTTATCAATTTTTCAGTGTAACCATTGCAAAAATAAGTCAATAATAAAATACACTTAATAGTCATTCTGAAGTTGTTTTATCCATGCCAAAAATTGAAATCTATTAAAAAGCATTAATAAATTCAGGCCTTTTCACTGCTTTATGTCTCCAAAGCATAGCACGTAGCTAAATGTTACAGCATCCCCATAAGATAAGTATGTGCTGTCCTTTACTTCCAGATTGAGAATCTGACTGATGGAAAATCAGGGATGAATCCCAGCACACTTTAAACCGGTATCACAGCTTTTGTGTTCTTTAGTCCTGTAGTTACTGGATTATGACTGTATTTAAAGTAAATAATTGTTATCATAAATTCAAAATAGAATTCTAGTTTGAGGGGGAGAAAGGAGCTCTATATGTCTACATTAAGAATTGCTAAACGGACTGAGTTTGCTAGACATGAGTGAATAGCTGAACTGGTATGCTAAGCAAACTAGGTAATAGAAATTGAGGGTAAGTGATATTTGGGTTATGGATTGTCACAGAAGGGAGGTATCCATTGCCATTGGCTGTTGTGAATTGTTCACTAACTCTTGGGTACCTTTTGGAAAATAGTAGCCAAGCGTGTATGCAGAGCTGAAGAGTGCACTCACTTGCTAAGTATCTTGGCACAATTGTTTCATTACACTTGAGCATTTAGTAAGCCAGAGGCACCTGCACTGTCAGTGATATTACTGTGTGCTACCGTCATTTAAGGGATGCAATTCTTAAACAAGCTCCTTTAGTCCTCTTCCTGACCTTTTGTTTGAGGTTGCTCTTTCCGTATGAGAAATCTTCTCAATAGAACTTATGTCAATGTGGGCAAAATTTATCAATATTTTCAGGTTAATCTAAATGAAAAGAACATTTTTAATTGCAGATTGGTGTGTAATAAGAAGAGACATGAACCAGAAAGGAGGATGGATTATACCATTGTGGAGATAAGTGTGTCCCCAAGGTGGGGAAAAAACAGTGAGAACTTAAGGGGGTTCTTCAGGAAATTAACTTCCTGCTTAATTGAACTAATTCGTCTTATGGAAAAATATTTTCCTCATTTTCCCATCTTCCTGAGCTATGTAAAGTTTTACTTATCCTTTGCTTTGTGTGGTACCTTTATACCTCATAGGGTTAGAAGAATATAATGTACAAACCTGAAATAGCTGCTAATTTTGTTACTCTTAAATATCAAAACTTCTTTTATATCTAGTATCCAGAGTGGATGTTCCTGGTCTTCACCAAGTTGCTAGTAGAGCTCTCCTCTTTGCGAAACAATGCTGCTTTTTGGCAGGAAAAAAAATGGAATTTCTTTCCAGTCGTGTTACAATAGAGCCCTAAGAAGAACATCCAGGCATTTTAGCATGTGGCTGCAGTTTTCAACTTAAATCTCATAAATGATAAATTAAACTCTTTAACACAATATTGCAGTATCTGTGATAATCTAATCTTTTATAGCAAGTAATTCTGTACAGTGCTAAACTAATAGGATTGGTTTTATCAGTAAAATAATGCTCATGACACCTATTTCAAGGATGACACCAAAGTCCAAGAAATCAGTTAAATCATTACCTTTGAGAAAGTGACGTTATTCTAGTCCTTGCAAGTATAATGCATGTTATTTATCCTAGGAATAAAACTATGGTTACTTCAAATGAGTGAATGAGACTTCTTTTGCGGTACAGTGAGCCTCCTTTTAAACTTTCACTTGCTTCTTCAGCTATATATTGATGGGACTGACTTGCATCTAAGCAGTCCGAAATTAAGTGCAAACAGTTGTTTTGAGGTCAGCTTTCAGTTGCTAGATTTCATGTAACTGCTGCTAAGTTTTGCCCCCAGATATGTGTAAACAGTTCCCGTTTCCTCCTGCAGAAGCTGCATGAAGGTAACTCTGGGCAGAATTTGACCTCCTGCTATGTATTCATTTATGGTTTTCCAATAAATCTTAATTTTCTGAACTTCTCCTTGAATAAGGCAAAAATGTATAGAAGATTTTTCAAAGTCAGCCTATAGCCTAATCTCAGTTTAGAATGGTCTATCATTAATGCGATGTAAAGTGTCTGCATGAATTAGCGCCGTAAAGAGATTGATTTATCATGATCTCAAAATAGCCCTTTTACGCACTTGCTTGTGTTTAAACTGCTGTGTTTGATTGCCAGTCCTGCTCTTTCTCCTGTAGTCTGGTTTACTGCCAGTGTTGTCCCCCTGCAGGTAAAATGTACCTATTGCCTAAGTGTTTCACACCATAAAGCAGCATTTTGTGACGTATTTATTCTTTTGCATGCTTTTCCTCCCAGTAATGCTTCAGAAACAGTGAGCCCTGCACCCTGCTTGTGTACTTGTCTCCTCATTTCACCCTAATAATATTAAAATTGGCCTTATGGGAGTAACTCCTAAAATTTGTAGCATGCATTTGAGGGAAGCTGTACTTTCGAGCTAGTACTTTTGCTGCTCCGTTTATGGAAATAGTTGTAGTACTGTCCTGATTGAATGAAGCCGTCTGTCCTGTTAGGGGTTTTAGGATGTCTCCTATTTGGTTTTTAGTGAAAATTTAAGCACTCTGGTGTACACCAAAGTGGTATACGCACACACTGAAGTACGCCGTGGAGTGGTAGCGTGCCTCTGTGTTAGGTATTTTGAGCATGCTGTGAGGCCGTGCACCTGTGGGGTGTGCGCACAGCACAATTTACCTGCAGAAATTTTCAGTCCTTGTTGGGCCTTGTTCATCAAGAGCAGTCCTGTTCAGCAGCTGGAGAAGCAGGATGTACAAAAGGAATTTTATCAGAGGAATCAAAAACAAACAAAAATACCCCAGCCTGTTTGTGAGAGGTGCTGAATTGTTCCTTCTTAGCAGTTATTGGAAAAACATAAATCTGTGGCTAGTCTTGTACTGTGCTACTCTTATCTCTGCTGTTAAATGACTGTCTCGAAACTCAGTCGTGGAAAAAAAACATGTAGGCATGGACAACTTCACCTGATAGCTTCAGGGCTGAAGCTGCTTGGGCAGCTGATCCTTCTACACTTTTTTTCAAGTTTGAGAATATCTTTAGAAAATCTTTTGTTGTCTTTTGAGTAAAATTTGAAGAATACATTTTGAAAGACACAGTTGGAGTTGGGCACCTACCTGATCTGTGAGCTCTTGAAAACCTGTGCACATACCTGTGCCAGTTTGCGTTCTTGAATTTATTCTCTTCGATCCATTCCTTTTCTTCTTTCAGATGGTAGGAGAATTTAGAACCACCTAGTAAGACAGGATGCTTGGTTTAGCCGTGCTTGCTGGGGCCTCAGTTTGGTATACTGGAATCCAGATGTGCCTAGTAATGCTTTAGAAGTTCAAATGTGTAGTTCTGGGTATCCTTCTGTTTTGTTTCCAATATCCTGTGCATGAATACTCAAGGTAATAATACATTTACATGTAACATATTAGTTACATTAAAAATATTTTCTAATAGAAAAACGTAATGGAAAGAAAACAAGAATTACCTCTTAAGAGTGTATGTGTGCGAAACACCGAACTCTTCTGAGCTAGGCAGATGTGCTGCCTCCCATTGTACAGTAACTCACGTATCTCTGAGGCTACTGTTAAAAAGTAGGCAGCAAGCCCTTATTTAAGGTCTAGTATTTGTTTCCTTAAAGTGCTACAAACATCTGTTAGGGTGCTCTTCCTAACATGTTAGCTTGAAATATAATTCTTGCAGAGAACCAGGGTGTCACTTGGAGCTGGTATTTCATTTAAAAAATAAACAAACAGGCTTTTCTAGCAATAAGGTTAATTATCAAAAAATAATTAACGTTTTGTTAGCCATTAGTTGGGTGAGGGGAAAAAACCTTCCAGTGGTGTAGCACCTCTGCTCTTTGGGAATGAGACTGGAAACTTGCCTGTAAGGACATGCCTCTCTCTGTCCTCCCGGAAGGCTGCCCAAACTTGATGAAGAAACGTAAAAGGCAGGAGAGGCTCACTGGAGCTCGCAGCAACTCACAGCTGAGTTCTCCTTCAGCGGCCTCGGGCGGCCTGGGCTTTGCCTGCCTTTCCACAAAGAGATGCAGTTCAGCAAATGCCAGAGATTTCTCTCAGTTTCTGAAACCCATGGCTCTGTTCCTGCAAACTTGCTAATTTCTCCTAAAAATGAGCCAGGGGCCCAAAAAGCAGCAGCTCCATTTGGTCCTGTGTTTTGACTAGTCTACAGAGCATTTCATGCCCAGAACAGGGCTAGAGATCTTGCAGGGTGGGAAAAAAAAAACGTGTGATTGACGTATTCATAACGTATGAGAGGTACAAATTAAGAGTTGCATAGGAAAATTATTATTCTGGCTCTTAAATTAGTTAGAATAAATACTTGCACAACTCCTTTGTTTTTCTTGGTGTTTTATAGAGCTTTAAAAAAAATTGTAGTCCTCATGGCACAATTCACAGCAGTTTTTAATAAAAAGCTAAACTCAGACTAAGAGTATATAAAAAGAAGGGAATAGAATTAAATTAAAAACAGCATCCTATACAGTGTCACTGTCTTCATAAACTGTTGTAGGCTGCTTTACTTTAAGTGAGGTTGCCTTTAAAAAGATCGACCTGAAATTGATAGACCTTTTTTCCCTGCAATTTCCAGGTCTGCTTTCATCCTCGGTAAGATTTTTAGATCATTTCCCGTTAACATTCAATACAATCAGGATGGAACAGAACATTAACTTTTCCTTTTGTATTAACATTGGTATTATAATAATATATTTGTTCCTCAAATCTCTTAGTAATAATCTTCCAGGTTAAAGGGGAAGAGCATATTTTTCATTCAGTGATTTGCTGTTCTATTACTGCAGAAACTGAACGTCTGTTTAGGGAGGAAAAGGATAATGTGACTTAAACAAGATGGCTAAATTCTATTTGACGGGATCAGAGGGGGTGGTGGATGTTTGACATTTGCCGAGAGAAACTGTCTTAAGCATCCAGGGCTTTTTTTTGCGCTGTCAGTTGGCGTAGCGAGGGGGACTCCTCGTGTGTGCGTCAGGGAGGTGAAAGCCTTTTGAGAAGACTCGGAATGAATTACTCGATGTGCAGAGAGGAAGGCTGCGTCCGCTTCACAAAATCAGCGCAGCGTGCGTTGCCATTAACCTGGAAAAGGCAGCCGGCAGCTCTCGGTGACCGCTAGAGGTGGAAGGACCCAAACTTGCGGTGCTCCCCCCGCCCCCAGGAGATCGTTAGTCCCTTCCTTTATAGTGGCTCCTTTTGGCGCTCTGTCATCGCCAGAATGCTGCCCCTGAGCCCGGGCCGCGGTTGCGAGGGGCTGTGCTAGCGCACGACAGCCATGAAAGCCCAGCGGGAAAGGCTACAAATTCCAGGGCTGACCTTGGAGTAAGTATTGTCAGTCTTTTAATGTTTTAATGGTTTCTGCATGATGCTAGCTTTCGTGCAAGCGGGAGCTGTTTAACGTATGTTTGTGCTGACAGTCTCGGAGCGCTGCAGCTTTAGGTTGAAGGCACACATTTTAAACGCTTTGCAGTTGGTTTCAGCAAATGTGCGAGCCCGGAGCCGGGATGTTGCAGTACGTTTGGAAAGAAAGCATTTCTGCATATTTAAAGTTACTGAATGTCAGTGCATGAGGCATCCTATCAGCTCGTAGGGGAAGACTCTGTCAGCAGGCCATGGTGTCTGTCTTTCTCTCCACCTCTCTGTTACGGTTTGTTTATCCCAGTGCTGCCTTTTAGAAAGGCCTCTCTCTCTGCTGAATAATAGAGCGCGCTGCAAGGGATTAAAGCATTATAGAAATGCTGTTTGCAAAAATCCGTCAGGAATGATCCATGTTTTACATCTATAACTACATCAATGAACTGTATTTACATTCTGGAGGATTTCTGATAGTCTCTGCAGTAAGTATGTTTACCTAGTTTAGCAGATGTTTACTTGGTGTTTTCTTAAAGCTGATTAACTCATTTGCGTGCTTTCAGCAATTTAGAGAGTAAATACATGAAAATATATAATTTTAACATATAGTTATAAAAAGAAGTATAGTCCTTTATTCATAAATGTCAGCATATATTTACCCAAGATTTGTTAGCCAGAGCCAAATCTTTATTTCTGTACATGCATACCTACATTTTACGTCGACCTGTCAGGCATGTATGTATGCGTGTAGCAGACACTCTGAGAACCTGCTAATTGTATCTAGGTAAATAGATATGGTTACGTCAGATCCTTTCGTATTCCCTGGGACTTCCCCGTTCTTGCTGTAGAGAAAAACCCTGAATGCTGCAAATGCCTGCAGTAAAGTTATTTAGCTATGGAAGGTATTATCTCTGACATCTTGCCATGTTTTAAAGAGAGGGCTATAGGTAAGTGTGCAGTGTAGCAAATAATTTATTCTAACAATCACATGAAGGTGACAGAGCACTTTATTCCAGGGAACAAGTGTAGATGTTATATTGGGTTCCCCACAACTATGCTTGCCATAGAAATTCTGCATTTCAGTCTGGCTTCTTTTACTTAGAGCAGCGTATGTTAGCTGTGAGCACATTAAGCTGTAGATGCTGTTCTGAAAAAAAGCATTACAAATTTCTCATGAGTTTTGGAGGAGGGTCTTATCAGGGAGCTCGTTAAAATGGTTTCCATGAATAATTGATAATTGTACTCCTTTTAAGATGTGGCAATTTAAATATTTTGAAATCAGTATTCATATAATGATGCAATCATCAAATCAGAATAACATCAGTAACTGCAAAGGATGGGAAATGATTCATGTTACTGTGTGTGTTTTAAACATATATCTGTTTTTGTAACATGAGGCAATCATTTTTTCATGGTAACCTGACGTAATAACACTTGCATTGCTATACTTCTGCAATATTTAAATACTGATAAAAATCAATAATTATATTTAATTTCAGTATTGCAAATTGTTTCTGCTAAAACATTGTCCAGATGCAAAGCATTCATATATTTTAATTTTTTACGTATTTGCATTAGACTTTTTTTGGTCATCGCTTTTTACTTTTTAAACTCCATCTATGTGCAAAGAAAGTGAAGCACCTTGTTTTGATTGCTGCCACTTAATGGCTCCCATAAAATTATTCTTTCCTGTTGTGTCAAAGTTGAATCAATGCAGAAGTCAGTCACATCTCAAATTCCTACTTTCAGTTATCTATAAAAGCAAATCTATCTATCTATGTAAAAAACTTATTCCTTGAAACATTCTTCAAACAGTGTTTCTCATAAATTTTCTTTCAATAAAATTTAAATGTTGGGACTAGAATTCCATTGTATCTCTGAGAAATTATTACAGTCTGTCTGCTTGATGTTCGTTACTTGCAGAAAGCTCTTTCAAAGCATATTAAGAATCTAAAATGAAGCACTGCAAATTTAGTAAATGTAAGAGTTAAGGCTGCCTGTCAGCCTCGTGCATATGCACTGTGGTAATTTGTTTTAACAGGTTTTTGCATGTAATTTTCAGGTCTTAAAAAGCAAAGCTGAAAAGCAAGCTCTTAAGAGCTGGATTGACACTCCTGTGTCATCAGTTGTTGGGAATTTATAGATGCAGCACAAGCACATCTCATGTTGAATGCCCTGAGTCTGCTCCATGACTGAGACTTTTACATGTTACAGTAATGAAAACAAGAAATAATACTTGAGTAGCTACTACTAGCAGGTACAAGATTTCCACCTGCTCTGTATATGCCAGCCGGTAGAGGGAGGGAGATGTGCTTTGCTACCTCATGGCACTGGGATTTGCTTACAGCAAAGGGAAGGTAGTGACTTAACAATCTCACTTTTGATTAGGGTCTGAAGGGTGCCAGCCCATTCCCCCCCCCCGCTGCTCTGGCTCTGGTTCCTTGCCTGCAGTGTTTACTCCATAGTTTTTCCCATGCTCTCTTGCTAGCTGAGGCCTGGTGGTTTCTGGCCAGCCAGTACCAGCTCTCCTTCACCACCCACCTGCAATTCTTTTGATCGTTTCCTGCTCGCCTTCCTGTTTCTTACCCTTCTGGAGGTTGTTCACCATCTTTATCACCTGCATCTTACTCTTCCCTTGCTGCATGCCCCCAGGAACAGCCTGCTGAGCCCTGGCAACGCAGGAGAGGTCCCTGGCTCCCAGGCAGTGCTGCAGATGGGACTACCTGCTCTGCTGCTGCAGGTCTGAAGTGGAGAATAGAGAGTGCAGTGTAGACGGAGCTTAAAGCTGCAAGCAAAGACCTTCCCAATGCATGCTGAGGCAGATCTACGCAGTGAAACAGAGAGAGGACACTAGTGAAACAGCAGAAATCTGCATCAGTCCCCACCTTGCTCTGCAGGCCTGCACAGACTGACTGCTATGAGCCTGGATTCAATGTAGCCATTTCAGGAGGGACATAATAAGTCCTTGGCTCTTAATGGAGCTTACTAGCTCAGACATACTGCTGTGCTAGCACAGCTCGTTTGCAGCTGAAGTCAAACTAGCTCCTCTCCAGCTGCTGTGCTGTGTTCAGTGTGCCCTTCTGTGCCCCTGGTGCTGGGGTTAGCACGGGCTGAGCTAGCAACCAGGCTCACCGGCCCGAGCACAGGAGCCTAGTCAGAAAGTAACAGCCTGTTTCTGATACCGTGCGGCATCTCCCTGCCGAACTTTGTGTCCTCTCCAATTCCCCAAAATATAAGAACTTCTTAAGAAAGGAAGCTTTGCAAGAATATATGATATCAGAATGTGTTCTCAGTGTTCTCCTTAATCTGTTTTAGAAGCAGTAGTACTATTTATGCTGAAATTTTTATGCAAAAAATCCTGAATCAAGTATCCCCCTTGGAAGGTTTTGATGGGAGTGTTTTAAAGTGTGGCATAGTGGCATGCAATTGAAAAGATCTGAGTCGAAGCTAGTCTGTGGCTCCACTGCGGCAGGAAAGGAGCGCTAGTGTTGGCTGGTGCTAGGGTCTGTTAGGTAGCACAAGTCTTTATGCAGGTATTAGAAGTTACTCGCGAGGTCCTGCCTTAGCTCTGCCTGCACTGGCAGAGCTATGTTAGTTTTAGACCAATATATTACTGCAGTGGATTGCAACAAGGGGCATGCTTTGAATGTGCTTAAAAACAAACAAACAAACAAAACTCTTTCTTGCAAGCGTTATGGGGAGAAGTGCATGAGACCGCATGAGTTTATTTTGGAAGTGCATCTGTGAAGTCTGTCAGTGGCTACTGTTTTACTGTGAGACCTTTTGAATTGAGCCGCACTTTAAGCAACTTTTTGAAGGCACCTTTGAGGCCAAACGCTCAAGTGTGTTTTTTCTGTTTTGTTTTTGTTTTTGGGATTAGTCATGTATGTCTCTATCTGATTCTGCAGATAAAGGACTTGATATTTGTGACTAAGCATTTCATACTGAATGAGTATTATTAGTACCTAGCTGGGTTACTTGTAATTTTTAGCAAGTGCCTGAGTTTTAGGCTCTCAAATTGGAAAATTTTTACCAAGAGTTTTCTTACTCCTGATGAATTTTTTTTACTTTTCCTTTTGTTTTTTAATGAAACTGATTTGCATATCAAATAACAAGCTTAAATTATTAAGATGAAGAAGGAAAAAGAGCAAAGTGTCTCGATGGCATATCGTGTTTTATGCCGAATGCTTAGAGGTCTGAAACAAGTTACCAGTTTTTTGCCTGTGGACTTGTAGGCAAGCCTGCCAACATTGTTCCTGGAGAGATCAGGAGCCGAATGGCCAGCACCAGATTTCCTTAGGCTTTTTTCTGAGGATGTTTGGTATTTGTTTTTATTTAAGTCAGTTGCATGTTAAGTGATAAGTTAGAAACTGTATGGCTACTGTCAGTCGCTTCATTCAGGAGGACAGTAATGCTTCGGTTCAGACTGGAACTCTTTTCGTAACTCCTGCACTAAAACATGCAACTCTTACTAAACCTTGTGTTTACTAGAGATGACGTTATTTTAACTTTCAGTCTCACCCCACGGAGCCTGAGCCCAACCCCAACAAGCCCTTGCAGTCCATGCAGTCCTCTGTTCGCTTTTCATTTTTGGAGGTAAGCGAGTAAACTTCCATTGCTGATATTTTCTTCTTCATCCAAAACCCGACCATCAAAACATATTTCAGGGGGGAAACTGAGGCAAATCAAACATGTCTGTGCAATCAGGAAAATGTTTGACTTGACAAGCTGTTGTTCTGAAGTTGAAGTACTTTATGGAAAATTACAGTGCAATCCGTATTTTGAGAGGGATTAAGGAGATTCTAGATATTAATGCAGAATTCATTTGGAGTTGCAGAGAAATCCACTAACTATATTGTATTTTTATGCATTTCATTGTACAACAGTTTGTTAAGAGGTGTAATAGGCTGAAATAGTTTTAAATTGCTTTTGTTTTACAAGCAATCTGCCCACAGAAAGTATATGTGCTCACTTTTTAACCAGCTTGTAATCAGAGATTTATAATAGCCGTTGCTCTGACTTTTTTGCTCAGGAGTGCATCTGCTATTGAAGTTTTATAGTTTGTTTCCTGTGATGGCATCTGGAACTGTATTCTCTCGTGTCAAAGGTCTAACGTGAGTTCAGAAGTGAGGGTGATTCACTAAA
This sequence comes from Struthio camelus, assembly GCF_040807025.1. Lineage (NCBI taxonomy): Eukaryota > Metazoa > Chordata > Aves > Struthioniformes > Struthionidae > Struthio > Struthio camelus. The sequence goes on along the minus strand of NC_090982.1, from coordinate 64,786,302 downwards.
CACGTTTTTATTTTTTGCTTACCTGAGAGGCAGTAGTATGTTCTGCAAGGGCACGTACCAGAAGGGTTGAGTATCCAAGAGGTACATCCATTTAGAAGAACAGTCATTTACAGTAGGTCTGTAGGGCTGTTTCTGCTTCTGGAGTAGGAAAATCTTAAGCTTTATTTCTAATACAGTAACGTTTTAGGTAAGCCCTAAGCAGCCACCTACAGTATCCTTCTCATTCTCTTCTTTCTCCTATTCCATATTTCATACAAAAGGATAATTTTTTGTACATGTCAAAAAGATGTAGTTATGAGATCAAAAAATCATTATTTGATTAGAAAATAACATTTGCTATTATGGTAAAATTATCATAATAAATAATAATTGAAGGATGTTTGTCATTTAGAAGAATGTTTTTGCATTCTTCGGTTGCTTGTTAGTTCAGAAAATAACTGTCTTTTGCAAGTGTGAGTTAGTGAGATTCTGCTCCATGAGGAAAGTAGTTTTCAAAATTTTATTAATAAAGTTATCTATATGTCATAGATTAAAAAAAATTTAATAACCAGAGGTTTCACTTGATACTGTGAGGAGGAAGGAATCTTAGAGCAGTAGCAGCTCCCTAAATTACATAGAAAGGTGCGTTTGTGCCTATTTGATACCGTCTCTTTAATGTAGCATGGCAGTAAAGTTGCTTGGATGTGTTATTCTGCTTCAGCCTACTTTAAAGTTAAAAACAAGCTGACACTTAGTCTTTCTGGAATGATTCACAGGTCACTGGAAAATGATGTAATAATTTCGGCACTTGTTATGTGTTCCTGAAGAAATATTTTAATGCTTTTTCATATTTACTGTTTTGCTATGGAAGAGATGGGATGAGAGTTCCAATTTTGTTTGTTTTCAGTATGGTTGGAATCACTGAATACATTTTGTTCTCAGTGAAAACTTCATGGTGTTTGTTTAATGAATTATCTGCCAAATCGGTATATTCCATTGAGTTTATTTTGATGGTAGGGAAAGATTGTTATTTCTAAAAACTAGTATTTTCTAATACTCTCTCTAATTTATATAGCCAAAGCAAATCACTTTTCCTGCGGCAGTATGGGAAATGCTCTCTTTCAAAATAGCAATTTTATAGAATTAAAAGGCTATGTGAAAATCTCTCTTACTTGTGTGAACTACTGAACTGTGCCTCTGGCCTTGTGGCTGTCCTGCCATGCAGACTGCGCTACAGACACAGATTTCATGTTTTTTTTGCAATAAAACTGGACCCTCAAGGCTTTGGTTTCCCCTGCCTGGTGGCAGAGGTTCCTACTGGCACCGGCACCGGGTGGGAGCTCTCCGCCTTGTGGTGGGTGGTCCTGGGAGCAGACTTCTCATGCCGTGCTAAAGGCACGGAGTGGGATGGAGTTCTGCTGGTGGTGTTTAATGTAACTCCTCCACAGAGCTTCCTGAAAAACATCAAAATTCCTTTTTTTTTTTTTTTTTTTGGTTAACCTCTGAAATAAGTCTAAAGCTCTGTCAAACTGTTTGAATTTTTCCTGGAATGGAAATTTGAAAAGTTAAAAGTTTAATTCATTCTGAACCTTTGTTCTGTGTGTTGCTCTAGCTATAGAGGGCTATTGGTGTTCAGAACAACAAATGTTTCAGTTATTATTTAGTGTTCAAGTTTTACCTAAGTTAATGGGGGGAAACGTACGTGTTGGTTTTAGGATATATAAGCAATGAGCATTTTCTGTTCTGTTACCTCAGAGTACTCCTATATGTGGGAGGAAAGGATTACTTCAGTGTGACTGCTTTTGCTAGTGCTAGCAGGATGGAGCCTTACCAGTGTGAACAGATAGGATTTGCCTAATGGTACCTCTCTAACATGCTGGCTCATCTCCCTCATGTCCTTTGCCTGGCACAGCTGCTTCTTAGGTGGTTGTTTCTGTTGAAGTTCTGCTTACAGTAGTTGTCACATACCGTATTAGTCTAAAGGGAACCTTTTGCCAGCTAGATGATGAACATCATTTCCAAATAAACAGCATCATCTTGTGAACAGACGTTTCTGTGGTAGCAGAGCCCACTGGTACAGTGTGACAGTGGCGTTACAGTAGAGGTACTGGCTTTGACAGGACAGCAGTCTGTATTTTACTGGTGCTTCCTGGAGGGAATGATGGGGAAAGGTTTTTTTTCAAAGTTCAGGCAGCTAGGTGTGCGTCTTCCGTCAATGTTATAGCTGCTGTTGGTGTCTTCTGAAAATTTTCAACTGCTGGAAGAAAAAAGTATATACTGTTTTAGCACAAATTAATTACAAACAGGAGCAGTGGACTTGGAAGAGGGAAAGTAGAGATAATGTAAATCACTCAGCATAGCTACTGAGAGATTTTAAAGTGTATTTATTTTCCTCATATAATAATTTTAGGGTGTTTTTGAAGTTTATTTTGGATGTGTTGGTGTCCTTTGGGGTAGTAACAAGGAATGGAGTGGCAGGAATTTTAGAAGATAACTAGGGGAGAAATGCTAAATGTAAAAAGCTGTAGTAACTTCTAATAAAAAGGGTAAAAGAACTGGCAGTAGTAAAGTAAAAAATGTAGAATAGTTTGAATCTTTGAGCTTGATTACTAGGGAAGGTGATTGGAAGCAAAGAACTTTTTTGTTCAACCTTTTTGCTTTACTAGAGCCCCTGCTAGCGGCCTGGGGAACTAGACCAAGTCTGTGGAAGGCTCAGACCACGTAATAAGGAAGAGCAGCTTCTGCTGCTGCTCGCGTGCAGTGGGGATCCAGGTGGAAAATTTGTTTGCCCCCTTTGAGTGCTCTAAATCTTTCTCAGTGCCCAATATGAGATGCTGGCTGATGTTTTCTCTCTGCTTGAGTTGTGCCTGGCAATTTGACAATTTAGTTTGTGATTGTTTTCTGCCTTTGGACACTTAAAAAACTTAAAGGGATTCACTGTTTGTAGGGACAACTGGAAGAAAGTCCTTGCGGCAGAGAGAGAACTCGAACTCCTTATCATCCTTCTCAGGCAGAAGGTTTCGGCTGATAACAAAGGCATATCTTAGTTTATCAAAAAAATGATTGTGGCCATGCTTGGCTGGGGAGTCTCTGGACTGCAGGCATGTTGGGTGTCGTGCTGGCAGGCACCTTGCTGACCAGCTTCGGGGGAACGAGCATGGAAGGAATTAATTCCAAAGCCTCAACAAAGAAGAAAGCAAAAAATAGGAGCCTGCGCTTTTTTATATTTTTATGAATTTAGTTTTTTTTAAAAGGCAGTCTTATTTCTTTGGGAAAATCCAGTTCAGCATATCTAAAGCTTTGAGCTGACAGGAGAGCAAAGGAGGATTATTAACGACACTTTCGAATAATGCAGTCAGCTCCTCTAGCTTGTGAGGTGCCACTGAAGAGAGTATTTTAAGTAGACTGATGTTATCTGCTAATTTCATGTAAGTTACCAATAGCAGTCATTAGAAGTAGAGCTGGCGTGGACTGAATTTGATCCTATGACAGTGAATTGAAAGAAAAAATGTCAACGTCACAGATAGCCTAGAGCTCTTAGCTGCTTGCTCGTATTCAGTACTAGATTTTTATATATGGAAAAGGCTTAAAATGTTGACGCTCATAATTTTTCATCAAATGTAACCTGAATATTTAATATGTTGTTTGAATTCATTTATAAAAATGTTTACTACAGAAATCAAAATCCGTTTGGTCAATGACCACCTGTTCTTGCATGTTCTCTGGGTGCTTTTTTATTTTATTTTTTATTTTTTGACATTCCTGCATCCCTAAATCTGGTAAAGACAAAGCTTAAAATAGCCACTTTTTGGCAGCTGTATTGCTCTGTTTGAGGAACCCCTCAATGAAGCTGATGGATCTTGTAGAAGAGCAAACAGGAATGTTTCTAGTGCTTTTTGTTCTAAAAGTGAAAGTGTTTAAAGAGCTTTTAAGCGTTTTAGCTTTTTACTGTGCTGTGTGCACATGAGCATGCATACACATGTGAAAAACGTCATGGAAAGTGGCAACTTAATTTGCTGGTTTGCCTGTTACTTTAAAACATAAGCTATTACAGAAATCAATAGTGACACTTTTAAACTTACCAGTGTCCCTGTGTTTAAATATGGAGGAGAGCGATGTGGTCAATTTTTTTTGTTTCACAGTGCGGCCCCAGACGGCCCTGCTGGAGTGGCTGGGGCAGCGTGGGGTGGGGGCTGCTCACGGTGGAGCTCCCCGGGGATGCCCGCAGCCTCACAGACGACTGAAACCTGTTGGGCTGCTGGCTGCTCGTGGCCATGACTGGGTTCCTACCCCTCTTCTTTTTGTGAGCTCTTGCGATAGCGTGACTGCGGCTGAGTTGGATCACTGCTGTGACTGAAAATGCACCTTTTTTGGAAGGGGACTGGCGGGGAGCTAAGGATCAGTTTTTGGTTTCATGGGTGGCAGGGCTAATGTGGGCTCGGGCTGGCTCTCTGCAAACCTCCTCCAGGCACCTCCTTTGATGCAGCTGCTGGCTGTAGCTCCAGAAGTTACCAGCTCAGACCTGGGTATCGGCCAAGGTGACAGCTGTTATGCACGATCGAGTTTGGTCCAAGCGTGTAGTCTAAATGGACCAGATAGTGTAGTAGAGAGGAAGTATTAGTATCCGCTATGTGATGGGAAGGACTTGTGCGAAGAGGGATGACATGGTTTCCCCAAGGTAGAACAATATTTTGTAGAAGAGTTAGCAGTTACATTTGGACCTTTCTTGTCTCAGGCTGGTTTCTTTACTTCTGTATTAACTGCTCTAGAACAGCTACTTCTTCAATTCACAAGGTTTTAAAAGATGCAGAAAAGGTGTACTTCAGAGGATGATGCCCCCTTTCCCTGTGTCTTAGTGCTGGAGCTGACATACCCAGGGATGGCCAACTTGGGCAGGAATAGAAAAAAATCTGCTGCAAGCATTTTTCTTCGGAGTTTATTTCTGCCTTTGCTTCCTGAGATCAGTACAGAGTACCTTGACGTTGATGTTTATGCTGCAGGATGCGTTTGTTGATCTGTGGCTCTGGCGCAGCAAGGTCATGAGAAGGACAGCTATGAGTGAGGTAAGGAATCACATGGCTCCGCTTCTGTCCCGATGTATTTTATTTTTGTTTAAAATGAGGAAAACCTACTGTCTCATCTCTCAGAATAATCTGATTAGCGTTCATAAACACCTACCATAAAGCACAAGTTCCTCAAGGTAAAATGAGTTAATATTTACCTTTCTCCTCCAAAAATAGGTTCTCTACTCCAAAGTTGTCATTATGTCCTTGCTGTTCTTTTAACTCTTTCTGCGAGCCCTTATTTAACCATACAAAACACATTTTTCTCAGATATTTCCCGCTCTTTCTCCTTTTTAAACTTATGACTCTGCCAAGGGAGAGCTATTTCAGTTGGGACTGAGCGTGTGTGAGTATCCTTGGAAAATGAGAAACAACTTATGTGTGTGCCTCAAGTTTTCTGGTGAAGAATTGGTTTTTGAGGAGTGATTATGTAAAAGCAGCCCCTTATTCAGCAGATCTGATCTCCTGTGTACTTAAAATCACTATACCAACATCAGAACATTTGAACCAACATTTGAAATATTTTCGAAAGCTTTTAACTTTTCTGAGTCCTGTAGAGTTGCAGCAGAGCAGAGGTTTATGTGTTATGTGTTTCTATTTTTGCTAGTGAATCAGTGTTTTCTCGAGTGACATTCAGTTACACCTGTATAAACCTATCAGCAGCTTAATAGTCTTGCATAGGTGTAAAGGAGGGTAAAATTTGAAGACTGCAGGTGCTACACAGTTGTCACCTGTGGCCCTGGGTCTCCTGGAGAATCTTTATGCTTTGTTTGCTACTCGAGGGGAATGCAGCAATGTCAGTCTCTGCTCTCATGTTGTGTTTTGTTGAGCTGGCTGTAAAGGAAGTGCAGCTCTACTTGCAGCACCCGGATGCAGCATCAGAGTGGCCAAGCCTCAGGCTTTGCAGTGATGGTTTGGAACAGAGCTTTTGGAGTAAATAAGAGTAGAACTTAATTTGATCTCGTACGGATTTAGTCGTGAGTCCATTTTTAAAACTTCCAGGAGAAATCTGAATTCTTGTATATGTCTTTGAAAAAGTTATGTGGAATATGGCAATTTGATTTGTGGTTTGTGCTACTTGGTGACATTCAGAGGATAGATATTTTTTTCCCCAGTATCGAATAAAGCAAGAACAGCAGCCCTCTTTCCCTTCTCTCCAACTCCAAAATTGTACAGCATATTCCAGCTCAGAAGGATAGATAACAGAATTTTCAGGTTTTACCAGACTGTAGTTCTTTGTAGTGCTCTAATTTTTCTTTGACTGTGTAAGATGCATCTTCAGAGACTATGAAAAGTTCTTGTGCCAGTTATTTCCTGTGGTAGTTTGAAAGCTACGTTTTTTCCTTTGTGGGAGAGAGCTTGTCTGAATCATTTTAAATGCCGTTTTGTTGATCTCCTCTCTCCGAGCTCGCATAAAGATCCTCCCAATGCAGTTATGTGCTGTTTTTATTAAATCTTTTGGCCTTTTGGGTTATTTACACATACTATTGAATGTGAAATTTTAAAGTTAGTGGTTTCAACTTTCTAACCATTTTAAGGAAGTGAGAGGGTGTTATGAATTTGATTGGTTTGCAAATTGCAGTAATTGTGGAGTGGTTCTGTAGCGCTAGAATTGTGGGACTAGAGACAGTAAAGGGTTTTTTGTTTTTTATTCTAAAATCTTCTAAAGTTGCAGAGTCATAGAAATGATCTAAACAAAGTTTTCTTGAACAGCTTTACTAATCTTTAAGGCAAAAGAGAGAATGAAAGTCTTCTAAAAGTATTTTCCATTGAGATACGTCTTCATAGTTTTAATTGTTACCGTAATTTGATGTGCTGATTAGATTACTACTACTTATGATTTTGGAGGCAAGTGTTAATCTGTGAAGAGTTTTGCATACAGCTGTTAAAAAGAAATGACCTGGTATATTCTGTTTTGAAAGCAAAACATGGCGTTTCTTTTGGGGCAAATTTTTGTTTTTGTTTTGTTTGTTTTTTTGTTACTTTTGGGTCAAATTCCGGTTTCTCTTAACTGCTATAAGCATTATCATAACAAAGAACTGGTCTAAGCTTTTAATCTAATTACTTGTGTCTTGTTTGAAAGATGAAAGAGTGAAGTAAAAGCAAAACGTGGAGAGAGGATTTCTGTAGAAAATAAACTTTTTCGGGTTTTCCGTTAAAATCTGTAATATTTACAAATCATAAATATGTCACATCCAAATTAGAAATTGGAGTAAATGGGGGAGAGATTGAATGTGATCTGTTTGGGGAGCATGTGAAAAGTGAGTGAGTACTCCACATGCGGTTTTCAGAAATCACTCCAATTTAAGGAGGTTGTAAGCAATTGAGTAACTGAGTTTGTACTGATCCGCATTGTATAGTGCGCACGTAATTCTCGCTAACCCTTTGCAATACACTTGGAAACAGGCAATCTCCTGTGTCTTCCTTCACTGTCATACCATAAGGTTTCGGGTACATGCAAAATACCTGCTAACAGCAATCAGCGGTCACTGAGATGACTGTACCTGTTGACCTAGTGGCTTTGCTTGTAAGATGGTGACTATCTATTAGTGATGATTGTCAATGTCGTAAGGCTCAGTTGTCTCAATCGGCATATAGTACTCAGACTTCTGTAATATGGTTTTATAATTGGCTTTGTCCGAGTTAATCAGAAAGCATTTAAAACTTCCTGAATTTAAGATCCATTTATTCTCCAAAATGTGGTGGCAACTTGTACTCTATTTTGTTGCCAGTCAGTTCTTGCAGATATGGAAAAAAGTGCTGGTTAAGCCTGTTTGTTGGCCATCGCTTTTTTTGTAGAAGTTTGGTCTGATAGGGATGTCAACAGTTTGCTTCTTCCAGGGAAGATACTTTCGTAGTTAATTCCACTCCTGTTTATCCTAAATTCAGAAATCCTACCATCTTTCTGCAGCGCAGTGACCGATTGCAACTGGTCTGCAGAGGAAAAAAAAATCCTGCAGCTGAATCCCTGAGATGGGAATCCTTAGCCCTGCTCCTTGCCAACACTGCAGCACTGTGTTGCATCTGCAGCATTTTATTGCACCTTGATAAAAGTAGAACAGAAACTTAACACTGCAACAGCCTTCCCTGCTATGCAGCAATGTCAGCAGGCCATAGCACTGCAAGCTACCAAAAGGAGCTGCCTAACTGCCCTGAGGCAGTTAAGAGAAATGCTTTGAAACTCTCGAGGCTTTAAGTGAGGAATGCAGTAGAAAGTCACTGCTTTCCCTGCAGTGGCTCTTTATTGGAGGCTTCATTATTTCTGCTGTACAGGATATGACTTGTTTTCATTTCTGTGCAAGCTGAATTGCTTTGCAATGAATGTTGGTGCTCCCCTAGGGAAAGTATCTCACTTTGGTGTAAGCTTATTGTTGAATACTATTAAAGTGATTACTTCACAGCTGCAATTTCTAATCAGACTTTAAAAAAATGAAACAAAGTGGCAAATAGGAATGCAAGAAGTACAAGATGTCTTCAGCAGAATACCTCAAACAAAGAGGCAAAAACCCCTGCCCCCCTGCCATAAGTTCTCATTCTCTTTGTATTTCAGAACTCTTACTGCTTCTTTTGTTTGCCATTTACCATTTCAGAGGAAAATTAAAAATGCAGCTTCCTAGAGGCCATGCCTTGTAACCACAGAAAATTCAAGAAGCAGCCCCTTCCCTGGTGACCATTTGGCCAGTTTGTTGTCTTGAGGGGTTAGTGGTTAGGGCAAGGATGGCCAGTGCTCCTGACCCTAGGGAGCTATTCAGCAAAACAGTCGCTTGGCTTTAAAGAGGAGAGAGGTTCCTTGGCGTGCGGGGATGGAGGTGAGCTCATGGCATGATTCAAGCACGAGCTGACCAGCTCTCTGAGTGATTCCTATTACTCTGCTAGGAGGTGAGATGCAGCTGGCCTGTTGTAAATGCGCAGCTTGGTGCTAGAGCCGGTGCTGTGATGTTGGCCAGAGCAGCCTTGCAGATGTGGTTCTGCCCCTTCAGGGACAGCAGTTTTCCTAAAAGGGCTTGTGGGGCACAGGCCTGTTCCTGGGCTGGAGCATAGTGCTAAGAAGCAGGGGGTTGAGAGGCCTAAAGTTTGCAGCGACACTGACTTCAGCATGTCCTTGTCTCCATCTCCCAGTAATCCTAGTTTAAGTAAACTTGCATGTTTGTCAATACATGATAAGCTTTCCCTGTTAGTGTGTGACAACGCTGTCAGTGTAAGCATGATGCTGTGTTGTGCTGGGTGTATGTTGTGATGTGTGGCTTTGAGCACTGTGAATTTCTGGGCTCATGCTACAGCAGTCAAGTATCCACAGCATGTTCCGAGGCAGCGTCTGTTAGCTCTGGGGGGCCAGGGAGGAAATGAGCTAGACCTGCAAAATCCTTTTCTGGCAGGAAGAAAGCTGCTGTCATAGAGCAAAAGCATGGTTCTTCCTCGCCCTAATTACCAGGAGCGATGGCTGCTGTTATTTCTGGTCTTCAGGACCTGCTGCTAGGAGCAGCTGCTGAGACTGTTGTTAATAAGTCTTGCTGTTACCAGCGCTGGCACTGTAGCACTTCAACTGAACAAAGCTGATGGGAGTTCAGAGCCTCAGAGCTACGCCACAGCCACAAGGACGTACCTTGGAGAATTGGATTGCTCCAAGAGGGGTTCTCAGATGGGAAATGCTATGATGCTGCTTGTCCAGGAAGACAAATTGGCCATTTGAGACAGAAGTGTGCAGTGACTAGAAACAGGCCTAAAACTTTCACACAATAAAAGACTATTAAAAACGTGTTAATGGGCTCTAAAGTACACCAACAACGGTCCAGAAGCAGTTCTTGTCATATTTTAGGAGACTGTAGTCTCAGGCTACAGTAATTCTGTTGGCAAGTACATTGGAAAACATCCAGTTGAGTTTGGGAAGGCAATTAATGCTATGTGACCTCCCAGACTGATAAAACCTGGAAATATCTCTAAAAATAGATGTAGCGCTTGAGAGGAAGGGGTGATGATGTGTGCTAATGTTGATAATACACGTCAGCCCAAGCCAGTCTCTTTCAGTTTGAGCAATCTGGTATGTTGTTTCTGCTCCCTTCCATAAAGCATTTTCATTGCCAGGTGAACACTCGGGTTCTCAACAAACTTCTGCCGACGGATTGATGGAGTCTTCTCTTCTTGTGCATATGTACAAGTGTGCAAGATAGAGAACAGGATATAGCTTTGGCTGATGGATAAAATTAAAAAAAAAAAGTAGCATTGGATGGTAGTAGCATTTAAGAGTGAAGTAATGTGGTTAACAGCGTTTATGAAGATTATGTGGAATATGTTGGGATAAACCTTTGTCAATATTGAGCCTTGTTTATTCCTTTAGTCTTGCAGAGTTTAAAGTGATGCATTATTTTTGAAAGAGAACCACCCCCCTGAAAAAAAATTTCAAAATACAAACATAAATGAATATGCTGGTGTAAGAGAAACAGATAATTTTACGCATGTGCAGTTCATTAAAATCCACGGTCAGCTGTGTTCAGACATGGTTGGAGATGGCCAAAAAGAGGCCATTTGAAAGATGACCAGGTTGCCCAGAGAGGTAGTGGAGATGATTGGTTGCCCAGATGATAGGTTGCCCAGAGAGGTAGTGGAGTCTCCTTCCCTGGAGATATTCAAAACCCGTCTGGATGTGATCCTGGGAAATATGCTCTAGAGGACTCTGCTTGAGCAGGGAGGTTGGACTAGATGATCTCCAGAGGTCTCTTCCAACCTAAACGATCTGTGATTCTGTGATGACAAGCTTTGAAGCTGGGTTTATTTTACTGCTGGCATACAAAGAACGTACGTTTGCAGCGATAAATGATTCGAGTCCCTTTTGTATCAGGATATAGGTATGCCAGGAAACAAACAGCCTCTGCAGTTATATGAATGGAATAATCAGTTTGTCTGGTATCAGTGAAATCAGGACTATCAGACAGTGGTTTGAACTGCTATTTGAATGCTGAGCAGCTAATTTTCTCATTTCAGCTATGACTGATAGAATTTTCCCAGATGCTGGAGGCATTACAAGCTGCCATGGATTGTGCTGATCCTGCACACCTTGTTTTACGTGGCTTTGACAGGATGCTGATGATGCTGGAGGTGCTGGCTGTGGTGTATATGTTACAGGAGGTTGATGGGTGCTCTCAATCCCATAAAGCTAGAAAGAAATACATTTGCTTATCTTTGGAGATGAGGAAGCTGGAAGTCTGTGGCTTGTCCTGTCGTTGTCCCTGATGAGCATAGGCTAGAGATTTAAGACTGTTTAACTCATCTCAGTCGTGCTCAACTTGTGGCTCATACAGCATTTGCCTGTAGCAAGGAGGGTAATGTAGAAATAATTTGGTACCTCTGAAATCCTACAGTGGCCAGCCTGAAGATCTCCCTGCTGTTGTCTGCTCCTTTTCTTTACGTCTTTTTTAGTATCTGAGCATCTCATGCAAATGTTTGTGGAATTACCTTCACTACGCTCCTGAGAAGCAGGAAAGCATTATTATCTTTACTTTACAGATGGAGAACTGAAGCACAGAGATTAAATAATTGGATAACACCAAGTCTTAGAGCCTGAGGCACCTTAGCAGTAAGATCACTTTTAGTATTTTGTCCTTCCTTTCAAGGATCTTCTCTCTCATTTTGATATGCATAAATAACTAAAATCATGTTAACCTCTCTTGTACTTCTAGATGCTTGGTTTCCATTTTATTTCTGAAAACTTGCCTTCTTTCTACATAGTTAGTCCTACCACTTCCAGTAGCCTTTGCTTCAGCAACTGTATCATCTGCACGTGGAATTTGGAGTATTCACCTACAGCACTTTTTGAGAGACAGGCTACTCTATTGTTGAGAAAACAATATATGCCTAAGAACAGGAGGTGTCAAGGTATGCCTTCAGTTGTTTCAGCTCAAGGAGTCCAGAAGATCTGAATTTTTCTTGTTTCAGTGTAATTAGGCTTACTCAGAAATTCAGACTGGAACTGTGGAGTGTGTGCTAGAACAGGATTTTTTTTTTCCTTTTGAGTTAGAGATCATTAAGGATGATGCGTAAAGAGATTTAAAGATGCCATCAACTTGCAGCGCTGTATGCTCATTGCCTGAAATACCAAGGGTAATGTTAACAGGCAGTCCACATAATATTCTTTAGGCATAATGTTTCCCCTTTACCTTCTTATATCCCCAAGTTCCTGTTTGCCAGCTTGCGCTGTATGGGGTGCTCTATCACACACCACTCTGCTGACAGCAGATCAATCACTCAGATCGGCTGAAGCATGAAACCAGATGAGTGCAGGGAAAAGCTCAGGAAATGCTGCCGCACTGGTATGTATACCACCAAGCTCTGAATTCTTAGCACCTTATTTTTACTCACTGCGGTATAGATCAGGATTTGAAAATAATTTGTGTATTCAGAATGCCTGAAATAAACACAGTACTGCTAATGCTGGGGAGGAGCATTTTAATTTCCTTGCTCTGAGATGCCTACTAGATCTGTAGCCATCAGTCTGTGCTGACTTGACAATTAGTTTAGGACATTCAGTATGCAAATATATCCGCTGACGCACTTTTCTGTCTCATTGCAGACAGCATTTATACTGAAAAACTGCTTCTAATTTCAGTGTAATCAGAATCAATCTATTTAGAGTTTGACAGGCTTGAGTGCTTCTCATCTGTGGTGAGGATTACTGTACTGACCTCCAGCACCCTGCCTCCCCATGAAAGGTATTTTTAAAATGAGAAAAGTTGCAACTCATGGTGGCAAGTTTCCCAAACATATCAGGGCTGAATGATCTCAAACACAAATAATACTTGATTTCTTTCTGCAGTGGATTTGACTTTTGCACGGAGAATCCCCCAAGTCCGTTATTGTGAATGGTGGAGCATGGCAGTGGGGTGGCCAGTGGCAGAGCTGAATACAAGAAAAAGTCTCTATATAGTTAGCAGGATTCCTTTAGTTAGGGGTATGTTATTTGGGATTCTCCATCCAAAATTCTGTGGTTGCATAAAAAACTGCTGCATTTACTTCAGGTGTCCTTCCCTCTGAAGTGCTGGGTTTTGCATTTTCTTTTGTTGTTAATGGCTTGTTAATATATGGAAAAAAGCCAAGACTCAAAAAGCTTAGCATTGCTGAACAGTTATTTTATGCATGTATTTGAAACTCAGTTTTTTAAACAGTATGTTTTCTCTAGTAAAGAAAGAAAAGGTGTGATATGAACATTTGCATGTTAAAAAGATACAGAAAGATTACATGATATATGCGATGTTGATACAGTCTGCTAGAATTATTTTTGATCTTTAAGGAAGGCAGTTTTTAAAATAAAGCTTCTGAATGTGATTTTATTCTATAATTAAGAATTTTTCTCACAAAATATGGGTTACCTGACTGCAATTAATATGCAGATTATATAATAATAGCCAAGTGCATACTATTTTAGAGAATGATTATATTCACTTTTTCTTAAGAAATTATTTAGGAAATTTCATGTTTAGCCTTAAATATCATGCCATTCACTGTGTAGGCTGTGGCCATTAATTTTAAAAGATGGAAGGAAAGATACGGCTGGATGTGTGAAAGCAGGAGAAGGTCTCAGTATGTAAAGTGGCCTGGGCCGGTGCAGTGAATTAAGTCTCCCAAGTGTGTGAATACTTCAGGTGAAAAGCACAAAAACATGGAAAACTTCATTACAGCTCTTTGCATATCAGTTGGACAACATATCTGTCTTCAGATTTATACCAGCAATACTGTAGCCACTCAAATGACTAATTATTGATTTAAAAAAAAAAAAAAGGCATGACCATCTAAAGATGCTGCTAAGTCCTGGCAAAGAAGACACTTGAGGAAAAGCAAAGCAGGATGGGGTAATACAATATATATGTATATTTTTTCCTCTGGCAATTGTGATAGTGAAGTCAAAGTCCAAGTACTACAGTACCTGGAAAAATGATGAAATTTTTCACAGATTTTCTGTTTTCTGTTCTATCTCCCTTGCTAAAGTTGCTTATCACCTAAAACAGCCCTTCTGAACAATAGTAATACTTTCTCAGTTTGCTAAGAAAGATGTAAATTCAGTGATTAAAAAATAGAAATTACTCTTTCATGCTTTCTCATTAGTTTGCCTGTCTGCTAAATTAGCTCTGATGACGAAGGTAATCTCTGGGACTGTAGCGAATGTATGGTGGCCTAGTTATTAACACGGTTGTCTTCACTATAGTGGCAAATGTTGTATTAAAGATAGTCTTACCTGGTTTGCATTTATATGGCTAAAGCAGATGGTGGCACAATATATATTTAACTTCCAGTTGATATTGTGCATTTTTTTTAGAAATTGTTATGGATGGGACAAGATCCGGTGACCATTTGTTTTTTTCCTAAATGTATTTATTTTAAATGAGCTCATTTATTTTAAATGAGCTCCCACCACAGCAGTGGGAGGTTAATTTGAATGTTGTACGTTACTTTATAACTGGTTAGAGTAATAATGTTCGCATGCGTTTATAAACGTTTCTAAGTAAACTTAGAAATTGGCAGATATACATTAAACCCACAAAACGCTTCCTTCCCTTCAGTGATTTCTTCAACTTATGTTCACGCTGTACATCCCACAGTGAAAATCATATGTGAATTCAGTAGGAGGTAATAAACATCAACATCAACCGCTAGAGGGAGCAAGATTTCAAATATTGTAATTAAGAATAATACAATTAGTACCTTATAAGGACTGCATAGACCAATAAGATCCCATAATCTAACTTCCTACATAAAATAGGGTGTAGAACCTAGTCTACTAATTTTTGTATCCATCCGATGACTCGTTTGAAGTGTGAATTTTTTTTTTTTTTTTTTTTTTTTTAGGTAGAAAGGTATCTAACCTTTAAGATTTAGAATGATGGGAAATCCACTGTGTTCCAATGGCTAAGGTACAATAATTTAAAGCTGTGCTTTTTTCCTCTAATTTTTGCCTTTTGAGCTGCTAACTCTAATATGTTTGCAGGAGGGACAAGGATGGAGTTCACTATGCTTACAACCTGTCTCTTCCAGATGGAGATGCTTTTACGGAATGACCAAGTTACTCTTTAGGCTTGGATAAACTGAATAACTTGAGCTTTGCAAGCCTCATACTATAGAATGCAGGTGGTCTTGTCATGTTTTTTTTTTTTTGAATGCCTCCTGATTTTATTTTTTTCAGCAACCTTTGTGAAACAAGAATGTCACAACTAACTATACTCTAGTCCCGTCCACCGTCCCCCCCTCCCCCCCCCCCGCCCCGTGCTCAATGTAGCAGTGGTGTCATCTTACTCCCATGAGAGGTTTTCCTGCTTGTGGCAGAGTATTTGTTCTTTCAGCTATAACATCTCACCAAGAGCTCATACTTAGCTGCTTCTCTATGATAGCACCTAAGGTATCGTTGTCCCTGTCTTCCAGAATCCTGCCTTATATTATGTCTGTTGGGCCTGTGTTTTTTGGCTTTTTTGACATGACTTCATGTCTGGCAGTGTTCGTATGTATGTTGTTCAAACAAGGCAGCCTTATCCGATGATAAACTCTTTTGTAGGAACAAGATCGTTATTTACCACTTTTTGACATTTACATATTTTCTTCTAGATCACTGAGAGCAGTATTGAATTGCATTAAGCCAAAAACATCCCCTACTATGATCCACTATAAACGTTTCATCTGCAGTTACTTTTTGAAATCCTTCTGTTAGTGAATTTTAATGTTTTCTGTAAGTTGCATAAATTTTTGCATTGTGCTAATTAACTTGTTTAAACATTATGTAGACATAGGTGAAATGTTTTACATGTTGTCAGCTCAGAGGTATATTAGCCAAACTTGAAATCTCATTTAAAAATGATGTTTGTTTGGGCAGACTGGCTTATATGTAAAACTGTGTTTAGTGACGCTAAATATGCTGCCATATCTGAATTCATTACTGATGGCTATCCTCCTTATTCTTCTAAAGTACAGCTATGACATCATGGCTTTGTTTTAATACTGCAGAATTTCCAGATATTCCAAGACATTTTGAAAATAGCAAGAGTTGAATGAATAGCTTGGCCAGTTCCTTTATTACAATTTGGAAAGTAATTATCTGCCTAAAAAAAAAAATCACCTAACCCACCCCTTACCCCCTCCCCTTCAATCAACCTCAGTTGACATCTAACATCCTTCCAAGTTGCTGCTAGAAGTATTTGTCACTTGAAGATGTGATTACATAAACTCACTTTCTTATGGGTAAAGAAAAGAAATGTTAAGGCAATAGTTATTTTCACCTTTTTCTTCTTTAATTATTTACATATTTACCCTCTTTTTTCAGTATCAGGCATGTGTGATTGCTAGGATTTTGCTTGTCCTTAGCATACTTAAGGGACTTTTATCTGTACTATTACTAGTAAGCTTCTTTTGGTGTATGCCTTGCTGTGAATCTGAGTGTCGTTAATGCTTTTGTAATGCTTTTGGGCAATGACTCCAGAACAATCTATGTATATGTTTTGAAAAATTATAACATGTATTCATTTAATTATTAGAGTGAAGAAAGACATGAAAATATTATCTGAAAAATCTTAATTTGTATTGGTACTGTACTTTGATTCTAATGACAAACCAACCTTGTAAGTATTTCATGGTGGTACCTAAAATATGCATACATATCAATATTGCATTTTAAAACATTTCTGGGGAAGAATTTTTATTCCTATTAATCACTGGAAATACATGTTGACATTTCAAAATCTTTTTACTTAAATATTGAAAGGGAATCTTTTTTAGATGCCTTTTGTAAGTTTGTGTTTGGAAATTTAACTGCCTTCAAAGCAAGGTTGGATGAGTCGCTTTTTCTGACTTGAGTGACGTTTTTATCTTCTTTAAGTAAATATAAAAGGGAAAACTTAATGATCTTTATCGCTTGTTTCTGTTATGTGCTACCTTATATAATGCTTTGTGAAAAATAACTCATCAGCCAAGCTGCATAGTAAAGCACCTCATAAGTGAAGTTTCCTGAGCTGGCTGTTGTTTTTTCGGTTGGCTGTGCAACTGAAAGTGTAAGACGGTAAATGATGTTAAGTGAGAGCTTGCAGGTTCTCGGCTGTTATATTTGATTTTAATGTTTTTGTCAACTACAAATTTATCTTAAAATATTTTAAATTTGATAGGACATTCACAGTAGCTGAACATGCAACGTTTTGTTGCAGGGGAATATATGTAATTATCAAGTATGTGTTTAATCACTGTGCCCTAGATCTGTTCCTAATAATCTAGCCGTTATATATTTACAAACTTGGTGTCATCTATATTATGCAATTTTCTGTCCAGTTGTACGTTCAGCTCGTTCTCTTACACGCACCCCAAAACCAAACAAAAGCAATCCTCCCCTCTGCTCCTTTTGGACTGGGTTGCTCACTTGTCCCTCTGCAACCTGGTTCAGCTCACTAAACTTAAAGAGAGGGTGGCACCTTAGATAGCAGCATTGCACCAGCTTCACTAGCTTGTGAAACCTCTCTTGAGATATTTGCTTTGAAATCAGGCATTTCCGTTGAAGCTGTTGTGCATTAACAGACATTACGAAGCTTTCAGCATCATTTATGTTTTGTGCTCTGAGGATAAGGCCTAAGTTTCCCTTTATGAAGCATATTCACGTAAGGTTGTTGTGGGACTGTGGACTTTTCACAACTCCTACCTTCATTTACGTGTCTTTGTCAAGGTCTCAGTAGTACCTTATGTGAATGTCCACCAAGCATTTCAGAAAAATAATTACTCATGCCTCCTTTTTTAACTCAGGCCTGTGTTAAACAGCCTGACGGCTTAGCAGAATTATGTGCGTGTATGCAGCTGTACATAGAAAGCCAAGGTGAAGCTAAGTTTGACTCCATAGGTCATGTAATTCTGGGAGCTGTTACTTGTGTATAGTCTATGCAGGGTCTAGAAAGAGCGCTGTAAGGTTTTGACCTTGGCCATCAGACCCCCCTGCTTGAAATGAACTGTGTTCAGCACTAATGGTAGAATGGCATTCGGATGTGATTTTTTAAGGTACTCTGTGCCGCTCTACAAATGGACAGAAACTTGTGTCTAAAATTTCTTTTCCTTTCTGCATTTGCAAAAATCCAGCTTGCCAGATAATGCATGTATAATGCAATAGTCAGGTCTATGTAGTTGCTTTAAGGACAACCATCTGTCCAGTTATACATAGTCTTTGTATAATTTGACAACTTTTGCTATCAGAATTTGTCTAAAGGCAAGCAGTAATTCTCTTCCTTGTTAGGTGCGTCTTTGCCCACAAAATGATAGGCTAGTCTTGCTTCATTTTTGAAAAATTTTAGGGTAGGTTTTGGGATTAGATGCCTCACATCATTGTTAATGAAGTGGTAGAGACTTTTTCAAAGAAATCATCAGCTGAATTACATACAGCCTAGCCTTGCAGGAGAAAAGATTGTTAATATTTGGCCTTAATATGAAGTGAATTTTGAGCTTCACCACCACATTTGCTGCATTGGGCAGAATGTGACTGAGCTATGGAAACTGAAGTGCTTTTGCTACTAAGAGAGGGAGGATACTCCTTCAACTGCCTCTTGGGAACGGTGAGGATGGGAGGGAGTTTGCTGGGAGATGGGGACACTGAAGCTTTCTCTGCATGATAGACGGAAGACTTTGTTGTTCTTTACCCAGTGCTGTTCACAGCATCAAATGTACAGTTGCCTAGTCATCACTGTATACAGTTCTTTCTCCAAACATGCAAATTACAAGCAAAAGGTTTTGTATAGAGCAGAAAAGTTGAGGCAGTGGAGTGTGTGGAGGAGGAAACGTTTCTCAGTGTTCATGCAGAGAATTGGGAGTTCTGTTAAGTAGTAGGAGCTTTAATAACGAAAGATTCCCAAGCATGCCTGCCTTCGTACAAACTTTTACAACTTCACACTATGTTACCAGCTGTGGTAGCTGTATATACTTTTTTGCATCAGCTGAGAGGTATAGAAAGAGCAGGCATGCAAACGGGGTGGGGAGGGCACTCCTGTCCAGCCCTTGCGAAGGGGATGCGAGTGGAGGTTGGCCCAAGTACCGGCTTCTGCAGCTATTTCAGTTACTCGGACAATACAGTTTGAACAAGAGAATCTGACCTGTGAACTAGATGGTGGCTGTTTTACCTCCTTCCCATAAGTAATTGATCTTTGTCTAAAAATAAGATACCTTTAGAGAAGTGTTAGATGATTCTTTTCTGTTTGATCTGTGTTAGACTGAGTTTGGCTATGGTGGCGTGTCAGTAAGTCATGTCTGCTGTGGTTTGTACTAGTGCCTTTGGTGATCGTTGCTGTATGAACACGTTATTAAATGTCTGTCTACACCCCTTTTAAGCATTTTTTTCTTACTCTGTTTTCCAGCTGCTTCTCTTCCATTTTGTTGCGCGTTTGAAGTATTTTTTCTTCTTTATAGTATTGATTTGCATTCTCTGAATAAGATAAAAGTTTGCATGTGTGACCTACAAAACCAGAAGCCAAGGTGGTGTTTCTCAGCAACCCAGAAATAAACATGTTTTGGTTTGTTAGTTAGAGGACATTTTAGTGCAAATCTTTGCAATGAGCAGTTTTGGAAGCTTTTCAAAACGTAGGCTGACATTTAGATGCTGTGTTACATGCCTAGCTGGTATCCTCAGAGCTGCCTCATACTTGAGCACGCCGTGAGAGCCCTTGCAGCTCATCTCTCTACTATTCTGTGCCACAAGGATTCTTTCACCCTGGTGATATAAAGAGACTAGTCTGTATTTACATCAGTTTTTTTTTCTTCGTTTCCCGTGTTTTTACTACCACTATTCCAGATGTCCCTTTTGTGCTTTAACCACCACGTTACCTAGTTTCTCTCAGGGCAAGCCGTGTGGCTGGCTATCACAGTAGGTAGTGCCTTTCTAAGCCACGGCTCCTGAAGTGTTAAGATTATGCAGCAATCTTGCTTCTATTAAGACAGGTAAACGCTCTCAACACAAAACTTGCTGGGTTCTCTCCAAAACTGTAAATGTGACCCAGGTCTCTTGTATGTGACCCTTAGACAAACTAAAAGGCCAACGGAAATCTCAAATATGTAAAAACAAACCTCACAGTTTTTGAAGCCACAGTAAATGTTTTTCTATATCTGACCGCTGCTGTTTTGAACGCTAGAGTTTGGCGTTACTGAATGACACTGCAGTGTAGTAGTAAATTTTAGAAACTCTGTATGTGTTTGTATACTGCAGAGATGTGGGGAAAAATGCTTGTCTAGAGAGAGCTGTAGAGGGAGAAAGGAGTGAACTTGAGGGTGATCCTGGAATTATAAGTGAAAAGACTTGAGGACAGGAGCCAGAACGCATGGAGCTAAAATGAGAGGAAAAGTGAAGGTGGAAGGATGGAGAAAAATCAGTAAAGCAAAACAGCAAGGCTGGGAGGTAGCTAGGGTAAGGGAATGGTGAAAAGAGAAGGAAGCTAAAGGAAGAAAGTAAAGAGGAAGAGGAAACGAGTCAGAGTACCTGAGGACTAGGTCACTGTGTGGTGTGGAAAAGGCTCTTAAACTCTTTCTGTACCCTTCTTTTGCCAGCCAGTGTTTTAGGGTAGCTTCTTCAAAGTGAAAGAGCTGGTAATGGAGGCAGGTGTCCCAGCTTGCTATCTGAGACTAGTCTTCAGAGTGTCATGGTGTTTTCCATGTGGAAAACAGTAATTAAGTACCTGTACTGTCAGTTCTGCTAGGATAGGCGTGAACTCCTCATAATCGCGTATGTATGCTGTACATTCAGACAGAATGCTAACAGCCGTTCTTCTCTACTTCCAATAGAAGAAAGTACGTCAGCTAAGTTTAAGCAGTGATCTTAACTGTGGAGAGCGTAGTGGCTGTCTGCTGACCGGAGCCTCCTGAGTTTTTTCACTTTTGTGTTTCTTAGCGCGACGCAGGGATTGTTGCCGCGGCTGCAAGCAGCCGCGCCAGGCACCGCGCCGCAAGGAGCCGCCGGAAGCGGCCGTCGCGGGGCGCGCGGCCCCTGGGCGCGGCCAGGAGCGCAGCGGGCGCCCGCCCCCCCCGCGCCGCCGCCAATGGTCTCGGCCGGCCGGGGCGGGGCGGCGGGAGCGGCCGGGGCGGGGCGGGGCGGGCCAGGCCGGGCCGGGCCGGGCCGGGGCGGTGCGGCGCGGCGCGGCGGGGCGCAGCGCAGCGCAGCGCAGCGCCCAGCGCCGGCTGAGCAGCCGCACGGGAAAGTTGGTGTCGGTGCGAGTTGCTGTTACCTCCTCTCTTCTTCTTCCCCCCGTGGCGGCTCTTTCTCGCGCTCTTTCTCTCTCCCCAGGGAGCGATAAGATAATCGGGCTCTACTTCCTCCTCCTTTTCGTATGATGGCATTGAATTTTTAGGGGTTTGAACACGGAGAAATGGATATGTCTGACCCGAATTTGTGGACGGTCCTTTCCAACTTCACTTTGCCGCACTTGAGGAGCGGAACCCGCCTGCGCCGCACGCAGAGGTAAGGCTTCCCGCGGGCGGCCCCCGCCCGCTGCCAGGTGACTCTCTCGGATTTAAACCACCGGACTTCCTGGTTTCCTGGGGCAGGCTTCGCCGCCAGAAACACAAATCCCGCTGGAAGTAGTTTGGGACTTTGGGCTACTTGGCTTTTCCTTATCTTAAACATGAAACTGTGAGAGCCTGTCCTTGAGGGTCCTGTGGAGTTTTTCCTCTCTTGGTATTTTTGCAACCAAATACTGTGTATTGTTTTTCCTTCTTTTATAATAAGTTGTTACTTTGTTGTCTTCCTTTTTTGTTGTTGTTGTTAAAAGGCTCTTGCTCACAAATACTTGACCTTTTATCTGGAGCAGATATATACTTTATATGGGCAATTCAGGATAGCCTATTTCCTTCCATGTTCTTAAAGAGACAGATTTGTGTAACTGCTTTTTTTTTTTTTTTTTAAAAGACAGTCTAGTTGACATTTATTAATATAGGAGTGATCCATTCCACTTTTGTAGCATTTTCCTTCTTGACAGAAGGGATAAAAAGGTCTGGAAATAGCAAATGCTAAGTAAAAGCTAGGGATTGTGCCATTAATGGACAGAAGACAGGCAAGCTTTGGTCATTTTTTTTGTTAGGGTACCCCTGCAGTTAGGTGTATGCCTCTGTCACAGAAGTAGCAAAAGCTTGTAGATGTTTGTAGCTCTCTTCACCACTCCCCCGTTTGGCTTTGAGATGTACCAAGGGCACTGTTAAAATATGATGTGCTTCTGTCTGTGAAACTACAGTGAATATTAGTGAATATTAGTGAATATTAGTGAATATTAGTGAATATTAGTGAATATTAGTGAATATTAGTGAATATTAGTGAATATTAGTGAATATTAGTGAATATTAGTGAATATTAGTGAATATTAGTTTATGTATTATCTTTGGAGAATGCTTCTTCAGTGCTGTACTGGACCTGTTGCTCTGGCCCCTGCTTGCCTGTAGGTGATGCATCCCAGAGTGATGAAACTGTCAGAAGAAATAAAAGCAACACAGAGAGTGCAGGTTCTCCTAGTTCTGCAGAAATGGGCTTCAGTTGGCTAAGAGGTACGAATTGGTTCTGTGTGTCTGGGGCCGTGTTTCATCTGGATTGCTCACAGTCTGTCACAGACTCCACTGTTACATGAGAAGACTGGAAGGATAGCCAGATACAGGTCATAGGATTGCTCTTCTTTCTAGAAGAGTGCTCAATCTAATAGTAACCACTGATGTTTTGCATTGCTTTCCAGGCATTTTAAAGGGTTCGGGTAGGCTTGAAGGGAGTCTAGTTCTTGTGATCTGTATCTGCTGGCTGTGTTTGAACTGAAAGATTTGGGTCCACTGACTCCTGACAACTGAATTTTTTTGTTTATTTGTTTGTTTCTTAATAGTGGCACGGTCTATGAACTACTGTCCAAGTAATGACAAGCCTTGATTTTTAATGACGCTTATAAAGGGACCTTTGGTCTTTCTGGTTGTATGCACAGTTGGCTTTAGGTCTCCCCCCGATTGCTCTCGCACTGGCAAGAGCCATTAATTTTATGCTTTGGTTAGGCATTAACACCTCTTAGCTTTATCTTATCAGTTCCCTTACATTTAATTATGCTGCCAGGATTCTTGGGATCTGTTAGGCCACTTGCTTTCCATGAACGCTTTCCTGATTTTTAGGATAATGAGAATCGTCTACTATATTCACTGAGGATTCTGTTTCTTTGTACAAATTTACTTGGCGTAGGAATTTATTTCTCTTTGATGTGGTCCTAAGAAGTAAAGAACTTAAGATAGTCTGTTCTTCTTTGGGTTGCAATGTTCAGCCTAGCTATTGAGTTATTAAATAGATGTTAAGCTTCCTTAGTTTATGACTGCCTTCGCTGGCTAGAGTCTTTCATTAAGATCCTTTTACTCCTGTTTTCTAACAGCAGACGTACTAGGTAAATTTCAATTGTGGCATCTCTTGCTGGCAGTTATATCTGAACCAGAAATATTCCAGCCTGCCTTTCAAGTCATGGAGTGGGTTTTCAGGACTGGCAGGTAGAAAAATTATCTTCAATTATAAGTTGGAGAAGCTTGCTCTTCAGATCACTGTGCCTGTAAATTACATGGATTGCACTGTGTCCTTTCATAAAGAAGAAAAATGCCACCAAGTGTTGAGTTCTTTTTCTGTTGCTGTAGGTATTTGGGCCCCCTAGAACAAATTTCCAGCCCCTGGCTGAAATGGCAGCTGGTCTTGAGTAAAGGAGGAAAGAGTGAGAACGTGCATCTCTGTGTATGTATATACATATATTTATTTAGGTAGACGTGTAAATTTATACAGTTGGGGGGTGTATATGCATATATACATATGTGTATACACACACTTTTTTTCATACAGAAGGGTAAATGTAATGTAAGTTTTACTGGAAACTTTCAAAAAACAGTTGTCAAAATCTGTTGTCGTCTTACTAGATTTGGAACAATATGTTCCCTGGAAAACACTGAGCAGGGCTTTTGAACTTTCATGAGTTGGCAGTTTGAGTAGAGGTAGTTAATGGTTTTTAAACAATAACTTAAACTCTTGGTATTGATCTTTACATAGTAATACTGTGCTGACAAAGAACATAACATCTGTCATGATTGGGTTGGTGACGTAAGGAGGTTGAGCGTGTTTATTAACATAAAAGCAGTCACAGAAATGAAATATAATTGTGTTGATATCAGCTGAATCTGCTCCAACTTCATTTATTTGATTTTTTTTATTACACAGCACTAAACATCAGTTAAAATTTACTGCACAACTGCTTTTTACTGTATCTGTGTGGTTGTTCAATGTATGTTTTGTTGTATTGTGATCAGAAGAGCCTTACCTCTGTTCCTTACTTCTACCCTCTGAATTCACCTTAACCCCTACATGCAGAGAGAGAGAGATGCAAATATTCGTTATCCTAATAGATGTGGGACAAATTCAGAGAGAAGATAGTTGCCTTAAAATTAGGGGGAATAACGAATACACCTATATAGGTTATCTGTACTCACATAGCACGTTGTCATTGAATATGTTTTGTTAAAAGTTAATCTGATAGACTAATGATCCCACTGCTTTCTGTGCTAGCTGGAAAAGTGTCAATGTATCTTGGGAACTGTATTTCCTTTGAATTACAGTTAGAGTTGTGTTGGGGAACAGTCTTGCAGTCTCACTGTGCAAATGAATGCTCTGCTTTTATTCTGGTTGGTTTACTTGACCAATCTTTTTGTTAAAGCAATTAGTGTATTTTAAGTTCTGCTAACAAGCTCAGTGTTGGCAATGTTCACTTTCCCTCCGATGAGCCATTGTTGTTTCTTTCCTTCAGATGGACAGGTAAAGATTTGCCTGGTCACATCTGTTTTTTACTTTGTTTTTATCCTGACAGCTTCCTATTTTCAAACAATTAAGTCAAGATCTTAGGATCTGACCTAAGAATCTTACTGTAGAACGCTTGGGGAAGGCAAAAATAAAAGCAAGTTAAAAGGAAGCTAGTAAAGGGTGCTGGGACATGCTGCAAGAAGTGATTTTATTTTTTGTTTATTTTTTGTTACCGTTGTGATTAATACTGCTGATACGGAGTAGGAGACAGTCCTTGTCCTTCAAATCAATCAGAAGAGCAGTAGTCTTGACTTCGCTTCATTAGCTCTGGTTGTTGGGATACGTCACATGATGTGGGCGCATTGCAGAGAGATGGAGTCCTGCCGCTCATATCTGTTTGAATTTGGGCTTCATCTGCTATTGGTGTTCTGTAGAGCCATTAAGTTCTTACTATATTTGATGTTGACTGATCCTTCTCAAATGTAATTTTAACCACGCGTTCACGCGCTCATCCAATTGCTTCTGCTGCTGCACCTTTGGTCAGAGAAATTCAGACTTCTGGTTAGCAGTAAGCTATGTACCACCTCATCTTATGGCTGTTCATGCTGGTTCATGGATTTGCTTCTGGTAATTCTTTATGAAAGCTGGAAGTGATACCCAGATAAGTGGATTCCAGGCTAGGTTCCCAGGGAATTTGTTTTACATTTCAGTATGCATGACTTAGAAATTTGAAAACTTTCATGGATATGATTTGGTTAATTATTGAGCATGAAACCATTTGATATTTTGAGCCAGTGTATTCAGAATATGAAGTTATTGCTAACTAGTTTAGATTTAACGTTTTTAATGACGCTTGTTAAACGTGTCACACTGCATTAACAGTGATGTAAAGCTGTTTAACAGATTGCGCAGTTTCCCTTTTTTATATTCTCACATTACCTATAGGCTCTGGACATTGGCCAGGATGTCACAACGTTAAGTGTTAGGAAAAAATTGTGGTAGAAGGCAGATTCATTGAGAGGAACAATATGAAGGCACCAAGATAGGGGTATCTATGCCTTACCATGTTTCCCAAAGTAAGTAAAATAGTAGATATTGTTACCCTTGATACAGCCTTCTTTAAGAGTGTGGCACATTAAGTGGCAGCTCTTGGATTTTCTCTTGGGAACCTCTTAGAGGATTTTGCCTCTGAACGTTCCCAAATTCACTGCCCGCAGCAGTTTTGACATTTTACAGCCCCACAAGAATATATTTGCGTGTGTGTATAAATATGTATAGTATTAGTACATGAAATTGTACCTAGGAATTATATAAAGATGACACCTATTGTATGCTCAGCTTCATCTGAGATGAGGGTATCAGGTAATATGTGCATGGTTACTTTATTCTTTAATGTGACTTAAGATTTCACCAGTAGAGCTGTATAAGGAGATCACTCGCACTTAATATTCTTGGCATTTTTCTGTACGTTTCTGAAACTACATGCTTTGGCGCTAACGATTCAATCTGTTTTTGTAGCAGTATGCATTCTATATCCTATCGGTGTTTAGACTTAGTTAATTAACCATATATCAGTATTATTTAGACCTACTTTAGTAGAATCTTTCACCTGAATAAAGCTGAGGAAATAAAACCGTTTCTAGTGCATCCTTAAATTTTGTGGTAGGTCAGTTCTGTGCTTTTATTTAAAATGCTCAAACAGTGATCCACTACAAATTGAATAGTAGCAAACTAGAACTCCCCTTGGCACAGTTCCCAGTAAATATAAACATATCTCAGAAGTACTGTAAACCGGAACAATTCCCAGATTGATCTACCTAACAGAGTGATTTCAGAAGTACAAACCGCATGCTACTAGTATTCCTGCCACTGTTAGATAAGTGCAAAAATACTGGGGTCATGCCAGAATAAATACATCAGCTTTTTCTCCCTTTCTTTGAGTTAGCAATAGTCTTCCCTAAATAATTGTTTAGGAATAAGGAAAACCGTCATGGTCTATTGTTCCCAGAAGATTATAATTATTGTTGTAAGTGGAATCTGTTATTCCCATGAAATACTGGCATGCTCAGTTTGGTGATTAGAAAGTTAAAAACTGCTGCAGTTTCCTAATCCCACCCATTCTTTTTTTTTCTGCATATGCAGTAGTTATGTAGGTGTGTTAGCATGTAAAGGCCTGCTTTTGGTTTCTGTCGTTTGGATTGAACATATGATTTTAAACTTAGTTTAAAGAAGAATTGTTAAAAGGTTACCCCCTAGTGAATCTTCTTTTTTCCTCATAAAAATGTTGAAGATGATGTCAAATTAAGGCGCAGCTTACTGGTAGAGAAGTGGCTATTTATATATGACCCAAGTTGTGTGTCTTTTCTAACTAATGTTGTTTAAAACGTTAGATAATCTTTAACTGTCACCCAGATCGTGGGGAAATCAAGGATACATATTGTCTTATAAAATTATTACTTTAGCTTGTATAAGAACTTACATAAGCAATTTTAAAAATCTGTATGAAGGATGGGCAGAGTAAGGTAGAGCTTATGCAGATTCAAGTGTGTTGTTTTGTCTAATGAAAAAATACCACTCCTGATGCTGTTTAATTTGTTGAAACAAATAATAATGCAGTGTTGTATATTGAAATAATTTATTTCAATAAATATATATATATATATAGGTACTCTTAGTGCTTGATTATAGTATTTAATTGAAGAGTTTCAAGAACATTGTTTTCTCTGAGCACAAGGCAGTTAGTTGACTGTAAAACAAAATTTAATTGTGTGCATGCATGTGTGTGTGAATAAGAGAATACATCAGTCTGAACACTATTTTTTTGTTTGACAAAATTCCTGTTTTTTGTTTATGTTTTCAGGGACCTGCGTGAATGTGAACTTCCCTTTTGCAGGGTTGGAGGGGAGTTGTTTGCTGTTACCAGAATCTGTAGATATTGATATTGTGGATAGGTATATTGTCTTTTATATTTAATGCATCTGTGCGCCTGTGTATACACCTATACAGACTGTAGATAAATACACAGACAAATGGGTGTGCAGATATTTGTATATATATAAATATTCAAGCAGTAGCTATAAAATATGCTTGTTGAGAAGTTAATTGTGAGATTAACTTTGAGGTCAGTTCAATAATCAGAAAAAAGTATTCTTCTTACCTGTGTTTTATTCGAAGGCACATCTAGGCATAGAGAGGATAGAAGCTAATCCATCTGGGAAGGGGTTTGTGCTGTTTATAGTGTGTGTTCCTGCTATGGCTTTTGAAAGCTCCCCAAGTACAGCCGTTTCTAGTCTTGTTTCTGGAAAAAGTGACTTGCTTCCTCAAATTGAATAAGATTCCATGCTCTGTTCCACCACTGGCAGAAGTAGATTCATTTCCTTGAATTTCCCTGTCTTCTTTGGCTCCAGGTTTTTGACTAATTCAAACTAGCATAGCAGTTGCATTGTAAAATACCGTGAAATGCACCTGTGTGGTTTTTTCTTAAAAAATAGGTGAAGTAATCACTTAAATTTTTTTCTGAAGTAGTATGAATATTAATTTTTGTCGGGAGCTCAACTTGAGAAGACTAATAAAGTAAAGGCCACAAAGTTTGCATGCTGGTGTTTGTTATCTGTGATTGTTCTAAGCAGCACTCAAAATTTCCATACCTGAAGCCATAGGGGAGGATGGACGTCTGTTTGTTTTCCTCGGCTGGTTTCCTTAATGCATTTGGGCAGACTGTGCAGCCGGTCTTCCCACTGGAGGAGCTTGGCACAGGCCAGTCTGGGTACAGGATCCCGCTTGGTACGAGAGCGCTGCCTGGTGGGACAGGTTGCAGCATTGAGCCCTGTGGTTTTTTTCCTACGTACCTGGGGGAGAGAAGTTTTTACAATAGAAATTTCCTGTATTAAAACTGTCATAAATGAGTTTCTGTGAGAAGCCTTTGCGCTGTTTTTGAAATACATTTAGATCTGGCACTTTTAAGCATCGGTTTTAAATCTTAAAGTTGTTACGGGGAAGATGGATACAGTGGTTTGAACTACCTAAACTTCCTTTGATCAATCTGAGCATAACAAATCAGCTTCTAATTTAAATTCTTCTTGTTCTTAAAGCTTTTAAATTTCTCTCTGGGAAACTGGTATCGCCCCTGCTTGGATGAGCTGTTGGAATTTTCTGGAAAGGTATTCCTATGCAGAAAATGCTTAGGGACTTCAAAAGTGGAAAACAAGAGACAAGTAGATGTAAGAACAGCATGTTTTGTAAGCATGTACTTGAGCTCACAAACCTCCCCCAAAATGGCGACGTGAGCTCCGTAGTGGAGTGGAAGAACCCGAGTGCCCGCTGGCTGCTCTGGCCAACACGCGGAGGCCTCTGCAGCTGAGAGTGGCATCTTCTTGCGGCTGAGAGGTGGCGGCATCTTGCAGCCCAGAGCTGGTGGCATTTCGGCCGCATGTCCCGGAGGTGGCACTGGGGTGGCCACGGGAAGGTTGCACGCACCTCTGATTAGCTAAAACCACCAACAAGGGAAGGGGGTGTTTGAAAAGTGAATGGGCCAAAAGTGAAAATTAGGGCGGGGGGGGGAGGGTGTAGGGGATGTAGTGTTGCAATTCAATGGGGAGACCCAAAACAATAGAAAATCGAGCTTCCATAGTTCTTCTGGTGATGGAGTTATTTATAACAGGTAATGTCATTTAATTTAACAATAAATAATAATAATAACGAGCCTAGAAATCTTTGAGCCAGATTCTAGCTTGAGACATGCACGTTTTCTGTTTATTTCAGTTAATGGTGACTGAATGAAGGCAAAAGTTTATTAGGAAATAGTTATGTACATACAGATTTAACTTAAAACATAAGCATAATAATGTAATCCTTGATGAAATAAGTTAGGTGTTGAGGATGATAATTCGGAGTTTTATATTTCTGCCAACAGATGCCTCAGTTGTTAACTTGAATTTGTTGTCAGGACAGTTTTCATAATTTAAATCAACACAAAGCTTTTATTCCTTTTAGTGGAAACTGAAACGAGAATGCATGTATATAACTCATTAATCTTTCAATGCTGTTCATTGAGAAGTCATAGTTAATTAGTGTCCTTTGTGATCATACTGTTAACCTTCTCAGGGCTAACTAATAAAACGTTGATTGTGTGCATTCGTTTTACAGATGTGCTTTTTCAGTGAGTCTAGGCCTGTCTAGCTTGTTCTTATGCATGGATAAGTCAAGGGAATTTCCATAAATGCTGTAATAGTAGAAACAAAGGCAGTCAAACAAGTTCCATACGCTCTGTTCACCTTGTATATGAACACCCCACGCAAAAGGACGATTATGTGAATTCACTGTACGATCAAGTCTTACCAGAACACCACCTTTTTGCTTCCCCTAGCTGATGGACAAATAAAATATATAACACATTTTGTAAGCAAGCATGTTTGTTTTTCTTAGCTGAAGCTTGGTGATTTGCCTTCCTCCCTGGTCCTTCTGCCCTATTTTGATGATTTAACTGTTCTGTCTGGAGGCATCTGCTCTCCATCTGTGACCTGGGCTGATGTGAGAACATGAGTGCTGTTGGGGAATAGGGTTTGGTCTAGGTTTTTTCCTTCCTTCTGGATTGTATCTCACATTCTATTTTGTCTTGCCAAACATCAAAATATTACCATCTTTTGTAAGTCTTTGAAGATTGATTTCTCTTGGTGGAAAAAAATTTCAAAGCCAAAATGAAGCTTCTCCCCTTACCCCTTTTTTCCCCCCAAATTTGGAAATGCAGTCTCCCCTCCTCATGTGTCCTCCTCATGTGTCCTCCTCAAGTCTTAGAACAACAAATTTCTTATTTTTGTGCTGTAAAGGAAATATTTTAAAGGAAATACAAAACATACTAGGCAATGTGAATATACTAGGTTATTTTATTAAACATGCAAATTGTTTGTGTAGGTCAGACCTAAGCATTCAGCATTGCCTATAAATTAATACCTTTTAACCATCATGTGTTTCCTTCCTCTGATTCATAAATTATAAGGCGAGAGGGAACCAGTAAGGTCACATACTCTGGCGTTGTACAGGAAACATGACATAGAATAATGCAGTGTTAGATTTGGCATTTTTGCCCTCCTAGTCAAGGTAATGCATTTGTTGAATCAGTTACAGATTTGAGGAAAGTTTACAGTTTTGCCACATTTGTTATTGATCTGTGTTGTGCTGCTGCTAGTTTATTGCTTGTGCTATGTATTCCTAGTAATAGGCTTGGAGCACGTTTGGCCAATCTTTATATAAACGTGAAAAAATAATACTGTACGTCCTTTGGATCTGTGACTGTCCAAATATGGTTCAAAGGAGAACAGTTGGATATAAATAGAACAGAAGGAAACAATAATCTGAATTGAGTGCCCTGTATCCAAAGAACTGTTTACATTTTTTGCCTCAGTTGATCTGAAAAAATGAATTTTCCTTCCCCACAAATCTTACTGAGGAAAAAAATGCCTTTTGGAGGTGGGGGGAGGGACATTCTGCTGTAAGCTGGCCCTCACCCATGGGCCAGCAGTATGGAGTGGCTTCCATCCACACCATGAGTACTTGACCCAGGTCTCTGCTGGGTCCATGGGGTGGGTACCCAGATGGTGCTGATAATATTTTTATATGTGAACGTGTGTTCATGCATGTAGGAGGAATTGTATGGCCTTTTTTTTTTTTTTTTTTTTGTGTGCCCCCTGTTGTGTGGGTCAAACCGTATGGATTGAGGGAGGGGTTGTATGAAGGAACGAGTTCTGCTGAGGTGCTGTTGGAAGACTATGCAGTATGGTGGGGGGCAAAACTTGCAGTCTTGTTCATGCAGCCCGTAAGAAGTGCACCCTAGAACTGCACCCAGGTTTTGTCTTGTAGGGAACTAGTTGGATCACTGCAAAACATAGCACAGGAATGAAAAAAAGTGTGTGCAGGATGGGCAATCAAGAGACCAGGATCCAGGAGAACATTAAATGTGGTAGGCGTAGCCACTGCTAGAAGTCCAGCACTGTAATGAAAGTGAGATATTGCTGTAAATAGTTTTAGTACAGGGTGAACATATGCATATAGACTATTAGAATATGTCAGGTTGTAGAGGATATAGTGTCCCACTTTAAGCATCATTCCTTCTTACACTAAGGTATGCTACTGTAAGAATAAGTGTATTCAAATAAAAATAAGCATGCTAAATATGTATGTAACAATACATATAAAATTATGACAGCCAATATAATTACTCTATTTTATAGAAAAGTTCATATGAAAAAGCTTTTTTGTGTGTGTTTTTTCTCTCTCTCTTTTTTTTTTTTTTTTTTTTTTTGGTAACAGACATCTTTTGTGTCAAATAAGGGATTAAAATTTGAGAACTTCTGGTTCAGCATTTTGTGTGATGCAGTGACCTGTTTGGAGGCCTAGTAGAGTTGCACATAATGCTACACAATCAAAAGTAAGGATGGAGGCACTTTTTTCATTGTAGTTTTCATATGTTTTACAAATATTTCACTTTAACAGCTTTTGCTATCAACGATGATTTTTCTACTCTGCAAACTCAGTGTTTTTACAAAATCACTTTTCTGAAAGATACCAACGTACAGTAAAAATAAAACACTCATAAACAATGAGTGATTGACTTATCACGAGACAATAGCCGTCCTGAGCTCAAAGGCAGTAAATTTTATCCACACAACTATTCAAGAAGAGTGAAGGGGAATACAGGGCTGCTTCAAATACATTAAAAGTCTGAGTAGTGAAATTGTAATCCCTTGTATTAGGATTTGGAAGAAATTTGGCACGTTATGTTTTTATGATAAGAAGTGCCCAATATCAATTTTTTCAAGAGTTATTTGTTTTTCAGTACTCATTTTATGAGAACAGTCCACATTAGTTAATCTGCTAACTTCTACCTTTATTGGTAGAAGATGGCTTCTTATCAGTTCTGTGTCAAAAGTGATGGCTACCATTCCCTCACCAAAACCTTCCAGAGCAAATGGAAACTGAATGTGAAGGGTAATGGATTTTGGACCAATCTCAAATTTTTTCCTCTTTCTCTTTTTCTTGAATCCTACAACAGTAGTGTTCACAGGACATAAAACACTTCCTAAACAAAAGGAAGACTAGAGAAGTGATGATTTTATCCTTTCTTATACATTGCTTCTTACGGTATATTTCTGCTGTGATGCAAATAGAAGCCTTCAATTAGGTAATGGGCTAGATGAGTAGTGAGTTGTGATTACTCTTCCTGATGACCAAGAAGTGTAGCACACCCTTTTTCTGTCGCCTAACCTCATGCGCGCCCTATTCCAACCTGTTAGAGATGTTTATCTCATCTGCATGTTATGCCTTCGTTTCTAGACTGTATAAGCTCTTTGCGACAGAGTCATTTATTGTGTTAATATGATGTCTACAACAACGAGAACTTATAGTAGTATTGCTAAATGATAAATGATGAAAAATGATAGCGCTCCTCCCCATTATGCTCTTTGCATATTGAACCACTGATCTCCTTCTTGAGAGGAGGTGTGATTTTTTTTTTTCTAATTTACAAACAGATCTTTCCACAGAATATTTTGTTTTCTTTAGAAATCTTGGAACAAGACTAGTCCACTGCAGTTTTGCATAGTTTCTGCAAAATGATTCCATTGTAGCCTAAAGAAGGAAGGCTAGGGTCTGAAATAACTGCATAGTTTTCAACAGCAACAAAAAGAATGAAGTTCTAACTTCAAATATTAGATAAAATCTATAGTAAGAGCACTTGGAATAAGTGGTGTGTTTATTTTAAAGGCCTTTTCAGACAAAAAGCACCATTAAATGTATGCGTAGTGACATAGCTGGGGGTTTTTGGGTGAGAGGAGTACTACATGGCTGTATGGAAGTGCACATTGGTTCATTAATTTTTTTGGTTTCATATGACCTTCTAGAAGGAAAAAGATGTATGGAAAACAAAACCTATAGTTTTTCTCTCATACTGTATTTCAATGTGGAAAATAAAATTGCATAGCAGCATTAATACGCTTGGTGAGTTAGCAGCTACCAAGATTTCTAGTGTTTGATGTATAATATATGCTTAGTTTCAATTATTTGATTCTTTTTTTTTTGAAATGAGACAGAAAGCACCTTACTGTAACACTGAGTGACAGTAACTTTGCTTTAGATTTGTTTGATTTTTCTTGTTCTTCGCTTCTCCCAGCACACTGGATTTATGAATTGACAATATTGAACTATACTGACTACTTTTTTTCTTTTGAAAATATTTGTAATCTTGAGGGTATGATTTAGCTGCTTGATCAAGAAAATCTGACTTCTGATCTATACTGTGGCTGTGGCCTGTTTACCTCAGCAAAATGGGTGAACTGCTGTGCTTCTCTTTGTTTGTGTGGGTGGGGATAACCTTCTGAAGGTTATCCATACGTTGTGCCTGCTTTTTATACTTGGTCTGTGATTTGATAAGAATTTGTATTGCTACACTTATTCTCAAAACTTCATTATTCTTACACTTCATTATTAGTGATGATTATAAGTCTTGAATGATAGAATTGTGTGTATATACAATAGCTACACCTCCATTTTTGTTAGTCTGGGTAGCTTTCAGTAGCTTATGCCCTTTGCAAGGTATATTGCTTATAAATTAAGCATTGGTAGAGAAAAGATCAGGGCAGCCAGGAGTTTGCTTAACATGAGTATTTATACCATTAAAACGTTAAAAACTGTTTAATACTGTTTAAAATACTGTTAAAACTTTTTTAGTTAGCTTAATGAGATCTTGAAAATAACCCAGGACTGAAGAAAATTTATTTAGTTTATCAGGACTTCTGAATGTTCCATAGTGTGTTTTTTTTTTTTGTTTTGTTTTGTTAAAGTGCATGTTTAGATACCTACCTGTATGCTTGCCAAAAGCAGCAATCTCTAATGGTCTTATGTGGCTGGCAAACCAGATTCATCTGAGAAACAGTGCTGTGCCCTGCAGCACCATCCTGAGCTGTGTGCTTAGCGCTGACTCACAAGGGATCATCATTGTTTCCTGCAGCAGCTCGTTAGCCCAGCACTGCATAGCCAGAGACGTGACAAAATCACAGCACAAGGTGATATGGCTGCAGGCATTGAGACTATTAAAGCTGGACTTGTAAAGGATATGACATGTAGTGTTATATCACATTACAACATGATTCCTCTCTCCACCATCAATGAATGACATGTTCCTACTTTTCCACAATGATGAAGAGTGCCAGGAGATGTTAGTGAATAGGAAGACCAGAATTTGTCCTTTGGAGAGAGTGGTTCAATTACTGCCATTAAAGATATGGCTGATATAACATATTGAATACTAAGAATTTAAGAGCTCTAAAGTGGATGATGTTTCAGTGGCTAGCTCCTGAGCTGTAACATCAAACCTATAAGAATCAGTAACTTAATGTTCAGTCCAGCCTCAGTCTTACAGAAATTCTTGGGACCTTAGCAGATTTTTGCAAAATGATACGGTATGTCTGATTCCCTGTGTTGAACAGGTGTGAAGCTGTTATTTTTGTGTTTATGAGTTTGTTTACTGGAAAAATGAAGAAAAGCAGGAAGAAAGAAAAGCTGACAGAGCAAAGTATGCTATTTCTGTGTATAAAGAATATGCAGAAGTAAAGAATTTGTATGAATCAGTAAGCAGTTCCCACAATCATATGAAATCTAGTAGCAGACTTTGGGAGCAGGAGATTAGCAGATTACATTGTTATTTCACCAAACTGCAGGAGGAAATATGAACAGTTGAATGCCAACTTAATGATGAGTATCTTGGGGTTTTTTTTAATTAGTCACACTTTTAAATTTTGCTGTGATTACTGTCCTATATCAGATAAGTTTATGCTAGTCATGATGAGTCAAAAGGATTGTACTTCTCCATAAAAGCTAGTCAGATCTCTGTAATCAATTTAAACCAGGCTGAGAAAACAATCAGTCACTTTTTTTATTAGTCACACACCAATACGTACATTAGACTAATTGTCTGGTCCTTCTAAACTATATGCCACCATTACCTGCACAGACTTTACTGCAGAGATTTTGAAAGACTGAAAAAACATTTTGATTTAAAGTTTAGTTATGAATTTGTAGAAGGGAGGGGATTAGAAAGCATATGATTATGTTTACGTTGATTTATGTGAATGCTTTATCAATTTAATTTGCATCTTCAAAGGTAAAATCTGTTTATATGAGAATGGTAATTTTTGCAGTTATCACTTAAGAAAGGATAATCCTAATGATTTTTTTTTAAATAATATTTTTGGGAAATGTTTTTTGCTGATGTTCTTCTGTCTTTCAGGTAATATGCCTGGATTTGGTTTTTTTTTTTTTGAACTGCATATACTATATTTGAGGTGATTTGTAATAATTGTTTGAAAAGCTGAACTAGAGCTTACATTAATAGAAACTCAAATGTTTGACTAATTAAATCACTGAACGAAGTTAGAGGTTTTGGATCTTGATCCTGCAAAATCCAGGAAATGAAGGCTTAATGTTCAAACTTTGAGCATAGTAGTATGTTCTGACCTACTACTGAAAAGGTTACAAGAGCACAGAATGCTGTGTGCAGTGGTTCCGCTGGACTGGATCTCCCCTACATCAAAAGGATAGTAGGTATAAATTGTGCTAAAGCAAGGTTTTAGTATAACAGAGTAGTCAATTCTGTTAAAGCTACTTAGTTCTTCTTAAAAGCTAGATGCAACTTTCAGCTTTCTTCATCCGTGCAGTTTGCGATGACTGGATAAATCTGCAAGACGTCTTTCTGCAGTTGAATGACTGGTGTGAATGTCACAGTAATAATGATGAAGTTGCGATCTCCTGGCAGCAGAATTTACAGAAATGTGTGGATAGTCTTATTTTTAGCTTGTCCATATTAGAAATCATTGCTAGCATAGCAATAGAGAATTTGAGGAACTTGATGTGATGTGGTGGTACTTGGACATAGCTAATAAAAGGGGAGAATTTGTTTTTGCCATGGATCCCATTGTTGCACAGTTCTAATGACAAATAGTGTTTCTTAACTCTAAATCTAGCATTAGTCATAGGTACAAATTCTAATTCAAAACAGTAGTATTCACTGGAAATAAAAATGTTCTGAGATTGTTCTGACTTTTTCAAGTAAGTTTCTCCTCGTTCCTGAAATTAACAGCTGAGCTCTCTTAGATTGGTTTGCAATTAACAGTTTTATAAACAAGGACCTGCCTAAAATAGGTCTTTATAAGAGAGTTCCAGCTCTCCTTATTACTCATCTTGGACACAAGTTCCTTTTCAGTTTCAGTGTACTCTTTCCACCATCACCGCTGTCACAACTGCACCAACACAGAATTTTGACTAAAGATAAAAGCTGAATGCATCTGCTCGTTTAAGAACTCCAGGATTACATAGTTGTGAGTTGTTTAGCTATGTAATATGGGAATTTTCTCTGGGTAGGATGTGTAAAGGCGGCCTATGTACTGAATTGCAGTGTTTAATTTTGTTGCATGTGTCCAAAGCAGCATTCATATTTGCTGAGAATTCATTACTGCTTAGATTTTAGCATATGCTTTTCTAATGTTGAAAGTACTCATGGATAGGATTTAATTTTTGACAGTTTGTTTTTAGATGTTTAAGGTTCATATTAAATCTTTTAATTGCCAAAATAGGGCTTGAAACATGAACCTCAAAAAAACAAAACCTAAGGCAAAAAAAAAGACCACCCCCCCCCCCAACACTTGGGATCCTCAAGTCATGAGGTGAATCCAGAAGCTAGAGTTTTAAGAATAACTGCAAGTACTGCATCATACAGTTGTGCCAGTTGACAGTGCAGTCACACTGGTCACCTCTCTCTTAGTTTGCCTGCCGTCCTGCTTGTCTTGGAGCAGATACTGTTTAAACAACAGTTTAGTTTAAATATAGACACATGCCATTCTATGTTATGTATTTTGAAAGGCAGTGTTTTCGATAGCACCTCGGGTTCTTTTTGGTATTGCCAGCAGCACTGGCAGATAACAGCACCTGAAGCTATATGCTGCTGATGTGTCCAGGGACAAGCTAAGCGTGCAGGAGCTTGTCAGCTTTCGTAACTGTGGACAGTAAGTTATCCAATATGTTCAAAATTAAAATATTACCTATAATTACCACAGCTTACTTTTTAGTCTCTGCATTGGCTGTTGCATTGCTGGTCCTTTTACATGATACTTCATTCATGACGCACCAAGATGAATTAAACAAATCTTCATTGTGAAATTGTTCACCTTCAGATGTTGGCTCATAGCTATTCGCACACTATAAATCATATCCTTGCACTCTTTTTTCCTCTCTTCTTTCGTACATACTGAGTGAGTCACTGGCATTTGCTTTCATGAATCCTCTGTGACCTACTTCTTCTATTTGTGGGCGATTAGTATATTACTTTAGTAGTAAAACACACTTTTCCTGATATGGACAGTTGATAGGGGAAAAGTACATGCAAAATTTCCTTTCATAATTTGCTTGCACACATTATACTGTGCTCAAGATGAATTTAGTCTTTTCTCTATATTCTTCTGGGATACTGTACCATTGCATAGATTTTAACCTAGCATATAAAAGTATATAGAGATAAAACAGTTAAATTGCCATCTTATCTTGTCTTGCTTCTGTGTTTCTGGATTTTCATGAAATAAAAAGTTACTGATCAGGAGAACTATAAAAGAGAAATCAAACTTACTTGGTTCTGAAAATTGCAAGGTTCCGTAAGGCATTACTCAGAGGAAAAAATCTTGATAAAGTATGGATGGATTTTGTGGACCCGATTCATTCTTGGAGGTACGTTTCATTCCATTAGAGCTCTGCTTGGACTTATAGTGTTGGATGAATATCTGTTTAAAAGCAGATCTTTTTTTCTAGAAAAATACTACTAATTTTTCCAGTTTCCCTCAGCAACTTTTCATTAGATATAATAATGATGTAGAGAAACTTAAAGTCATATTGCGTTGTAGCTGTGCTGGGTCACCAGTTTTTGGGAAAGAGGGTGAGGTATACTATTGCAGAGAAGAAAAATTCCCCTCGCCCTGGATTACGTGTCATCTTCTTTGAGAACCTAGAAGAGCCTGTCTGAGAGATTGCAACCCAGCGCTGCGGTGTCTTAACCTCTGGAAAAGCTATTTTACATAGGCTATGTATGTACTAACTATGGTATTTCTACTTCAGAGGTTTAGATACTTGGATCACTAAAGTGATACAGTATGTCGGGGGAAGGGAACATTTGGTGGCATAACGTAGCACTTCGTCAGGATTTATTTGGGATGGCCTACATAGCTTGTTTCTGACATCGCGCTGAGTAATTCAGTCACTTGAAACTTAGGCTGTTGAGACTTCTTTTAATGCTGTGCCGTGCTATTTTTAATAGTATAAATGTGCGTGTATGTTAAGTGCCAGGCCTGTGGCAGCAAACTGAAATTTGAATTATCTGATCTTTCTTGGCTTGTGCGGTGCTTGATGATTAAGTGTCACTAAAAAAAAAAAAATAAAATCAATAAAAATAAAAAGAGAGACTCACTCTCAGAAGCCTTCTGTTGTCATCCCCACTGCTGACTGTGCCTGGAGATGTTTGAATTGCTTCACTGGAGATTACTCAGACGTTTCCAGTTACCTCACAGTGACTTTGCAGCAAATGGGTGTGATCTGCACGTATAATAGATTGCCTTCCTGGTATGGAATCAAAGTTTGCTCTAAGGCCTAGTATATGCACAGGATTTTATATAGGAGCAATTAATTTGAGTTAGATCTAGCCAGTTAATTTTGCTGACATAGCTATGTTAGTACACAATTACAGCTAGAAAAGAGAGTTTATATTCTTGTGACTTGTTCCTACTCCCATCTAGAAAAATCTGAACCAACTAAAAAGGACTTTTATCCTGGTAGGACTATAAAAGTAAAATGGAGAATGTTCTGGTGTAACTATATCATGAGAAGAGAGTGAGCTACGTACCTATACTATGTAGATACTACATGTCTAAAATTTGTGGTCAAAAGAAATGATTGATGTAGTTTCTGTAGTTTTGTAAATAGTGTCAGCTGTGAGCCAGGACCCTAGAGGGTATGTATTTTTTTCCTGTCCAATTTCTCATGAAGCTTTGTTAAAAATCATAATTAATAGGTATGTCAGTTATATAAGCTCAGTCTTTGTTCCACCTGGAAAAAGAAAAGACTGCGTGCATGGTTTCAGGTATTAGTTATTTGTTGTTTTGCTATTTAAAGGATTTGACTATGTCTGGAAAACTTCAGGGACAAAAAGATTCTAATTTATATTATAACAGACAGGTAGTGCCACCTTGCTGGCTGCATGTGTATGTCCGGCGATGTCTTAAAATTATTAGTGTGGGTTGTTTGGTAACTGGTGTTCAGTGTGAGTTTCAACAGGCAGCCTGTTCCTACTGAGCATGGAGGAATCTGACCTCTTCATGGAGGCCACCATACTTGGCATTAATTGATGATGTCTTTGGCAGTCTCAACAGATGCCAACAGCTGAATGGGCACGGTGAAAGAACTTCTTTCTGCTTCTAGATGCTCAATTATATTTTAATTATAAAACTTTTACCCATCTTATGGTGTTAAGGAGAACATTGGTCTCGGCAAGAGAGAGGGCCCTTTGTGGACTTCAGCTGTGAAGTGCGGTCAGTCTGACAGAGGTCTCACGGGAACAACAGTGGTTTGCAGATTGAATACTTCACGCTTAAATGTTCATATTCAGGCAAATGTTCATTTGCAGCAAAGGGCCTAGTTCTCAAGTGTCCACATTTTGTCCTAAATAGTGATTTTAAAAAATCTCCATATTTTCTTTATTCCTGTAATGCCTGCGTATTAACAGTTTAAGCACTACTGAATACTTATGTCCAAACAAAAGAGAGTACAGAATATTAACTGCAAAACGTTTATTGTTATCATATAGTAAATGTGGGATTTCAGTTTATATAATATTGACTCTTAACTTTTTGAAAAGCTCAGTTATATAAATAAGCAAGACCCTTTTTGTCTGTTAATTGTAATAACTCACCAAAAAAAAAAAGGATACAAACTTCTTTCAATATTAGTACCTTCTTACAGTGCATATATTTCTTATATTGCTTTGTTTAAGATAAGACTTTTACTGCAAATTTTTAGTGATTCACATGTGTAGGGGAAAAGAAATCTAAACCACTGCAATTAATGTCCAAGTGGCATAAAAGGGATGAAAGTAATTTTCCTCATTTTGCAGATGCTTGGTAGACAACTGTGCTTCATAGCTGCAACGTTTTCTGCTCTGTGCAGTTGTATTCTGTCTTCTGGCTCTCAGGGGAGTAAGCGTGTGTGCTGAGGAGGCCCTTTTGCTCTGTGTCGGGAGCAGAGTGGGTCTGCTGGAGACCGACGTTCTTGAATGTCACCCCCCTTCCCCCCCCCCCCCTATTTTTTTCTTGGCTGCAGTAAAAGGAAGTCTGGTTTTGGTGGTGTTCAAACTCATCAGACTTCCCAGCAACTACTGCTGAATTAAGATATAAACATTTGCTTAAAATATTAGCTCTTTGTAGCTGTTCTATTTTGTCATAATTCCTGCAGTTTTTAAAGGTCTTGCAGTGTGTGCGTGGGGGAGCTTGAAGATGCACCTTTACTGGCAAGTGTTTAGCGCATCTGCTTCTGTTTCAAAACTTTGTAAAGCGTTAGCTCCTTCAGTGGTGATAGACCTTAAATGTTTAGAGAAGTGAGATTAACAGTGGTTTTGGTAAATACAGGTGAACTCTGTGTGTGGGTAGGCTGTCACCTCCCTGGTATCTGTATGTTTCTCATGAGGATGTGAAGCTTTTAGAAAAGGAAAGGAGTGTCTTTGTAAGATACATTAAGGTATTGTTGGGCTGGTATTAGCAAACCTTTCTGTTCCACCAGCGGTTTTTCAGGTAGTGGAGGCAGGGTCCTTCCAGCACTGGCATGTTATGCGCCCTGCTGTGCAATGGAGCTAGGTGCTATTTCCAAGCAGGTTCCCTGGCAGACAGCTCTTATGACAAGTTCTTGGTCACTGTGACCTCGTGAGGGAGTCCTGGAGGGTATTGGGGCAATTTTACAATTGTGGATGTGCATGTCTGCTTCCTGTGAGGAACTGGAAATACTGTGTTTCTGGTAAGCTTTTTGCATCTTTTACTGAAGAGATTGAGGGTTTTTTCTAACATAGTGGGTATAGGGGCTGCCAATCAGTGATGTGGGTGTCTACAAAATGTTTCCAAACAGAACAACATGACATTTTGAAGAACTGGCTAGTGTCTTGTCCTCCCAAAATGTTTGTTTTAAAAATTCTATACGCATCTCTTGGGTCTAAGGCAAAGATCCTCCTCTGAATAACGCAGCTGGAAATAAACCATAGTTTAGTGATTCACGTAAACTTGTTTTAAGACAAGAAAGTGATACTGGGAACTTTATGAGAAAAGATGAAGGAAAGTTGTTTTTTTGGTCCTTCTCCCATTTTTCTTGTTCTTGTATGAGTTTGTTTACAGACTTGTATTTCAGTGACATGTCATTCTTTCATTTATTTTTTCTCCTTCTAAATGTATTTTACCCTGTTTAATCTAAGCTACATTATGCTGTGAAAAAGTTGCACTGAAATACTGAATAACGAAATGAAGTGGTTACAATGTATTGTTCAAAATGTAATTGTGTGTTCTTTTAGTTTCCTGTTCTTTAATTCCCTTGTTGTGGGCCTTCTCCAGCTAAAAGATTTAAAATTATTTATGCATGCGTGTGCATGCACACACACACATGCACAGAACTTCTTGTCTGTGATTATTTACAGAAGAGCTGTGATCTGCATCTTTTTTGGTGTGCATTAGCTAAAGAGAATTCTACTAGTTTTAGAAAAATTGTAACTCAGAAAAGGCAGAAGTCTTGCACAAATAAGCATCAGCAATGAACTGGTAATAATCAGGTATAATTTGCGCAGTTACCATTTTAAAATGGGAAAATAAAGACATAAATGACTGTAGAAGAACGTTAAAGGACTTTTTCTTAATGTCCTAGGTCTGTCTTTGCTTTTTAACAAAGGATTTTTTTTATCAGTTAGTCTCTGAATATATTACTTTTCAGTCAGAAAACAGAACTCTTGATACAATTAAAAAGTGTCTTTTAGCTTCTTTAGTATCCTGTTCAAGTCAGTATATGCAAGGAGATTTGAGTTTGTTTCTAGTAAATTTGATCTGGAGATGCAGATTTTCTAGTCACGTATGTTATTATGGCATTATGTCACCTGTTGACTCTTTCCCCCTCAGTACTATTTGCTAAAGGTTTGCAGATAACGTGTTTATTTATCATATACTCCTCCAAGGATATTGCAGGACAGTAAATGTAAGCTACTGCTGTGTGTTTACATGTGGCAGAGCCTGACCCGGTGCTCCAAGAGGATGAAGTTTTGAGGATTCTAGTGGAGGAAGGATTTGGGGCTGCCAGAGTCAAGCCCAAAGAGAAGCAGTGCGGAGCAGTGAGCTGGGAAGACCAAGCAGGGCAAGTACCACCTTTGAAGGAGTAGCAGCTGAGTGCGGGGTCTGAGTTGAGGACTGGAGAAGGGATGAGAGCTGCCAAATTTAGCAAAGAGAAGCAATCCTGTCTAGGTTCACTACTATTTTGAGTAAAAAGAATTATTGCTATTTAGTTTTAGGAGAAATGAGGCAGGTATAAATTATTTTAGGGGTCAAAACAGAAGAGAATTATTCAAACTGAATGTGATACCATGTATAATCTCTGTACTTAAGTCAGCTCCCAATTTCCTACTCTTAGATTTTAGAATTTATTTAATTTAGTTGCACTTTTTTCAAGGTTAAAAAAAAAAAACCTCAGAGAAAACCATTTTTTAAATTGTGAAATAATGTAGGGAAAAGGATTTCTAGGTCTTTGTCTTTTAGTGGCTTTTCTCGTGGGGAGAGTCTTGAGTACAGTGCAGAGCAGATAGTGTTTCATGTGATAAAGGGTACTGCATAGACTTCTGTTTTGGTTTCTTCTGGCGGTTTTTTTTTTTTTTTTTGGAGAAAGTAGCCTTGGCAACATAAATTATTTTGACAAACAAATTGAGGAAGTTGAAAAAAAGGTGTAGCTAAACTTCTGTAGTAGGAAGGAAAGCAGACTAAATCATTTCCCCCCCCCCCGCCCCTCCTTACTTCCCCCAAAATGGAAATGGATCAGTTGTTTCCGAGGTATATCAAAGATGTCTACTCTGACAGTAATGCACCTGAATTTTTAGGCTGGCCATATGTATAAATACGTGATAAGTTCAGATGATAAAAGACTTTAACCCTTTGAGACTTTATTAAGTATCGGCATAATTCATGCTCTTTCAACCAAGAGAAATGCTCTGTAAATTAACTCTCTATGCTATTTGGGGAATGCTTTCAACACTGTGAGGTGGTCTATCTATCTCATTGTCCTGACCCACCAACCCCTTGAAAGACAGTATATTAGGAACAGTTCTGTCCAGAGCTGCTGCTGTTGGGAACAGCTACCAATAAGGAAAAAGAGAAAGCCAAGAGGTGGTGGGTCTAAGTGGGAAGTAGGATGAGAAGGCTGGAGAGAAGGTGGACAGGATTTCATTGTGGTAAGTATCTGGATGCGCAGGTCTCCTCTGTGTCGTTTGGAGATATTCCCACTTTTTATCTTTCTTCTGAACTGTGCTGGGCTCAGAATTTCAGCCAGGCTTTCAGAGAGCTCACAGGATGATCTTGGCTCCCTTGCAGTACTAAAGCAGCTTGGGGATTGACTGTGGATAGATGTCATTCAAGGGACATCTGGCTGCAATAGGACCCTTTCCTTTTTTAAGGACCAGTCTGGATAGAAGTTATGAGTTAGCTGGGCTGGACCACTTGGCCTGCGTGCGGAGAAGGCTGCTGCTCAGTGCCTTGACTCCAGCCTGGGAGTGGAGCTGCAAGGAGATCCCCCAGCTGCCTCCTTGCCCTGCTT
Source organism: Struthio camelus (assembly GCF_040807025.1). Taxonomy (NCBI): domain Eukaryota; kingdom Metazoa; phylum Chordata; class Aves; order Struthioniformes; family Struthionidae; genus Struthio; species Struthio camelus. Next base: position 64,741,590 of record NC_090982.1, on the reverse strand, counting down.
CGGATTCCTTGTTTGGAGAGCAGCAGCTGTCATGGGGCACCACACTGGCTCCCAGACTGGCAGAGCAAGTGTCATCTATGTCTGGGCCTGAGCGTCATAGCCTATGAGAGAGCACTCTGGTCTGACACAAAGTTGAAGCTCTGGAAAGAGCAGCAGTGAATAACACATAGCGTGGTGCCAACAAACCTTGCTCCTTTTCTTTCCTGGCTTCCCCTAAGCTACTAACAAGAAGCAAGGAGCCAGAGTAAGAAGCATCCTGCACTCAGCCTAGGTTGAGGATGACCATGACAACCTCATGAGAAGTGTCTGGCCATATCCCCTTATCCCAGTACCAGGAACTTGTAGTCTAGAGCCAAAATCTAAAGTGACCTGAGTTAATATGAAATTGTCGGAGATGGCCAAGAGCGTAGGGAGGCCTGTGTTCTTGAACTGCCTCTCTGTGCTGCAGCTGCGATAGACATGCGTTCCAGTAAATAGGGTATTTCCTATCTTGTGCAAATGACGTTTGCGGGGTTATCAACTATGCAAATCAAAGCACTGCTTTATGTTGCTAGCATCTCCGAACTGTGAACTCTGCCATTCATCACACCTGTGAAGATCAAACTTTTTTTTAAGGTAGTACTCAACCCAGTACTATGGCTCCCAGTTATTTTTTTGTGATGTATTTTGTGTCTTTTTTGTATCTCCGGAATTACGTAGTATAATTATAATCATACTTAGGAATGAGTTAGGCCAGCGCTGTGTATTTTTTCCACTACTTCTGGTAGCTGAAAGTACATCCTATTATTTATCTTTTTATTTTGAAAGAAATATTATTGCGTTGTGGAATTAAGTTAGCTGACTATCTCAGTATGATAGCCAACGTGCTGTTCACCTAATAACTTGGTTTATATTCCTTCCCAGAACACAAATAAGATTAAGAAAGAAATTCAAGAAGCAATAGGATTTAAATGATCCCATCAGTGTGTTCTCAATAGGTTGTATGATACAAAGTTGCGAAAATTGCGTTTTGTGGATGATGAACTAGAATTGTGCAGTGGAGTGGTTTATGATCCTGAGTATTCTTTTACCTGCTCTTCACTGTCTGCCCACTTTGCATGCATTACAGACTTTTATCTTGTGTGCAGCTATTTTATGAATATTGTGCAACTGTGGAGTTGATAGTTAGCTTAGTAGTCTGTTTTATGTTACATAATTAAATATTTATCTCTGTAATACTTAAGTCCTGAGCTAGATTTTTAGAAGTAGGAAGGACCAGAACAGAATAGAAGTATCCCATATTAGTTATTTAGGAGAAACCTCGATCTCTTGTAACATCCTAACGGTTTTCTGCTGTATGAGGAGAATAAAAATTTGGCCAAAATTATGTATAGCAAAAATGAGAGCAGTCCCTGAAGTTTAATATATATTGAACATAGATTTAACAGTCACAGTTGCTGAGGCATAATAAAGGCTCTTTTTGTTTGTTTAACAAATCTCCATCCCACTGGACAGGTGGAAATTGAGAGGCTTTCTAAAGCATTGCATTACAGAGGACTGTCTTAGTTCTGAGCAGCAGAGATGTCTTGGCAGATGTTTTTGCAAAGGATCTCTCCCCCCTTCCCCCCCCCCCCCAACCTCGTATTGCTGAGGAAGGACAGAGCTCTGGTGACATGCTGGCAGCTACTAAGCAGCCAAAAGGTCAGGGAAAAGGGGATTGAACACAAATGTGTCAGTACCTAGAGGGGACCCTTCACTTACTATCCAAGTTCACCAGGGCAATAGCCAAAACTGAAACACTTGCAATTGTGTTTCAAAGTTCAGGGCAAACGCTGCCAAGCAAACCCTGCAAGCAGCTGCATACTTGTTGTCGTTGTTGTGTTTGTTATATTTTGACAGCACTCTTCTCCTAACATGAAAGTTGACCTCCTTTAAATTGATCAAACCTTCAAATATAGAAAGGAACAACCTGAATATTTGCATTATAGTAGTTCAGAAGTCCGTAGAATTCCAAGACTGTTTACTTCAGCTCATTAACGATTGATTTGGAATAATTCTTTACAGTGATCAAGATCTATAATAAATACAATGTTTTGCTATATGTATATGTATAATTTTATATATGCATGTGCACACAATTTTGGAAAGTATTTTTGCAGACATGCAGTCTAATGAAGATAACGCTACATCATCCGTGATCGGTATGAGTTTGGAATGCTGAAAGCCCTTAAAAAGAACAAAATGAAAATTCTGAGTTCCTCTTAGAAGTATATTTAATCCACGTTTGGACATTTGGCATGTTTCTCAGAATGATTATAGCACCTTGCAAATTCACCTACTTTAGTCTTTGCATTAGGAAATGCCTTTTGAAATTGTGAACGTTTGCTTCCTTACTCTACAGCATCTCTTAGCTTTGGGGTGGAACAGCGCAACAACAAACAGCACTGAATGAAGTTTGTAGATTTTGCTTAGGTAACCTTAATTCCATGGTATTCACAGAGGAGCAGTCTTGGTTAATTTTCTTTCTTTCAGAAAGTGATTGAAGTATGAAGCTACCATTAACTTCAGGCCACGTGCTTCTCTGACCTTTTAAATTAAGAGATGCTTCATCAAATATATCCTTAAAAGATCCTCTTTGACAAGGATGCTACTGTAGCATCATACTAACAGGCAGCGTGCATCATCTCTCATTGCAGCTGGTTTTTACATTCTCTCCTGGCAATTTATGTCCCATATATACCTGCAAGATAGTGTCCCACAGAAGTTGCAAGGGTTCTGGAGAGCTTAGAAATACTCACCAAACTGCTTTTTAATGCAAAAGGTTTTAAAAGGGGGAGGGGGACACAACCCTTCCCCCCCCCCCCCAGTAAATTCCTCATTTTGTGTGTTAAGAAGTTGATTGCTCCATACCTAGCTTTGACAGACAGTATTTGAAATAGTTTAAAAATTTTGTTTTTTAAGTCGATGCCGTTGGCTCTTCAGTGTTACTATTCATGAAGATAATAAATAACTGTGGAGTCATAGGTTAGGTGGCTTCATAACAACTTAGATATAACTGAAATATAACTTAAATTAAACTTTCCTGTATAAACAAAGTGGCCACATCTCATGTCCTGCTATGGACAGCATGTTCCTCCTGAGGTATCTTTCAGCTATGCAATTTTAACACTACAGATATTGTAACTATCTTTTCTATCCCTAGAGCCTTTACTGTAGTGTTGACCTTGCACTGTTAGTCTCTCTTATGTCTACATGGACAGGCTTTGCATTCTGGATACTGCAGCGGCTTAGTTTCTGTACACTTATGTTAGCAAATAAAAGATTTTGTTTGCAGTCTTTATTAAAATAGGATGGGTCCCCTTTTAATCTTTACCTTCAGCTAGGTCAATACATCACGCTGATAAAATTAAGAAGCCACGTTGCAAAATAGTGCTGTGCTCAGCACATCCCATGAAAGGTGGTGAACTGTCATAATAGCTTACAGCCCAAATCCGTCTTCATTGCAAGTGTTAAGGATAATTAAGGATATTGAAATGATTATGAATGATTAAAAGAGATGCTGGGTTTCCTATGAAATGGCAAGTGGTAACCTCTGTCAATATATCCTTCTTTCTCCACTTTTTTTTTTTTTTAAAGCAATTAACCTTTTTTGCCAGTAATTTGCTCACGCGTTAGCACTTCTTTTGAGGAAGAAACTTGCATGCTAGTGCATACCTCTCACTATTATAGCTGTTTCTTGATTACACTTTCATTACTACCCTCTGTCCTGAGCATATGACTAGAAAAGCTAGGCTTCTGCTGCAACTTTCTATTCTGTTTAGCATTTCCAAGAGCTTGTGGAGCCCTTTCTTAACGGTCGTACTAGCATTTTTGTCTTGTGCGTTAATGTAGCATTTCCCATCGTGTTTCTGCCCAAATGGCTTTTGCCCATTATTGGAAGAATTGTAGCTATTTAAGCGTAACTAAGTTTCACGTGACTTGAATTGCATCTTTTGGCAGCTGCAGTTCACCCTTGCTTTATGAGATTAGCATGGTTCACTACAAAGCACTTTTTATGTAGCCTCCTCTGTTACAGCATGCAGTACGTCTCACGGGAAGTGCTGCTCATCTGTTAGGCTTCCAGGAGGAGTGACTGAGTGAGAGGGTATTACGTTGGTCCTGGTCCCGGGGCAGGGACGAGCGAGGAATTCCCCACCGGTGAGAAGCCGTGAGAAGGGAACTAGAGAGGCGGGAGAGGGAGGAGCAGAGTGTGTGGGCAGGAGCGGCGGGGACGGTGAGAGCAGGAGGTGAGGCAGAGCCAGGCTGTGAAGAATTTGCAAACCAAATAGAAAATTGTGAACTGGATTGTAGGCTCAGGACTAGTGATTGTAATCTGGATAACCTGCTAATATGACGTAATGTGAACTACATCAATACTTTCAGATAGGTAGAGCTTCAGGAATGCCACTTGTAAGTTACAGGCCACAGACCAAAGTCCAGAGAGCATTTTCCTGGGAAGGAAAAGAGGACAAAGGGCAAAAAAATTAAAGTTCATAATCTGTTAAAGTTTTGTTAAGTTTAATAAGTATCATTGAATATGACTGAGAAATAGTTTACATTATTTTGGCCTTTCCCACTCTAGTCATCGTCTTGGAAAAAGATTGTTTCTTTTTCCTTTTTTCACTGCTCTAAACCGTGGGTCACATCTGCCTGGCTTGCTGATCTCTTTTCTCTGACGTGCGACTGGATCAGGACCTGAAATCCAAGGCTTAGGGAACTGCGTTTTGAAGGTGTAGTTCTCCGTGATTTACCGAGGCTTATGTTTCCCAATGTGACAAAGTCTGCAGATTGCTCCTGCGCTGCTCTAACTTCGCTGCAGACAAAGAAGCTTTCTTTCAGGGCTGCCTCTTATCCAGTGGTTTATCGTGTCAGATTTGGATGGGAGAACAATAGTTGTTCTATGAAAGCAGCAGAAGGGAGAAGGTGCTGATGTCTACAGAGATGTGGGATAAATGATTTTGTCTGCAGAAGGACTTTAACTTTTGAGATTTTGTTGTGTTCTGAAGATGGATGTTTCAAGACTAAATACAGTTTAGTTAGCGACCCTTTGCTACCTCCTTTTGCTTCCCATCTGTGCTGTTCTGGCAGCTTAGATCATCTTTCAAGATTCACTGAAGATTTTTTTTCACCCGTAAAGAGTCTCTTCTATAATAGCATTAATCTGGGAAAGGAGGTGTGTTTCATAGGTGTTGCAGGATAGTTAATATCATTTCAGGCCTTTCATGAAATAGAGTTAAAAAAACCAAAATTACTGCAAGAGCTGTAGGATGAATTTACCCTTTCATGCGGTAATTTGCATCTTACCTTACTAGTAGGACAATTAGAGGATACTTTATATTTTTGATCTTATTTATACAGCTGCAGCCATATCTGAGAAAATAGCAAAGATTTTTTTGAAATGACGATTGGGGGGGGGGGGGGAACCTGATTGCCCCCTCCCATTATCTAAGGCACTGATACACATGATAATGCCGTCTTAGTCCTAAGAAATTATTTTTAAAAGTACAAAAACCAAGATGATTTGAATTAGAAACGTTTGATAACGATGTGTGAAAGGTATTGCACTAATTTCATCCGAAGAATATGAAGTTTGAATTTTAATGCAAAGGTGAATACAAGGCAATCATTTATATAGGAAATTCTGGCAAGACTGGTAAAGCTATCAGTTTCTGAATTTAAGAGTAATTGATATTGAGAGACATGTATCTGGAATTGTCTTTGTAACGGAACGAATGCAGTGTCCACTGGGTCTAGAATTTGATGAAAGAAAAGAAATGTATGTTTGGTTAGAAAAGGAGAATCATCCACTATCTCTGACACTTCTGTTGCTGGGAACAGTTCATGGATTCGATTCTTAAAATGTATGCTATCCTTGTCACCGGAAATGGGAAGAAGATCCTTTAGATTCTTAGTTTTGTCCATGCAAAGCTGCTTAATGCTACACAATGGGGTGGCGTAACACCAGGCTGCAGCGCAGAAGATATAGTGAGGTTATCAAGCCGACATGGGAAGATGCAATCTGCCAGGTCCTTTAGCGAAAATTTAACGAATAACGAGAAAGTCTATTGGATTCAGTTTTGGATTGGAGAACAGCACATGAACAGCTACTCAAATTTTATCAGATAAACTGAGGCTTGTTACAGCGTGATATGAGAAAAGTTTCCGAGAATGCATGACATTGCATGAAGCCAAAAGGAATAATTTGGACCATGCCTAAAACATAAAAGAAGAATTCAATATGGCTCCCCAGCTGCATAAAAACTGGAGATGGGATGAAACAATATCATTTTGAAGTTTCAGTCTTACGAAATATGGAATATTTGTTCAACTTAACGTCATTTAAAAAGTAGATTAAATGCTGAGTACATTAAAAATACTTCTACTAAGCCCAGTTTGACCTAAACAGATTCCTAAAAACATAAATTTTATAGAGGGGTGTGTGTGTGTGTGTATTTCACATTTACAAAATTTTCCCATTTTAGCTTACAAATAGCATTGAATCCCCTCACTTAAATAAGTTTTGTTTGGCTTTTCCTTCCCCTGTGTTTTAAATGTGAATCTTTTGATTGTATCTTGCTTTCTTTTGTTACATAGGTTTGTAGTAATGATACTTGTATACTTACAAGTTAACTCAGTTTAATTGACTATAATAGTAAGCGATACAGCAGATCATTATATAATTCATGCAAATGAACCTTGCGTTAACTCAGTAAACAGTTGAGAACGGCGCTCTTGCTGCTTGGCAGCAGATTTTTCAGGACGACTCTGGTCTCAGACCTTTTTTGCAATATAATTGCAAATATATTTTATACTGCTTTAATAGTGCAAAGATACTGTCTTTCACTGCTCTCCTCCTCCCCGATTCCTTATTTTCAGTAATACTTCAATGTACTTTAGAATCTGTTTTATTTAATCTGTTGTTGCTGTTAGTCTCCATCCACCCTTTTGCGTTTTATTCAACTAGTACAATATCAAAACTGATCAGTCTTGCTTTCTGGCTATTACATAGGGATTGTAATGTTACAAAGTTGATCCTCAGAGAGACATTCAACTATGATCCAAATTGGCTTCTATTGGAATTTACTGTATCAATGGGAATTTTTTTGATGTGAATATTTTTCCCTGTTAGTGGTTTTGAGTTTTATTCTAAAGCTTTGCAGACAATTTCTGATTGCAATCCTTTACGTATGCACCGAAGTTTATGCACAATTACAATCTCTTTGACTTCAAGATACTATTTAACTTGTGCACGAATGTTTGCAAAGTTGCGGGGGTTGTGTTTGTGAGAATATTGGTTATAATTGAAAGAGAAAAGAAAAGCACCTCTGCCAGCAAATACTTAAAAATGCTAAGGTATATTTAAGAAAAATGTCACTTTTTAAATAATAAATTGCTATTTATGCTGCCTAATGGTCTTGTGATATGGAAAATTAGTGGCTTTGCAGTGACAAATATATAAGTAAAAAAAAAAAAAATTCATTCATCTTCTTAGGCATCATCTGTTCCATTGAGAAAGGCACAGATGTGAAACTTATCTCAATAATTAGATTTATAATTATTGTGTCATTTTCAGGTTGATAAATCATTGCTTTTCATGGCATGCCACTTGGAGCTACAGTTCATGTAACACAAACAGGTTTAATCATTGAATGGTGATTCTAAACTGAGACTTTTTCAGATTATGCTTGTATATTTTTATACGTTATAAGAAGGAAGCGTATGGCAGAGAAACAAGCTGTGGACAAAGAAGAACGTTTTGTAAATGACTCTGCAGAAGTATGCTGATCTTTGCACAGAGCAGTAAATGTGCAAACCTGAAAATTATCTGTTGTGTGTTTGCTGTGGAAACTTCTGTCTTTGCCATTATCCACTGTGATCCTAGGCTTCCTGGGCACATGCCACTCCTAAAACAGTAGCCTCACTCTTTAAAAGGAGATTGGGAAGTGAAGGAACAAAGTGGCCACAAGTCAAAATGTCTGTATGCAGTACATGCTGTATTTCTGATGCTAATGTCTTTTTTTTTTTCCTTATCTTTTTGCCCACAGTTGTAGAACAAGCAACAGGAAGAGTTTGATGGGCAATGGCCAGTCTCCAGCTCTGCCTCGACCTCACTCGCCTCTCTCAGCTCATGCAGGTGATTCATTTTGATCTATCCTACAGCCAATATTATTAAATTTTTGTTAATCTCTATATGAGGAGAAGAAAATAGCCAAATTCTCTACTGCACTGCTTGTGTTTCCATTGTTTGTAATAGCAAAAACATGCATATCACTGCTGTGTAAAATCCAAATCTCTGGCCAATTTAAACCCGTAAACCCTAGATTCTAGTGAGAAGCAGTCTAGAAATATCTAGCAGATCACAGCTATTTTTCCTCCTTGTGTTCTGACAAATTCTGATTTCCTCCCCCCGCTTTCTTCCCTGGGCCCAGCAAAATTTGAAAAGTATATAGAATAGTTTGTGGTAGCATGGTAAGGGTAGTAGGGCCAGTGAATAGAGCATTGCATTCCATTCCTAGTGCTGTTGCTCCCTAGGATGTTTGATGTTAGGCAAGTTGCTGGAAACTTCTGTGCTTTGATTTCCACAACAATAAATTGGTGATCATTTTGTTTAATTTATAAAGCATTTTGAAATTGAATGGACATCCAGAAAAAAGAGATTTTCTGGATACAATTGTTGATGTTCATTTTGAAAAGGAACATTTTTAGTATATCAAAACATACTTCATCCAACATTTTTCTCTTAGTTTTCTGGGCGTTGGCTGTAATTACATGCCAAAATTAAAGCCCTACATCAATACGTGTGTAGGCAATGACACTGAATACACTGCAGAACTGCTCTCAGATAGATGGTGAAAGAAAAGGTGTGGAATTTCCGCTGCATCTGCAGTTTTCTCATGGAAGCAATATTATAAGAGAAAGGTGGTGGTTCTCTGTGAGCAGCAGGTTAGCGCAGAGCCAGGAACTTGGAAGAGATCACAAAGAGTAGTGAGGAGTTGAAGGCAGCATTTTTTTTATTATTAATTTATTTTAAGGGGGGAAAAAAAAAAGGAAAACATCTGTGGTAGAGATTATGTAAAACTTAAAAACGAAATGTTGGAATGTTTGAAGGAAGGAGGGGATTCCTCCCACCCCGCAAATCACCAGAGATGATCTGTCATGGCCATAGCAGGAGACTTTGGTTGTCCTGTGCTGCCACGATGAGAGCGGTAGCAGCTCCTGCTGTGCAAGTTAGCGTGTCCATGACTCTGACTGTGCCAGAGTTTGGAAACTGGTGGCTTAGATCAGCTCTCCACAGCAGACTTCAAAAGTCTTGAGTGAGCAACACATGACCTGTGGGTCTGAATACAAATTTTTGAACTTTAGAAAGGCCAAAGAATTCCTGTTTGGCAGGAATGATGCCTTCAGCGAGTTGCTTCATCTCAAACCGTAAAAGGGGAATAATAATGCTGATGTCATAAAGCTGTTGACAAGCTGCAATGTGGAAAAAGGATAGTATAAGGATTAAGATAGGTCAAGTGTAGCTATTCTTTTCCTTAAACTGAGCAGTACGTGCTGTGTATTCAAAAACTTACTGTGCAAGCTTGGCAACTTCTGTGGTTACCCAGGATACACTAGATTCTCTGATATGTTCTCCCAAGATACGCATGCCAAATGCTCCAGCAGTGCTGGGAAGTCCTGGTGCTGAGGATTTGCATGTATACATCTTTGTTACTAGTTTACCTCTACATGTAGTTATTTACGGTAAACACTCCCACAGCCATTGACTCCTAACTTAGCTGGCTAGTGTGCCTAGACTAGGCTCCCAAAGGCGCAGTTTGAAGTTAGAGCATGCTGACAAGCACTCTTGAAAGGGTTTCTTCTTTCTCTAGTGATTGATTAGATACTGCCTAGACTTGACTTGCTAGCCAAGATAAATTCCTGAAATTTAGGCAGTGCGAATGTGGTCCTAACAAAAGCAAATAACGATGCAGATTTTTTGGTTAAAAGCACGGAGAAGCTACATTAGTGCAAATTTTCATCTTCTACAACTTCTACGACTACAGCGGGAGCTGAGAGTGCTGAGGGTTTAACGTGCGTAAATCCCTGGTAGCCTAGGTCTTACGAGAGGGTGTGGATTTTTAGCCAAGGCGCCATCTTGTGCTGCCAGAGCCACCAGGTCTTACCTACACTGGCAGACAGCTCTGCTTCCTGCTCTTCCTTGCAGTTAAGTGCAGCAGAGAGAGACCTGGCTAAGGGACAGCATGTTCAGTTGAGCCTGCTGGATTTATTCCTCCTGGTGTTCCTTGGCTGGGAGGGATTACTCTCAAGTCAGAGAGGCTTCCTTGACTCCACCAAGAGAACCTGGTTTATGTGCTGTCCAGCCAGATCATTTTAAGGTTTTTTTGTTGTTGTTGTTTTGTTTTTGCTTTTAACTGCTTCTGCAAAGTAGTTGGAAGACAGGAAGATTCTAGTGAAAAAGTTCCCTACATCAGAACGCTATTTTTTTTGCACCGCATACCAATCAGTCTCTAAATCTTCTTTGCTATAAACAAAAACACACATTGACTTGGCTATTTTCCCCTTAGAGTCCCTCATTTTTTCAGTCCTTCTAGCAGGACCACGGACAGTATACTCCAACTCTCAGAGGAACTAAGGATTTCCCTCTTTAACATCTTCACATCTTTCTTATTAATGGTTGCAGTTAGAGGAGGAAACAACAGAAACAGAGAAGGGAAAAAGAAACAAAATAGTTTCCAATCCTAGAGGAAGATGGGCAAGCTAAATATGCAGCAAAAGATCAGTGCTGACGTTCACTGGAAACAGTTTTATTCAGTAAGCTATCCTCAGCCGAAGTGTGATAATTGCGTACATATTTGGGAAATTTATCATAGCGATATTATGCAGAGTACAGGGGATGTTGGAGAGATCCTGCTCTAGAACAGATTTTTGTACTTGTATTGTCAGAGCTCAGTTTTGTGCCAGAAACCTTCCCAGGCTGGTGCAGCTATCACTGGAGAGAGCCTGCCATTCCCCTTGCTGAAAATACAGAAGGTTCCATTAGATGCACTCATTTCACTAGGTTAACTAGGTTCTTGGCTTGATGCATGTCCCATCTTGGCCTCGGCTGCAGTTCCTTACCCCTTTATTTTAGACTGTTTTAATTGAAAGGAACCAAGGTAGTCTGTGAGACTCTCTAAAATTCACCTGGGGTCAATTCTATTAATCATCATCTTGGGAGCTCTTCAGTGTTTTCCTGTGCCTTTCTTGCGTAGTCTAACAAAATTGTTTCCATTAGTTTAGAATTTAGTGCCTCAGAGGTATCCGAACTCAGTTTTTTCATCCATTGTGAGGACACTCTTTGATCCATTGACAGCCTATTCCCTTTTACATCACTGTATTGCCCTTGTTAGGAGAAAAGGCAAGATCCAGGCACTTACTGCATCATCTTTGCTTATGTCCCATCCCTGAGCCGAGTTTCATTTGGACCCCAAGTTTAAGCTGCCTGCTTTTTTTCCCTAAGACCTCGCATCTCCAAAGGCAAAGGAAATGCTGCACACATCCTCTGTGTCAACGGAAGCAAGGTGCGTGAAGGCATGTTATGAATCTAACAAGGTAGAGCTCTGTTAATCACAGCACACTGCATCAGCACTCATGACAATCTCCGTGGCTTTACTCAAGAATGTTTTCATCTTTGATGTCTAGTAATCATTTAGAAGTCTGGTTGCATCTTCAGAAATAATGTGCCATTACTTCAGACCTGCTGAAGAACTAATCAGCTTATTCCTAGGTTATCATAACAATGTGGGTTGTGACTGGAATTGTCCAAAACTAGAATTGGATGTGAGCAATATTGCTCAACTGCAGAAGAGGAGCTTGCTTGAGCCCAATCAGAGTTCTTCGAGGTGCGTGTTCCAGGTGTGCATTTAACACCCACGCTCTTCCTTGTAGTCCTGTTTTTCTCACAGATTGAGACTGACTTGAAGGCACAGTGTGACCTCTAGTTCAAGTAGAGGGGAAACGTTTGAGGAGGACCAGTGGCCCAAACTTAGGATGGTGCTGATTGCCCCGTATGAAAAAGGCACATAGGGATCACAGTGAGCTTTGTTACTGAGGAGTTGCTTCTTTTTTCAGCAGCTCCCAAATAATGCTTGTTGGTGCTACAGAGTTCCTTTGTATTGACTACTTTTGATTTGGTCCAAGTTTGTGCTTGCCCCCCCACCCCAGGATCTTCTCTCTCCCATTTTTATTTACTCTGAGCATAGTGCAAGCTTGCTCCCACAAAGGAATTGGCTTTAATCTTTAGAAATGCTAGCTGAATTGGACAAACACTGAATTTTTAAGATAGGTATAAGAAGTTTTTGTAATTAATAGCCTGTCTTAGTCGTTCTCACGTTCCTGTGGTAGGATGGGGAGAGAACAAGTGAGGTAGCACCATGCTGATGAAGCAAATACATTGTTCAGAGTGCAAGCAATGCATGAGCAGCAGGAGTGAAAGGAGAGACAGATTCATTTGTAAGCAACAGAAGACAGTGAAGGCTTATTATGGGCTATAATAAAAAGTTATCAGATTAGTAAGTAGTACAAAGCTTGAGAGAGTGCAAAGAAGTTTGAGGCCTAAGCCTGAGGGTTGAAAAAGGGAGAGGCAAAAGATAACATATACAACAAATGTTTCTCCGTCAGATACATTTCGTACTAATGCATTAAATTTAGTAATGCCCTTTTAATCTGTGCAGGACCTGAAACTAGATACACAGATAATTCATGTTAGTGGAAGGCCAGCTTTTAGTTTGCAGCCAGTGTCTCGCACTGTGCCTTATGCATACCTGTAAAGGTCATTAAAAACTTCAAGAACAATCTCGGCTTTTAAAATCTTTGTCTTTCATATGAAGATAGAGAACAAATATTTCATTTCTTTCTTTCAAATATTTCAGTGTCATTTCTTTGGTTTCAAACCTTTGTTGTTCTTAACAGCTGTCTTGAGTTAGTTTGAACATCCTTAGCCTTCAATATCTCGGCTGGCAGCTGTTAAGCCTACTGAAAGATTCTTTTAATTTTTGCAGAGCTGTGGATACGTTCAGAGTTGTGGGAGGTGAAGGGCTGCAGCATCAGCTTGGACAGCATCTGGTGCTGTGGCCAATAATGGGCTTCTCCAGCTGAACACCTGCTGTGTTGTAGGCAGGTCTTGTGCACCACCCAGCCTGCAAAGTGAATGATTGTAATCTCAGCAAGTCAGGACACTCAGGTTTCCCCACCTCTGCAGTCACTGGAGCTTGTTACTGTGGATGATAGTGACCTTAATAATTAATAGTCACATGTGGTGCTGCTTAGCTGTAGCTGCTATAGGAAAAAGATCTATCTGTTAGGAAAAATGCCGTAAATATTATTTGTGTGCACCTTAGTAAAATGTTTTGTATGTACCATATGGTGTTACTGAGACAGGCACTGGGACAAGAATTGCAAGATAAGTAATAAATAGGTTAAAGGGGAGAGGACAGAAGTTGATGCTAAAAAGAAAAATACAAAGTAAGAGGTGAGATCATCAGTAGGGTCATCAGGTTTTGCTTTTGTGTCCAAACCTGTTCAGTCTTTTCGTAAGTAACACTCACAGCAAATTACTGTAGCTGATGTAATTTGGAAGGCATCCAGCATGGAGCAGCATTGGGAAACTGTGTTGAGGTGACTGAATGATCTTGAAGATTGTATTTAAAAAGTTTGAAAGCATTTTGCATAATGACATGCAAAATTTTGTACTTGTTGGGCCAGTAACAAAAATGTCTGCTGTCAGCTCTGGACTCATCAATTGGAAGGAATTTAGGGTGAGTGCGTGCGTTTTTGGATCAAATGATGTTTTCAAGGCCTGATGTAGTATAGCTGTGAAAATCGAATCCTCTCTGAAGATTCGTGAGCAAAGCCATTTTCAGTTGAGTCAGAAGATTTCATGCCACTGAATAATGTCCCAGTTAGATTTCATCTGAGATACTGCATACCAATTTGGTTGTACGTGCCCGCATGGGATCACATGAGGGGAAAGGCTAATATAATAGAACGTGAGAGCTTTTCATGTAAGAGCAAAAGACTGAGGTTTGTTTGGCCTAACAAAAGGAAGACTGAAAAGCTTGTGCTGTCATCTGAAAAAATCAGAGGTATTTTCTGCAAGGAGTGAAGAGACAAATACATGCTGGCCATGTGAGGGTTCCTGAAGGATCTTCCAGTAAGTGTGGCAGTGGTGAACAACCTGCTCCTGTTCTAGTCTCTTGGATTCGGTAAATTGATGAATGGGATTACATGATGTGTTTGCCTAAAGCAAGATTTCATGGCCAAGGAGGTCTTACCCCGACTCTGTAATCCTCTTTCTAAAGATGTTACTGATTTTTACTTTGAGGGTAGGCTTTTCCACTAGCCCTAAAAATTGTTCCATAATAAAGCTGCTCTCTTCATGCCCATGGTAGAGGAACAGTCACGAATAGTGCATTTCACAGGGTGAAATATAGGAGTGCTAAAAGTCAAAGATAAGAAGATGGGGCTCTGAATCTGTTTTTAAACGATAACTGATGTTTACAGAAAAGAAGATAATACAGTATTTCAGTTATTCTGACTGCTGTTGCACGTAGAATAATAAAAATTGTTTTTCTGAAATCTGACTTTTCGCTCTGTCCAAGAGTGAGATTGAGTAAAACCATTCTACCAGTTTCAGAGGATGTGTTGTTATTTAAGGAATAATTTAGAGAGGGAAGAATACTCTGGTAAGTTGCATCCAGATTCAGCTGACTTTTAAATAATATGATATCAAAACATAACACTGCCAGTATTTTATTTCTGTAAGTAGTGATCAGAACATACAAAGATGCCACTGTTCCTGGGATGCCCGTTCTCCGTGTTTTTATGTATGTAGTTTGTGTGGTGTCCTTTTTGTTGTCCCTACTGTGTGCTAGTTTGTTGGACTTTGGTAATTGTGCTGTGTCTTATCAGTGGAAATCTCGGATTTCCTTTGGACATAGGTTGGAATTTTAATTCCAGCTCAGATAAATGAGAATAACGTAGACATCGATGTAGAATTCTGTTGAAGTTCTTCTACCCTTTCATGTCTAGCTAATATTAGTATCTCCTAGAAGCAAGTGCTACTGAGCATGCCAGGAGATTTCAGTGACCTCAAGGATGAGAGTTAGGGATCTCCTTGAAGCAAGCCAGCTGCTAACCATAGCAAAGCTATTTAGCAAAAAGTCTGGGTAGAGAAAGCCTGGCGAACAGATTAAAAGAGCTTGCAAATGTTCCTTGCTTTAGCTGCTGTGAAGCATAATTAATCCGGCTTTAGAAATAGCTTGATCTCCTCACCTCTGAGCAGGTCTCAGTGGAAAGCACCTACAGAAGTACTTGAAATGATCCTGATGCCCAGCTGTGCGTTCTGCTAACTTGCACAGTCTGTTATGGTATGAAAGTCAGACCTGTAACTGTTGGAGGTTTCATATGTGCTGTTCACTTCACATCATGGGTTCACCACCAGATAAACCAACCCAGAGGAATGTATGACCTGTGGATGTATTGTACTGCTGTGATGTTGATGTACTGTGATTCGTTTAAAAAGACCATCCAATAATGACACTAAGAGATCAAACTGGAGCTGACTTTGATCCATCAGGAGTTTGAGATAGCAATTATCATTAATTCTTATTCCGTCAGTACTATCAGAAAGTTTTCGCATCAGAAATTCTATTTTGTAAGTAGACAGCTATTAAAAATGCATTAATAGTATACAGTGAAAGTAACATAAGTATTTTTAAAAGACTTTAATACATTTTCCCTCTGTGGCAAAGACATAGGACTTCCTGAAGCTAATTACAAAACAGTCACACAATTTAATTAATCCAGGTATAATTTTTCTCAAAAATAGCTGCTTGCAACATGAGGCACCCCTTGTATTGTTACTAGGTAGAGTATTGTTCTGGTATGCTGACGGCCTGTTCCCTATGTTACTTCTTCCGGAGGATGATGGAGTTAATTATATACCTAATGCCTGACCACCAGTCAGGTTTACTTTATCTGGTCAGAAACATCAGCAAT
This sequence comes from Struthio camelus, assembly GCF_040807025.1. NCBI lineage: Eukaryota > Metazoa > Chordata > Aves > Struthioniformes > Struthionidae > Struthio > Struthio camelus. The sequence continues at coordinate 64,725,534 of NC_090982.1, read as the reverse complement.
AATCTCAGCAGCCTGGAGATGCCCAAGGGCTAAAACATACAACGGTTAGAAGATCCCTAAGAACAGCAGGGTTTGAGTGATAAGCAAGCACTGCACATATGGACAGAGAATTAACTGGCACTGGTTTTCATTTGAAAGTCTCTCAGGTATTGACTTGCAGATGGGTGGATGAATGCTGTGATGGATGAAGGTCACGTATAGGACTCTGCTTCTAACCTGTCTTGCTTTTCTGGAATACCACACCTTAAACCTGTAATGGCAGTAGTTACTTCTCCAGTCATGTGGAGTTTGGATTTTTCATTCTCTGTTTCCACGCTTGTCTGAGTTGTTGCTCAGACATCTAGATAAACTCGCAGGATTTACAAATCAGTTATCACTTATACAGCTTTACCAATTTGTTACTTTAAAAGTTTATTTTCTATTGAAAACAGTGCTTAAAAACTGATTTTTCCCTTTAACAGGAATTGATGCTCCTCCTGAGTAAGAGTTTGCTTCTACATGTTTTATCTGTAGTAAAGTGATCTTTGTTGCTTGTAGTGAGGTAGTTTGCAGCACTGTGTCTTGTTGAATCCACTGTAATGGTATAAAATTATTGTATTCTTTCACTATGTTTTTGCTTCCATGTAAAGGTTAAGCATATGTTCTGAATAAGTAACTGATGGACAATTAGGCATGCTGTTGAAGTGCAGTGAATAAGTACATCCATATATAACTTTTAAATAGCTATCAGTAGAAAGGAATTTCTAGACAAACCCCCACATGCTGATTTGTCAAATTAGTTCCTGTCAAAAGATGTTTATGTTCCACAGAATTTTTCTTTAAAACTAATTCTCTGCTCTTCTGCCAGTGTTTAAGGTAGCTTTTTTGTCTTTTTTCTCCTCTTTTCTCAATCCATGGCATGTTCCCAATTACAGCTCATTCTTTCTAGTGCAGTAGCTAGAGTTTGTGCCTGTGTTTTATCTGCTCACTGTTACAATTTTTTAAGCTTATCTTTATTAAATAAGATCTAGTAGAAGCAAAAGAAATCCAGTTAGCCGTTAAATTAAACAAACTGTTGCTCTCGGTAATTTGCTGTTTGCAGTTCAGACAGGACAAGAATAAATTGTGTTGGTTCCCAAATAAAGATTGAAATCTGTGCCACATGTGCAGCTTTAGATCCCCCCCGCAATCCCCTTCAGGGAGCACAAATCCTTGCCACCTTGAAATTATCTAGGCCCTCAGAAGTATCTGAAGAGTAATGAAGAAGTAGGTTCTTGGGGTGGGGAGAGGAGGGTTAGTTGAAAGAACATAATTCAGCTGTGATAGATAAATGGACAAAAAAGAGTCAGGAGTATTGGCCAGCTGAAGTGGAATCCTTCTCTCTTGGGGCCCTGGGATGAACAGATGCAAAAATGTGATTTCAGTGATTTAAAAAAAAAAAAAAAAATCTTCTGGCGAAAAACCCACACTTCTTCTATGTTTACTATCTAAATGGCTTCATGCTTATGCTTTCTTTCGTAAAATTAATGGGATCTGTTAAGGACAGCACTATGATATACACAGTGTTGATTTAAAAATTTGAGTAGAAATCAAGGCCACAGGAAGTCTTCAAGGAATGGCTCTATTGGACTAGCCTTTTCTTTTCACAAATAGATAGTAATTTTCTCCTAAAAGTTAAATATTCATTCTAAATGTATACATAGAAGCTCTATCTGTTGCTTAATTGTATTTGCAGTGTCGTTTATTTCCCCCCAAAGCCCCTTGCAATAAATACATTCTTTTTTTTCTTTAATTTGTTGTTATTGCAGTCTGTTCCTTATTTAAGGAAAGATTGGTTTTTAAACATGTGCAATAGCCTATGCTGCTTTGAAACAAATGCTTTTAGCTTTTGTTTTTTATACAGGTGTCACCTTTATTTCTTCTCTAGATACTGTAGTTCCTCTAATTACACCTGCTGAGCAGCAGAGGTGGCTGGAGAACCTCTCACCAGCTGCCCTCTTTCCCCACTGTCATTGGCCGGCAAGAGGACGAATGCTTTAATACAAAGAAGTAACAAACCCTGAAGTTAGGGCCGTTCACAGCGTGCTGTCACTTCTTACCACTTTGAGGGGGGGAGGGCCCTTTCCATGCCGTGGTCTAACGAAAAACGGGGAAATTTTTCATTCTGTGTGTTTTGCCTGCTTATTTGGAGTTCAGAGCTAATAATGATAATAAACAAAGGAAAAATTCACACTATAGCTCTTGAGCAAAATGTTACAGACCCTTCATGTAAGGCCTAAATCATGCTAATCAGGTTCTGGATTTTTTTAACTGCCAAATACTCGTGTGATTAAAAAAAAACCCCGTGTTTTCAACATTCAAAATATATTTCTTTCAAGCTAAAGTACTGTTTTTGTGAACTTTAATTACACTGAAAACGGAATTATAGACTGAATTAGAGAATCCAATCACTAAAATCAAATATAAATGAGAAATGGTTTGAAATAAGATTCTACTTCAGAGTTTTGGTTTTCTCAGAGTCCTTAAGAGGAGACTGGTTTCTAAGCTACCTGGAAATGCTAGGATGAGCGTGTCTGAATGGTATTTTCTTTTTTTCTAACATACTTGTGTCATCCCCTTCCCCCCCAAAACAGGAAACAGTCCTCAAGATAGCCCTAGAAACTTCTCTCCCAGTGCCTCAGCCCACTTTTCTTTTGCACGAAGGTAAGAATTTATTTGTAATAAGTAGCGTGCATTTTGCATGGAGGAAATGTTGTTGGACCTGCCAATACATAGCTATATCCGTCCAGTCAATCACTGAGAATGACGAACTCTAGCTCTGTTATCTAAACGCTCTTAAAACCTGTGTTGCAACAAAATTATGCTAGATGATGGGTACAATGCAATCATATTATTCTAAATTTAAAAAAGATTTTTTTGTTAATGGATATTTAATTGCATTGGATTGGATTCAGACTGTGTAAAAGTGGAGACGTTATCTTCTCATCTGTTGAAATTTGGAGAATTTTTAAGCCACGTACAGTGCGTGCCCCCCCCCCCCACACACACACACACACCCCTTTTCCCTGAGAGTTTAGGAGGTGCAGTCTGTCAGAGCCCCATCGCAGAACAGATGGAGCAGGAATTCCCGAGTTCTGTCCTGGTTTTACTGGCAGCAGCTCTGTTGTCACCATATATTTAACATCTGACCTTGACCTGCTTCACTATCTCTACAATTGAGTCAGTCATCTCTGTTGTAGAATAATTGTGCGGATTAATTAATATTGGTAGAATTTTTTGAAGATGGAAAGTGAATCTGAAGTGAGATATGAAGTGAATTATTATTATTATGAAAGGAACCATAACCCAAGCTGATAGTATGTCGTGGGAGACTGCCTATTCGTGCCAGTGTGGTTCTCTATCACTTAACGCTTTGTCAGCCTACCTCAAATCATATGTTCATTAACTCTAAGCCCGGGAGGGTAGGTAGATTTTGTATGTTGACTCAAGAGTCTATACACAGAAATTGAAATCGGAATGCTGTGACATTTTTTTTGTCTATTGCCCAATGCCAGGTATGTAGCTGTTGCATTCTCAGCTAGACAGCACTCACTAGTATAGCTTTATTCCTTTTATTTCATGAGTTTATTAAGTTGTACATACAAATCCTTACAAGTAGATGCAAGGAAATGGCTTTACTGTTTTTAAAAGCTGCAAAGGAGAGAAAGCTTTACTCCCGTATTCCTTTTATTCTTATCTGAATCAAATTCATCTATAGTATTAGGTCGTGTCAATCTTTCTGATAGCATATGATGTCACTTTTTTAAATCTACAGCTTAAAAAAAATGAGTATTTCTTATGACTCTGCTTTGCCTTGATAATATCTATGCAAAAGGAAAGATGCATCTTTTTAGATTATGTATCTTTGTGAACATATTTTTAGAAAGATTCATTAAGTCCTGAAATAGTTTATAATGGAAAAAGCAGATGTGAAGGACTGTGAACATTATTTAGAAAAACAACAGGCAGGAAGTAGTTTTCCTGTCCCACAAGTAAACAGAAAGTTGAAATCGTTATTCTTCTGTGAACCTTAAAATTCAAGAGGCAAAAATGAATTTACTTATCAGTGTTTCATTTTGACTTTGACCATTTTTAGAGTTTTCTAAGGGCATTGCAATGTTGTTAAGTTCAAAATGAAAAATTTTAAATAGTTTTAAATAAAATCTTTCTTTTAAAAGAATGCGGGCACAAGAAGTTTCTGTGACTTCAAAATATTTCACCGCTTGTGCGAGATTCAAGAAACTTCTTTAAACTAATTTCCTATGGAAACTTTTTGGTTTTTGTTTACAGCAAAAATATTTGATAGCACTGAGTTTAAAACAGTGTTAATATAAAATTGTCTTACCATTTTAGTATATGTGTCGTGGTTATCTTCACATAACCTGTAATGGGACACGCTTTCGTAGTAAAAGGGCGGCCTGTGTGTTTTTAGCAGCTGCTTTCAAACTTATGAGTTTATTCCTTTTCTATTTTGTAACGTTCAATGAAGGCACCAAGGAAGGGAAGGACAGCATGTGTGGGTGTATGCGTATATGATACGGTGTGTGGAAGGAGCAGAGGTGAGATGATATAAGGTGTATGAATAGTCCTCTTTCATCCACCCATCCCAGTCAGTGGGGACATCAGAAACCTGGGAAAGTATGAGGAAGGGAGGAGGGACAGACAGAAGCAATGGTTTGGAGGTGTCCCGTGGGAAAGGACTGCTTCCCGGGTAGCCATTTCACATCCGATGCAGCCCAAGCCAGGCAGCAGCAGAAGGGAGTTGCAGTGCTGCATCAGGCAGGTGCCTGACCCTCCGCCGCGCTGCCGGCCGTCGTTCCCCAGCTTCCTCTGCCGTAGCACGAGGGTCGGCTTTGCCAACCTGGCACTGTCGCGACAGTGCGGGGAGGTAGCCTGCGCTTCTGGTAGCGGCCACTTAGGCCTCTTCTGCCAACATGTAGGAGTCCAGCGTTTAGTGGCCCGTGCGTTGCACTTGCTATCCTTTTGTACGTTCTTATGGAGACGTTAGAAATTTTCTATCCTCTGCTTCCCGGATGCGTTCTGTGATATCCCCTTCCCATCTCCCCTGGCCCTTCTCACTGGGAATGGCTGTGTTGATGCAGGAACCCTGTTCAATCTAAATCATTTAGTAAGGAAGTATTTTCTGTCTCACAGCTGCAGAATATACAGGCCTCAGTCGTGTTTAAATACCTTCCAGGTTGTTTTTCTGTCATCTGTGGACAAACTTAGCTTGTGCAGCTGAGCCAAAAGGGAGAAAAAACTCTTTTTGAAATTATTCATTCGTCAGGAGGATGCTTAGTCACGCCTGGGGGAAGGAGAGCAAGGAAGGAGAGTTAATGGATTAAAACAAAAACAAAAACAAAAAAAACAGGAGAGACAGAGTTTTTTCCAGAGTTCAGTCTTTGGTACAGTCAGCAGTCCCTCTACCATATGCTCTCTTTATTTTATTTAGCGTATTCTTCTTAATGTGGAACAACAATAGTTTTATACTGTATTATGTCATTGACAAAATTTAGATATGGTTCTTGACCTCCTTTCTCTCAGGCTTTATTTCTTCAAAATCCTAGAGACTTGAGTTGCAACATGGATAGGTGGGAATAGGAAGTAAGGCCTTAGAATAAAGAGAAATATGAATTTTGTTGTTGTTGTTATCTTGAAGGGTGTGGAAGTCGCATCAAAAAGTTTACAATTTCTGATTTGGCACTACTTTAATTCTCCTTTATGTAATTATATTTCTCGAGCAAGATCAAATTTGAGATTTGATTTTTGTACCGACTGTAAAACAAAGCTGGAATGCTCTATTTCTTCTCCCCCGCTATCATATTGCCTATTAGTAAAAACAAATCCGTTTTTGTTATTGATATATGCATTATTTTGCATTTTTTTTCTTTAACATATTTCATACAATTGTACTCCAGTCATGGGCACCGAAATGACAGGTAAATGTTACCTCCTCAGGAATCCAAATACCAATCTCATAGTTGTTATTTTGATTTGTCTCTTTGAATATTTAAATTCCATGTTGTCTGTGTGTAGATCACCTGAAGTTATGAAAAATAGAAATTGTGTTGGGCTATGATTTTCTTTTTTTATCCTGAGAAGGCATGATTTTAGCAGAAAAATAGTTTTTCCTGATCTGCATACATCTTTTTAACAAGTTAAGGTTCTAACGTAACTATTCCAGTTACGTGACATTAGCTTGCTGGTTTGCTATTATGTTGTACTGATGTCACACTCTAGAGAAAAGCATTATCCTCATATTTCAAGCCAACTGTAGTGGTTATTCTGTGGTTTAGAGCATCGTGAATTGTGTTTGTTCCCAAGTTTTTAATTTGCTTCTCATTAATTTGCATCTGAAGGACCAGAGAGTTATGAAGACTCCCTGCGTCCATTTTTTTTAACACGCATTCGTGAGAGAGACGTTCTGTGGATCTGTTCATTTACTTTGTGGTTGTTTCATCTCATGGATTTTTTAACTAGGAAAAACAAAACATGCCCTAAAAATCCCTAAGTCTAAGTCATACTTGCTTAATGTTTGTTTATTGTGATCCCCTGTGAAAGTTTACTCTCTATTAAAAATCCTGTTTGTGTCATGCTTTTGGAATGCAGTTTTACACAATAACACTTTCACAGATGTTTCTGTGTAAGGATACTGCAGTGTGCATTTGACTAACTTCAGTTTCACAACAGGACTGATGGTCGCCGCTGGTCTTTGGCTTCCCTCCCTTCTTCTGGCTATGGTACAAACACACCGAGCTCTACTGTTTCTGTAAGTACCCGCTTTCTTGTGCGGTTAGATTTCTATTACAAGTTTTATCTTCTCAAATGTAGCTTGCTTCTTGCAAGAGAAGATAATGTAAGTTTTGTTACTGTTGATCGACTTGGAATCCACATTGAAAACATAACTCTTACATTCTAGAAGTGGAGAAAAACTTGAGGCAACGTATGCTTTGCTTAGAGATCTTCCTTCCTGGAAGGAAGTAGTGTTTAACTGCCCTCTCTTGATCTGTAGATCACTATGACGGGAGTCATATTGCCTTGTTTTTACCATCTAGAAGTTAAGCATCCAGTCTAAGTGAGGCTCCCTTAATAATAAAAGGGAAGAGAAAGCACCCCACAACATAATTCATCTGTCCTACCTTAGACTCATATCTTAAGATGGGATGAATTAGGCATTTGCAGTCTCTTGATGTGAGATGTTAGGGCACGATGTTAGATGAGATACTAGTTTTTTGGATGGCTGTAATTAGAAGAGAGGAATCCCTTAAGATACATAATAGGATAAATACAATAGTCTGTGTTGTTAGTTTTTTGCCTATTAGAGCAATCATTTTGTCTTAAAACTGATGTCATTTTGGGCTAACCTGCCACCCACCCCACCCGTGCATGCACCACCTGCATTATGAAGTGCATGATGGCAGTGGGTGAGATCCTGCTTACTTAGTAGCTAGGCAGCCAGAGAACTGTGAATCTGTACTTTTGCACGTCACGCACACCTTTGCTGGAGAGGAAGTATTGGGGCACGTTATAGTCTGGAACTAAGCAATCCCTCTTGATAGTCACACCTGCAAAACAGGGGAGATACAGCTGTGGACAAAGCCTGCTTCAGAAATGGCAAATAGTGGATATTTTGACACATACTGCATCTCCTGGAGCAGGGGAGTCATTGTAGGTCCAACTGTAACTCCTCAAAAACTGTTAGTTTTGTCTCTTTAGCCTTGATCTGTGCCTATAGGCTTGCATCTTTAGGAAAAGTGCTGTTTTATGCAAGGTACATAAGATTTTTGGAGACCTTGTGTATGATTTCTTTTTTTAAATGCTTCTTTTACAATTTAAGTCAGCCTTTTCTCCCTTGAGTGTGTTCTTTTATTCTTGTGAAGCTGGTGAGTTCCACATCCTGTACACTGATAAAACTTGACCGTTTTGTATTATGATCAACTCTCTCTTCTTTTTGTCTGCAAAAGTTTCTGGAAAATTTAGCCAATTCTTTGTCCTGCTGACTTCAAATTGAGTTGGGTTATTTCGTGTATCTGAAGAACTGTTCTTAAGCAACACTGATTTTTGTCTTCTGCTTTCCTTCCTGTATAGATCTTGCTTTTACCAAGCAGATTGCCTGATTTCACATTAATTCCCTCACCAGTTTTTGTAGTGCGTGTGTGGACATCTCTCATTGGAACTAGATCAAATGTGCTGTGCTCTTCACTTGAAATATGTTGACATAAAGGAGGTTATGTCAGATAATAAGTAATTGCTATAGCAACTCCATTGCTGTTATAAGAAACAGACTTAGGCTAGAAAGGAAATGAAAAGCTACGTGTCAGAAACATATCAAAACACAATTTTAATTTCCAAGCTATAGGCATAGGCTTTTTCCTTGACTCTGCAGTTTTAAAATGGTAATTCTAGTTCATTTACTTATTTCTTGGCTCCCGCTTTGGTTTACCAACTATTGTATGCGTGCTGGACCATGGAACGATTTTATGTTGTTTCCATACTTCTTATGAAAAAGTGCTGTCATATATGGACTTAGAAATCTTAACCTCTGTAATGGATTGCTTGTTGAGTCCTCACGTTTCCTGACTAGGCCACATCCTTGTGGCCTAGATGTTAAAATAGATGTATTCCTTAGCATTGAACAAACAGTTTCTGAATTGTGGAAAGAAATCTGGGTTTCTTGTTGATGGTGTTGGATTTTTTTTTTTTAATAAATAAGTTTGAATTTTGTTGAAGAAACCAGGACTATAAAATTGATGCCCAGTATTTCTGTCTTGTCTTGTGTTTGGCTGTTTGCTTATCTTTAACTTGTCCTCTTCTGTTGATGCTATGTTGTGAAAGCACTGCTACAACCTCTGAATTTTAAGACATGTGGTCATTACTTTTTTTGCTACTCGGAGGAGATGCTTTTCATTTTTGTTTTTTACCCACTGGACTTTATACTTGATTCATAAAATGAAAACTGGAAGTGTAGCTCGCCTAATTGTTTTTATGTACTTCATCAGAAACTGAAACAGCTACCACTACGGAGCTTCTTCCTCCCTATTTTTACAAATTCAAAGAGATAATGAGAGACTACAAACAGTAGGCTAAATGTACCTACAGCACACTTCCTTTTCAGTACAGGATAAATACGATCCGCTTAATCCAGAGTTTTATCAATTTTAGACCAGGAACAGTTTTTACACATTGTAAGGTAACAAAACTTTGATCTTTACGATCAGTTGAAGCTCAAAGCAGGGACAGAAAGGTCTACAGTAATCATGATTTTGCTCAGATGAGTGCAGCACACCATGTCTTGTTAAGCCTGTTTTTTCATAACTATTTTTGAAATTGGAAGTGACGGGATTGAAGGATTTATCAAGTTAATGGAAGTTTATGGGTTTAGAAACAGTGCAAGTACCACATATTCCAGTTCTGAAAACAGAGCTGAAAGTAAATGGAAAAGGCTCCTGCAAAGAACGTTTAATTGAAAGGAAAATCTTAGTTTTTCATGTTCTAGCTAAGATGGATCTAATCTTGCCAATTAAGAGATGTGGTAGAAGAGATCTGTGTATCTTTAGGAGAGCAAACCCATACAACCAATAAAACGGGAATATTTAGTTGCATGTTATTGCCAGTAGTTTTATTTTGGAAGTTTATTCGGATTGGGGAATAGGGTAGGGCGGTGAGGAAAGCCTTTGGGGCTGCATTAGCTGATACCAGCTGTGAATTTTTCCTATTGTTTGAACAATTTGCCTTCTCATGATGCATTGAGGTGATGTATTTTAAATATATACTAAATCTTAAGTAATTTTTGAAGCAGCTGTTCTTCTTGAATGTTATGAGAGCTAAATAAGAGTTTTGCTGTGAGAATTTGGATTTGTACAGAGGTCTCAGTTCAGACTGCTAAGGAAACATGGTCTGTGCCTTTGATGGTCCTGATGCACCTGGGGAACCTTGGTGAAAGAAAGATTTTTCTCTTTAATCCTGCTGCTTCTAGACTCTCTTGACACCTTATGTGAGGAAAACTGTGATGTAGGTTGTCCTCCCCATTTCCCAGAATCCCTTGAAGTCTAAGAGAAAGACATTGGTTTTACAGAAGTAGGCATGTGTGATAGTCTCAACTGGGTAATTATCTTGTGCTAGAATGTCTTTTAACTTGTTGAATGTGGCTTTAGGAAATATCTCATAAGGTTAACTGCAGCTAGCTGCCATAGTATGAGATAAGAAAGCATGTATCTATGCTATATGCTGAATTATGCATAATATTGTGCTAAGGCTGAAACTCATAAATGAGTTACTGTGGCTTGACAGGTTACTGTGTATCAAGTGTGCTGCAGTAAATTCTTGGTGCATGTGCTTTTTTGCCTGCACAAAAGGCAAAAAACTTTAACTTGTTCTGATGTGATGTGATTTTCCCATGTAGACCAGTCCTGTGAGAGTTAACCTTTCCCAGCAGTGTGGTTTTTTTTCTCCTCTTTTTTTTTTTTCTTTTAAGAAATGACTTCATGAGATCTAGTGTGATGATGATCTTTTCTTGAGTTCCCGGGAATTAGGATATGTTCAGCTCTTACCACACAAGTTTCTAGGAAATCATGAAGACTGTCTAGTTGCTATGCTCAATAGGCTGGATATTACCTGCTGACCTTAGCAATGTAGGGCAGCACCCATACAGTATCAGAGTATATTGATTTCCCTCGCTTGGGGATGATACAGTGAAAAAGGTCTTATTGTGCTGGCCTGCAATAAAAGAACAGCTAGGCAGGGGCCTTGATGCCCTTTATGAGAAGCCAGATAAGAAAGGTAGTTTGCATAGAACCTATCTTGATGCATGTATTAAGTTTTTTCCTTCACTTTAGATGTACAGGTTTTTTAATTTAAAAGGAGCACATGAATATTTTCAGCAAGAGTTTGGATTATATTTAATATTTTAATGAAGCATTTAAAATCTGTTAAAAACAAGGTCAGATAACCAAATACTTCAGTATTTAGAATTGCAATTTATGTTGTGACAGTAAATTGTACTCTACTGTTGTCATACTTGCTTTGTTTTCACTAGTCCTTTTTTAAATATTCTTTAAATGTTGGTGTGTATTACTGACACCAGATGTCGTCTTTGCCTTAGAGGGAGTTTAAACTTTTGAAATGCAATATCTCTTTCTTTTGGGGCTAAAGTAGTTTTATATTTGCTATATATTTAGCTCGTAACGTCAAAACTAATTATTTTTCTTCTTCTTTAAACTGGTAATCAAGTGTGAGAAAAAGCTATACTTCATAGATTTAAATGACTTTAATCGTGAGCAGTGAATATAGTCTCGAAAACGCTTTTTCAGTCTGAAACTCATGTTCTCTGCTCTTGTAGTCATCCTGTTCCTCCCAAGAGAAGCTACACCAGTTACCATACCAACCAACACCTGATGAACTACATTTTTTATCTAAACATTTCTGTACCACTGAAAGCATTGCCAGTGATAGCAGATGCAGGACCACTCCAATGCGTCCTCGGTCCAGAAGCCTCAGGTGAGTTTGTCTGGAAATAGTGGTTGAACCTATATTTATATACTTCAGTGGTTAATATCGTATGGTAGGGATTAAAGGAGATAACTCATAGCTTCCATCCACATGAACTGTCCTGTTCAGCTAGTCGTTACTGATCTGGCTACACCTCTGATTCAATTGCAGTGTTGAAAGTATTTACAGAACAGAATCTTTCTTTGGAGAAATGATTTTAAATTTATTTATAATCTAGGTCTGTTTAGAAAGAAATGGGGTAAAGAGCTAAGGAGTGGGAGGAATGCATTCACTTACTGTCTTTAACTAAGATGAACTTCAGTTGCTTTTTTCCTAAAGACTAGGCCTCTTCTGTTTCCTTTGCCCTGGCTGTTTGTACAAACATGTTTTATCCAAGATCAGAATAGGTTAGATGGTATTTGGAAAACACAGAATAATATTACAGGTAAGTTTTGAGGAACTGGAGGAAAAAAGAAGTATTATAGTTTTAATTGTTGTATCAGTCTTTTCACAGTGTTAAAAATAGCTCTACAGGTATACAAAAATGCAGGATTCGTCATTTCACTGTAATATATTGTAATTCTGTTTCTTGTGGTGTGTTTTTTTTAACTTTATTTAAAATTCTATGTTAGACTTATGATAAATGAAGTTGTTACCTACGTGAAACAGCAGAATCATTACTAAGGGAAAAAAATATTTCTTCATTAGAAGATTACAAGTGTAATAAGTGTTCTATGTATTGTCACATTTTTCAATTTCTGTTCCTTTTTTAACATTTTAAAAATTAAAATCTTTCATTTTGAACTCAGAGAATGTATACAGTCACTCCAGAAGAAAAAGACAGAGGTATTTTCAGAGAGCTGATTATGCTGTAGGAGTGTTGTGATGAAATTAGGTCCCTACCATGTCCTCAGTGTTTCTGATTTGCCTGTGGACGTAGGTAATAGGTTGTCCATTTCAGTTAAAGGACCTGCTATTGTGATATATTCAGGCAGATCATATTGCTCGTTTTTGCTCTTTAGAAAGCCAGAACTCAGTTCTTCTGTTCATGCAAGAAACTCCTATGTACACATTATGATAAAATTTTTTCTAGAAGATGGCATTGCCTTTGTGCGATCTTTTTCTTGATACACCACGTGGTTGTGCTACCATTCAGATCTCAGTGGACTGGAGAGATGGGCAGAGAGGAACCTCCTGAAGTTCAGCAAAGGCAAGAGCAGGGTCCTGCACCTGGGGAGGAATAACCCCATGCACCTCTACAGGCTGGGGGCCCGCCAGCTTGAGAGCAGCATTGCAGAGAAGGACCTGGGAGTCCTAGTGACAAGTTGACCGTGAGCCAGCAACGTGCCCTTGTGGCCAAGAAGGCCAGTGGTATCCTGGGCTGCATTAGGTAGAGCTTTGCCAGCAGATCAAGGGAGGTGATCTATCCTCTCTGCTCAGCCCTGGTGAGGCCTCACCCGGAGTACTGTGTCCACTTCTGGGTTCCCCACCACGAGAGAGTCGTGGAGCTACTGGAGTAAGTCCAGCAGAGGGTTTCTAAGATGATGAGGGGACTGGAGCATCTCTCCTGTGAGGAAAGGCCGAGAGAGCTGGGCCTGTTCAGCCTGGAGGAGAGAAGCCTGAGGGGAGATCTGATCAATGTGGGTAAGTATCTGAAGGGAGGGTGTCAAGAGGATGGGGCCAGACTCTTCTCCGTGGTGCCCAGCAACAGGACAAGAGACAATAGACACGAACTGAACCACAGGAAGCTCTGTCTGAACACGAGGAAAAACTTCTTTGCTGTGAGGGTGAGAGAGCACTGGCACAGGTTGCCCACAGATATTGCAGAGTCTCCATCCTGGACATATTCAAAAGCAGTCTGGACAAGCTGTTGGGGAGTTGGACTAGAAGATCTCCAGAGGTCCCTTCCAACCTCAACCATTCTATGATTCTTACTCCCCATCTTTAGATGAGGCTGAATGGGTCAGTGTCACCGATCCAGGAAAATGAGGTGGAGCTTTTTAAAAGAAGTAATAGCTGACTATGTTAGCCAAGGCCATGAGTACCTTTTATGAATTATTTTCCTGCAAGTCTCATGCTCTTTTTCAGGCACGGTGCTCCTGGTGTTGATGGAACCTATGTGTGTGTATAGCACTATTCATAGAAAGTTGCCATCTTTATCTGCCAGTTAGATTGGAAGTAAATTGTGTCATTTTGATTTTTCTTTTTTATTCTTAAACAGATCATAAAAAGACTCTTGAATTCTTCTCAACATTTTTTTTTTTACTCACAGCTTGCATTTTTACTTGGTCAGGTTACACTATTTTGATTGTATGTTACCTTCAAAGGGGTAAGTATAGTTATACGTGTAATTGTTGTCTCATGAGTTAAATGTATCTTGGTGGCCCTTTAGAGAAGAAGGTAATGTCATGAGTGTTGCAAAACTGTCTATATCCTAAAGTGTACTTATATACTAAGAAAATTTTGGCAATTGGAGGTCCAGCACATGAAATGATCTTAAATGCCTGATCAGAAATAGCAGAAAGGGACTGCCTGTACAATTGATTGGAGAATGTACCTTACCAGAGAAATCTGTGCTACCTTTTGGTGCAAATAAACTGTACATAAATATAAAAACTAACTCTAGTTCATAGTGAGACAAGTTTAAAGGGATAATTTGCTTTGCTTGCAGCCCTGGACGTTCTCCTGCCTGCTGTGACAATGAAATAATAATGATGAACCATGTCTACAAAGAAAGGTTCCCAAAGGTAATGAATTATATTTAAGATACCCTATATCTAAATTAATAGGCAACATAGGCTTTAATAAGTGGTGTTTTTGTTATGGGAACTAATGATCCAAGCCTGTAATGGCTTTCATAAAGCATCACCAAGCTCTTATTGTCACAATGAAGAAAAACCCTGCTGAGAACTGGACGTTCAGTTGGCAAAGCTGCTGAACTGATTTTGAAATGAATGATGCCAGTAACATATTCTGCTGTTTAGAAAGCTGAGCTGCATTGGGTTTCAGTAGGTAGTGTTTAGTTGCTGTAAGTATACATTAGAACAGAAAACACTGTTGCTCAGTATTGTGCACCATCCACCTGGTATACCTGCAAATTCCTTTCTTCAGTGACATTTCTTCTGGTTCCTTAACACTCACTAGATACTTATTTTAATAATGAACATCAGTACAGGGTTGTGAGGGTTTCACTACAAGATACGAAATAAGAAAAGGTTGCTGTCGTGTCCAGAGATCTGAGAATGCAGATGAGTTCTGAGGTGCAGGTGTGTTGCTAGGAGCACTGCATTCTCAGTTGTTCCTAGGAGTTTGATGTTTCCTGATAAATAAATAAAATAAAGTCAAGCTGTTTCAAATAAAGTAAAGCTAGTTTCAAAAAGGGCCCGCAAAATGGAAGATGTGAAATATGAGGAGATGTTTGTCTGGATTTGCACAGTGGCTGAGCAGCAATCTGAAGTGTGAAATGACCCACTTGTTTCAGTGCGTGAGATATGAGCTAAGAGGTGTTGGATTACTATTTAATAAGAAAAATATTGAAATGTGTTTAGTAAGCATCAGCAATTCTGTGAGAAACAGACATTTGGTTCTGTAGAACAGACACATCTAGTAACCTGCGTGCACATATTACAGCATCTGTGAGCCTGCATTTTTATTGGTTAATATTCTTTTACACACTGCCCAAGGAAGTAGTTTCATGGAATAACCTGTATGAAAGGAAGGAAGGAAGGAAGATGCTCTGGTTTGTAGTACCTACAGTTTTAGCAGAACAGGCAGAGGAGACCACCATGAGTTGTCCTTTTCTATTTTGACTTGAACTTAAGGGTTTACTGTCGTGGGTATTACTCTAGTTCTGTTGTGATCATCACAAGATTATTGCGTGTTCTATTGCAAGTGGCAGACATCTGGGAGGATGTGCATAACAGAATAGGCTGTTGCTTTTTTGTACCAGTATTGTGGGGAACTGTCATCTATCATTTTGCCTCTCTATTTGCTTGCTTTTTTTGGCTTTAGCCATTTCATGTAGTGTGCCAAAACAGCATCTTAGGATACAGCAATGTTGTAAAATCAAAAGTATGCTTTAACATTGTTAGAGTTTCGGGAAAGGCTGATTTTACGTATCATGTATGTACTTGCCTCTAGGCCACAGCTCAGATGGAAGAGCGGCTTCAGGATATTATAACAAATCATTCTCCAGATAACGTCCTTCCGCTGGCAGATGGAGTGCTCAGTTTTACCCACCATCAGATCATAGAACTGGCTCGAGATTGCTTGGATAAATCCCACCAGGGCCTCATCACATCACGATACTTCCTTGAATTACAACAGAAATTAGACAAATTGCTACAGGAGGTACGAGCCATGAGATTACTCTTATCTTTGGTTGAAAAATTGTTTCAATCTGTCTGTCTAAGAGCTGTTGCCTTGAGATAATCATGACTGTTGCACTCAAATAATTGTCGAAGTGGTATTCATAGCCATTTCAGTCTGCGTAATGACCACTATGAGGACTATAAGGCATCCTAGTGTACTACTCTGGGATAAATGGGTTATAAAGATTTCAGGAACAATAGCGTTTTGTTATGCATTGCAAGTTATAAATTTCTTAGAGAAGTGTGTGTATAAGCCCTAAATGAGGAGACTCTCAATTCCATTTACTATGGATAGATGAGGAAACGTACACTCTTTCCGCTTTATCAACCCTACTAATTGCCTGCTGTGTTGAGAAAGCAGACAGCAACCCTTAGCATTCCGTTAGCTGAGGGTTATTTAACTTTTTAAAATATTCTTAATATCCTTTTGATAATTAAACTGTTTATTAGCCAAAAAAAAAAAAATTGTTCTGAAAGTGTTAAATTCCTTAGACTAGTCAGCTAAATGGATAAGGAAGACTTCAGACTTGACTGTACTGGATGTACTATGGAATAAGTCACTATAATTTATAAATACATAATTTGTAAAACAAGGAGTGTATTAGATGCTGTACTGCCTGTTTGTGCAGGATTCACGCGCAATAATAAACAGTACGTTATGGCTGAGAGTTTGTGACAGATCAGCAGATTTGATAGTGACTTGAAATTTGCCAAGTGAGATGTTAAGATATACTACCTATCTTAATTTACATCTTTTCTTCTGCTTTCTTTGAAATGCAGGAGTAATTTTTAAAGGTTTTTGTTGATTCTTTCTGTGCTGCTTTTTGTTAGCTTCTATTTAGCAAATAGTTTTTTTTTTTCTTTTACTAATTTTTGCAACTTCTGAATTGTGAACTTTTGCCCTTCATAAAGCAGTGCAAAAATTGAGACATCAGTGAAGTACTTCTGGATTATTGACAGGCTGTTTTTCAAACAGGGGAAACTCATGGTGCTTTTCTAACAAATCAAACAGAAATTAGAACTTTTGTGAAGCGCTCATTTTTAGGATGCCAAAGTGCAGGCAGAGTTGGCCGAGATACTGGCTGGGGATACCTGACTATGAATTATGTTATGCTAGCGTTAGTGTCATAACGCAGAGAAACTTGTCTTAAAAGTTAAGGTTCCCTGAACTATGTTAACAGTAATGTGTTAAATGTGTTTAAAATGGCTGCACAGTGAGTAGAGCTTAGAGTATTAGTTGGCTCATTCAGTTAAAGAAAAATATCGAGTGAGTTATTTTCCAAGCTGTATATGAAACAACACATCAATTAAAAAAAAAATCATTTCTATCATGCAAATATAATGCAAATTTTGTTTGATTTAAAAGTTTCTTGCTTTATAACCAATTAATTCCTTAAATTACTGAAAGTAGCTTTTGAGTACCTATCAATAGGATAGTATGACTGTAAGAAAAGTTGTTCTTTGCACAGCTCTGTTGTGGGAACTCAGTTGTCTTTGAATTCTTGTGATACATTTGTTGTCAGTTCCCAGCTGTGACATTCGGAAGAAAGCAGCATCTCCTCCTGCTACTTGGCACGCTGTGATTACTTTGCATAACCAGGGAGAGACTCCCCTGTGGCTTGAGCGGTTTGGTTCAGCTGACGTTTTTTAATTCTAAGGTCAAGGTCAAAGGGATCTGAAAGCTTTCCTGCTTCGTCCTCCTTTCACATATATTGAATCTTCTGTTCATATACGCACCTAAGTGCCCACAAAGCTGTAGAGAGTTGCTTTAAATTTTGCTCATGAGTAAAATAGACAGGTATTTTGTTTACAGGAGAGTTCTCTTTGGACCTGGTGTGCAGAATAAATATGCTTGTGTCTGATTAAGGTTCTTCTAAAACCTATTGCAGAGTGCTAGAATCAGTGTTTGTGTTTTTAGTTGTTTGTTTGTTTGTTCTTAAACTTCACAGATTAATTGTTCTCAGGATATTTGAGGGTTTTCAAATTACAGTGCTAAAGTTGAAGGGGAGTTCCACTATGTAGCTTTATATTTTCTGTAGACGTTTTAATAACAAAAATATAATTGAAGATATATTATCTCTGTGAAGTACCTAGTTGTTCATGTTAATCACTTTCAAAATGTCAGCTGATTAGTTTTCTGTAAATTCTCTTTGTGGTTTTGAATAAGCAAGAGGTGAGGAAAAACTACCGTTTCTGCTGTTCAGAACAAAGAAATGCTTTGTTTGATATTTGAGTGAAGGGCTATCAGTATATTTTAATCAGAAGAAAGAACATATGGTTTCTTTGCATTCATTAGGGTCCTCGAATTATAGCCTTTGTTCTTGGATGAGAAAGTTTGAAAGAAATTTGAAACGCAATTCAGACCCTTGTGTAAATCCCTTCAGACCTTCCAGAAGCAATTTTCTTTTGTCTGTATTCTTTTATAGCACTGTTTCCCCCTTTGTCACTGTCATCTTTGCAGAACTCAATTTCTCATTGTCTTCCTTACTGCACACACCTGTATTTGGCCTCTCTGTTGCGAGAATTAGCATAGTCTACTATTTGTAGGTCGTTTTTAGTATGACATGTGGCCCCAGGAAATCATTTTCAGTTGGGCATGGATATTGCTTATGTTTGTTAATAATTATATCAGCTTTCTTTTCATCCTAAAATTAATAACTAAAGCTGGGAGAACGTCGTACACGTAGACATATCTTGTATTGAAATGCAGTCTCTTCTTATCTAAAACTGATGATGATAATACTGAGTTAAAACATGCAGATATTATTTCCATTTGAAATTGTAGTCACTTTTGTTCTGCAGTGTTAGATTCGTACACATGGGATGACTTCAATTTGAAATGATAATGTTGCTGCTTTGCTCAAATCCTTGTTATTTCAGCAGGCATTTTGAAAATGAATCACTGTTTGAAGTGCATGCTTCAAAACCTGCAAAAGATATCCCAAATATCCCATGATCCCACTTTTCTGAGTTGAGTACTGAATAGTTATCCCTTTCTTTTTGTCTTTTAGGCTCAAGAGCGATCGGAGAGTGGAGAGCTGGCCTTTATTAAGCAACTAGTCCGAAAGATCCTAATAGTTATTGCTCGTCCTGCTCGCTTATTGGAATGTCTGGTAAGGTGATGCTTATTGTAAGCGAATTTCTTGCTTGTTACTCTGGGAAGTTTCATCGGTTAGTATTGAAGGCCCTTTGCACTATTTTTTTTTTTTTTTGAAGCGTTCAAATTATCGGGCAGAGTTGTATTGTTGGCAGGATTCTTCTTTTTGTTTTTCAATTCAGAGACTACTGACTATCAGGGACTTCCCACAGTTGTGTTTAGTTCCTTCTGTTGCAAATGTAATACCTTATATGCTTAGAATCAGCTGGGTTTTTCTGTTGGTTGTATTGTGGGTTGGGTTTTTTGTTTTGTTTTGGCTTTGCTTTTCTCTTCGGAAGGCTGTTCTAGAATAATAATTGCTCAGTGGTTTTCCCTTTGTTGTTGTCATTGTTCTTACCAATTTGAGAATTGTGTTTCACTATACAGCTGCCTGGGCTTATAAGCAGCTTGCAGTCAGCTCTGCAGTGCCAAACTGACGGCGGGGGACACAGCAAGGGGGTTAGGGTACACGGATGTGCAGATACTCTGAGTTACACTGGGGACTGTAAGATACACGAGAGTTAACTTATGCGTAAGCATAGCACTGATGTTGTCAGACTGAGCTAGCTCGTGTGAGATCACGTGGTTGTGCTTCTTGCTTTGCCTCCCTATGCTGTGATATCTGGGGTGGCTCAGGTGCGGGAAGGTGCTCATATGCGCTGAGCCGATGTGCTTGAGTTGTTCAGTGGAACTAATAAATCCATGCAGAACACAGTGTACTTGGGAGAATGTTTAGACACCCAAATACCATTTAAGTACCTGCCTGCATCCGACAGGCCTGGCGTGCAGCCCGAGCAGACTTTGTTGAGCCACTGTGCTTGCCAGTGCCTGGTTCACAGTGTTGATGGTGCACGTAGCTATTTGAGGCTGGCAAGGCTCTGCTTATGCGAGAGCCGCTAACCTTCTGCTAGACTCAGCTTATGCCTGAAAGTGGCATAACTCTATTTGCATGGCACTGAATCTGAGCTAGTAAGTTTTTCCAGCCTGGTTTGGCTCTGTCCTGTGTCTCTTCATCTGTGGCACAGTTAATCCATGACCTAGATAGTTCAGCTGTGGGCGTTTTGAGAGCTGACTCTGTTTTGTTTTGGAAACATTGTATCTCAGTATTCCCAGTTGTAGTTTGTTCATGACTTAAAGTTCAGAAGGAAACTAAAATAAGGTATATGCTCTTAATCAGCATGCAAGTGATGTTAAAAAAAAAAAAAATGTTTCAGGTACTACAGGAGAGGAGACCTTAGCATGTGCTGCCTTTGCTGTTGAATCCAAACTGCAAGCATTATTCCTTTGCCCTATCCCCTCAAATGTATCATAATGCTCATTCCGCTCTACAGAATGGTCTTCCTTGTTCTGTTCTCAGGGTTCACATCATTTTTCTCCAGCTCTTTTTCCAGTTTCTTGTGTGATCTGTCTTGTCTTCCCTCTTGTCCATGACTTTCTCTATCATCATACATGCAAAAATACCCTTAAACACATTTCCTGTCCTGTTGGCTCAGAGGCCTATGCTCCCTGTGACGCTTTGTCTCTCTCTCCAGTGCTCAAGTGTTTTGAGTCCTGCCCTCAGCTTCATTGTTGTCTTTTAGCTGTTGAATTCAAGTTCTCTCCTAGTGACCTTCTTGCCCATTAGTTCATTCTCTCTCAATGCAAAGTTTTATAGTTGGCTAGTCCAAATCTCCATGCTCAGTTTCTGCACCTGGGATTTTATCCTAGCCTACTTCCTTTGCCACATCCTGTACCTCCTTTTGCTGGCCCTGCTGCCGTGAGTGGGAAGACAGGAGTGCGAGGCCTGGAGATGGTGTGTGTCTCCTAGTTCTGGTGCCTAGCCACATCCAGCTGTTCAGCTTTGCAGAGCAGCAATTGCAGAGAAAGCCAGCACAGCTCCCTTGGAGTATTCTTATTTTGGATGAGAAAGTGTGGAGTTTTTTAGCTACAATTTAACAAGTCTCTGCAGAGTATGTTTCTTCAGAGGCAGGTAGCTTGTAAGAGTTTAGGCAGACTGTCACAAAAAACACATTTCTGATGCAAGGAGGAGCTAAGCCTACCCCATAATAAAGGTCACTGGGATAGTTTAATCTTGAAAAAACAATGTTGTTGCTTTTCCGTAGTATCCTTCTGGAAACTTTTGAATCATACTGGCTGATATTTTAGAAAGTCTGTCTGAAATAGATACTAGGTAGGGCAAAACTTCAGCCTCTGTAAGCAAGTTTGTGACACTAAGAAATAAATCCAGTTGTTTTATCACAAGAAGTTTCAGATACTTTAATGCTATCAGTTTGCTTGTAGTGCTCGTAGCTCAGGTGTTCGTGGAATGGGGGCAGCTATTTGTATTTATTTGCTAGTCATATGAATAAAGCTTTTGCTGTTTGGTCTGGGCCAAGAGCTACTGCCAAATACTGAAAGACTTCTTCCATTTGAAGCTTCTGCTGTGCATGAGAAATGAAACACAAAAGTAAAAGTAGAGATTAGGAAATAAATTCCTTGCTTCTAATCGAGATTGTGTGTGTGTGTATATACATATATACATATATATGCATATATATATTTTCTCTCTATGTATGTATGTATGTAAGACCTCCTGAGACTTTAAGCTAACAACGAGAGTTTGGGTATTTCATGTGTTTGTGGAAGATCTATTGGAGTGGGGTTGGAGATGATGAAAATTATTTCATGGAAAATAAAAGAAACTAGGATTGTTTTCACAAGACTGAAAATTCCAAGATACCTAATTTCAGTGAACCACATCTCCTCCTGGTTGTTTTCTGGATGTTTCCAAAGTGAAAGCTGATACCCGATATCTCAAGCTGTCTTCCAGGGTGGGCTATTGCATTTCCCAAGTCCTAGATAGTCTGTGGAGCCTTGCGACCCAGCAGCCAGGCTGAAGCCCTGGAGAGTCATGGCAGGCCATCAGATGGTCTGCAGGGAAGCTAACCAGCTCAGCAGCCTGCGTGCGTGGCTTTTATGGAAATTTTTGACAGAACCGACTTATGCCGGCAAAAATTCTGTTGCGTTGCCTCAGTGCTTTATAACTTAAACCACTTTCACTGGAGAAATTCTTACTGACTCTCACTCAGTAAGCATTGCACCTGCCATGATTTATGGTAGCCAAGAACGTCTCAAAGAGTGTAAGGGCTATATTGAGAGATTTTTTTTGCTATCGATTAATACAGGGAGATAGGATGTTAGTGAGGGTTTATTTAAAAAACAAGATGAGAACTTTTAAAAATAATTTTCCTAGTTCATTTCAATTGTTCCCATTTTTGTCATCTATTAATATAGAAAAATAAACCCCAGGGGACTTAGAGGAGAGGCGAGGTTTTGGTTTCCTATTTTTTCTCCTCTCTGAGAGAGACTGAGGCTTGCCTTTTAGGCATCGGATAAATGATTATAATAATATAGTTGACTCCTGAAGGAGTCAACGTTTCATTTCCAGACTTGGAAGTATTGGATCAATGAAGCTCAAATACTGTTTTCAGCAACTTACTATTTCAGCTTGGTTCTGAAGCTAATGATTTATTTAATTGTATTTTCCATAAAGCATCGTACATATATATTGATTAAGAATACCTCTAAATTTTGTTCAGATGTAAAAGCAGAGAGCAGTGTGTTTACACAGTTCATTCCATCAGTAGATTTTGATATGCAAGTGACAACAGGGAGGTGATGTGTTCTGTATGTGAAATTTTATCATCAAATGGGGTATTGCTGGTTATAGATCATTTCGTTCTGAGTATTATGGGAAGTTTTGGGGGCAGAGAACTTCCTATGCTTATAAGATAGTGCTCTGTAGTAATGTTCTGAAATTTCATTGCTTACAGTGTGTTGCATTGTTTAGCAATTGTAATAGAATAATAGGCTACTAGTAATAGAATAATGAGGTGTTGTTTTTTAGTAAGGGAATTACTAAACATTTGCCATAGAAGAAGCAGAGGAAGTTTTTGTATTAAGTTTTAAAACTTCAATTTCTTCAAGGAGAGTGATGGTGATTATTTATTTTCCTTGTAGGAATTTGATCCAGAAGAGTTTTACTATCTTTTGGAAGCAGCTGAAGGCCATGCTAAAGAGGGGCAAGGTATTAAAACAGACATCCCTCGATACATTATTAGCCAGCTGGGCTTAAATAAAGATCCACTGGAAGGTAAGTGCGCCTCCTTGTCCAGCTATCAGCTCCCAGATGCTTTCAGTATGTTCAGTCATTGTGATATTATGTTTGTACCTCAAAAAGTCAAAGGAAAGCCAGTAGTGGAACAAGTGATTCACTGACCTTCACAGTTCTTTCACATGCTCAAAGGGATTAGAGAGGCTGTCTCAGATTTTCTGGTGTGAATATCCTTCATAATATACGTTGTTGCGATGATGCTCATTTTCTTGAAACCAAGCCTGGCAATGTAGTTTCAGTGTTTCAGATATGGCTGAAATTTAATGGTATAATTTGATAATCACTGTTACCCAGCCATAGGTATAAATGAAACTAGGCTAAACCTTTATTAGCCCTTCAGTGCCCCTACCCTCCCATATCTTAGACTACCTGACTACTGCAAAGATTTATTTTTCCTAAATAATTTGTGTCTTTGATAATAACTTTTGTGGGAGAAACTCAGGTTCCCATGGAGGTGCTGGTCACTGGAAAGCATTTTTTTGGTGGCCCGTTTCATGCTTTACAAACGGTGTTGGGAGAACTAAGATTAATTCTTTCTCTTTACTAGAACATTTTATCTTCTGTTCTGAGACCGTTGGTGATAAATGGAAAGTGGTTCATTGTGTTCAGTGTTAGCCCTACCGGTTGGAAGTCCAGTAGGAATGCCGTCACGGAAAATATGTCTAGCGCTGCTTTGCTTGCCTATTGTGTTACGACCCAGGACAAAGGGGGGCCTCTAGGAGAGGACTTGATAACGTTTAAGGTTTAAGGAAAACCTTATGGTAGGCTTTTATGTATCGGTTCTTATGGTGCAAGATCACGTTTCTTTAAAACAAAGAATGAGCATATTTTAAGTGTGTTAAAAGAAAATGCATTTTTGTTCAACTTGGGCAGCTTGTGAAGTTAGCACTGCCAGATGTTGACAGAAATTTGGTTAGATCTAATTCGGTTAGGTTGGATATTGTTATAGACGATACTTACGTTAAAAGATTTAAAGGCAAAGTGCAGTTCTGTTATTAGTGCTCTTCCTGTCTCCACACCGGAATGTCCTCACCCAGACCTAATATTATTTTTAATCTGAGAAATGCATTAGAGCAGCAGTGACACTTTTTGCTTGGATTCAGAGCACAGCAAGAATGCACGACGAATTGAGACAATATACATAAAAATCGTTTCCCCTATGTTACTGGGGAAGATGAAGTAGTAGCTTAACTCTCTGCAGGCTAAAGTGGTGTCTGCTGGATTTAGAGAGCTGTTTATCTGTCCTAGAAACAAAATCCATAAGTTTTTCCCTGATCAAGTATGTAAGATGTAATTTGGAATGTGGGTTGAGGCTTTAGTGTTATTGACCTTGATTCTGCTACTTGAACTGTATCTTACTGATTAAAATCTTTATGTCCACTTGGTTAAAAGTATTCCTCAGCATGAGTAAAGAATGTGACACTATGTAAGTTTGGTAATGTCTTCTCTGAATCTTTTTAAGCAGTTTATTGTGAGAGATCTGGGGACAAATGCTACATATAAATAATAAACGATACTGTTCACTGAAATGGAATATTTACTTTATGTCTACTTTAGAGCACGTTTTATAAATGCATTTCATAAATTGAATATTGATAAATATTACTTAAACTTTGAAGCATTCCAGGATAATTGAGATTTCTCCTGTAAGAAAAACAGGTTATGTGGGTTTTTTTGCACTGAGAAGTGTATGATGCACATATTACTGACTTTTGGCTCAGTTGAGGTTTTGGGCAATGAAATTATTGTGTGTGTCACTTTAAAGGTTAACGTATGCGTAGATTTGTATTTAAATAATGCAGGCCATCTAATTCATATTAATGCTTTCCTGCCTTCCCACAAAGAGTCACATTCACAAACAGTGTAAATCACTGTTCATTGACTTCTTTAGTGATCTGTTCTATTTTTAAATTGACAACTCTATATGAAAGGATGTTTCATAAGTAGAAATAAAAGAATAGCAGGATGGATTTATGCCCTCAAGTTAATCATTTAGAAAGTGAAATATTTGGAAACCCCAGGTAGAGATCATCCTTGTAAGAGTTCTTTAAATTCCTTATATGGAAAATATTTAAATAGCAGTAAGAACTAGATCTCTTTCAAAAAAAAAAAAAATCTCAAAAACTGTGGATATCCTGGAGCACTGAACTGGATTTCCAAACAAGCTGTTAAATTGTGCCAGCAGTTTTTGTAAATATTGAGGCAAGAGATCTCTCTTCCTCTGCAGAGGAAAAAAAAATCTACTGCTTTAGACCCTTCTCCACTGTCCTCCTTTGTTTGCTGCCTTGTCTATAGTATCCTTTCTTTGAGTGAAATGATGCATGCATTACTTGGAGATAGTGCCAGATAAATTTATACTGTACTGAAAGCAATACCACAACAGATTCATCACTTACCGGAGACTGGTGGCTGCATTTCTGAAAAGTTCCCCAGGGAGAAATTTTTCCCCATGGTTTTTAAATTACCATCTTTACCTTTTTGAATCATGAGTCTTCAGAAATGGTTTAAATCAATGAAAGAAAAAGGACAGATGTTTAATGGTATTTAGATGAGTTTTAAAAATCTCTTCAGGCAATGCAAAATGGTTCCTTAGCTCTGTGCTTCAAAAGCTGACTCTTGGTTCCATTCCATTACAACCTGATGTTTGCAAATAATACATATTTTTCAGATAGTGGTTATTTTGAAAAAGTTCTTTTTAAAAATGGCTCATTTTAATTTGTGATTTAGGAAAATAATTTCAATTGAGAAGGCTGTCAAAGTATATTATTCTGGCTTACTTGGTTCTCACCTATACAATAAAGATTTCATCAACACTTCTGTTATAAAAACCCTATGTTCGCAGAAGTGTGATTTGACAGTAAAATTCACTCCAGCTCGGAACTTGGTCTGTATCGTTTTTAGCTTAGGCTCTCTTATTTGTTTGTTCTCACTTGAGACGTTTTTCAGTGTTTGATGACTTTATATTAAGAATTTTTGGGATATTTGTGGCTTCTGTAACTCTTATTTTTTCAAAGTAACGTTTTTGGTGCTTCTGATTCTTACTCATTGCAAACTTTGTGTTTTTTGTAATCATTACATGTAAGAGTTACTTCCTAATTCTTCAGCTGTCACAACACAAAATTATCTGTGTGGTTAATTTGCTCTTATTGATTACAGTAAGTATTGTGCAGACTGTTACCTAGAAATTTCACTTGTAATAGTCACTTATAGAAAAATCCAGTCCAGATATTTTATATGAATATTCAAATTTTTTTTGTATTCATAAATTCAGTTAACGGTACTGACATTAAAAATGGACCTTAGAAATTTCAGGCAGTCCTGTCTCTGATCCCCAGCACATAATTATGAACTGACATGTACATCTTTGGCTATGCAGAGTATATCATTAACTACGTATATGATTAAAGTAGTACTAAACTTCCAAGGGTGATTCAGCGACCAGCAGTCCCATTTCACTTTTATTATGCCAAGGAATACTTAGGTTATTGTGCCCCTTGAGAGCGGAACAGACTTAGGAACTCTGCAGCAGAGGTGAAGAGTGGGTGGGACAACAAGATAACTTGTGGGCCCCCAAAATCTTAGCATTTCCTGGAAAAATAAGACTTTATTAGTGACTACATAAAAGATAAGCTTCTGAAAAAATGACTGGTTCTGTTAGGCGTGTCAGCATTTTTGTGTATAAGATGCAAACCAGTGAGAGCTCTTGTAGACTAAAGTAGAAGCTGTTCAGCTGTAACTGTGAAGCTTTAGCAAACCTTTAGTGACCGTGAAGCCTTAGCAAATTAGTGCTGTCTATGCGCTAATGCTGACATCACACACAGATCACTCAAAGTTGCCCCATCTCAGTAGCCATAACAATATTGCTCTTTATTACTATGTAGTTGTTTGAATTCTTTGATGAAAGATTTCATAGATGTGGAATAGCAGGTCTCCATTTACCAGATGGGATTTATCCTTTTAATGCTGGGAGACACCTTAAAAGTTGAGTAGCAAGTACTGTAGATGAGACAGCACGTTCATTAACTATTCTAGAAAAGTGATATTTCTCAGGTTTTAGTTTTCTGCTTAATTCAGTTTTGTAGTTAACGTGGTTTACAATGAATTTTTTCATCTTTTTCCTTTTAGAAATAGCTCAGCTAGCTAGCTATGACAATGGAACAGCAGAAACTCCAGAAACTGATGAATCAATAAGTGTAAGTTTTCCTGTTACAATGTTGCTTTTATTGAAATAAAAAATAAACATTGTGTTCCATTCCCCCCATCCTGAATTTTCTGCCTGTATCTGTAAAGGATGAGTTGGAGAGGAGTGGTTAGCGCTCAGACTAGCGCCATGGTACACAGCAGAGAGAAGGCTAGCAACAAATAAAACAAAATTTTCTGCCCATTTTTCCAGATGTTACAGTATCTTTAGCATCCATCAAGTTATTGTGTGTTCGTGATGCTGAGCTTGTTTTATGAAAAATTCCACTATTTTGCTGATGCTTCCTTTATTTCTGTTTGTTTAAGGTATTTACTTTCCATTTGGGAAGGACTCTTAAGCCCTTTCCTAAAAACGAAGTATTTCAAACAGATTTGAACATAGTCCATTTACAGAGGCAGCTAATCATCAAATTGTTAAGAGATTGTACTTTCTGAAAGTGTTGTGGAATAAACATAGCATACAGATACCTATGGAATAAGTGCACGTGGGAAGTGGCAGGAAGCAGTATTTAGAAAACTGAAGCACAGGATCATTCAAAATAATCATAAATATGAAATTAGGAAGAATCCTGTAGTTTTGGGCAAAGAGGCTAAAAAGTTTAATAAATCTTCTCTTTCTGCTGTTGTGTAGTTCATTCTATTAACATACTAATCTGGCACTGAATTGTTTCTTCAGAAAGTATTTCACTGAAAGTGTTCCATCCAGGTCTAGTTTCCACTGGAACTATTATAACTGCCTAGATAGGGATCACAGAACTTTTCAGAGATTTGGAAAACATCCTGGAAAAGACCGTGTGGGTTTGGAATGCGGATTTATTTTGGAAATCTTCCTCCCCTCCCCCCCAGGTCTCTAAGTCACTCTTCCATCTTCAAGACCAGATTAGTTAAGGAAAAAAAACGTATGTAGCTAGAGGAAAAAGGTTGTGCGGGTGTTGTGATAACTCTGTTTTGAAAGTGTTCTGGCATACAAGTAGGTAAGCTGGGTAATGGTTGCAATTATTGCATTTTTTTTGTCTCCCTTATTTTTCTCTTTTTACAGTCTATCCTATAGGATTCCAGACAACACTAATTAGAAATGTGTAAAATGTTGTTTTTATGAAAACAAGAGCTCACCTACGCATCGTTACTACCAGGCTGTACTGCCAGATTCAGATTCACTGAAATGGGAAGGCAATAGAGTGCTTAGTGGGAGTCACAGAAGTGCATAACTCCAAATAGGAATTGCCAGTAATTCATTTGCTGTTCTGGCTTCACGCCTGTCTGCTGTAACCCTAATGTGTAGGAGAGGGGAGTGGAGAGATAGCTGCCGTATAACAGATACCTTTCTGATGTGAAGGCAGCTTTGCCTCAGGGACCCCTTTGGTCCCTCACTTTGCTACCAGTGCAGCTAACACGGCCAGAGCTGTTAACTGGTTCACTGGGGTGTGGCAGCCCAGGGATGTGTGACTTGTGTTTATTCCCTGATTTTGAAAAAACATACTGTATTAACTTTGTTCTTTCTCCTCTTTTACTTTGAAGAGCTCCAATACCTCACTGAAGCTACGGAGAAAACCTCGGGAAAGCGATTTTGAAACAATTAAGCTGATTAGTAATGGAGCTTATGGGTGAGTAATTTGTGAGTGTAACAGTTCTTTTGCATTTCATTTTCGAAACTTCCCATTATTTCTTACTGCAGGAGTGTGTATGTGAGGGAGTTTGTTTTCTCTGCTGCTTTCTCAATTCTGTTTTCCTATTTTGTTACTAATGTTCAAAGTTCACAAAAGAAACTTTTTGAAAAGCCTGGTAGGCAATAATGAATTACTGTGCACTGCAGTGAATTAACATACTAAATATCACATCACAAAAATTCTTCAGAAGTAGGTATCGTGTAATGCCAAAGATGAAATCTGAGTAAATCAAAAGCCAGGTTTAAAGTCACCATTTTAATGCTGGAAATGATCTGTATTTTTGCTAATGTGAAAGAGATTGTAACTTAATCTCTAGTGCTTATTTATACTAAAGATACCAGTAAAGTAGGAACAAATTTCCTTAGGTAGGGTAGGCCTGTATTATTTTGTTGCTTTTTTGTAGGCGTTCCTCTACCCTCAACTTTTCTCCAGTTGGCTTTTAGGGAATTGCTGTTATATGGTTGGAGTTTGGTTGGAGGTACTTGGAAAGCACGTAACGTACTGCCCAGTACTATGTGAGTGTATCCCTTCCAGGGATGTCCTGGAAAACCAAGACAAAATTATGGTAGCCGATGTCTTAAGTGAGCTCACAAAATATTTTTGGAAACGTAGTACAGAGACTGTGTTTGCTCATAAATAGAGCTGTCTTCAGACTCCTTTTTTTGTTCAGATACTAACTACTAGACCCTTCATTGGCTTGTTCTCTGCACCCAAACAGATCAAAGCTGTTAGATTGTTGATCTAAACTGCATGACCAAGAGAGATGCATGGGCTCACCGTTGTGAGGTGAGGAGCCCACCCTCCAATGAGGCTGCACCACAGAACGGCAGCAAAGGAGGAGGCTATGCTGCTCTCTGGCACCGACTAAATTAGGCTAATTCTTAAGTTTTCCTGCTTGAAAAGGGAGCAGCAACAACGTGATAAAACTAGACACTCTTTGTTCAAAGAGTCCCTGGATGTAGAAGATAAAGCACTTGTGCTCTTCCCACTGGAGTTTCAAATGTAAACGCCTGAGGATTGTGGACTTACTAATGCCTTTCTCTGGTCATATTTAGTTAAAGGTAACCCTGAGCCCTGATGCGACAGCAAACATTTTTTACTCTTTAGTACTGTTGATCGTGACAGCATGCGTAGAGGCTGTTACTTGTGTCTAGACCTGCTTACATAGTTCATCAAAAAGCCAGAAGAAAACAGCGTAATTGGCATTAAAATTACATAAATATACAAATACAGCTTCTCTCTCTTTAACCTCTCCTGGATTCACTCCCTCAGAATTTCTCCTCAGGCAAACTCATTATTGTATGCTAGTTACTCTCAAATACCCCAGGACTTCAAAGGCCTTTTTTCCTAGCAGTTTGTAGCAGCTGCTGCTCCTCTCACTGGCTACATCATTTCCTCCTTCGCTTGGCAGCTTCCCCTCCCTTCACCCTTTCATCTCCTACCCAGTTTCCTCTTTGCCTTATTGGAGGAGGGTAAGAAAAGCTGTGTGTGGTTGGTCCATGTAGGAGAAAGAGATGTCTGAGTCACTGGACCTGCCCAGCTTTCAAGTAGTTTTAGGGTGAGTGGGAGTGGGTGGGGGAAAGGAGGGGAATAGATCCAGAAGGGTGTGTTGAGACGAGAAATGTGAAGCTTGCTGCCCGAAGGCAGAGGCTCTATAGGTCTGTGGCTCTTGCTGCTTAGATTTTACAGTCAGAAGGAGCCTTGATCAGCCATCAAGAATCACAGACTAGGGACAACTGTCCACTTGAAACAACAGGACAAGTAAGGATTTGAGAAGTTGGAAAAGAAAAGTCGAGGCTTATTATCGCGTGTATGATGTAGACATGCAAGATTATTCTTCACATGAAATTTTTGTTTGTGGAGGTGAAAATCAGTATCTGTTATGTGGAAGACCTTAATGAACGTTGTTTGTAAAACTGGCAGTATAAATGCAGTAAATTTGGATGTGAACCTGATAAATTTGTGAGGAAATATTTAATGTAGGATGAACAGTTTGGAGGAGTGTATCCAGATTCTATTTGAATCATTGTTGTCCTCCTATCAAAACTGGAAACAGAGGTGGGCTGGCTTCTGACCATCTGTGGTTTATACTGTGGCAATATTAGAAATGGAAAGTATCAACAGTTTTAATTCACAAAGTTAATTTCATTATTTTGTTTTTTTTGTTTTAAATGAAACAAAAATGAAGAACAAGAAACAAAATAAAGATGTAGCCCGCTAGTGACTAATGTGGAGCCTAAGGAACATAGTGAACTGAGTGAAAACAGACTTTTAAAAGTACTGATTAAAAAGTTTGAAATCACTTTCGAAAGTGACTTTAACACCCAGTCACTTATGCTGCTGAAAACTGAGAAGGCTTGAGCTCCTAAATCCTCTAGAATACCATTTTCTCAAACGTACCTATGTGCTTGAAGATTTCCACGCTGGTACATCAGAAAGGAGGGACAATAACGTCAACTGACTTTTTTGATAAGTGTTAAGCATTTTTTGCATTAGTACCATAGAATCGGTGGTTGATTTACTGAAGACCTATGATCAGGTTTAAAAGAGAACTCATCACTATTACTTGAACTCTTATCTGAGCTTACCTGAACTTACCTGACCTTTTAACCTACCCATAAGATGGAGTATAATTAAACAATATCTTTTTATTTGTTAATACAAAGCAATAAACTAACCCATAGGTGTTTATTGCAGTTTATTAGAAGTATAAGCAGCTGAAATAAAAGTTATTGTTATTAGGTACAAGTATTTTTTTTTCCCCTCTTCTGCATTTTTCTAGGCCATTAACTTTTTTGAAATAACCTAAATGTGTGTGAATTCTGCCTGTGCTTCTGGCAGAAATACATCGGTGGGCATATTTTGTGCTGATTATTTAGTATGGTATTGCAATATTTTATTTATTTCAAGGTTATAATGGCGGGTTTCATTGTGAACCAGTTTTTAAAAAAGCATACGTCCTGGTGTCTTTGATTTTACTGTGGTGTTCTTGCCTTCATTAGTGAAGTGGAAAGCTTTTACTGCTTGACAGAGTAATTGTTGGTCTTGGCATGCTGTAGCAGAGATTTGTCAGATACGTTAAAGTTGATGAGTTTCAACCATTGGTTTTGTGGAAGTTTGAGTAAATATCTTAGCAGTTCTCTGCTTTTAATTGGTTGGGCAAACTCCTTTGTAGTGCATTAAATGACTGTGTAGTAGATGAGGTGCATCAGGCTTTTGGGAATGGTTGGGAATATACAAGAAGTTAAACAAGCTGTGAATCAGTAAACATGTAGGATGCTGGCCAAGTCATTAATGGTTTTGCAAGTTGTCTATTTGACTTCTTTTCAGGCAGCCAAAACTTTCTTTTTATGCTTCCCAAATTTTGTACTTTTACTGCCATCATAGCAACGTTGTTTTTTTTTCCGAATTATTTCAGCTCTCAAGAGGAAGCAGGTAGTCCATCCCCTCAAGTCTGTATCGGCCTGCTTTCATGAACCAGCTGAACAAAGTAGAGGTTACATTTGATTTCGGGGAAGACAGTGATGTTAGTACAGGTTTTCTTTACTGATGTATAAGCATATCTGCCTAAAACAAAAATACAGCATTACTTTTGGAGCTGCATGGAATGCTTTTACTTCTGCAAAGATGATAATGTAATGTCAAGGTATATATGACATACTGACTAATGGTGTTGCTTGATAAATTTGTTAACTCAGAGGCGGCGTTGCCTCGAGTAGCTGCTGCCCCTAACCCTTGGTATTCATTCTTGTCCCTTCTCCACCCAGTTGACAGTACCGGCTCACGTGCAGTTGTATTGGGAATGGGACTAAGGAAATTCCCCAGCTGTAAAATAAGACCCCTATGAGTCAAATCGGTTCATCAGTTTGGCGGTCACCAGATCAGAAGTGGAAGTGCGAGGGAGCAGGGCCAGGGGGTGTTTGCAGCTGTGTAGGCTTACTTAAGTAGCACCAGCTCTGAAAGGACCACATATAAAATAAACTGCATTTCTTTTCTGTTTATCCCTGTTGGTGACTGGTCCATACAGAGTAAAAGGTTTTGATTCCTAGAAACCTATAGATTTACGGTGCAGCTTAGAAGGTAGAGGCTAGTGATTTTTGTGCTGTGGGGTTCTTATATTCATAATTCGTTGTAGAATTGCCCAAAATGGTGAACTTCGGTGAACTTGTGGACTGTTCAGACTCAGAGTGAGTCTGCCTTCTCTGTTCATTGTAGACCATGTGCCTTATCTTTCCTCTGTAGCTAATCTGTATGTGAGAATCTAATAGTGAGAGCTACTGCTGTTATCTCCAGTGGTAGAGAAAGAACGTTGAAGTGGTGAAGATCTTGAATTGCATCTTTCCTGAATGTGCAGCATGCGAGAGACTGATGAAGAACTCGGTTTCTTGAGCATTTCTTCTGCAAATACAGACTAGCTCTCCTGACTGAGGAAACCTGTCAGGAAACCTGGACAGTGGCTTCACCGTTTTGCACCTATGTTTACTAGCTGCCATAAAGATAGAAGTAGCTACTGTTACATACGGAGAAGTGCTTTTATTGGCCAAGATCTATGTGAAGTATTGAAACAACTAGGAATAGTACTAGTTGTGAGAAGGGAATCACAGCCACGTGTTCTCATCTTCAGATGGCTAGCATCTCATTTGATGCCAGGCAGGTTAGGATATGTCTGAAACGTTGTTGGAAGGAGGCTGTGCGCTTTGTGCCAGGGCTTGGAATGCCCCCACGGCACTAGCTGTGGTTACTTGGAGTGCAGGCATCTCCTCCCTACCCCCACATAAATCTGATCTGGTTATGGCCATCACCTGGCTAGGAGATGGTTGCTATGTAAATTCTGATCTTAAACAGCTACTTGTAAGCTTATCATACTGTCATAACGTTAGTCACAGGTGCCCAAATGACTCCTCTACACTGGAGGCAACTCAGACTAATTTCAGGGTAATATAGAAGTTAGCAGTCAGGATATTGCTTTTGAAAATGAAGCATAGTTCTTGGTTAGCAGCTCTAGTTTTTAAACAGTAAGTATTGCAAATACAGTACCTGTGTTTCCACAAGGATTTCAAGGTCCTTTGACAAAGTAGAGAACCAGGTCAAAGGAAGTGACGGAGCTATGTTAGCCTAAAGCAGTGAAAGTAGACTAGAGTATAAAATAGGACTAAAAGTTCAGGTTATTGAAGGAACTTGAAACTAGGGCTGAAGCCTATAAATAATTTAAGGGAAAACAAATCTGCGTTGTGAGATTTGGTTGAGAGATGGCATTATAGTTAAGTTGCAGCAGTTTGGGAACCCGGTCATCATTTCT
This sequence comes from Struthio camelus, assembly GCF_040807025.1. Classification (NCBI taxonomy): domain Eukaryota; kingdom Metazoa; phylum Chordata; class Aves; order Struthioniformes; family Struthionidae; genus Struthio; species Struthio camelus. The sequence goes on along the minus strand of NC_090982.1, from coordinate 64,691,204 downwards.
CTTGTCATCTTACACATGTGTATCCATGTTTTATATTTGTGCCTAGCAAAAGGTATTTTAGAGATTCCTCCCCCCCACCCCAGGCTGAAGATGATGATTTACGTTAAAACTGAAAGACCACCATGTTTGGACAGTCCCAAAGTTTATGAATAGATTTCCCTTGAAAAGTAAATTTTGCTTGTTATGATGAAATATAACATCAGTAAAACATAGGACATTTGTGTACATGTTGAGGCCTGTACAGTAAAATGGCAGAGATTATTTTAGGAATCTTTTGTAACCGTGCTATGAAAATAGAAAGGGGGAGGTGAGAAAGCAAGTCGTTTGTTTGAAAACATCGGAGGCCACAACAAAGCCACTCTGTGGCTTCACAGGCAAAGGTGACAAACCACTGTGATTGAATGGGTTGACAGGGCAATCGGATGTTCTAGGAGAGACATTGCTTTTGTATTAAAGGAGTCCTAGAATTACAGTTGTCTTTATAATATACTGAGAATCATGAGCTGAGCAATTAGTGATCAAGGTCAAGAACCCGAGCGAGGTTTTCAGCAAGATACTGCTGTAACAGTCCTGTGCCCCTTCACTCTTTCTTCTCCCCATTCTTCACGTCTGTACTTCTGTCATTGCAGGGGGTGGAACTTCTATTAAGGCCTTGCAAGGCAAAAGCGCTTGGACATAGAAAAAGTGGATTTGCCTCAATGCTGCTTTAGTTTCATGGGGGACTTCTTTTATATTACCAATCACATTTATGACCTTTTGAGAAAATGGAATGAATTAGCAAAGCAGTAGAAAAGGAGGCCACTTCTCTTTCCAAAGCAGTTGAGAAGAACCACTGAAAACTAATGAACGCCCTTCACTGAGCTTTCTATTTGTGTGATGGTCTGTCTTTAGTGTTATTGGACATTTGTTCTCAGTAATTATAGGATGCAGTTCTTACAGTGCGCTTAGAGTACTGGTAGGTTGTGGGAATGGCATAACTGCTGTGAATTTGGAGCGTGTTGGAGAAAGAACAGAAGTCTTCAGCAGGGATAAGGTGCTGCTGTATAGGGCAGCTTTCTTTGTAAAGCATAAATGCCGTTTGCTCTGGTACTGTGGTGCGAAGAGGAGGATGTGAGTAAGTAATGATACAAACTTATTTATGTTGAAGATAAACATTTGAAATCACTTCGTACAGTATAAGCTGTGTGTGTAAGTGTGAGAGAGAGATATGGTATGTTACCATCTTGTGATTCTGATGCCCCTTGAACTAAACAATTTTTTTCTGAGGATTTGTGGATTACTGAATTCTGGTGGAAATGTATGCAATTATCTGCCTGTGATTAAGAGACTAGAGAATGCAATTAAGAGAGCTGGGGAAACATGACCAACATGTATTTGCTAGAGGATGGTTGGATACTTCAGCCTTACTGGTTCTTCATCATTTAATACGGTTATAGTCCACATGTTATGCAAAGGAATTATTAAGATGCTGTAGTAATATGCTCTTGCTAATACCTATCTTTCAAAAGTTCATCTTGACCTGCTGTCCAAATTAAAGCTCTGAGAAAACTCTGCATTCAGAGCCTTAGGCTTGCCGGAAGAGCTGCTTGCCCAGAAATCTGTGAAGTTCAGTGGGTTGGTGTGATTTTTTTTTTTTTGAAGGATCGAGGCTTTAGGCAGCCAAAGGGCTCACTCTTCTGTGTTCCAAGAGTGAACCAAGAGCACTAAAATAGAGAAAAGGTAAAATTGCAAGAAATTAAAAAGCTGAGACTGACTGACAGAAGAGATGGCAATAGAAGAGAGAGGAAAGACAGAATATAAAGAGCAAGGAAGGCAAAGGAAAAGAGTTGTAAGGAAGGGGTGGAGAAAGACATGAATGTGAGGGGAGGGATGAGAAGAGATGCAGGACGGAAGGCATGAAGCCAGCAGGGAGGAGAGCTGAAGTGCCGAGTTGAATAACTCGGTCTTTTTTTGAGCTTGGGAGGGGTGTGAGGGAGCAAAACTGTGTCAGAGGCACTAAGGGTGGGGTTTGTCTTGGGTTTTGCCCAAGGTGTTCTTCACCTCCTTTCATAATGTGTGATGTCTTTTTACCTGCCCTACCCTCAGACGAGAGAAAGAGATTAATGAAAGCCTTTGGAATCAGAGAAACTCTTGTCAAGAAAAGTGTTCCACAAAGGAAATCAGAAAGATGGTGTGTGTTGTTTTTTTTTGTTTGTTTGTTTGTTTTTGGTTTTTTTAAGCAACTGTAACTTTGGTAGCTGTGTGAAGCTTTTCATCAAAGTAGTAAGGCAAGAATTCCCTTTTTCATTTAAATAACTATATGCTGATAACTGGACCTAATGGGGACAACAAATTGAATTTAAAAACTACAGAATTGAGTCCCTTTTTTTTCCCCCCTCTCTTTTTTCTCCTTTTTGTCCTTTCTTTCCATAAACACTCACTACTGTGGTAATCATATACTGGAGATGCTACAAGCATTAAATGCAGCAAAGTAGATTTCAAGCAAGGCAAATATTTTCAGGATTTGCCTCAAGGGATTTTGAGAAATGTGGCAGTAATGTCCTGTGTCAGTGTTTCACGGCAGGGTGATTCTTTTCCTGAGCACCACAAGTAAATTGGCTTGTCCGTGTGAGGTTTTCTGTCACTGTGCTCCTCCCCCCCCCCCCCCCCCCACCTTGACCTGATCTAGCTAAGCTTATAGAAAACTTTGTACTCAATACCCTGGTGGAAATTCTGTATGTCAAGGTACAGCATAACATATTACTATGTAGTTAATACAGTGATCTTTGTTTCGAATTACCCACTGGTGACCTGCCCTGATACAGATGGATGACAGTGTCAGGGCCTGAACAAGTACAGAAGATGATGCATTTTGCACCTGGCAATGTGGGAGCCACCCATCAAGCAACTTCTGAGCTTGCGGATGAAATCTTCATGAGAAATCTTCTTGACGTATTTTAGGATCCCCTGGATAGAGTCTGTTTCATAATTATATGACACCATACTTACAGAATGAGCATTTGTCAGAATGATTTATAACATTATGCCATAGCTGTTTTTTGTATATAATCCTTTGCCGGTGGAGACGCCCAAAATCTATATGGGCTGAGAGCATTTGCAGTGTTTGTTCAGAGCTTTTTATTTCTTCTTTTTTGTTTGTTTTATTTGGGGCTTTTTGTTTTTAACTTGTGTGCTAATGTGTTGACTGAGACTTATCCTAGTGATGAAACAAAATGAGATCTTTAGCCATTCTCAAATGTGAAAGGCTTGCCAACTAGGTTAGACTAAAGCCAGTTTTTCGTATAATACATATACAGCGACTTCAAATACATGTACTTATTTTTGCAAATGTTTTTAAAAATACATTTTAATATAGTTATTCACCCTCACTTTGTTTTTCTGCCATTTGAACTTCTTCAGCGCTGTTTATTTTGTGAGACATAAGGAAACCAGACAAAGATTTGCCATGAAGAAAATTAATAAGCAGAATCTCATCCTCCGAAACCAGATCCAACAGGCTTTTGTTGAGCGGGATATCCTGACATTTGCAGAAAATCCATTTGTTGTTAGCATGTATTGCTCCTTTGAAACAAGACGCCATTTATGCATGGTCATGGAATATGTAGAAGGTAAAGTATCTGTTTTCTTTTATTGTGGAAGAACAGGGTTTCCTAACACCAAGAAAGGAGAATAACCCGTGTGGTACTTGCATATCTAGAAGCAAGTACCCTGTGTGTCCCTGTGCTCTCATGATGTACGTTTAGGATCTGAATCCAAGAACAAGATGGCTTTCTTCCTAGTTGCTATCTACTGGTGGGACCTTGTAAAATGCTTGTGCTACAGCTGTAATGGGAAATGACTGCTCTTTGAATGAGTTCCTCATAGACTATAATCATAAAGGTCTTAGCATTTGAAGTTCATGTGAAAATGCTGTTTGCTTTTCTGGATAATTTTCATTAGCAGGTCCTGGGGTATTTACAATAGTGATTTTGCAAAGAGAGAAGAGGAAGCAATTTGAAAAGGTGCTGATGTTGAAGGAAAACAGAGTGGACAGAGAGTGCAAGATGAAACACCCAGGCTATGGTGGTTTGGGCATTTTTCAGTGGTAGTAGAGGCTTAATTGGTTTCCAGCTGAACCCTTGTACCAGTTGTTCCCAGCTTCGTATGGTTTGGCAGTACAGTGGTTGGTGTGGCTACATGGTAAACTGGATCATGGAAGTGATCTGGCTGAAAAATAAGCGTTTATGTCTGCAATTTATGCCTACCTCTGCAGCATATACGGATTATGCTGATACACCTGTAGAATTTAAGGCACCATCTGGAATGTTTGTCCTTTTTCCACAGGTGGAGACTGTGCTACTTTGATGAAGAATATGGGTCCCTTACCTGTAGACATGGCAAGGATGTACTTTGCAGAAACTGTTCTGGCCTTGGAATACCTCCATAACTATGGAATTGTACACAGGGATCTGAAACCAGACAAGTATGTATAAAGAACACAACCGTAAGAAGACTTTGACGTTGTTAGATAAAATATGAAGGGTGTAATTTTGCTATACGTGATGCAGGGTTTTTCATTGTGAATGTTATCATGTAGATTCACAATTTCTGCACAATTTATGATTTTTCATGATCTGCAGTTACAGAGAATGTGTTTTTCCAAAAGTGTTCTTTAAAATCCTTTAAGATAGAGCAGGCTATCAGAGTAGTTAAGAAAAATGTACTTATTCTTTCTGGTCACAGTGAAGGGAAATGCATTCTGTCTGTTAAGAAAAAGATCTTTCTAAGTACGCTTAAAACACTGTTTAATACAAAATACCATCAACTTAGATATTTGTATATATAAAGAACAGGTCAACCTGATCGGGAAACCTTTCTTGTTGCTTTTTTTTGCAAAGTTTAGAAATACAGTCTCTCTCCTATGTGTGTAAATAACATTACAGCAAGCAGCTATAGTGATTGGTATGATTGTTATATCTCCATTAATCTTCTGTCTGTCACACATTAAAAAAAGAATCGGGGTCACATCTGTTGAGAGAAAATACCTTAATAGCATGATGCTTCATGCTGCTGTAATATTGGTTATCAGCTAACTTAATATCTGATTTTTTTTCAAAAAAGGTAGGCATTTGCTATCTAACTCATTTCAAAAACTAAATTTATAAACCTAGATGTATTTAGCTATTACCGCTCACATGGTCCTGTAAGATGATGCTCAATTAGGTATATAAATAGTTTGTTTATGCCTGATAATAACAGTAACAAATGTAAGACTGTATCAGATTTTTAACCTCCCTGTTTTCTACCTGGTTCAATTACTTTTAAAATTGTCTTTATATTTCTGCAGTGCTGATGAAACTTTTTCCTCTCACTATAATAATAATAAGTGCATAATATTGAATTATATCGCAGTAACTTCAGATCATTCTAATTTTCAGTTTATTGGTAACATCCATGGGCCATATAAAGCTTACAGACTTTGGCCTGTCTAAGGTGGGGCTAATGAGTTTGACTACCAATCTGTATGAGGGTCACATTGAGAAGGATGCCAGAGAATTCCTTGACAAACAAGTAAGAGACAGCCTTTTTCATTTCTACATTGAGTGTTCAAGTGAGGTCATGTTTTGCCAGCAGAGTGTATTGTATAAACTATGTTTATTTCTGCACTGGTGTTCCTATTGTATATGCTAGTTACTTTTACTGGTGCCCTGCGGATTATTTTTTCTTTCTACATTAGCATCTATTAGTAAGATGAACAACCTAATTGTGTTCAAGTGAGTCTGTGAGAGAGACAAATGGAGAACTGTTTTTATAAGGAATTCAAAAGTCTCAGCAGAGTGCTTGTGGAGCACATGATGCATTGTACAACCAAGGGTACTAAAATCCTTGCTATGGCCCATTTCCCTTTGAGCATGCCTCATTACCATTGCTCACAATCTGTTCACTGTAAAAGTTACTTAAGATAAAACCATCACAACTTTCATGTAAAGAAAGTTGTGATATGTTTAAGTTAAATAAAATATTTCCTGTGATCGACATATTAAAGTAAATGAAAAAAGAAGCTATCCTTTGCATGACAGACATGCAAATGTGATTATGATGCCTAAAAATGTAGGTAGGTCATTGTAAAGAAATTAGATTTTATGCGAGCTCAACAGCCTAAAACTGACTGAATTTCATTTCTCTATATTTACATATTATTTTACATTTCAAGAATTGTAAATGTAAACAATATGATGTAATTAGTGGTGTTAGGCCAATTTTACCATCGTGTTTATTTTCTTATTTTTAGGTTTGTGGTACACCTGAGTACATAGCTCCTGAAGTAATACTGAGGCAGGGTTATGGAAAACCAGTGGACTGGTGGGCTATGGGAATTATCCTTTATGAATTTCTTGTTGGGTGCGTGCCATTCTTTGGAGATACACCGGAGGAGCTCTTTGGACAAGTAATCAGTGGTGAGGATCACTGAGGAAAGAATCAAATTTCTCAGCTTGCTATGAAACATTTCCGTTTGTTAATAGTAAAGCCATTTAAAACTTCACACTAGTTTTTTCGAGCTAGTTTTGGTCCCCAAAAAAGGCACCGTTGTAATATTGCAATCACAATTTTCTGTCAAAGCAAGAAAACAAAATTTGGACTAAAAGCTGAGTTTATTGTACATTGTTGCTGATTACAGAAATGGAGTAATGTAGAGGACAATGGCTGAGTTGCACTGCTTGAAAAAGGAAAGCAGCATTAGTAGTCAAATAGTGCCACTACGGCACAGTGTTTTCAGTCTTTAGTAAAGAAATTATACCAGAGAAGAGAAGGTTAAAATTAATTTGCGTTATTAGGAAAATGCCTCATGGCACAATGAAGAGATTAACAAAGATGTAATAAAACCCTAAGACAAATGTCTCCCAAGTAATAAATAATGAGAAAGAGAAGGAAACGAGTTCAATTCACAGATTGTTAATGATTTCATTGGTGGTTGTTGTAGTGTAATGTTATTTCTGTAACATCTGTTCTTCTTTCACTTAAAATTCAATAACCTTTTAGATCTTAACCTGCAAGCTGACCCTAAGTGGTGTTATGCATCTTGTGGCAAAACTAAATGATAATTAAACAGACTCACTTAGTATCCTACCTGCTGTTTCCATAAATTTCCCAGATGCATAGATGTAGAAGGCCTCTGCTTATGCCAAAAGTTTAACAGAATGGCACCTCTGTTAGTGAGTATTTCCCAGTGTGTTTTATGGTTTGCTTAAAAGGTCCACGAGCTAGTAGCAAAAACCAAAAAAAACGGCAGCAACAACAAAAACCCCAAGTCCCAAACTAACTGAACCTCCCTCTCCTTGTTCTCTGAGAACTCAAGAAATCTACTTTTGTGCCTAAGGAAACTTTCTGTCATTATCGCACTTTGCATCTCTGATGTTGCAAGCCAGACTTATTTGTAAACTTTAATGGACTTGTGGACTTGCGATTGCTGTCCATTATACGACCTCTTTATGCAATATCCTAGCTGTTCATGGATTTGCAACCATGCTGTTTGCTGATGGGATACACCAAGGCCTCAGTGGCGAGGAGAATCAACTGTTTAATTAACACAAGCAGCAAATGCTGGCTTTGTTCTTGATGCCTCACAGCTGCAATGCATATTCATGTTTTAAATTCCAAATCAGACTTAAACTGCAGTAGAAGCTGTAGGCAGGCAAACATGGACATAACTCATGTTTTTATTGCGTTTCCGGAGACGCGTGCATTTGTGTTTATATCGTTAGGCAGCTCTTTGATTGGGGGGAGGGAATAGTCTAAAATTAATGACAAAATTTGCACTTTGGACTTTATATTTCATGTGTCACATTAATTTTACTTTTTGTAAAGCACATTGTCACGTGTTACAGTTTAGCTGATACTTATGTAAATAACTTCATCTTTTTGAATGTGCCCATTTACCTTGCAGAAGTTATTTTTAAGGACTGTTTGTAAACCTGATTCATTTCTGCTCACATCCCAGCACTGTAGGTCAGCTTAGTTTCTTGTTTCGCTTTTGACTTTCTAGGGTTTTCTTTTCTTCTAAATGTCCTTATTTACTGAAGTCATTCTTTCTGTCAACACCTGCAGGAGAGCTCTTTTGATGCAAAGGTTTCCTGTGCTAAAATGTAAGGTCCCTTTTGTATTCAACTGTAGAAACCTTACTGCAGGCTCCAAGATTTTAATTCCAATTTCTGTGGGTGAAATCTACATTCTGCATGAAACTCTACCCTCAAATATTGCCCCTTCGTTTCAGCTCCTTTCTTCTGTGTTGTAGGTTGCCGTTCTTTCCCCCTAAGTTGTTTGAGTACAACCACGGGAGGCCTAAGTGTAAACTAGATGCCCAAAATGATCCAGGTTAAAAATAACTGTCCAGAAACAGGTTGCAAGTCATGCCTGTTTATTTCAGTATCTTTCTTTGAACTCTGTAATGCAAAGATGGAATTCATGTATAACCTTTGAGTATAATTTCTCCAGTGCTGACCATGTTAAAGGAAAAACATAGATCATGTAATTATAACACAATCCTAACAGTCTTCTGTATCGCCCGAGATTGGTCCTAGTAGTGCTCTGTTCCTCTGATGCCAAAATCCCAAACAACTTGTACAGAATTTTGTCTAAACCTGCAAATTACATTTGTGGAGGCAGCTTCTGCTAAAAATCAGGTGAAAAAATTGCTGTGCAAGCTGCTATGAGGTTTATGTTCATGTTGAAAGTGGCACAGTTTTCCGTTGTTTAATATAAACAAGGTTTGGCAGAATTTCTATTCAGCCTTACCTGGATGCTGCAGGGTATAACAACTTGGTTGCAGGATTTAGGTGTAACTTGGTATGAAGTGCAAAAGGCCTTAGTAATATAGGGGTCGGAGTTTTTTCCACTATAGCACAGGAGATTTGGAAAAAAAGTTTGGCATTATCACTCCAGACCACAGAGTCCCATACCTCTGCCCTTAGTCATATGGAGTAATGACTTCAGTGAAGCTACTAGCATTGGAGGAGGATTACAGATGTGAGCAGTGACTGCTGGATCAGGTCAGCTGTGTCCATCTTACCACCAGTTTCCAGGAACAAAATTAGTATTTAAACCACGTTGCCCTTTTAGGGGAAGAGGGACAGCATACAGGTTGCTGGTGTTTTGCAGGAGCTTTCCACGAACCACGCGTTGCTATGTTCTACTGTTTAAACGCTATTTTGGGTTAAAGGATACCTTCAAGGAAAGTGGGATCATAAAAATATATACATAAAGAAGATGTAGAAAATATTAAAGTCAAAAATAGTTACTACGCAACATGAAGCAACTTCAGAAAGTTACCTTAACTCTGACTACTGCTAGCACAGTATGACAGCTTTCACAGAGATTTTGCTGGATGTTGGGACCAAACTTAAATAATAACAGATGACTTTCTTTTTCACCAGATGAAATCAACTGGCCCGAAAAGGATGAAGCACCACCTCCCGATGCCCAGGATCTGATTACCCTGCTGCTCAGGCAAAATCCTTTGGAAAGATTGGGAACAGGTTAGGTGGTAGTATTTTAAATTTTGTTAGTATACTAAAAATAGCTTCTATATTCAGCATGCTGGGCCTTTTGTTCTTGTATTTGTTTTGCCAGGGAAGCATCTGTCAGTGTGTGCGCATGACAGCATGTTGTTAGAGTAGAGGGTATTTTGCAGATTCAAAACAGTGAAAGGAGCTTAACTATATGATGATTATAATCTTGTAGTGTTCACATGTGGTTGTTCTCGTTTACTCTTCTATTGCCTTGATGAGGAAAACAGAAACCTCTCAAAGATCTAGTTAGCCACTGGAAGGAGTTCCTTCATTAATACGCTACTAAATAACTAAGAAAGAGAGAAAGGGAGTCAAAACACAGTGAAGTTTTTCTTTGCCAAAACACAGTGAAGTTTTTCTTTGCCAGAAGTACCTTGACCTTGCAAATGAGTTCCTCCTGATTCTAGGGCGGGTAATGGCTACTTGAACTAATTATTCAGAAATGACTGCCTGAGGTCGCCTTGTGAAAAGGCTTATCATTCTCATTCAGCGCTACTGCCTTGTATGGAAAAGAATAAGCTCGGAAGCGTGAATGTTAAGGAAAGAAATGGGTATCAGTCAGAATACAAGTTGCTTGTTCTGCTGTGGTCGTTCAGTGCCAGGCTTGTTGCATTTCAAGTGACGAATCTGGTAGATGGTATTAGGTGTAATGAACCTGCATTGGCCAGTGAAAGCACTGTGTGATTATGTAATATTGTAGAAGTTAGTAGTTGATGGAGCAAGGTTTTAGTTGGAAATTTGAGAGGAAGGCAGAAATACCACTGATTATTTTTAAGGTGTTAATGTATGGGAGCCCTAGTTTCTGCATCTCGCTTGGCGAGACACCATGTAAACCCAGAACAAAAAAAATAAGGCCTCCTACCTAAAAGAGCCTATATATAAGGCAAGAGTCTTCTAGTGAACACTATATGTGTAAATGAACATAGACATATGTGGGAGGTCAAGGAAACGGGGTGGCACATTTAGTCACCATGGCAGTACTTAGAAAATTACGAGCAAAACTGAATCCAGTAGTCAGACTCAGTGATGCATGTGTTTAGAGCTAACATAAAATGGAGCATTAGGAACAAGTTAATGACTGGCTTCACAACAGTCACTCAGGGAAACATGAGTATAACCAGACTCCTAGTACTACTGATGCAGTCCCAAACCACAGGTTGTCTTTTGGGAAATAGTGAAGTGACAGCAAGGACAGAGCTATGTGTCCCATGCTCCCTGAGCATCTGGGGTCTATGTGAGTGTCACTTAGGCACCACTGTATGTGATGATCTGGAGTAAGTGGCATCCCAGTAAAGTTTGTTGTTTTCTCTGGTCTCACACTGGGCAAGGTAGGGGTGAGGGAGCTATCATGCCAGAGTCACAGTTCCTCCGCTTCTTCCCACTTCATCTGCTGCAAAGGGCACTCCAAAGGCCTCCAATTGAAGAACTAGAACTAGTTCCATCTCCTTGTTTTAAATATACTAATTTCAGGCATTGTCATTTCATTGCCTGCATACTTTCTTCCTTCTAAGTGTAGTGTTAGTGCAAGACTGTCACCCTGTGAGAGACTGGATCACAAGCAGACTGCAAGTCCTGCCTCTCTCTGTTTTGCTGCAGCTGGTTAAGAAAGTGAATCGGCTAGAATTGGACTGGCCTAAGTGCTGTAATGGTCAGTGCCTCCACATAAAACATCTCTTCAGTTTGTTTGTGGGCTGATTTCTTTTGACTGTTTATGATCTCTCAAGAGCTGGTCGTCTGAAGATGGGAATCCTGTAGCCATTTCCTTGAATCACAGAGGGATGTTTAGAAACCAAAACAAAGCTTTTAAGTGTCAGAAGCAACTCACAGAAACAGAGGCCGCAACATGAGTGGTCCCACAGGAGCACTGATAAATAGCATGGTTTATCCCAGGCTACGCCATGCATTTCAAAGACAGCTCTATCTATTCATTACGTATTAGCTCTTGCATAGCACTCCATGAAAATGCGCAGTTGTGGATTTGCTCAGGGGACGTTAGTGGCATAGTGAAGATGAAAGGAGATGATAGATGCTGTGCTACTTTTGAAGAAGGAAAATGACAGAAAGAGGATTTTAAGCAACAGGAAAGCAACAGCACCAAGTCCTGATAGAAGATGACTCAAATTGGGCTCTTTGAGTTTGAAGGGTCTGATATCTAGTCCAGAATTAAGTAATTCTGCTGTAATATTCCATAACAGTATTCACAAAAGGCAGAATCCATTGTTACTGTTCACTTGGCTACTTACTTGCCATTAGATGTGATTTTGGTTTCATTTAAAAGATTTGGCTTGCATGAATTTTTCCTTGATGCAGCCTAGAAAAAGTAAAGAATGCAGCCTAGAAATCTTAACACTCTAACTTAGAGACCAGCCTTGGGGACGTGCTGCTTTTTTCAACAACTCTCTGCTACCTTAGCCTAGACCAGTAAGAAAGTTTATGCACTGTAGCAAGTTGGCAGTTACTGTTGTTACTACTGCTGGTCTGTTCATTTCTCATTTATGCTCCCCTGCCTGCCCCCAAGACAAAAATTCCAGTACTTCATTGTGTTTTTACAATTTTTGCTTAATTTGAATATGAGGTGATAGTTTAAAAGAAATTATAACTAGCAGGCAATTGTAAGACTGTTCCGGTGAAGTTGCATATTGCTGCCTAAAATACTAAAAGGAGCTCTTAAGCAGCAATGGTGTTGCAATGAATGACTCTTGAGGAAAGAATCAGTCTTCATTACTTCCCAACTTCTATTTACTCTTCTGTTGTGCATGTGTACATTTTGGCTATTACTGCTGCTATGTCTGATGCTTCAGACTAATGTGTAGCAGATGCATAATAATTAGCTTACACAGAAAAATGTAATAGAAATGTTAAAAGGGGAAAGAAGAAAAAGCAGCGCCACCACTGTTAAAGAAACAGCAACAGCAAAACAGGGGCAGGGAGGTGCTCTGACAAGTTTAGACCACTCTAGTGGAAATAGGCAATAGATATACTTGACTGCAGTGACGCCTTTCCAAGCTAATTTATGTTTTTTGAACCATAAATTTAGTTGATTTAATGTCGATGGATTTGGTTAACATCCACTCAGTGCTTTTCTCTGGCTCCCCCAGGTGGTGCATATGAAGTAAAGCAACATCAGTTCTTCCGGAGTCTTGACTGGAATAGTCTGCTGAGGCAGAAAGCAGAATTTATTCCACAGCTGGAGTCTGAAGATGACACAAGTTATTTTGACAGTAGGTATTAGATTGTATTAAAAAAAAAAAATGTGGTGAACGCCTTGTTAAAATAATCACTATCTTTTCACTTTTACATTTGCTTCCTGTGCTCTGAAAATCCCCTTTATCAGAACCAGTGGCAGCTGTGGAATTTCACTAGTGGTTTTATATTTCAGGAGCAATAATCTTAATTAAATTATACTTTTAATTAATACTAATACTTCCTTCCTGGTAAACTCAAATAATTTATTTTCCTTCTCTGTAGCTCGTTCTGAGAAATACCACCATATGGAAACTGAGGAAGAAGATGATACAAATGATGAAGATTTTAATTTGGAGATTAGACAGTTTTCCTCATGTTCACACAGGTTTTCAAAAGTAAGTAAAATTATTGTAATGTTAGTATGCAGTGTGTTAGTCTATAATAAATATATTGCTACCTTTATAGAGGTTGGAAAAGTCAGATACGGAAGAGGTGTATAGGGCGTTGTTTCTCTGTGAAATTGTCTACTGAAATTGAGTGACAATGAAATTAATACCATTAATTCAAAACACGGGAGGATTCTGTAGGAATCCTCCCCCCGAATCCTCAAGAAGGTAATAGAAAATGATATCCTTTCTATAAACAGATTTATACTTTCTATTAAAAAAATGTGTGATGGTTTAAGAGGAATTTTAGAGAAACTGTGTTAAGTGCTAAGGCATGTTACTTATCTTGATTTTCTTTATGGTTTATGTGTTCCTCCAGTTGTGTGCTGGTATCTTGCAGGTAATGGCATAGCACAGATTATATTACTAACTCTACAGCAGAAGTGAGCTTAAGTGGCTGTAGACTGCGAGTGATTTGATCAAGAAGAAATGTGGATTTGAGGGAGTGATTTGAATGATGTGAGTTGAGGGTAAAGTTGAGTGTCCAAAATGAAGGCTATTCTAGTAGTTGCGATGAGAGCTAATTGTTGTTGGGCAGGGGTTGCCAGCAGGAGCAGCATGGACATGCTCAGGAAGTACTGTGGAAGAAAAATTGGCAGGAAATAATGAAGAAGTTGAGTGCCAATGAGTGTGCTTTTAGTCTTACGTAATAGCCACCAGTGATTTTCAGAAACTTTCCATTAATACACGTTTCCTTTAACCTGTTTTAGGAACTATTTAAAGGTATTTTGAAAGCATGTGGTTGTTTGTCCTGGTTAATGCTTTAATTAATCAACAAATTTCATACTGACTCTGTAGTACCACATAGGTATATGCAAAGTCCGTATAAACTGTGTGTGATAGCATGGAGGAGCAGAAGCAGAACCTGCAAATCTAGTTATCTTCATTCTGTGTAACTGCCTGTTTTGACTTGGTGGCATGTTCCCACTTCAAATAGTGGTAAATGATAAAAGTGTATTTTCCTCTTCAGAGTTATCTTCTATCCCTTTGAAAGCAGCGTACCTACAGTAATGATTTGGTATGTTAATGTCATTGCATCTCAAACTGTAACTCACGCTGCATGTAATATACAGTTGACAGTTACTTTGTGTTGTTTGTCAGCTAACCAAACAACAGACTTCCAGTGAACAGAATTTATTTTTTGTCAATCTTTTGGCCGAGGGATTTTGTTCTTACGTTCATAGTCGATTCAGATTCTTTTTTTTTTTTTTCCCCCTTTCCATACCTAACTAGTAGACCTAAATCAGTCCAGTGACCTAAGTAACCTACCTAAATCAGTAGGTTAGGGTTAGAGATTTTTTTCTTCTTCATTGGCTTTATAGTGAAGGAGTAATCTAAGATGTGCATTGATTCTGTGACCCAGAAACCCCAAAGGTATGAATTTTGCTTGTAGGCTTATAGTTCACACAGTGAAATGGGGAGAGTGCTGGTGAATTCATAACAAAAAAAACAGATGTTGTTCATGACCCTGTATGTAACGAGCTAAGAAAGCAAAATTAGAAATCATTTTAAGAACGCTTTTGGAAATGTAAAAAGGCTGAAGATGCTTGGAGTTTACACTCTGAAATACCATATAAGAGTTTAGAACATGCAGAGTACCATGTGAAATGTCCTTTTCTGAATAACTTTTTATATAAAATATGTCAGTGATGAGTTGGATTTTTGTGTTGTTTTTGTGTAATAGGTTTTTAGTAGCATAGATCGAGTCACTCAAATGCAAGGTGAAGAAAAAGAAGATGCAGGAGACAAAATAAAAAGCGTAACATTGCCTTCTGTGGAATCTTTAAGCTGGAGTTCAGAATATTCTGAAATGTAAGTAGAAAGAAGTGTTGGAGGTGATCTACATCCTGGTTGTCAGGTAGCAGGCCTGCTCATCTCAATAACTGCATGAGGGTTTATTTTTTTAATGCAGGCAACAAATATCCACATCCATCTCCTCTGACACAGAGAGTAGCAGGCAGCGACATAGTTCTGGTTTGCTTCCGAAACTGGCCATATCAGCTGAAGGAGATCAGGATGATCCCACTTGCCTAGTGGGACCCCGGGAGGAACAGGAAAAGGCTGCTTTTGGGAATGAAGAAATAGTGCAAGATGAACCTGAGGTAACCACTCCAGCAAGTACTATTAGCAGCTCCACACTATCAGGTAATTTATAGTGGGTTTCTTGACTGATGACATTAGAAACAACTGTGGTGGTTCTGGGTTTTACACTAGCATTCTTGGATTTAAAAGTCCTTTGTTTCAGTACTGCTTTAAAGAGAACTAGCCCAGGAAGGCTTTGGTTTGGACACAGGCTTAAACTTAGAAAGTCTCAAAATAATGCCTGTTTAAAAAAAAAAAAAAAAAAGTCAGAATCTTTGGAAATGCCAGCAGTTGGTGTTACTTTGCTGACTGGATGAGCTGCTGTGCAGGTAAATGAAATGATGAGCCTGTGCAGGAAGGATCCTTTTGTGGAGAAATGGGGTCTTAGATCCCTTGAGCATTTAAAGCAGCATTTTTACAACTTCCCTCATCTAGGTTGGTGCTTCTGATTGATCATCCTAGAGTCTTTCTGACTGGTCTGTACTGTTGTTTCCTAACGCACTGTGCTGCATCATTGTATTTTTTAATTGAGACATTTCAATGACGTATGCCTTTTAGAATTGGCAGTGTTGTCTTTGACTCATGGAAGTCTAGGAAAGAGTTTTGTAAAGTGCCTCCTATTTAAATAATAATTTTGGTTTTGCACACCTTCCCCCACACAAGTATTTGTGTGTATTTCAGTAGGATCCGGGGCCTCCACACCTTGCTGTTTTTTGTACTTCCAGAGGAAAGTTTTGCATTACTCTAGGACGACTTGATAGTTAACACAAATCTAGGCCTATATCACTCACGTTCGACCAGATACAGGTTCCGGTAATCTCCTTTCTACATATACCTATCTCTAGCTTGCTTCTCTTTTGTACCTCACTAAGTGGTCCCAAGTTATCCCTTATATTATGTTTCCTTTCTATTTCTGTACCCCCAATTTCCCTTTTAGTCTGTATTTCCACCTTTTTCCCCTCTCCTTTTCCTGGGAAAACTTCTCTAAGCCCATCCAGCTGAGAAACTAGAACCGCTTCCATCTACTTCCCTTGTTGTCAAAATCCTTTTGTTGCTGTATAGTTCTGTTCCCTCCACCCAATGTTAGGATGATGGCTTTAACATAGCAGTAGTGGGCAAAGCTCAAAGCCAAAGAAAAAAAGTTTCTCTTTTGTCCCTTAGCAATTAGGCTTAAGAATAGTTGCAGTTTTCTCCATGATTCCTTAGCAACAGGTTATTCTGTGACCTTAGAGAAAGACTAGGAATTATTCCTATGCCTCTAAAATAGGAGAGCCCACTCTTGATGCTTGTTTCATGAAGTTGTACAGCTTCCCTGTGACATCTTTGAATCTTTAAAGAAATCTTTTGCAAGTTGTTCCTGTGGTACAAGGACACTTTTTTCATTGTTTGAAATGCTCTTTTCCTCCTTCCATTCAATATTGTGGAAAACTGTTACCTAGAATAAACTAATACCAATGTGGTTGTAATACTGAGTTTTGTGGTGCCAGGTATCTTCCTCTGCATAGGTGTGGTAGAAAACCACCAAAAGAATGAAAGCAAAAGATGGTAATTAAAAATAGACTTAGTGTTTTAATGATTTTGGAAAAGTTCTTAAGCTGATAGCATCTTATGTAACATTGGAGCCTCTCATTAACTTTAGTAGGAGCTCACAATGCAAAATGAATGATTATGTATGCTGAAGTTCTGTAAGGTGAATGTTGCATATTGAGCTACCACACTTGCATCAGCTTTTCTCTTCATTTTACTTTGGTCAGTGATTACAAGCCGTTGCAGTCACTGCTGCTTCGATGCATTCTGTTAACCTTTATGCAGTCTGTAAGTCTGTGAAAGAATTACTCAGTTTTTTGTAATGTCGTTTTGCAAACTTATTGACAGAAAGGAAAATTCCCATCTCACAATCCTATTGTTTCCCCTCCCTGACCCCCAGTTTCCCTCAATGTGTTTATCCCTTCTTCTTTGTACAGTTGGCAGTTTTTCAGAGCACTTGGATCAGATAAATGGAAGAAGCGAGAGTGTGGACAGTACAGACAACTCATCAAAGCCACCCAGTGAGGTTGCTTCTCATATGGCTCGTCAGCGATTAGAAAGCACAGAGAAAAAGATCATCTCTGGAAAAGTCACAAAGTCCCTTTCTGCAAGTGCTTTATCCCTCATGATCCCAGGAGGTATAGATAAATCTGTTAGTTTAAAGTGTTATGATTTGTGTATACTGGATGTTTTATGATGTAAACACAAGATTTTGGAGAGTCCAAAATGGATTCTGTGTCACAGATTTTTTTTCTCTTGTTCCTGTGTGCTACTGGATGGTCCCATTTTGTCAGCCACCTACAGTGGTCAGATCACAGTTGAGAGACCTTCTCTCGTAGGCAACCTGTAGTTCAGTAGTGACTGCTTTGTGTTCAACCACAGAGAGACCTTCTCTCGTAGGCAACCTGTAGTTCAGTAGTGACTGCTTTGTGTTCAACCACAGAGAGACCTTCTCTCGTAGGCAACCTGTAGTTCAGTAGTGACTGCTTTGTGTTCAACCACATACCTGCACAGCAGGATGCACGCTTTCAGGCCCAGTCCAACTTTTGGTAGGGCTGTCGCTGCAGTTATAAAGAGCTAGCTGTTGTGCAGCTCCCTGAAAAACTGATAGTCAGTTTCAGCAGCATGCTCTACCAGATTAGTTCTTTCACATCTTCTGTGAGGAAAGATAATAAGAAATGTCCTAAAGGTGGAAGCAGCCTGTAGGCTTCTGTTTGGACTACATTGGTTTACAGGGAGCGCTCAAAATGTGAGGCCAGGAATACTGCTATAAATAAGTAGAAGGATAATAGTAGTGTTGAGCGCTTCCAGATGAAGCGTTAGCCCTTCACAGAAGCACAGAATGGTTGAGGTTGGAAGGGGCCTCCAAGATCATCTAGTCCAGCCCCCCTGCTCAAGCAGGGTCATCTAGAGCATATTGCCCAGGATTGTGTCCAGGCAGGTTTTGAATGTCTCCAGGGAAGGAGACTCCACTACCTCTCTGGACAACCTGTTCCAGTGCTCCGTCACCCTCACAGCAAAGAAGTTTTTCCTCGTGTTCAGACAGAGCTTCCTGTGTTCCAGTTTCTGCCTGTTGCCTCTTGTCCTGTTGCTGGGCACCACAGAGAAGAGTCTGGCCCCGTTCTCTCGACACCTCCCCTTCAGATATTTATACACGTTGATGAGATCCCCTCTCAGTCTTGTCTTCTCCAGGCTGAACAGGCCCAGCTCTCTCGGCCTTTCCTCACAGGAGAGATGCCCCAGTCCTCTCATCATCTTTGTAGCCCTCCGCTGGACTCTCTCCAGGAGTGCCACGTCTCTCTTGTCCTGGGGAGCCCAGAACTGGACACAGCACAGCACAGCACTCCCCTGGCCTCCCCAGGGCTGAGCGGAGGGGCAGGATCACCTCCCTCGACCTGCTGGCAACACTCTGCCTGATGCAGCCCAGGATAGCACTGGCCTCCTTGGCCCCAAGGGCACACTGCTGGCTCATGCTTAACTTGTTGTCCCCCAGGACTCCCAGGTCCTTTTCTGCCGAGCTGCTCTCCAGCAGGTCAGCCCTCAGCCTGTAGAGGTGCATGGGGTTATTCCTCCCCAGGTGCAGGACCCTGCTCTTGCCTTTGCTGAACTTCAGGAGGTTCCTCTCTGCCCATCTCTCCAGCCTGTCCAGGTCCCTCCGAATGGCAGCACAGCCTTCAGGTGTGTCGGCCACTCCTCCCACTTTAGTACCATCAGCAAACTTGCTGCGGGTGCACTCTGTGCCTTCCTCCAGGTCACTGATGAATACATTGAACAGGACTGGTCCCAGGACTGACCCCTGGGGGACGCCGCTAGCCACAGGCCTCCAACTAGACTCTGCGCCTCTGACCACAACCCTCTGAGCTCGGCCATCCAGCCAGTTCTCAATCCACCAATTCACTTTGTAATGTTTCAATATCAAAGTCCAAACATGCTAAGCTTTGAGGGAGTTTTTCAAAAGTGGGGTTAGGCCTTAACTTTGTGCGCTGGCCATATGCTGCTTTTAGACCTTAAGGGTAATATTTAAGTATCTACTGGTCTGATAACATGGCCCTGCACTTGCTTTATATGTTCAAAGCTGGCTTTAACAGTAACTTCAGCAGGTTATTTTGAGTGCTCAGAAGAGTGGAAAACTGTAGTCAGTGTTGAATAGTTGGTCCTAGCTATCTGAGGAGGAGAGAGCTGACATCTCAAACTTCACCCATCTCCAGAGTGTAAAGCACATGTACCGTAGCACTGCATCTGCTCTCCATGATACCTTGGTCAGCAAATGCTGTGCTGTTGTGCATATCCTCGAGACCCTGGGGGGAGGTGAAAGGCCCATTGATCACTGTTACTACAGGAGTTTCTGATGCGCTTCGTAATGGTTTCTACCCTTCTTTACCATACAGTTTAAAGAACAGCATAGGCTTCCTCTGTCATAACTAATATCACTAGTTGGCCATGAGCATTTTTTTAGTGAGTTAAGTCAAGAGGAAAATGTTGAATCCTGATTTCAGAGGAATGTTTTGTCTCAGCTTAAATGCCTGGAGGGTAATCAGTTGCCAATGAGAAGAATACTTAGCATGTCCAAGCATATCTACCCTCAAATAACATCACTTGGCATAGAAACCGTGCTTGGAATCTATGTGGACTGCATTCTTTTCAAGAACTGTCACCCTGTTACGGTCACCATAATATTTTTTATGCTGCTGCAGTTGTGTTTATATTAGCACAATTGTGAGCACAGAGTGCTTTCAAAACAACGAAATCAAATGAATCCATAATTGATACTGTTGCTGCAAGAAATTCTTGTGGCCTTATGTGAAATGGCAGAATGTAGAAATGGAGGCTTGGTACAACTGTTGGGAGTTATGCCCTATGTACTAATTGGATGTCGTGGTTTAAATACAGTAGTCTTTATATAAAACTGCATCCAGAAAACCACCTAGCTAATGTTTACTTTAGCGCTACTGTATATTTGGGAAGGGCTTATGTTTACAGTGTTACCAAACGCTGATCTTTTTAAGTGTATTTGCCAGTAAGAGGACCAGGGATTGTTCTTGCCAAGTTAGCAGTGAGTATGCGTCCTATGTAAAAGGAGGATGTAGCCTGGAACTAATGAGTTAAACCTAGCATTAAAAAAATCGGATATACTGTCGGGGAAGAAATTTAGTTCCAAGATCTGGTTGTCGGTCAAGCTTATAATACACTTGAGATTCACACTGAATGCAGAGAAAGTTCTTCATGCAAACACGATGGAATATTTTGGCACAAAGGTATCATAAAACTTCAAGCAAGTTCCCTGTTCTGTGTTTGTGCGTACTTGGAATGTACTCTAACAGACAGATTTTTTTTTTTTTTTCTTCCAGACGTGTTTGGTGTTTCTCCTTTGGGAAGTCCTATGTCTCCTCATTCCCTGTCATCAGATCCTTCATCCTCCCGAGATTCGTCTCCTAGCCGTGATTCTTCGATTGCTGCTGCAAGTCCTCATCAGCCAATAGTAATTCACAGTTCAGGAAAAAAGTATGGTTTCACAATCCGAGCAATCAGGGTTTATGTGGGTGACAGCGATATCTACACTGTGCATCATATTGTTTGGGTAAGATAATTTTGGGTTGGTTGTTTATAACCACAGAAAATTGTAATGATATATTTGCTCTTGATCTTTTGTACACAGTATATCTGTTGACAGTTACTATGTAAATAGCAATGTTATCCCAAATAGCTTTCTTGGAATGAAATTTCTGCCTGTATACAAGATGAGGGTCAGCTGTAGGGAGAACCTGAGCCCTGTGATGGATATCCTTGATAACAGAAGTAGCACCTACATATGTTGACCTTCTGCATGGGTCAGTTTCACTTTTAGCAAATTTGGTGTTTGTGAACAGTCCTTTTTAGGTGCACAGAGTGATGTGACTTAGAAAACCAGAGGTTAGATTGAGGGGCAGAGACTGCAAAGCTAAGAGACTGTAGGCAGAACTTGTTGAAATAAACATGGAATTTATTAAATTACTTCAGCTAAGGGATTCATAGATATCAAAGGACTTGCATATTTCACTAGTTGCAAGTAGGCTGATTTCCAGTACTGACCTTCTTTTGTGTAGAAACTTGCACATCATTTGGAATTGTGAATAACTTTGAGGATTCTATGGCACAGGAAAAAGGCTAAATATAATGAATGATTCATGTATTTTTCTTCCTCTGGTCACTAGTGGTCTAAGCCAAGTGGGAGACAGGCTAAAGGACAAGACAGCACTTGCATTTCATTGATTATCGACTTCTTCAATTGTAAATATATACATTTGTGTGTATATATTTTTTTTCTAAAATGTATCAACTAGCTGAAAACATTTTGAAAAACTGCTAAAAACATTTCAGAAGCTTTGTAGATTCAGATGATGTTTTGTTTTAAATAACTTGTGCTACTGATGAGATAGCATGTCATTCATGTTGTTTACCTCTCAGACCCATTCATCCATCAGGAACATTGAATCTGGAAGCTAGAGTATGTGTGACTGATAATGGAATAAATACAAAAATCTGGCTTCTTGCCATTAGTGCAATGTCACATCAGTGGAAGGAAGGGAAGAAAAATAAAAATTCTACGTTGCAATAAAAGTGAAACCTTGGTGTTTTTCAAAACGCTGTTTTTTTTTTTTTTTTTTAAGATATGTAGGTGCTGTTGGCTGCAATAGCAGCCATATGACTTGAAATTCTTAGAAAGCACATTTTAAAGTACAATAAGCTAATTAAACCACCTTAAAATCATTTGCAATTAAAATAGTTTTGGTCCTTCATCACCTTTTAGCTGCATTATTGCCTCTAATGGGAAGCCTGGTGGATTCGATCCAAATATTAACAGTCCTTAACATCATGGTGGAGTTGCAAATTTTCTGCCATAGTCAGTACTGCATGTGATCATCACCTTAATTACACAAGTATTTTAGTGTCAGATGTTAAAAATCTTCATTCAAATCTGAAATTTTGCATGAAGGACCTCTTCCTTATCACGCATGAAAACTACCCTGCTGTACAGAGCTTACTTAACGTCAGTGGGAGCAAGCAGTGTTGTCAATGAGCTTTGAAACAGTTCTAGCCTCCCCCATAGAAGGATAAAGGATGAAGTAAGGATAAAGTCCAAGTAAGTAGATGAGAGCAAACTGGTCAGTCAGTTTTTTTTCCCCTAGGTGTAAGTCGTCTTTTTTGTGTTTTTAAGCTATCAGATGGCACAGAAAGAGTTCATTAAACAAAGCCCACTTTTGAAAGTATGAGGATTAATGAGTCCGTTTCGTGTTTATTCTTTTTCTCTGATTTCTAGAACGTGGAAGAAGGAAGTGCAGCATACCAAGCAGGGTTAAAAGCTGGGGATCTGATTACTCATATCAATGGAGAGCCAGTACATGGTCTTGTTCATACAGAAGTCATTGAGCTGTTATTAAAGGTAATTCTTGGACAACTTGAATACAAAAGAATTTGCTGTTTTCACCAAGGATTGAGGGGTTTGGTTTGTTTCCTTCAGATGTTAGTTATCAAGATTGGTGGTCGTTCAGTTACAAACTCTAAGCTAGTATTGCACAGATCTAGAGAAAAGCCAATGGCTCCACATACCCTGCTATAATTTTTGTTACCGCAAGAAACTGACACTGCCCATGGTACAGCTACAGCACATTTAGGGTACTGACACAGAGAAGTCTCTGGCTCCCCCTCTCAGGAGGAAATACCCAAAGTGCAGAAAAGGACTTTCTTGAATCCCACACCTTTATGAGGTAATTCAAGCTTTTGATAATGATGCTATTTCTCTTTTTTTTTGCTTTTAAAGTGAAATGAGGAAAAATGGAAGCAAATAATATAATACTATTTTTTCCTACTGTACAGGAGATTTTCTTTCGTAATCTTTAAGGCTCAAAAGTTTCTTGTCTCATAATAGCCAGATATGTCTCACAAAGTATCTTCGCTTAAATGAAGTTCTGATCCTGCAATTGGACCTCTGTGACAGATCTCTCATGTTTTTTCTTTAGTGGAGTTTTCCAAGACCTATTTTACTAGAAAATTGTGGATGTGTTTTTCTCTAATGAACAGCAGTGCCTTAAATATTCACTGTAGCTTATCATATTGCAGTTTCTCAGTGATCTTTGCAGCACAGACTAAAGTAGGTCAGAATTACTTTAAACAGCTGTATATTTGCTTCCTATATAATTAACAATTTCATGGTGCTACATGCAGAGCTTTACCTGTCAAAGTGAGCAGTCAGTTATAAAAGAGGATTGGAAAGCAATGCCGTATCAGAGTATATAAAGAGCTGAGGAAAGGCCAAAAATACACTTTTGCTTAACTCTTTTTTTTTTTTTTTTTTTTTTTTCCTCCTCTGAAACCAAGAGGAATTTCCAAGTTTTGCAGGAAGTGTATTGTAAAAGAGAAGGTTTGGTTAGGCGATTTTAGGCAGTTGGGTGTGCTGTTTGTGTTTTTTGGATACTGCCCTTAGTCTGTACTTTTTTAAACAAGAGAACAGCTCTAATTTTTCAATTTATTAATATTATAAAAGTTACAGAAAAGTAGAGACAGGACAACCCTGTACGCTATTTACAAGAGTAAACTCAGTACAGGAGATCATTGTGTATTCAAATGTGATGCATCATAAAGTAATTTGGATTATTGGAATTCTTTTAAAAAATAAGTTTGCTGTAGTACTGTCAAGTGCTGGGCAGCAGGTATGGATTTCTAAGGCATAGATGCTTATTTCCAGTTGGTTTAGTTTATTGAACAGGTGTCATCTGTTCATGCAAATAGTCCTAAAAAGCTTAACTTAAGCATTTATTTCTTTCGAACAAGATTGAAGCGTTTGTTGCTTATTTTTGGAGTCTGGTAATGAAGATTGTTTTCTCTGCTGTTTCTTAGGTTTAACAGTATCCTCAGACATGACTGGCTAGCGAGCAGACTATAGCACAGTAACAGCTGTTCTTTGTGGGAAAAGGAGATGACGTTTCTATAGAAACTCACTACATTTCTTTAAAATTGCCGTCTTGGTCAGTCCAATTACTAGAATTTCTCTTTGTCCTGAAACTAGTTCTTGGAATGGAGGAGGCTTAGAAAATTTGACTCAGTTAGATGGAAAGGCCTTTGAAAAAGTTTAAACATTTTCTAATCATCATTTTTAATCTAACATAAATTAAGCTTAAAACTTCTGCATAGGGTTCCTTATGCTGTCAGCTCTTCCTCTGAGGCAGGGATTCTGTTTTGTTGCATTCACGTTTATAATGTAACTTCAGTTTAAAGTGAAATGGTCCTGTATTACTCATGCCTTCATTTTGGCAGAGTGGTAACAAAGTGTCAATTACTACAACCCCCTTTGAGAACACTTCAATCAAGACGGGACCTGCCAGGAGAAATAGCTACAGAAGCCGAATGGTTAGGCGCAGTAAGAAAACCAAGAAGAAAGAGAGTTTAGAGAGGTGAGTAATATTTTTGTTCCGGTGAACATATATCCTTATATGTATGGATATATAACAATTCAATTTAAAAAAAAAGAAAAAAAAGAAAAGATTTAATCTGATTCTCTCTCTTACCTTCAACACCTCTTTTCGTCAGATGTGAGATACTACATTTGTTAACACATTCTTTCAATCCTGTTTTAACTAAATTAGTTCTATTAAATTCCTTTCTAAAACCTTTACATGGCGCACACACAGCTGTAGGGAAGAAAGTGAATGATGGAGATTGCATCTCAGTGCATCTTTTCTTATTTGATTAAATAAGCTCTTTGATGCTAAGTTTGCGTGCATTGCTAGTAGATATTCCTTCAGTTTTGGTGGGCCCTTAAATTAAGGGAACAAGGAAGACTTTTGTACTCGTATATATGGAAATAAAAATCCTGTAGAATGCAGGGAATAGATTTTAATACAAATAGATTTAGTTGCAATATCTATCCCACCTGTAAGTAAATTGGGCTATTTTCTGGAGTTTGTTTTGTGCAATGTGGTTTGCTTTCAGGTAAAGTGATGAGAGGGTGAAGCAATGTCAGCCTCAAGAGCTTTGACTGTGGTAACTGTGTCTTTTGTACAACTTATCTTCTCGTTAATGCTGTCCTCTTCTTGCGCTAGGAGGAGATCTCTCTTTAAAAAGTTGGCCAAGCAACCCTCTCCTCTTCTCCACACCAGCAGAAGTTTCTCCTGCCTGAACCGGTCACTGTCATCAGGAGAGAGCTTGCCTGGGTCTCCAACCCACAGTTTGTCTCCCAGGTCACCTACCCCAAGCTACCGCTCCACTCCTGATTTCCCGTCTGGTGAGTGGGAAGGAGTGGAGGGTGAAGGAAAATAACTGGCAGTTGAAGCATATTCTTGTGGACTTCCAAATCTGTTACGCTCTGCCAAGAATAGTCATCTGTGAAAAATGTAATCACTGAGCAGCTGTTTTCCTTCTGGAACAGGGAAAAATATTTCTGATGCAAAATCAAGGATGTTTTCATGATACAGAAGCAGCTAAAAAGGGACTGCATGGTAGATTTGTCCCAATGCTTAAACCAATAGAATGATTAAAAGCTGCATAATAAATAATCCAGCGTTAGAAGACACCAGTAGAAAGTGAAGTCTTTCTTAGGAGAGGTTGATTAATAAAAGAATGAAACTAAGGGAGTAGTTGCTACATAGAGGAACTACCATGGGATCTCAAATGCTACTTTATTGCTGGAAAGATCGGCTGGGTGCTAACATCTTTCTTACTTCCCAAAGTGCTGCACCTGCCCCTTCTTATGCCAGTTCTGTTACGGTTCTTGTGTCTGTTCAAAAGTGAATATTGCTGCACGATGTGATGCTGAAGGTAAATCTTTTGAAAACCTTGATCGTTGTTTTGAAGTGCTAGAAGGCATCAGCTATTCTATATAAATGGAAGGGAGTGATCATTTAAAGGAGATGAAGGGACAGAGAAGGAAATGGAAAAGTAGCAATGTGACTGGAATGATGAGTTTTGCCATCCAGTCACTCAAAACCTTCCGTGTCTTGGAATATTGTGGCAGACAGTGCCTATGTCTTTTGAATCAGTGCCAGTGCCACCTCTCACTAAGCTACTAGACGAGATTTGTAGAATCTTGCTGATCTTATGATTCTTTGTTTTGTTCTTTTTGTAGGTACCAATTCTTCCCAGAGTAGCTCCCCTAGTTCAAGTGCTCCTAATTCTCCAGCGGGTTCAGGACACATAAGACCCAGCACTCTTCATGGCTTGGGTCCAAAGCTTGGTGGGCAAAGATACAGGTCAGGAAGACGCAAATCAGCTGGCAGCATTCCTCTCTCTCCTCTGGCACGGACACCTTCTCCAACGCCCCAGCCCACATCCCCTCAGCGCTCTCCATCACCATTGCTAGGACATTCGATCGGAAATACAAAGATAGCTCAATCTTTCCCTAGCAAAATGCACTCCCCTCCAACTATCGTAAGGCATATTGTTAGGCCAAAGAGTGCAGAGCCACCAAGGTCTCCACTGTTAAAGAGAGTCCAATCTGAAGAGAAACTTGCACCCTCTTATGGCAGTGATAAGAAACACTTATGTTCACGAAAACACAGTCTGGAAGTGACCCAGGAGGAAGTGAACAGAGAATTGTCCCAAAGAGAAGTAACCCTTCAGAGCTTGGAGGAGAACGTATGTGATGTGCCGTCTCTCACACGAGTCAGACCTGCAGAGCAGGGCTGCTTGAAACGCCCCATCTCCCGAAAATTAGGTAGGCAGGAATCCATTGATGAGTTGGACAGAGAGAAGTTGAAGGTCAAGATAGTTATGAAAAAGCAAGATTTTGCTGAAAAATCAAATTCTATACATGAACCTACCAGTGAAACAGAAAATCCCAATACCTTGAGATTGGAAGAAAGGGACAAAAAAGCGTTTCAGAAGGTTTTAGAAAGATCAAATCAGTTTGAAACGAAAATTGTTACTCTGGAGACTCAGTCAGCTGGTGGCATACTCAAAGACACCCTTCAAAAGAATGCAAACTTAAGATCAAATGAATGTGTTGCGTTAGATGCACAGATGTTGTGTCATGGGCCTCCGCTTAATGAACTCAGTCATATTTCTTACGACATCAAAAGAATTTCCCCTCCATGTACGCTGCAAGACGTGCTACCTCAATCCTCTGATAGAGCACTAAATGGAAAGGGAGAAAACACAGATAAAAATGTATCAGCAAAAGAATTTGTCAAATTTGAAAGATTAGATGGTAAGCTTGCAAATATTGATTATCTTAGAAAGAAAATGTCCTTTGAAGAAAAGGATGACAGTGTCTGTCCAGTACTAAAACCCAAACTGACATCAAGTGTTCACGAATGCCTTCAACTTAATACAGTCAGACCCATAAACCTCCAGCAGGATTCCACTACAATTGCTGATGGTAGAGCATTTATCAGCGGTGCGCACGCTGCTCAGATTAGCTCGGTTTCTTTCGTTCCTCTCAAAGCCTTGAACGGACGAGTAGAAACTGGTGTTGAAAAATCAGCCCTTATTTCCACCGAGTCTCCTGTCAGAAAAAGTCCATCAGAATATAAACTGGATGGAAGGTCTGTTTCCTGTCTGAAGCCAATAGAAGGCACATTGGACATTGCCTTACTTTCTGGGCCACAGGCTTCAAAGACTGAACTGCCTTTGTGTGTACTGCCAGAAGGCCAGAGCACTAACAGTGATGTGGGATCTCCTAAACCTCCATCACCACAAATGAGTGGCAGACAGGTAGAACTGGACAGTCAAAAAGAGCAATTGTTAAACTATTCAAAATCTAGCAAAGCCAACATGCTAGAGCCCCAGTTGCTACAAGCAAGCAAGAGTTCTCAAATTCCATCAGCTGTCCCTGTCGCTGCTGAAGTAGTGACAGAGAAAAAAGTTTCTAGTCTAGCTGCTAAAGGCAACATTTCTGTTACGGAAGCTGTTCAAAGGAAAGACGCTTCCCCTTCAAAACAGAAGGACAATTCAGTGGAGTTAAAGTCATGTGCTGTTCAGAATCAGAGTCTTAAAACTACCCAAACATGCTCCAAACTTTCTGCTGTCCAAAGCACTCCTGAAAAAACTGTAGAAAAAGAGAAGCAAATGCAAAAGGAGTTGCCTGCCAAACAGCCAGTAGCCCAGAGAAGTTATGAGCCTCTCCCTGCAAAGGTGGAGGTGGTCAGGGAGTCATCTCTGAAGGTATCTGTCTCAAATGTCCTGACAACAAGTTACTCCAAAAACAGTGAAAAACATTCTGTTGATTTTGCCGTTCCACCACAGATGCAAGGAAAAGTGCAGACAACTGGTCCCAAGGCACAAACTAAGGATGGCAGAGATTCGTTGAAACAGCTAGGCAAAGATGATACCACCGTTCCTAATAGTTCTGTAGAAAGGGACATAACGAAGCAGAAGGTTCTCGGTGAGTCCAAGAAAGTTACTGCAGAGTCAAAGAGTGAAACTGTTCCATCCAAACGACCCATGCAACCCTCAGAAGACTGTGATCCTAAAAATGGGAAGCCTGCCCTGGGTCCCTCTGTGCAGAAGGACAACACCAAAGATTCGGGAAAGAAAGATCAGAAGCAGCTCACTGATACTAGGCTTCAGACTACTGAGAGCGAGCTGTCCAGCCAAGTTCATCAGCAGCATCTTAATGCCTCGGGCTCCCCTGCTGTGAAGGAGACTGTAAACAGAAACTGTGCTGTAGATGTTCATGTGGGGATTCAAGAACATGTGAAGCCTGCTGCCACCTCTGTGGAAAGCAGCACTAATAAATTCAGGCCCGTCTCTGATAATAGTTCCTCTAAGTCTAAGCACTCGGATAAACAGACTTTTTCACAAAAACCATGCACTCCAACCATAAAAGAAAAAGATGCCGTTATTCAGGTGTCTGTCAGCTCCCGTAAAGATGGGAAATATGCCAGTAAAAATGTGCAAGATACTTCTCCTTTTGTTTCAGGCTCTCTGAGAAAAACGAGCAATGAACATGTTCAGGTCGAAAGGCCTCTGGGTTTGGAACATGGGTCAGTATCCACCCTTCAGATGAATAGTATCACTCCTGAAACCAAACCCAAATCCTCTGTTGGCCAGGTACCAACAGGCCCAGAGAGTTCTAAGCAAATGCAAAGGCAAGAACCGGCAGGCTTTGGGGAATCCGCTGATCAAAAGCATCTTCACCTCAGTGAAAAACAAACTGTGTCTCCAAAGTTTTCCACTGTGAAAGACTCTCTCTTGCTGAGCAAAGAGGCAGACAGAAACCAGACAATCTCAGCAGACAAAAGACCCGAAGGAAAAATATGCACTGACGCACTTTATGCCCAACGTGACAGTGGGAAAGTAGAGCCTACTCTTTGCCTCACAAACTGTGATGCTAGAGGGAAAGGAGTGGAAAAAGCAACCACAAGTAGCAAAAGCTCTCAAGATTCAAAAGGGAAAGGACAAGTTAATCAAAAACAGCCAGAGGATGCAAACAAGCAGATCGCAACAAAACATTCATCGGCCGCCACTGGGCAGAGTTCTTGTCGTGTGGCTGCAACGCCAGGAAAGCTGCTGACTTGTTCAGCCAGTTTCTCTGAATGCAGACAAGAAGCATCTGTTTTATCTTCAGCGAAGAGCGATGCATCTTCAGCAAAGGTTAAAGCAGGCTCACCTGAGCTTCCTGCAGTCATCTACAAGGAATTGAATAAGAAAAGCACCTCTTCTGTAGGGAGTGGTAAGACAGAAATGACTAAAAGTGTTTCCCTGATGACCTTGCATAGTGCAGCTGTTGCCGTAGAAGCCCACCACCCTACTTCAAACCTTGGGGGGAAGCCTGGAAATCAAGAAAGGTCATCTTCTGTTAACGCTGTGGATGTAAAGGGAAAAGATGCTGTACAAGCTCAGCCTTCTGCTTCAAGAAAACAGAACGTAGGTAAAGATTTACCTAGGTCAGCAACCACGCCTGACCGCCCTAACGCACTTTCTAATGACAAAGACTCGGCCCGGCAGCGGCGAGGAAAGGAAGTTTTGCGGAGTAGTCCTCACAAAAAATCCTCTTGACTGTAGTACCTGGCAGATGTGACTTCAAGACTAGCTGAAAAAATGTCAATGTGTTTTGACTACCTTCAAACCAGCACTGTGTATTGTCCTTGTGCAGCAAAGCTTTCATGTCACTGAAGCAAGGGGGCAGGGGGTATATAGAGAGAGGACTTTTTTTCAAAATGCCTTCCCAAATGTAACCGGTAAAACTGTTACCATATAGTATTTTTCAAAAATACCTTTACAGCTGAGAACAGTTGAAGAAAAGATTTCCTCTGTAAATACCTAGTGATGTGTTTGGGGTTTGAATGTAGCGTATATACTTTGCTGCTGATCGCATTGTTTACTCTCCCCTTTTTTATGATAGTTGCTTTGCCACTTATTTGCCATAGTCAAACATGAAACCGAATTACTAAAACTCAGACTTGGCATGGACGTGCACAAACATTGGTCTGACTGGAAGACAAAAATATGCCGCATTTTTACTTATTAAAAATCCTAGCTAGAGTTAAAAATACTAGGAAAGAATAAATATGGTGACTTATTGTGAGTTTTTACATGTATTTTTAATAATCAGATTTTGATAGTACTGTATCTGGCTAACTGCTTCACCAGATCTAACACAGGATCTAACTGCATCTCCCTACAGCACAAAGCTTATCTCTTAAAATAGGTAACAATTAAAGCTAAGGGAGGACCGCTCCGTTATCACTACATCCCAGTAAGACGAGTGTTTTCTGGTGAAATGGTTGTTCTCGTCTTGTCTATTGGGAGTGTACTCTGTGACCTTCACCTCAGACAAGGCTGAGACTCTAAAGCACACGCTGTGTGCTTAGTTTCTGCTGCAACCCTCTCTTGGTTTCCTTGAGCTTTTTTAAATTCAGGCCCTTACAGTGTGAGGCACAAGTATAAGCACATGACTTGCAGTACTATATTCATCCCTGTTTTTTAATGAATTTAGAGCGTATGTATTATCATGACATACAGGTTTGCATAATTAGCTTCATGCAGCTATAGCTTTTCTTTTTTTCCTATTTTATGAATTGTGGTAAAAAGGAAAAAAAAAAAACACTTTCAGTATCATATCTTCAGAAAAGTTCAGGACATCCGATACGTTTTAATACATAGCTGGGGCCTTACGTTGTAGACTTAACTTGCTGTTTTTAGCAAGTAATTCTGGGTTTCACATTCATTTCTAAGTGCATTGAGTAGCTCCATACATTTCATAATGTAATCTTTTTATTTATATGCAAAAAAGTAAATACTGTAATTACAAGAGAAGCATTTTTGTAACAGAGGAACCTGTTGGAGCTATTTGGTGCTAGAATGTGACTGTCTTTTTACTTTTGCTAGGCCTTATTTAAATTTTGTATACTGTCGAACATGTAGACTTTGATCGTTTTAGCGTGGAGGTATTCAGTTTGTTTGGAAGGATGAAAGGTAAAATTTGAAACATGTACAGGAGCACTACAAAATATCTTTGCAGGTGAGTGTTTTTAAATGATCAGGATCAGTAAGATGGTATTTTTGCTTATTTCTGCTCTATGTACCCACACTAGGGCTAAGCCCCTCCCTGTTTCATTGGGGCTTATGGATTATCTTTCTGTCTCAAAAGCTATAAAAGTGTTCATAAAAGCACAGTGCAATCTTGACTTGGAGGTTTGTATGACAGCTGACAGTGTACAGATTTCCCGCTGGGAAAGGCTTTATTACAATGATTAGTTGAGCTAGATTACGACAAACCTGTCACAGAAAGATAAAATCACAAACAAGTCCTGATTTTTTCGTGTGGCCCTAGAGCATTCATACTGCCTTTCACGGGTTCACCGAGGAGCTAGTGAGCGACGGAAAATACTCTTCGAGCAGTTTTGAAGAGAAGTGGTCTCAACATTTACAGTTCATCTGTGCTTTGGCAGTTACTACAAACGAATGCTAATGCACTTCAGTATCATAACATTTCTGTCTGGGAGGTATTTCCTAGTTTACAGTCTTCTGGATTTTTTTTTTTAAACTATTCTCTTGTTTCCTTTAAAGCACATCTAGCTATTTGTTTACAGTATACCTTTATGTATATTTTTGTATAGTTCATTATCACTTCTGACAAAATAAGTTTTTTGCATTATGGAAGTGTAACAGTGCTTAAGCTTGTGTTTATGTAGTACCTGTTTGTTAGTGTTTACCTTATCAGTGAGCTGTTAGAGATCCTCCTACCTGTGTGCTTCTTGGTCAGTCTTTATGTGATTGTAGATCTGATGTGTTCCTTTGTAGACTTCCTGCTGTAGATTTCTCAGCTTACCAAAAAAAAAAAAAAAAAAAAAATTGTTAGGGTCTGTGCAATAAAGTGTTTGCAGTCTTATTTTCTCTAAGATAAACTCCTTATGGATGGCATAATTGTTGTAAATTGAACACAATTATTTATACTTATGCAGTTGCATAATATTGAAATAAAAATTCAGCATGAAACAGTGTTGTGTCAGCGTTCTTCTTTGAACTTCGTTCTCTCCCCTTTCCCTTCTCCCTTCTCTCCCCTTTCCCTTCTCTCCCCTTTCCCTTCTCTCCCCTCTCCCTTCTCTCCCCTCTCCCTTCTCTCCCCTCTCCCTTCTCTCCCCTCTCCCTTCTCTCCCCTCTCCCTTCTCTCCCCTCTCCCTTCTCTCCCCTCTCCCTTCTCTCCCCTCTCCCTTCTCTCCCCTCTCCCTTCTCTCCCCTCTCCCTTCTCTCCCCTCTCCCTTCTCTCCCCTCTCCCTTCTCTCCCCTCTCCCTTCTCTCCCCTCTCCCTTCTCTCCCCTCTCCCTTCTCTCCCCTCTCCCTTCTCTCCCCTCTCCCTTCTCTCCCCTCTCCCTTCTCTCCCCTCTCCCTTCTCTCCCCTCTCCCTTCTCTCCCCTCTCCCTTCTCCCTCTCCCTTCTCTCCCCTCTCCCTTCTCTCCCCTCTCCCTTCTCTCCCCTCTCCCTTCTCTCCCCTCTCCCTTCTCTCCCCTCTCCCTTCTCTCCCTCTCCCTTCTCTCCCCTCTCCCTTCTCTCCCCTCTCCCTTCTCTCCCCTCTCCCTTCTCTCCCCTCTCCCTTCTCTCCCCTCTCCCTTCTCTCCCCTCTCCCTTCTCTCCCCTCTCCCTTCTCTCCCCTCTCCCTTCTCTCCCCTCTCCCTTCTCTCCCCTCTCCCTTCTCTCCCCTCTCCCTTCTCTCCCCTCTCCCTTCTCTCCCCTCTCCCTTCTCTCCCCTCTCCCTTCTCTCCCCTCTCCCTTCTCTCCCCTCTCCCTTCTCTCCCCTCTCCCTTCTCTCCCCTCTCCCTTCTCTCCCCTCTCCCTTCTCTCCCCTCTCCCTTCTCTCCCCTCTCCCTTCTCTCCCCTCTCCCTTCTCTCCCCTCTCCCTTCTCTCCCCTCTCCCTTCTCTCCCCTCTCCCTTCTCTCCCCTCTCCCTTCTCTCCCCTCTCCCTTCTCTCCCCTCTCCCTTCTCTCCCCTCTCCCTTCTCTCCCCTCTCCCTTCTCTCCCCTCTCCCTTCTCTCCCCTCTCCCTTCTCTCCCCTCTCCCTTCTCTCCCCTCTCCCTTCTCTCCCCTCTCCCTTCTCTCCCCTCTCCCTTCTCTCCCCTCTCCCTTCTCTCCCCTCTCCCTTCTCTCCCCTCTCCCTTCTCTCCCCTCTCCCTTCTCTCCCCTCTCCCTTCTCTCCCCTCTCCCTTCTCTCCCCTCTCCCTTCTCTCCCCTCTCCCTTCTCTCCCCTCTCCCTTCTCTCCCCTCTCCCTTCTCTCCCCTCTCCCTTCTCTCCCCTCTCCCTTCTCTCCCCTCTCCCTTCTCTCCCCTCTCCCTTCTCTCCCCTCTCCCTTCTCTCCCCTCTCCCTTCTCTCCCCTCTCCCTTCTCTCCCCTCTCCCTTCTCTCCCCTCTCCCTTCTCTCCCCTCTCCCTTCTCTCCCCTCTCCCTTCTCTCCCCTCTCCCTTCTCTCCCCTCTCCCTTCTCTCCCCTCTCCCTTCTCTCCCCTCTCCCTTCTCTCCCCTCTCCCTTCTCTCCCCTCTCCCTTCTCTCCCCTCTCCCTTCTCTCCCCTCTCCCTTCTCTCCCCTCTCCCTTCTCTCCCCTCTCCCTTCTCTCCCCTCTCCCTTCTCTCCCCTCTCCCTTCTCTCCCCTCTCCCTTCTCTCCCCTCTCCCTTCTCTCCCCTCTCCCTTCTCTCCCCTCTCCCTTCTCTCCCCTCTCCCTTCTCTCCCCTCTCCCTTCTCTCCCCTCTCCCTTCTCTCCCCTCTCCCTTCTCTCCCCTCTCCCTTCTCTCCCCTCTCCCTTCTCTCCCCTCTCCCTTCTCTCCCCTCTCCCTTCTCTCCCCTCTCCCTTCTCTCCCCTCTCCCTTCTCTCCCCTCTCCCTTCTCTCCCCTCTCCCTTCTCTCCCCTCTCCCTTCTCTCCCCTCTCCCTTCTCTCCCCTCTCCCTTCTCTCCCCTCTCCCTTCTCTCCCCTCTCCCTTCTCTCCCCTCTCCCTTCTCTCCCCTCTCCCTTCTCTCCCCTCTCCCTTCTCTCCCCTCTCCCTTCTCTCCCCTCTCCCTTCTCTCCCCTCTCCCTTCTCTCCCCTCTTAAGGCCCATCTCTACTATATTGGGGGGGGGGGGGAGGGAAGGAGGAAGGTGGGCAAGGGCCAGTTACCCTTTTTGCTCAGTAGCCCTCACAGCACATGCTGGCCAAGGATTTTGCATGAGGAAATGTAGTCTAGTCAAAAGAAGTGGTGCCATTTTCTCGGATCAGTATAGCCAAGTATCTTGTCTTTGTCAGGGGCTGGAACCACTGTGCTGCTGTTCAGCAGACAGGTGCACACAGTGTGGTGGACACACTGACTATTAGCTAGTGACCGCAAGAGACTGTAATGTTACATTTCAATCTCTCTTCCAAAATGCCTATCATTGTTCATTGCAGTAGGCCAGCATGTTTTCGAATGCCTTCTCAAAATAGCAATTTTTTTTTCTGTAATTTTATTGAATTTCTGGCCTCATGGAATGTGTAGAGCATATGTTATGTCCAATTTTCTTCAGTTTTTAAATCTCCACCTTTTAATAACAAATCTCCCTTTATTCATTCTTTCTCACAATAGAAGATCAGAGAGATGCAGTGAAGTAGACAGGAGAGAGGGAGCAGAGTACCTTACTTAGCATCTGCTGGCTGCTTGATGGGTCCTTTTGGCAGGGGGAGAAACACGGCAGGATTGTTGCTGCCC
Source organism: Struthio camelus (assembly GCF_040807025.1). Taxonomy (NCBI): domain Eukaryota; kingdom Metazoa; phylum Chordata; class Aves; order Struthioniformes; family Struthionidae; genus Struthio; species Struthio camelus. The sequence continues at coordinate 64,655,792 of NC_090982.1, read as the reverse complement.
TGACTTGCATCTTTCCACTCTTGCAGTGCAGCAGTGTATATGATAACACAGAATTTTACTGTTCTGTTGCTGGTAGAGAAGCTGTACACAGCTGGTTAGCACGTGCCAGGAAGTATCTGCCCTGTGGGGATTTTTATTTTTGTTCATGTTTTGCTATTGCATTGTTTTCTCTGTGTTTTGCTGAAGTTGGTTTTGCACAGGGAAAATGTTGCGGAGTCGCTTCTGCTGCTGTGCTCTCTGTCTCTAAAACCAATAGATGAGGATCTGGAGGGCACCCCAACCTCTTAGAGTCACTGGAACCCAGCAGAAGGCAGGTGCTCTGCAGGATCGGGGCAGGGGCAGGGGGTGCAATGAGCCAGAGGAGGGAGAGCAGGAACTAACAGCTCTGGGGTAGGAAGGAGGTGCCCAGAGTTGAGGAGTGACTGTGGATCTAAGTAACTGTTTTACCTGCTGTGCCTTTTCTGACTGCAGGCAGCAGCAGTCACCTCCACGTAGGGAGATGTGGAACACTCTGTGCCCGCATGGTTATCCATAGCGTTCAGGGCCAGAGCAGACAGGTGATGTAAAGGGTTTCTGTTGAGGAAGAACTCAGGAGGTTACCCATTTCTCATGTGACGTGGCCTTGTCAACCTCACTTCCACCCCCAGAAGGAAGGAGACTCTGCACCTCACCTGGGATGGGTGCCCTTTCATGATGTGAAAGGGAAATGTAGAGAATGCCCTTCCTCAGCACTAAACCCTTAGTTTACTGCTGTTTCCAATGCCCTTTTAGGCCCATATTCTCTTCTATAGTTAGCAAGGATTAGCAGGGATGTCATGCTTGGGTTCGGAGAATACAGCTTTAAAAGAATAAATCACAGGACAGGAAGATGCTAGAGTGTGTATGAATGTGTGTCCTACAGTTCATGGCTTGGATTACCAATGGTTTTTTTTTTCCAGTACTGCAGTGTTTGAGCCCGGTTAAGCTGAATGGAAGACATCTGCAGAGGAGAGATTTGAATGAACTGAGGGTAGGATGTGACACTAGTGGTTAAGAGTTCAAGCTGCAAAGAGTTGGGAGGATCAGGATGAGTGCAAAAGGTTGCAGAGACAGCAAAGTGGGACACACAAAGCTATCATGGAGCAAGAGAGAGTAAAGACATAGGTAAGGTCTGGCATGCAGAAAATGCAGGTGTGAACTAGGTATGTGAGCAACAGGATATTTGAGAGGGCCACTGGAGAAGGTCATAGCCTGTATCTGTGGGAGATTTTTCAGTTGTATTTTCAAGAGAGTGGCAGGTATGGTGCAAGTAAGTAGTTGGAAAAGGATGACATCTTGTCCTTTCCCAGGTATGGATTGGGCTGGTGGATAAGAGAAAATTCGTAAAGATGCATCACCCACATTAGGGTATTCTTTTAAGTCAGTGGATTTAGAAATTGGCCTGCCTCCAACCATCCTGTTCAGAGCAAAATCCTTTTTCAAAAACTGAATTGCATCTTATTGATAAAATCTTGTTTAAACACAGTTAGGGAAGCAAGAACTTGGCTCTGAATTTTGTTTTGTACAATTGAAATAAATGTAAATGCTTACTAATCTTTGGAACGTGCTTCATCAGCTAAAAGCTGCTCACGTTTCTTCTCTGCGTAAACACTCATATTAAATTCTGTTTTGCAGACCATTGTTCAGTTTTGTATTGTATCAGAATTTTCATGACATCTGTAGCCCAGAAGCCAGGATGGTCATGAGTTGGATTCTGTCAGCTACTGTTCACCTCAGGCAAGTCACTTGGTCTCTTTGTGTGTTGGCTCCCCAGCTGTATTCAAAAAATAAGAGATAAAAGGCCTGACTGAGAACCAAGGACTGCATCAGATCAGAGCTTGACTGGGTAAACAAATTTTATAAAAAATAAATAAATAAATAAATCCAACATCACTTTCCATTTAGACCCTTGCTAAATAATCTCAGAAGACTTAATCATCAGATTTCCAGAATTTTGATATATTATTGGACATGGTGGCATGTTATATTCACACAAAAATATTCCTTCAGAATAACCAGTTCCTATATTCAGGATTGTGCATCCTGAAATACACAGTGTATGCTGTTCTGCGCTGTTGTTAACAGTGTCCTGTGAATGGTGTTTTACAGTCAAATAAAAGAGCTAAGATCCTGCTCTGAGCAGGTCATGCTGTAAAGTAAATCAAGAGAAAATAAAATTGACAACAGATGACAATATGGTTGTTATAAACATAACTTGTGTTGAGCAAAAGGGGTGGAACATGGGAAAGTGTGTACTTAACTCTCCCTGTGTAAACAGATCTTGAACACATTCACTGTTTCACCTTTTGTTTGACTTTTAATTGCCTGACGTCTACATGCAAGTCTACCCTATGAAAGTGGGTAGCATTTCAGAAATTGGTAATGTTTTAAATCCCATATTCTCTCCAAATGAAGATGTATTTCAGAAAGTGAGAAAACTGCACGTTGCGCTGATACTGAAGTTGCTGTTATTTGTGGACATATTGTCAGATTATACATGGATACATATGTCAGCTTCTTACCTGATATTTGCAGCAATTTTTAGCACCTTTCCCAAGCTAGAAACTGTCATACTCCCTTTAAACTTCACTATTTGTCCGTTACTTTCTTGGTCCCACAACTTTAGAAGGAAAATAATTTGAGAAGCACATCAGTTTTGAGTCATGCACACTCATGGGAGCTCGTGTTAGATGATTGTTAAAGGCTAATGCTGGAAAGCAAAAACTTAAGGTTCTTGGAACTCTTATAGCATTTGAGAACTGCCCTGCTAGGCCGAGTTTTGTCTTTTGTGGATTGCATTATCAGACAATGCAATTATGGGAGTTTGCCTGTTTAACCAGTTGTGTTTGCAGAGGGAGGGGAAAAGGTGCCTTGAATTCTACACTAGCTTCAGGCACTTTTCTGCCTTGCTCTCGAAGAGGAGCAGAGGAGCTCTTTGGTGGTGTTTCTTGCTCGGTGACATTTCTCTCTCTCAGATCAGAGGAAGCCCATGTCTGATATAAGCTGCGCCAACCAGCTTTGATATTCTGCAGTTTTTCAGTTCAAACACAGCATGCGCTTGCAGGGTTGGGAAAAGGTTTTTGTGGAGAGCTTGTCAGTGGCAGCAGAAACAGGGAACGCCAATAAACAATATACAGACTCGTGAGGGCCGGCGATGTCCTGCTACCCAAAATATGGAAGTGTTTATAGTATCTGGGAAAGAAACATCGTTTATAGCATCTGGGAAAGAAACATCAAAAAGCACTGCTTGTGCAGCAGTCAGCACGGCCTCGGGCAGTACACAGCTACAAAGGCAGGAGGAGCTGAATGCCGTGCAGGAGGAAGCGATGCTGTGTGGTGAAGCAGGCTGCAGACGTGATGCAAAGGCATCTGAGAGTGGAAAGAGTCTGTATTTTGTAGTCTGACTCCAGTAATGTTTAATAACCACTTACAGAGGGTAAAAATGGCTTCACTACAAGAGTTTCTTATTTGATGAGAAATACCAGATATTCTTGTTGGTTATTTCTTAAGAAGTGAGTAGAAACTTTCTAGTCCAGCAGGGATCTTTGAAATCCAAGGTAATAAGTACATTATGGAGGAAAATTTTGGGGAAATGCCTTTGGTGCAAGAGCTGAAGCTGAATTTGAAGTCCTGCATGGAAAGTGCTCCAAGAGAGCTCTGTTTCCATGCCTCACTGAGTAAACGCAGACTTCAGTTTAACACACCTGGGAGCCTTGCTGAGGGCACATCGGGGCTCCGCGCGGTACGTGCCTGTCTGTGGAGATGGACGAGTCATACCCTAGAGAAGATGGCCTCTATACCTCTGAATTAACTGGTTATTAACACAATAGTGCCAAAAATTGCATTATAACAACACAGGTAGATGAGAAGGCACAGCAAGTTCTCATCAGACCTATGGCCAAATACACATACTCTGTGTTGCCACTGGGTTTATTCACTTGTGGCGGCAGAAGGAAGGATTCAAGACTTTAATAAGAGCAAATGGCAATAAGTTTGTTTTATCTTCCATCCCTCCCCCTCCCCCCCCAGCTGTTGCATGTCCTATTGGAGCAAGATCATGTCATAATCCTTACTTTACTCCAGGGATTCACCCACCGGAGGTGACATGAAATAGCCATGAGCACCATGTGTGCCTCTGGGATCAGATTCCTGCTTCTCGCTATGCCTTTGCCTTTGCAATCCCTACTTTTCTTTCCTGTTCTGCAGCTGGAGGAAACAGCCCCCTCTGCACTGTGCCACATTGACCATGCGTCAAAAGACACACACGTGTTTGGTAAGGTCTCTTAGCTGCTGATATCGGCTGCTATTCACAAGTTCAGGCTTCCACAGTGCCAAGTACCCACAGATTTTTGGCCAAATTTACAAGTTTTGTGGTTAAAGCTGAAATTGTTGATAGTCCCGTTTACCATGGAGCATTATATTAATTAGAAGACCAGGAGCAAAGCCTGCTCCTTGGAGACAGATGGACAGAGAGAGGTTCAAAGGGATGGCCAGGACCTTTCCAAGGTTCAAAGAGATTTTTAAGAAATCAGAGAGCACCTGATGGTACAAATTGTTTGTGTAAGCCCTGAAGGGATCGGGTCTTACTTGACTTTGATTGTTACTCCTGTCCCTCACAGAAATGTTTTTGCTTTTTGATTGAGTGGTGTACAGTAACGCTAGCTCTTAAACAGCATTGTTTTTCACTTTTTTTGTTTGTTGTTGTTGTTTTCAATGGAGAACTACCTCAACATTTCAGTGCTTGGCTCTTCCCTTTAGAGGTACTTTAGCCCTAGTGGCTATGATACCAGTGCTAGCATGAAGTTGAGCTGGGGCATCTCGATAGCAGAAATTATTTATGTTCTAGGCTCAGGACACAATTTTAGTTTTCCAGACCTCATGTAATAAGCATTTTTTTGTTTTGCTAAAAGTTATAATGGAAATGGAAAAAGTATTGCAAAATTTAAAGGAAATACAGACCAGGAACAAAAGCAGTAAATTGTTTTTCATCCTAATCCAATTGCGGTACATGTTTTCTTTACGTTCTACATTCATCATAAACTTAGATTTGCTGATAGCTTTGCCTGAAACAGTGAACGCTCCAGAGGAAGATGGCAACGCAGGATAAAATACCCAGGACAACTGCAATGATTCCTGTGGTGCTGATCCCGCAGGAGACAGTAACAGTGGACAACTGAGCACCAGCTAGCGATTTGGGTTCTGAACACGTAGTTTCTTCAGGGTCTTCAATTTTATCAAGATTCTGCTTGTACCAAGTGATTAAACCAATATTGGAGCAGGTGCATTTCAGAGGATTGTAACTTAAATTGATTATACTGTGGCTAGGTAGGGATACTAGCTTGTCACGTGGTATAATCTGAACCCTATTGTGGGCAAAATTGATATAGATGCTCTTATGATTTGAAAACGCATCTGCACTGAATGCAATAAGCTTGTTGTGGCTCAGATCAATGTACCTTAACTTCTGGAGGATGTGAAATGCTTGGTCATCTATTGCTGTCAATTCACAGGATGCTAAAATTAGCACCTCTAAACTGGATAGCTGTTGAAACAGTTTGTTCTTTGGCACGATCCCTGATTCAAAGATATTCTGACTAAGGTCCAAGAGCATGAGGTTTTCCAGGCCTTGAAAGAGATGCTGAATGCTAGTATTGATGTGGGAGGAGGAAAGATTCAGGACTTGCAAGAGATGCAGATTTCGGAAAGGCCCTTGTGAAGTGCTGATGTGAAGCTGAGTGAAAGCTATGTCTAGCAGCTCCAGGTTAGTACCTTCCTTAAAGAGCACATCATGGACGTGGAGTTTGGTATTGTAGCTCAGGTTCAGGTACCGAAGACTGCTCAAACCATTTAGTGCTTCATTACAGCAGTCGGAGCTTTCAACGTGGCTATGGCTTAAATCTAGATGTTGAAGCTTTGCCAACTTCTGTAAACAGCCGGAGCCCAGCTGCAGAGTCTGCGAGTTTCCTTTGAGGTGGAGGTGAGTGAGGGAGGGGAAGGCAGCCGCGCTGGTGTCGCAGAGGTGCTTGAAGAAGTTCCTGTTGAGAATGAGCTCTGTTAGCACCTTCATACCGCTGATGTCAGGGGGCAACGCGCTGATGTGCGTGTGAGTAAGGTCCAGCTTCTGGAGCTTGGTCATACAGTGAAATGTGGCAGCATTTAGGTTTTTGAAGTGCCGTAGCTGCAGATAGAGGTCCTTGACAGTGATATTACAGAGGCCTTGTAAAACGTCAGGGCTTATGTAGGTCTCCTTTTCCACGTCGTCAAACGTTCCCAGCCAAAGCGTGTGGGCTGAGGAGTTCCGTATTCCCACCAAGATACTGGGAATGTTGGTGCAGCCCCCAAAGTCTAAACTGTAGAAACTGGACTGGAAAGCTCCGGGTTCAATGTGCAAAATGTCGTTGCCTTTAAAGATGAGAGTTATGTTACTGGTCTTCTGCAGAACACTGACATCTTCCACTGTGATTGTTCTAATATTGTTCATTTGAAAATCAAGATATTTGAGGTTTTGAGTTGGAAAGGTGGGGGGGAGCTGCAAAGAAGAGATGTGGTTGCTGCCCAAGATGAGCGTATCCAAGTTGTCTAGGTTTGTCATGGGAACGAAGGACAGCGTGCTTATTCCTGTCTGCGTTAAGACAAGCTGCTTTAGGGACTGAGGGCCAACAAATGCTGTGTCAGACAGAAACAGGAGCAGGTTTCCAGTCAGCACAATTGTGTGCAGGTGATTGTTGTTGTGAAAGGCACCTTCATACACCCAGTTGATCTGACACCTTGAAAAAGCAACAGAAGCCAGCATCAGCAGTCTGGCTTGTCAAATGTTCCCATTATTACACGGTAACTGAAATGGCATTTCATATGTGTAAAAACCCATGATCAGTGGCCTTTGCCAGAATAAAACAGTGTTTTCCTTTGCAAAAGACACCTGCCTGGGATTGGTAAGCCCACTTTAAATATGGAGTCCTAGTGAGGAAGCTATATTACAGCAGAGAAAACTGCCCTGAAATGATGGGTGCGAAAAACCCTGTTGAGGAGACATTTGTGGAAGTCAGGGAGACATGAGGTTTTTTTTAGTGTCAAAATTAATCAGATGAAAATCTCTTTTTCTAGAGAAAAAGACAAACACTTATAAGGATCTTTTTCTAGGTTTTGTGAACAATATCTTTATGGAAAAGTGAATTAAAAAGTTACTCTAGTCATTTTGTTGGTCTTAGTAACAGTAATATGTAGAAAATGCTTATTACGCCGACTGTCTGGCAAATGACTGTCACTGAAGGAGAAGCCTAGCTATTGCCCAATTGTATCAATCTTTATTTAGTAAAATACCAGAACCATGTGCAAATGCTGCTGCTGATTTCCCTGTGCTGTTGTGGACTCTGTGAGCCTTCAGCCCTGAGCAAGGGCAGAGGGTATTGACCAAGATGATCTGTGAAAGTGAGGATGATCTTACTGTACCTTGTTAAATCCAAGGAGAGTAGATCCTTCAGCTTCGAGAAGGTTGAATTCTGAAGGGAAGGAAGCAAGTTGAAGCTGAAGTCGAGGATTTCCGTTGTGACAGGTAGTTTTTCAGGAATTTCTGTCAGACCTAAACCTTCACAGCTATAGCTTTTATTGACTGTAATCTGTGGAAAATATGCAGTGAAACTCTGAGATACCTCCTCTGAATATAAATATGAAACTAACACATTCTAAAAAGCAAACAGAACTGTGAATTAATTTTAAAAATGTAGCAAACAACTCTAAAAAATCTTAACATAGGCTTGAAACACACAACTCTGGGACTTAATGGAGTGTTTTTAAAAAGCATGCCTTGAATATCTCTTGTACTAATCTGAAGCATCTCATCTGTAGTATTATGTTTATCAAAGTTAGCACATATGAAGGTTGTTTACTGTTCTGGATGAATTATTAATCTGTAAGAAAGAATCTTTATGAGGTATTTTTAAATTCTGAATTTCATGAGTTTTGTAACAGCTTATTCTAAAATAAATCTTATGAGAGCCTGGCAGAGAGGAGGAGGAAAAAAGAGCAGGCCTAGAAAGGAAAATGTTCAAATTAACAAGATTTGAATTGCTGTTGTATGCTGCAGTGAGTGAATGGTGAGCTCAAGCTAGGGAAAGATAGTCTCTGATATAGCGAGTCTTCAAAATTTCTATGAAGACTTTTCAGTTTAAGTGAAAATAAAATGATCTGTTATGTAGAAAAGTCTACTCTGTGAATACCAGAGGAGTTCATTAAACATATCTGACCTGCCTTTGTCTCCAGATGATGGTGCAACAGGTAGTACAGTCAATCAAAGGCTGAGACTATGGATGTCGATCCATGCACGAAAATGCAACCCCGGAATCGCCTGCTGCTGCCATTCAAGGAAATAGAAACGCTCGAAGTATCGAACTTTGCCAGGGGCTGCACAGCTGTGATCAGGGACTCAAGCACGCTAGGCACAAGCAAGGCTGAGGAGATCGCCTGCAGTGCCCTCCCGCCCCAGCTGAATCCTGCCTCCGAGGTCCCCTTTCCACTGGTACATGGGGCCAGACGGGGGGGCATGGGGTCTCTGAACACGCTTGACAGCAGCAGCTCTGGAAATACCCTGCCAGAAAGCTCAGAGACATTTGACTTGTGCGTAAATGAATACAAGCTCTGTGCACATGTTGCGCAGTTGGCCAATCTGATCACAGGATTTCTTTGTCTCACCATCTCCTAGCTAAGAGAAACATTATTTAAATTACATGCACCAGAGTCACAATGTATAATATGCAAACTTTTGGGTTATCGCTGGCAGCTGTCGTGTAGCTAAAAGGGTCATCCTACAGGAGCCTACAGCACATAAGGAGACTACTTCAGCCTTTTGACCAAAATAGAGGTCATAACCATGCCTTATGCCTAATTCACTCTGTGTTTTGAGTAAATTCAAGGCTATTCTAGTAGCCCAAATATAGCAAGCACAGTCAGTGGAAAGTCCAGTGAGAAATGTGGATTACACATAACCTGATGCTGGGCTTAAAGGGGAAACCTTCACGGTGGCCGCGGTGCTTTGCTGTGTGTGTGCCTGTTCCAGTCACACACTTGAGCCTGATCATCTGCAGGTGGCATGTGTTTACTGCCTCCCTGGCGCTAGGATAACCAAGGGCAGATGCGCTTCCCCTGCTCAGTCCTGGCTTGGCTACCTAAGGCTGAGAGTACTTGGCACGTCAGAGGCATTTGCGGAAGGAGAGATATTAAGATAATGATGTGTGTGCTGGGGCTGGGTGATGTCTCCATTTCTGCAAGTCCTGCCTTCTCCATATCTCCCAGAGGGTCAGCAGCCGTTCTCTGCAGGGTGGAAGCACTGCACTTCTGCTTAGGTGCAGCATATAGGTCCCCGGGGCATGGTGCATTGTGAGCAGACCTTGCCGAGCATGCAGCGCCTGTTTTAGACCAAGCCAAGCCTCTGCCCTTTGGTGGGGTGGGAGAGCCAGGCAGAAATGCAGGCATTAAATAGCCTCACTGGAGGAGGAAAAAGCGATATTTGTAGCAAGGGATCTTGGATCCAGGCTGGATACAGAGAATACTTTCTTCTTTTCCTTTTTGCACAAATCTTTCAAATTAAAGCTGTGAGGGAGCCCTGGGGCAGCCCTGTGTTGCTGGGGCTCGGCAGCTGAGCAGGCGGCAGGAGAGAAATGTTGGCAGCGGCGGGGCAGAGCCAGGAGGAACTTGAAAAGGCCTTTTAGCAGGAAAAAGTGCATGGTGCAGGTCAGGGGGAGGAAAGGGCAGCTCCTTGGCTGTCCCGCTTCCCTTGGGGGCGTCGGGGTGCTGGCAAGGCTCCGGGGAGCTGGGTGGGAAGCAGCCTCCCTGCCCCTGGTCCCATGCAGCCCCTGCTGCGGCGGCAGTGGGGTGCAGAGCCAGCTCCCCACCTGCTACGGCTCGCGGCAATACATGGGCTTGATTCTCATCTAGAAGCACCTAAATAATGTAATGTTGGTCACTATAGAAACAGCTTGAATGCAGACTTAAGAAAAAGCAGTGCTTTCAATACTGATGAGCAAAAAAGAACCTGTGGAGCTGGCTGCTCTAACATGCAGTTTAGCTTTAAAAAAAAAAAAGAAAAAGGTTTAGCTGTCAATGTAAATGAGAACAGTGCCAGTGTTTTACTATTCAAATAAAATAGCGAGATCTCTCTCTCTCCTTACACTTCGGATATAGAGTGGATCTTAGAGGGATGTGCAGAACGATTATTCCCCTAGCGTATCTTGTTGCACAATTCACAGTGCTCTTGGATTTGTACATTTAATTCAGGAAAGAATTTGCTATAGGTCCCAGCTGCGCACAGAGCAGGGTTGGGTTTCCACAGTGCCTCTTCCTTGAATCAAAATACTTGCCTTTCTCTTCTGTCTCCCAGTTAGAAAAACCCAACCAAACAAAAAAACCCCTCCTGGGTTAGCCCTTCCCCCTGCCCCTGGAAAAAAACCTGTTTTTCTTGTTTCTTACTGTTTTCATTTGATATAGCAAGTCCTAAACTACGAATACCCATTTATGAGCAAGAGCCGCCATCATCCCATCCCATACAAATTCTGGTATAGAGAGCATAGCGTAAGAGACAAACTCCTTATATCTGTTTTCTCCCTAGCTCTGATATCTGCTATATCCCTTTGAGATTTTATCATCCTCTGAGCTTTCTGGAAGGTAAAACTGCAGATGAGAAAGAAAGAGCAGTGGTGCATGGACGTGTGTGTGAGAGGGTGAGGGAAAAAGAGCGCCCGCACGAGTGACTGGTATAACCCAGCACATTTCAAGACATCCGCTTTATTTCTCTGATAGAGGTTTTCAGATCCCCTTGAGAAAAACCTCTTGGCAATTTAAAACAATCAGATGTCAGCATGCAAGTATGCCCCAAAGATTGTTTCTCTGCTTATAAGATTCCTTTATCTCAACAGAGAGCAGTGACCATCACTCACCTCAGTGCACATCGTATCTACAGCGCTGGATGTTTCGTGGCTAATGCAGATGGGCATTGTGAAAATCAGAAGATATAAATAACGAGCCATTACAGAGTTAGGTGTATTCTTAAAATGGATGATCTTCTGATATCTTCCCTTAATCAAAGAGAAAGAGGACAGCAAAGTTGAGACAAACTGAACAGTCTGCTAGAAAGCAGGCTGTAAGGGAAAAAAGCATTTGCTACACCTCCTAGGCTTAGTGTGAGCAAAACAGCAGTTTCAGAGTGAGGGAGGAACTTCCTTGCTTTAAATATAGTCAAATGACTGTGCACTGATGTTTTTCTCAGACAGAACGGATTTAAAAAAATGGAAAGTGAGAGAAAGTGCTCTTTACACTCATGTAAAACAAAATCTCTGCACTAAAGACAGCAGAGTTACTTCAGAGTGAAACAGGCGGCAGAGCAAAAAGAAGGATATTAGAATGCAACTTTCCAGCAATGTGCAATTTAGTGTAGTAAAAAGTCTTTTGGGTCAAACAGTTTGGTCCTGAAGCTCGCAAGAGTCTGCAAAAGAACCGAAGTATAAGCACAAGACCTGTGACTTATTTCTCTTTTGAGTTTTTGGTAGACGAAACTTTTCAGCAAAAAGGAGCACTATGCTGAAAAATATCCCTCCATTAGTGACAACAAATGCTAAAAAGTGGTATCTCCATCTGAAAACGAACGTTTTCCCCCTGGTATTTTGATTATTGATAACAATCAGTTTTCTGAAGGGGAGCAGTATTTCTTACTGGCTCCAAGGTAGGCAGTTGTGGGCTTTTTTCCAGCCTAAAAATAGGCTTGTAAGCCTATATGGCAGGTCCTCTCTATGGCTTGAGTGCCTTTTATAGGGGAGCTCCTTCCCCTCATTAATGAAGCAGAGGGGACAGACTGGGCCACCTGGGCTGGTGCGGGGCTTTTCCGGGGCAGGGGCGGCGTGCTGGGGAGCTGAGCAGCCACGTCTCGCTGAGACCGGGACTCTGGTCTTCACGGCCACTGACGGAGCTGCACAGCCTGGCCAGCCAGTTACATCTCCCTCCTCCTTTTTTTCCCTCCTTTTTTTCCCTCCTTTTTTTCCCCCCGCTGAGTGAAGAGCTCAGTAACTCGTATTAGCTGTAATTGGCACTTCCTTCATCGTCTGGTGAAGACAGGCAGGGTGAAAATGCACGGGGTTGGGAAACCGCGAGAGCAGTCGAGTGACCTCTGGACGGAAAGCACGGCCCGGTTCCTGCAGCGTGCAGGAAGCCCGGCAGGGCGCTCTCGCATGGGGCACTCTCTAAAGAGCCTGCGCTTTTGACGGATAGCGGGAGCAGTGCCAGGCAGTGGGGGCCGTGCTGGGGGATCGAGCAGCACGTACGCGTCCCCTGTGGGGCAGCCAGGTGCAGGCGCTGCCCGGTGCGGTGCTAGCGCGGGGGCCAGCAGCGAGCGTTGCAGGGCTGGTGGGGCCGGGGTGCAGGGACACTGACTGCTGCCCGCTTGGCCGCGCTCGCACGGACCCCTCGCACCCTGCGGTGCATCCCCCCAATCTGTGATGTGCGGGCAACCGGGGCACAAAGGGCAGTTAACGACACCAAGCTGAGGTGCCTCTGCCCGGCTGCGGTGGGTGTTTGCTCCTGGGATGCTTCTCTGATAATCTGATTTGACTTTTTTTTTTTTCCTTAATTCATAAAATTCAAAAGAAGATAAAGAGCTTTTCTGCAGGAGAGGTTGAAAAACTCCATCTCCCATTGGTACACTCATGCTCTATACCTATTTTTACAGCCAGTTCCACATCTATGGGAAATCCTGCTCCTCTCGAGGTTGGTAGCAAAAAGGTCAAAGCACTTTGATGTCTGCAATGTTTAATCATTGTTTGTTTGGGGCTTGCCGTGAATTGATGCTTGGAGGTCGCTGAGTGACGGTCTGGTAGGCATAGCGGTAGGTCCCTGGGCGGAGAAGCATGCGATTTAACTTTAATGCAGTCCAAGAGCTGGATTTTGGAGTCAGGTGTCCATGGTCTCAGAGCCTGAGGCTGAGGGCTGAGGCCCTGCCAGGTGGCTCCCAGGACCACCACGAGCATCCCAAGGGGCTCCCAGCCCTCCCTCTGCGGCGCCCTCCTGGCCACGGCAGCCTTGGCTCACGCTTGCAAACTGCATCTTGTTTCTGGGAGGGTACAAAGACTTAGAGGTAAAAATTCCCCCTTAAACCACCCAAATCAGAAACCTCAATTTTGAGAGAAATGTGTTGTCTTGTAAGGAATGACCTTTAAATCAGGAGGGGATATCATCTTAAGCTAATCCTACCTCTTTCTGCTTTGCGAATATATTAATATAAATGTTTTGGAATTTACATAGACATAATAGGATAGAAATAACTCCAGAGACTTTTTTTTTTTTGGTTTTTGAGGAAATGGGAAGCTTTATGATGCAAATAATGAATTCCAGGGCTTGCTTCAATTTTGGGTAATGAAGATTTCATTATAAAATTGGTATTGGATGACTGAAGTTTTACTTTTTGTTCATGTGCACAAGCAATTGCTGAGCTTAGAGAAAAAGACTAATAATTAGTAGAGTTTGAATTATTCATTACATGCGCCTATCTGATTCATTTAGCTCTTTGTGCTCATAAATGAGCAAATCAAAGAGGGTAAGAGTTTTTTGTTAGAATGGTTTGTACGAAGAAAAGCCAGGTAGGATGGTATTTCTGTGCTGTTCTGTGGTGTGTTTGCTGTGGGTACCTGGCATGGGTTCAGTGTCTGGCCACGCTACAGTCATGTCTGTGATTGCAGCAGGGTGTTGAGACGTCCTGGCGACCCCTGTGGCACCCTGGCGCCCATCGCAGGCTCATTCACCTTCTGCGTTAAACCAAGAGGTGCAGAGTCAAGTTGGAGGCCTGTAGCTAGTGTTAAAGCCAGCTTTGAACATATAAAGCAAGTGCAGGGCCATGTTATCAGACCAGTAGATACTTAAATATTACCCTTAAGGTCTAAAAGCAGCATATGGCCAGCGCACAAAGTTAAGGCCTAACCCCACTTTTGAAAAACTCCCTCAAAGCTTAGCATGTTTGGACTTTGATATTGAAACATTACAAAGTGAATTGGTGGATTGAGAACTGGCTGGATGGCCGAGCTCAGAGGGTTGTGGTCAGAGGCGCAGAGTCTAGTTGGAGGCCTGTGGCTAGCGGCGTCCCCCAGGGGTCAGTCCTGGGACCAGTCCTGTTCAATGTATTCATCAGTGACCTGGAGGAAGGCACAGAGTGCACCCGCAGCAAGTTTGCTGATGGTACTAAAGTGGGGGGAGTGGCCGACACACCTGAAGGCTGTGCTGCCATTCGGAGGGACCTGGACAGGCTGGAGAGATGGGCAGAGAGGAACCTCCTGAAGTTCAGCAAAGGCAAGAGCAGGGTCCTGCACCTGGGGAGGAATAACCCCATGCACCTCTACAGGCTGAGGGCTGACCTGCTGGAGAGCAGCTCTGCAGAAAAGGACCTGGGAGTCCTGGTGGACAACAAGTTAAGCATGAGCCAGCAATGTGCCCTTGGGGCCAAGGAGGCCAGTGCTATCCTGGGCTGCATCAGGCAGAGTGTTGCCAGCAGGTCGAGGGAGGTGATCCTGCCCCTCCGCTCAGCCCTGGGGAGGCCAGGGGAGTGCTGTGCTGTGCTGTGTCCAGTTCTGGGCTCCCCAGGACAAGAGAGACATGGCACTCCTGGAGAGAGTCCAGCGGAGGGCTACAAAGATGATGAGAGGACTGGGGCATCTCTCCTGTGAGGAAAGGCCGAGAGAGCTGAGCCTGTTCAGCCTGGAGAAGACAAGACTGAGAGGGGATCTCATCAACGTGTATAAATATCTGAAGGGGAGGTGTCGAGAGAACGGGGCCAGACTCTTCTCCGTGGTGCCCAGCAACAGGACAAGAGGCAACAGGCAGAAACTGGAACACAGGAAGCTCTGTCTGAACACGAGGAAAAACTTCTTTGCTGTGAGGGTGACGGAGCACTGGAACAGGTTGTCCAGAGAGGTAGTGGAGTCTCCTTCCCTGGAGACATTCAAAACCTGCCTGGACACAATCCTGGGCAATATGCTCTAGATGACCCTGCTTGAGCAGGGGGGCTGGACTAGATGATCTTGGAGGTCCCTTCCAACCTCAACCATTCTGTGCTTCTGTGATTCTATTTTCTACTTTTTATGCTGGTGATTCCTGTTTGTAAATGCTGGATGAACCCTTTGTACATCACAGAGAGCCTGTTCAGGGGGGCTGTAAGACCACGAGAGTTGCTAGGAGAGGCCTCTTGGGAATATTTATTTGTTTGTAATTTTGCTTTCTATGCAGTTGGCTGAAAGTCTTCCCACTCAGGTTTAAAAGCATGCGCAGGCCAGTGAGGAGCATCAGTTGCAGTGAGATGGTGCTTGCCACTGCTAAGAGCTCACAAGTTGGTTGATGCTTCTGGAGGGCTGGGCTAAGTGTTGAGACACCTAAGCCTCACATCAACCTGGGGAAGCATTAATTATCCTTTTCTGCAAAGACTGGACGAACAGAGGTTAAAAGACCTATGTGGGGCTGTGGGCAGGCACAAGTTTAGGACGCAAGAGATGGGAGCTCTGCCTCCCAGCTCAGGCCTCTAGAGGGCTCTTCTTTTCTAGGGAATGGATTATTGCTCTTCTATCCCTGTCAAACCTTTCTGAGTCAAAAACACAAAACCATTCCCTTTGCCCTAACTCTCTAATACTGCATCACAAGTGACTTTCACAAAAAAGTCCCTTTTCCTTGAAGAAGAAAAAAAGTCTTCTAAGGAGGACTGTAAATCCCCTTGAAGTTCTCCATTTTAAAATTGCTTCTGAACCAGATTTGAGGAACAACTCCTGAAACTCAAAATAAGGGTGAGTCACCCGTACATAGCTCGTATCCACCTTCCTCATGCTGAGGAGCAGCAGTGGTGCTTCCCCCATGTGAATGCTGCCACCGAGGCGGCGTTAGTTGTTACAGTGGCCACGGCAGCTGAGGCACTGGCTTCGTAGTCAGCCAGACCAGTGCGATATGGTCCCGAGTGTCATTTTGGTGAGAGCTTTTAGCATGATGATGAGGTCACAGGACACCGGTGCACCCACCCTCATAGCAAAAACGGGGCTTATTTTCGAGGAGAGGTCCTGGCCTGTTCTCCCTTGGACACTGCAGCAGGGATTTCGAGAGTTTCCTTCTTTGTGTTTTCTTTTGATGCTAAAAACCAGATATGAAAGCAAGTGATTGCTTCAAAATCTGGATGTTAAAACATGGATGCAGGGAATGCCTTGAGGTGGTGGGAACTGGGCTGTGAGAGGCCCGGAGGGGCTGCGGGAGGATGCAGCGGCCGGGCAGTGGTGGTGCCCCCTGCCCAGCTGTGCTGCGTGCTGGCGTTTTTGGCAGGAAAACCTGTGTGCAGTGGGCTGCTGCCGCAGGAGGTGATCCACGCGCTGGCTGTGCTCCTCGGAAAACCTGAAATGAGGTGGTGCAGCAGGAGTATAAACCACTTGTAGGGCACAAAAGCTACCACAAAAAACATCAGATTACTGTTTGAGAAAGAGGAGCTAGCATGACATGTGGCAGGCATGTGTAACCCCTCTGCTTCGTGCTGCAGAAATTGAGTCTTTTTTTTTTTTTTTTAAAGTCCTAAAAGAGGGAAGGAGAGAGCAGCCACAAGACACGATACTCAGTGTGAAGGCTTTGTGCAGGCGGGGAGCAGGGTGCGACTGGGGAGAGCAACGAGTGGAGACATCCAGACGCGGGTCCCGTGCACACAGGGCCTCTGAGCTGCTCTTGGGGGGGTGCTGGGGTGCGTCGCTGGTGCTTCCCCCGCGGCCTCCTATCTGCGTACTTACACCTATGCCCGCATTAGCTGCCTGTACCCGGGGCCAGCAGCACCCTGTAACCTGCCTCCTGGGCCAGTGCAGGCGAGAGGGGAAAGCAGAGCTGCAGGGTTATTTCCGTGACTCTGTGCAGGTCCCGCCAGCACGTGTTTCCAGCAGTGGGAAGAGGTGGCGATGAGGGGCAGAATGAGTACATGTCAGCTGAGGACTGCAGTTTGCTGGGCACCTAGGAGATGCTGTACTTCCTGGCTGCCGAGCCTGCATCCTGTGCTCTGTGTGTGTCAGCCAGGAAGCTGGTGTTTGCCACCATCTGGGAAACGCGAAACGATATGAAATCCTCTTAACGAACACAAACTGAAAATAGCCAGGACAAAGCTGCTATATGGGAAGGAAATTGCTGATGGGAATTAGTGACTGATTCATTACTGACGTCTTGCACACCCGTGTTTCATCTGCAAAGGGTTGCCTCTTACGCTCCCCCTGCAAATACTGCTTCTGAATAACTACGGCTGTTGCATTACCCTCACTGAGCATCTTGAGATTTTTCAAAAATCTCCTTCAGAAAATGTTTTGGGCATCTTAGTGCTGGAGCCTTCTCTTATTGTATAAAACAGCCATGAGATTTTTTTTTCCCCTGAGGTCAAAAATACAATCACTGTTTCCTGCTAAGCAGGCAAAATACCCTGTATTCTCACTTCCTTATTACACTTAGCATATTACTTTTGTACTGTATATGCATTACTATACTTTTATACTTTACTTGTTATACCAGTAATGTAAAGTCAACATAAAAACATAGATTTCAATGATTAATGAGCAGACACTCCTCTCCCCTCCAAACAACCCGGACGAACTCTGACAGAAGGGGAGGAGCAGACCTTGCATGCTGGATTTTAGAACGACAAGTAGAAATCTAGTTGCATCTGTAAGTCAGTATCATGTAAAAAATCAAAATTAAAAACGTCACGAGCTTTCCTTTTTCTGTGCTGGTCTCTACTGGGTACAGCCTAAAATGGCTTCTAGGAAAGGGAGTTTCCCACCCCTCGCATGGAGAGGCTGGAAAGATCTCTTGAAGTTACGTTTTTGCTTTGCTTCAGCTGTCTGCTGCTACTAACCTTGCAGTGAGAGGAAATCAGGCAGAGAGAAAGAGAGGGCCAGATGAGAGAGCTGGTGTGGCTTCAGGCTCTTTAAAGAACTTTTGGCCAGACTCTTTGAAATGACAAAAGAGCATCTTAAAAAGAAGTTCTGTTGCTAAGTGACATTAATAGCCGTATACAGAGCTACAGTAAGAGAGGGCAGACACCCTTCCCTCCAAGTTCAAGTAAGAAACGCTGACAATGAGCACAGGTAGGAGCAGAGCTTCGCGGGGATGCAGCATCCAGGCTGCGAGAGGGTTTCCGGGAGCCTTTAGCGGAGGGAGCCTGGGGTCAGACCATGTAGACAGGTGAGAGCCGTCTCACCGGCCGGAGGCTTTTGAGAGCGCTAAAACACAGCAGGTTGCAACTCTGACCAGGGCATGTGAGAACTGCAGCAGTAACCTGAAACCACCATAATGAAGGGAAAAAAAGCTTAGGTTTCACTAGCACTGTGGCTGTGCTCAGCCAGATGGTTTGGAAATCTTGAGTAATATCTCTCTGCATGCTTTTGACCACTCCAATTCACTTCTCTATTTCTAAAGACTTTTTTTCTTTTTTGTCCTCCATTCAGATTAACATATTAATATCTGCTAATTTTTCAGTGGTCATCTTTGCCTGATCAGCATCCAGGCAGACGCCAAGTAATATACTACCATTGGAGCGACTGCATTTGAGTTAATAAGGTAATACAGATGCCACTCCAGTGAGGAATACGTTCAGTCCTAGATGTCTTTCGCCGCAGGCATTAATCTGCTACTGGTTCGACGCCTTCCTCTGTCCTCTCCATACTCCAGTAACATGTCTTGTTTTTTCCATAGTTCGTATCTTCCCAGTGATCTCGCTTTATTATCAAATGTGAGCTCTTGGCAAGTCTGTTTTGCTGATGAAAGAGCAAACAGACCGTGCTGCTGCGGGGCTCAGGGTTTCGCAGTCAGTGCTACCCGGCTGTGGTTGGATGCCACTAATGAACTGCTTTCTCTGATCTTTTTCTAAAGGGGAAGTTCTTACCGCACAGTCACAACAACTACGTGAAAATGAGATGAGCAGTCCTGTGCATGCAAGGTAGACCCAGGGCAGCCCTCGCTGGAGCGAAGTTCCCTCTGCGCGCTGACCTTCGACTGCATTAATGACCTGATGCATCTGGAGCCCCGACTCGCTTCTTTCGGCAGATATTCACTGCAAAATTCCTGCACGCTCTAAAACCTGGTTTTAAATGTTTTTATATGCTGAATACCTAGTCCCTGTTCGTGAAGGTAGGTGAAAAGAGAACAATTTGCCACATGTTTAGGCTTGACGAGTTTGTCAGATCCAGTCCAGGAACAGCTGGGTTTATTTTTCTGCTCTCTGAGAGATCTTTGGGCCAATGCCCTACCACGCTGTCAGGGGTAACTAGCTGTAGGCCAGCGATTAGATGTTCAGAAGTGTTTTATTCAGCAACAAAGTCTTCAGCAAGGTTTCAGTATCATGAACACGTGGTGACAAAAGTACCTCAGAGCTTTGCGCTGTGGGTTGGCTTTATATTAATTCTTTGAGTATTGCTATACCTCCAGCGTATCAACAGCCTTCCTACCAAAACCATAAACAAGAAATACTATTTTCTTCCTTACTGCAATAACTCTAAAGGAAGGTGGTGCAACACATGAAAGCCGGTACCCGAGGAGTGCCCGGGAAGCTCGCGGACAGGCGCGGGTGCGTTCCCGCGCGCTGGGAGCCGCCGGGCGGCACCTGCCCTGCCTAGACCCCGACGCCGCGTAGCTGGGAAGGCCTGGGAGCCCCCCTAGGACAGCTAATCGCTGTGGCCCAGGAGGAAGGGGTTGCCAGCGGGTCGTGCAGCTTGTCTTCCTCCGCGGTGGCTGGCCTCCAGCCTCCTACGCGAGATGATTGCGAGGTCTGGCCTGGTGGTGTCCGCCGATAGTCAGCGTTTCCTCTGGCAGTGGGGCCCGTTGCCTAATCACTCTTGCAGTCATTTATAGAGTTTTTCCTATTGGTCTAACTGTATTTTCCTTGCTGTAATTTAACTCCCTTGTTCCTTATTCTGTTGTTGACTGTTATGAACATTTGACCCTTTCCTCTGAGTGACATCCTTTGTAGTACTCACAGGCTGCCTAAGCGCAGCCTGCTTCCCATCGGCCCCGTTTCTTCGGGCGCTGCACGTTCAGCTCTGGCTGCCGCTTGCCAGGGCCGTCGTTTCCAGCTCGCGGAAACAGAAGTATGTTTAAAGACGTGTTTCCACCAGGTGACTTCATGGTAGTTTGTCACGGTGCCATGCCGACTGGCCGGGCCTGCGCATCCCGAGGGCTGACCCTGCGGCGAGCCCCCAAGCTGCTGCCCCCGATTCTCGGCGTACCCGCGGGGAGCCAGCCCTGCGGGGCCCTGGAGGATGGTCGCACGTGGACACATGCGTCTGCCAGGCTGCAGGGCTCCCTGGCACCCGGCACCCGTTTTGTCCCCAGATCACAGCAGAGTGGTTCCTAAAGAAATGCAGGGAGTTGGCGAACTGGCACAACAAGCAAGCAATTCCTTAAGTACCTATGTGGTGCTGTGAAAGGAAGAGCAATATCTTTTAACGAGCTACTGTTTGCGCATGGTAAGCATTCCCTGGCCGGGATTAGCTTGGTGTAATTAAACGACACAGGTAGAAGGGGGCAATAATACTGAAGAGATTATCTTTTGTTGCACGTGAGTGGAAATAACTCTTTGGAGGGTGATGATGGTGATGGGGTAAAAAAATGGCAGAAAAGGAAAATGCCTGTGTTTCAGATGAGATTTCTCAAAGTCTGCCCCACAAATTATCCTTTTAGTTTTATCACTTAGCTCTTCTGGTGTTTGGATCCTGAGCAGTGCGCACAGCAACGTTGCACTCGCTGCAGGACCAAATTCTGCATTATGGGTGTGGTGGAGGGATGTCCCTCGGGCCTGGCCGTGCACAGCGGCAGGGGCTGGCAGAGGCTCTTGCTCAGGCAGCGAGAGGGTGGCCAAGGGAAGAGGCATAACAGACTAAATGGGCTACCCGTTGCTGGCTGGTTGCTCTGGGGAGACTTCTTGTAACCATGGCTGTGGCTAGCTTTTCAGTTAAGAGCAGTTACCATGCGTTTCCTTCTCTTGTCCCCGCTTCCAGACTGTCGTCAGCACAACCCTTGCTGCGGGTAGTGGTGTGGGATTTCTGCAGCGCACGCTGCTCGTGGGTGCGAGCTCCAGCTCTCACTCCGTGCAGTGAACAGGTAGGTTTGGTGAGATGCTCCAGCGCACCCGAGCACAGCGAGGCGATGCAGAGCCACTGAGGTCCGAGGAATAAATCACAGTCTTAGCGCCATTTATGTGTCTGTGCACCTTGCAGCTGAGAGTGATTTCACGCAAGGAGATTGCTACATCTGTGTTTGATGATCTGTGCTAGTGGTTGTTGATGTCTCATGCAGTTCATGGGATTTTTGTCAGACCTCTTAAGCCTGACAGATTTCACGTTTTCCTTCTAAGTGGTGGTAACAGTGCAGTAGCATAAAAGTAAAAGGACGTGTCCTTGATGCTCAAGTCCACTTCTCATCTCCCCTCTCTCCCACGACGTGGTTTAAACAGACTTGCAAGATAAACGATGTAATCAGAGCCAAAGGATAAAAAATGGCAGTCTGGATAAATAGGAAGATAAATCTAACTGTATATTGAGAAAAAGGGAGTAATTATTATTTTCAAATATAACTCATAGATTTAATGCTATATACTTGATTCACATCTGTGACTGGAAGTGTTGCTTCTCTGAATTGGAAACCCTTACAAAAATGGGAATGTGTTGAAGTACTGGAACACAGATGTTCTGTTTGATTTACAGGCACAGGCAAATGGGTACATACACTCCTAAAGAAAACAGAAAATGAGAAGAAGAAACTAGATTATGGAGATAATAAAAAAGTGCTGAGTAAGACATGGAAATGCAGCTATAAATCAGCCGATAAAGGCAGAGAGCTAAGGAGGGGGGAAAGGAGTTTCTTCTGGAGAAGTAGAGCTCTGTGTAATAGCCCTTAACCACCCAGCCCCAAGTCTTTCCACAAGCTCCGAGCAGGTCCATACAGCAACTGTGCAAATATTATGTGTCAAAATCAGATAAAATATACTGTTTCCATTGGCTTTGTGCTAAGATTTTTTCATTTTATTCAAACCTGCAACTCAGAGTGAAACTCTGGGAGGCAAGGGACTAATGAAACTCCTATGGATGGGAACCAAATCCAAAATTGGCACATGCAGATGAGAAACACGTTGCCAACATTTTTTTTACAGTTTCTGCAGCTAGTGCCCACAAGATGGGGCTATTTCAACACCGCTGCTGCACCCCTCTTCGCCACCCTTCCCCGGAGCTGCTGGGAGACGGCCGCCGCGCGCTACCACGCGTTTTATTTCCGTGACAATATTTCTGAATTGCATAGGCTTTTATGAAAAATTAGCATCCAAAAAAATCCAACGGGGCTCGATGTGCATTTTCTCGGGCTGCATTGTCAAGCAGCTCCTTGGAAACGAAATGCTGAACCCGCTCACGTTGCGGGCAGGTCTCTGCCGGACGCGGCGGCAGCGCCGGCAGCCGTGCTGGAGGGCAGCTTTGCCCCTCTACTGTTTTGGTGCCCACAAGGGAAACGCAGGGTGCACGGTGCCTGCACCGCTCTTGGAGGCGGCAGCGTGCGATGCGCGCCAGCCCTCCCGCGGCCGCCCAGCTGGGGCAGTGGGCTCGCTGGCTGCCTGCCGCCTCTCGCCCCGCCGGAGGCAGCGACCTGCCTGCCTGGTGCTGCCATCTCGCCTGCACGTGGCCCTGCTTTCCTTTCTCGTCTGTGAGAAGTTCCCACTTCTCCAGCACAGGCCCGTTCCCTCTCGGCTTTGTCCCCATCTGCCCCACTTCCTATTATTCGCACAGTGGAAGAAAAATGGTATTTTCCTATTACGTATGTTGAAGAACCTCTTTTGCATGATCTGGCCTTCAATCGAGTCATGTTTGTGAAGCCAAACCCCTGGTTCCCCACTCCTTCGGGCCAACTACCCCAGCTGCACCAGATAGCAGGGGAAGGCAAACAGCAACAGCTCCGGGCAGCAGCTTTTATCGTGGGAGTTTCTACAGAAATTGTCATAATTAGGGCCAGGATAATAAGCAATATTTATAATGCTTTAAAGGATGATAACCTGAAAACATTTTGCTTGCTGTTTCTGTTGTGAGCTGTTTAGGGCTGCATTGGTGTTGTCACAAGAAGTTAGCGTTTTCTGTACACGGTGTATCCGTTTGTGTGAAGAAGATAAGCGGTATCTTTGTGAAAAGGTGTTGCTGGCAGTGTGCGCCTGCCTCGGAGCGGGCTCCGGCAGGGATAACGGGGGTGCGGAGCAGGTGGGCCAGAGGTTTCGCTCCTGAGGAGGCACCGGGGGAACATGTTATGTGTTTGGCAGCTTATTCCTACCCGCTCCGATGATGGCAGGAAAGCTGATTGCTGCTTCCCAGGTGCACAGGGTCTTAAATTCTCACTGCTGGAGGAATTGACTGCGTGGAAATCACAGCAAGATAAATAAGGTTCAGCTATTTAGAGCAGGGCGCTGTCATAGCCAGATCTGGTAACGCTGCACCTGTCCGAGTTCCCATGTGAAATCTTGATTTGCAAAGCCTGGATCATAAATGTTTTCTGCACTAGGCTTTAAAAGGGTCCTGCCCTCCTCTCCCTCCCACTCCCAGTGCTTTATAACAGAGGATATAACAGAGGAAACTTTGGAGGAAATACAAAAACCTCCTGTGAGGTATAGCTCCCAAGCAGAGTGTCATCCTCTTTCTAGGAACTACTGGGGGTCGAGCAAAATCTCTGACATGCTGTAGGTACAGAGGCGCTTAGCAAGCACCATGGTCTCTTCAAGACAGGGACAGTGACAGTGTCACTCTAATTTCAATATATTTAGTCTTAAGACTATCCCACAGTGACTGAAGAATGCAACCAGGAGGCTCTAAGGAGTAGGCAGAAGTCCAGTCGCTCTGCTGCCGGGCTGCACACTGCTGTGGTCGCCTTCCCGTCAGCTGAAATTTGTTAATCTTTCTTCCCCTCTCAAGCCTACCAAAGTGACCTTGTTTGACGCAATGCTCCTCGGGCTGATGCTTTGCCTCTGTTCCACTTGTTCTTCTGTGGACAATAATAGAGAAGCTAATACAGATTCTCTAAACCTAGTTTTAAAGGCCAAGTTTTCATAAATACATGGGCATAATTGTGCATGCCTAGCACGTAGTTACCATGCACCTCATTTTTGTGTGCAGTTGCCATACTTGCCTGTCTAGATCAGATTTGCACATGCAAGTGTCTGTGAAGGTGCACTGACTTGCCGCTTGCACGCTCAAATGGAAATGTGCATTAGAAATTGTCCAAGAAAACCTGAAATGCATAATTGTGTGTGGGTGTTCGGGGGTGTAATCGGGTACAATTTCTTGGGGATAGAAAAGTATCCATAACTACTTACGGGCTTCACTTCTGTGTAAATTCCCTCAGACTAGTTGGTCCAGGTCCCAAAGTGTCTGACTTACTTAATCTGCCTCTGGGAGAGCTGCCCAGATGGAGGGAAGGAACAAACCGATTGCTCTGTGTGGGAGTGCGATGCGGGGAATGCTAGTTCCAGAAGGAAGGGATGAGTGAAAAACTGATGAGCCAAACTGGATGATTACCCCTGCATGCAGGTCCCTGCTCCGGGCGGGCAGCCGAGGCGGAGCGAAGGAGAGCGGGGGCCACGCGCCCCGGCTCCCTGCTAGCCTGTGGCCCCGGGCTGGGGAGCTGCAGCAGCCCGGCCAGGGGCGCCAGCTCACGGCCGCCAAGTATGGGGAGCGGTGAACGCTTCTCTGCTGTAATTCTTTGCCAGGAAGATGAGGCATGTGATACCTGTTGATAAACATCAGTGCTGTGGTTACTTATTCCTTTTATATTAGAAGACAAAAAGTAGTAAAAACAGCTAAGAAACCACAATATAAATATAACTGTTTGAAAGGCCTGGGCTAGGAATTGCTTGGGATTTCCATGAGCTTCACATGGTAGGGGTGTGGGTGATTTAGCTTGGTGATTATTCAAGACACAGAGCGTGATTGAATTTTTAGGATTTGGAAGGATTAGGCTTACTTGTGAAGTGGATGTTTAATTTCTGTTCAATTTTAACTCATTCTTTGTAAGTTTTAAAGCTGCAAATCATGCCCTGGGTCCAAGGCACTTTGATAACTTTCTCTCACCTCCATTCAGACTAACCACTTTCTTCAAGCGTTATTAATGCCACAAAAAGGCTTTTTTAAAAAAATCGTTCACACTTGTGTGTGTGTGTGTGCATACACATAGACAAGCATATGTGTTTCATAACAGGTTTTTGTGCTTGTGACTCAGAGCTGAACTATTAAACCATAACACATGGCTGACATCTGGAATTCACTCAGAAGTTTTTGTCATTCAAATATTGGTAGCCATGGATTGTTACTTTCCTTTCCTCTAAAATGTAACCAGATTTTCCTTATTCTCAGCACATAAAAACAGAGGTAGAAGGTTTTGCTGAGCCTATTGGTGTCACTTGATCGATACATAAAATGCTTTGTCCAAGCCTGCTTAAGAAACATATGTTCAAAGAGTTTGGTAGACAGATCTCTCTAAACAAAGATTCTATTTTTTCTGTCTTCAAATATAAAATGATTGCTTACCATGTGAATATTAAGAAAACTGCAGATTTTCACTCAGTAGGAGTCTGTGCTTGTTTGGAACACAGGTTATCACCTGTTAGTAAATTGGGGTAAGAATTGCAGACAGATTGCCTTGGCGTTTGAATCTAATTAATTACATTAATTCCTTTGAATGAGTGTCTCTCATTTGGCAGGTTTTAAAGGAAGATTAAAGTATGCTAGCATTTGCTGTAATGTGGAACAGTTTGTCTTACCTGCGTTTCACACTGGGCTATTTGAGTGCCTAGTCTTGGTGCTCATTGCTGTAGGCTCGTATGCTCCTGTGGAGCTAAAAATTTTGCAGTGATGTCCTTGAAAAATATCATGGGGATGCAAACCAGAATGTTGTAATTAAGGATGTGTTAAATCTTATGTGGATATCAAGGATTTAATGAAAACTGCCATCTATATGATGCTGCTATGAGTCAAGCAAAAGGGATGGGTTGGGGGAATTGATTCTGGCTCTGATTCAGAAAAGCATCTTAAGCCATATTTTTCAATCTGACTCTAATCAAGAAATCACGTAAGTACATTCTTAACTTTAGGGACAATCTGATTTTCCACAGACTTCAAGAAAGGATGTTTCCCTGATTCAGTGCTGCTTCATGAAGAAAGATGGTGCCGTATGAGGCCTATGTCAACCTCTCTTCTTTGAGTGTAAATTTAGCATGTCTATAAGGCACCCTTCTTTGCTTGATCTAGGCTGTTAAAGAGGGTTGACTTTGCCACTTCAGAAAAAGAAGGTGATCAAGAAGGTTTCTGAGAGACAGGGATGTGAAAGTTTGCAACAGAGGCTTTTCAATCTTTGGCTTCAGAGTAAAAAGTGGCAGTGGTGGTACAATGCCAAGATACCTTTGACTGTTGTAGTGGTCAAGCAATGCATTAAATGCAGGATTTTTAATGTGGTTCGGTGTAAGGCCTATCAGGTTCAGCACTAAGGACTTCACATGCAGCGTATGATCTATGGCACAGATCGGCCACGTGTAGGTAACTCTGGCGATCACTTGACTGTATGGCTGACCTGTCAGCTTTTCGGCTTTCCATGTTTTTCAAAAGCTTTTTGAAGCACTTGTGTTTCAGACCCAAACGCTTGATTCATCATGGCTGTTTTGTCCACAATAGCTTGGTAAAAGCTCTGTCAGTGCCTCAGAAAAAGATCAGTTCTCTGACGTCTCTGACTATTATTGCTATTTAATAATCACACTGTGCTAAAAGAATATGATCATGGCAGACTTTGACACTAAAAAACGTGGTGGTTGCAATAGTTTGAGAAGGTGACTTTACTCCGTGTTGTCTTAATGGATTTGGAGTGAGGGTAAACTATGAACCAACCAAAATAAGTGTGTGCACCCTGTGAGCTGGGTCAGGGCAGAGCAGCCCTTGTCTCATTCCCTTATCCTGGTTGCAAGGGGCCGGTTGGCCGAGTCCTGCCTGGGGTCCTCCACGTGCAGCCTGGCTACTTATGGTGGCACGTCACAGCCTTTGGGAGATGCCTGGCCCGCGTTGCTCTGCTCGCCTGTCAAGGTTAAAGTGGAGTCCTTAAAATTCATACAGACTGGGAGGTGGCATCAGAAAGCCCCTGGCCCTGCAAGTGGACCTGAGCTGTGCATTTGTATCAGGTTTTTTTTCCCCCGTGTATATGGGATCTCTGAGATATAAACATTAATTTGACTGTGGTGGCTATAGTCTGACTTTTGCGACCGCTCTGCCCCCAGGGCGAAAGCACAGCTCTGTCTGTCCGCCCCCACGGCCGGGTGCGTGCGGCTGCGTTTAGCTGCTGGCAGCGTTGCTAATTGATTGTATGGTTACACAAAAGTCCTGTGCTATAAACAGCAATTAAAACTATGCTGTCAAACTGTCAACATCAATCTGAATTTTCGGTATGTCCAGACATGCTACTTTTTTTTCTCATTTATAAGGATTAAAGCTTATCATTACTGTTACCTGGTTCTTCTGATTGTAAGACTATTTTCAGTCACTTTGTAGCTTTTGATAAGCATGAACCTTCGAGTTGAGCATTTTCTTGCCAGTTCTCTCTGTCAGGCTGATTTTACTGGAAAACTTCAGCCAAAGTGGTCTGGCCATTTCTGAGTAAAAATTTTGGATTGCATGGAAATGCAGGCCAAAGTTTTCTGCAGACATGCAAGCAGGGTGGAGGAGGTATCTGCCAGCTTCGGGTGGGAGAACTAGGACCTCAGCGGTCCTCTGCCCTCAGCAGAAGAAATCTGTGAGGTGCCTTTCAGTCTGGTCCCCACAGAGGCTCAACATTTTGGCTTATTTTTTTGTAAAATGAAGGTCATCCTCTCACACACCTCCTTACACCTTGCCTATCTCCCAGCGCTGTGGTGAAAATTATGTTATTCCTGAAGCATTTGCATGCTGTAGTGGCACGGGAGAAAAACAGGCAGAAATTAGTAAGTTAGGCTATGGCACTATGTTTTGAGGATTAGAGAAAATAAGTCTGAAAAACATTAAGGAAGAAACAGAATGCTCAGTGCTGGGTCCTCTCTCACCCTAGGTACTTAATGACATGTTTTCTGTGGAAAAAAATGATATAATCATGTTAGTTAAAGGCTATGCCAGAATGTATATGTACAAGGGGGGGTAATTAAAGGATGCTGAACGTCTGCCTATTTGACGTTACCTAACTAGCTTGATTTTCAACTGTGCTGATATTCTTGTATTTATTTATTTTGAGGATGTCGTATGAAAGAAAAATATTTTAGTAAAATAGCAAACTGCTCAGAGTAAATTACGCTGGTCAGATTTCTTGTTACTTTATGCCTGATGGAGACAATGAAATGAGATAGTAAACAGAGCAGAGAAGCAATGGTGTGCGTATCATACACAAAAAGATACTATAACAACAGTGATCTGTCTGCCATAGTAATGAAGTCAAGCATTTGGAATAATACGATTTCACAGCAGGAAATGATAGTGAAGCTGTGTTGAGCTGAATCTCTATGTTAGACGGTAGTGACTTAGCCACATGCAACTACAGAAAAGGTTAAATCTTAATTTTATTAAAAGATGACTCACGGCAAACAGGATCACTTTATGGCTTTTCTAAATTCTTAGGTTTCCTTGTCTTCATTGGTCACTCCTGTCTGTGTTATTTATTAGCACCTGTTGCTCTGCACAGCTCTTTGGATTCCCTGCAGTACTGCACTCACCAGTTCCCAGTCCTTGTCCCCGCACCAGGCTCCAGCCCTTTCTCTTCTACTGTGTTGTCTACCACAGTATTCAAAGATGTCACTTTCGTTAATTTCGATTTCTCTCTATCCACCTCTGGTAGAAAAAGACATCTGCCCCCCTTTTGCAACTGAGAAACTCAGGCTCAGGGGTATGTTGCTTGTCCAAGAAAATAGGATTAAATTTTTATATCCCTGTGTCTCCAAGTGCCTCAGACCCCAGGCTCCTTATCTGTACTCCTTCACGTGACTGCTCCATGCTTTCCCTAGTTTGGTAGCCAGGCAGCCTAAATGACTCATTTCTCCACTCCTGTAAATTCCTCTGTGCTATTTTCAGGCTTCCCTTTTTAAAGCAGGTCAAAAGCTTTGTCCTTTTACAGATAGCTTCCACCCAGAATTGCTTCTGCTGGAACACCTCTGAGGAAAGAAAAATCTGATTAAAAGTAGGAAAACCAAACCACACACACAATTAAACTTGAACCTCTTGGAAGATCAGCTGATTTTTAAGACGATTTGTAACCATCTCATTGTGCAAGGGCAGCTGTGCAGCATTATTTGATCTTATCTTTGTTGCCCTGGTCTCCTTTGATCTCCACTGACTTTTCCCTGTTTGTTTATGTGCCTTCATGCCTTACTTCAGAGTAGACTACAAAGCCTTTGGGGCAAGGGCTGATGGTGTGGTGGTGAATGAGGACAGCTAGGCTCCCTCATCTGCTGGTCTAGCCTTGACTGGGAAAGGGGTG
Organism: Struthio camelus; assembly: GCF_040807025.1. NCBI lineage: Eukaryota > Metazoa > Chordata > Aves > Struthioniformes > Struthionidae > Struthio > Struthio camelus. Next base: position 64,626,251 of record NC_090982.1, on the reverse strand, counting down.
AATGCGGAGCTAGCGACAGTAAGGATGATGGGTAAAAGCACCCCTGGAGTGGATTAATTCACCCTTGGCCTCAGCATGGGCAGAGACTGTGTTTGCTTGAGCAGCTTATGTGGATGCAGCCCTGATCCCCAGGGGAGGGAGTCAATGTTTCTGCCACACATGTGACAGCTGGGAGTGAGCCTGCCCTTTGCTGTGACCTGTTACTGACCACAGACCTCTGCCAGGGGACATGAAAGGATCTACTGTTATGACAAAAAAAATCATAGAAATGTCAGATGTTTTTAAGTTTAGCTTTCATATTGTATTCACTCCAAAGGGAAGTTCGCGAAGAGTTTCATTTACTCTCTGTGGAGGCATTGATCTTCAAGGCAGTCTTGAACACATAGTTATTGTCAGATTTTGCGCAGACAAAAAGAATAGGATGAGGAAAAGCCAGTGATAAGACAGTCAATGGGGAAATATCTGAAGATTACCCTAGAAATTGATGCATTGATGTGACTGAGGGAATAAACTGTACAAAGCAGCTATTGTAATACTGAATTAGGGAGGAAGAGTTGTGTCCCGTTGGAGGACTCTGCAGGAGAGCTGGGCCCTGAACACCTGGCACAATGAAAGACTCGCACTGGACCAGAAATGCCACATTCAATGCAAATAGCAAACAACAGAGCACTGGTAGTTTTGTTTTCCCTAAAGACTCATCTCTAGATTTTATTACGGTGACTGGGGGATGTCTTACCTCTTGTTGACCTTTTACTTTCCCCTTTCTAGATTTGTTGTCCCTGTTGCTTGCTATAAGAAAGAATTGTGCAGGTACTTTAGCACTTCCTAAAAATATAAAATGAGATGTACTAAACCCCCATCAGGAAAAGGAGGATGAAGTAGTGACTACTGATCCTTTTTCACGTGAGCTTTCTTTATTTGGATTGCTGCGTTCCTTGGGCATGGTTCTTTGCAGCTCTCTCCAGTAATGCGCAATGTCCTATGTTTGAGAAAATCTCATCCCTCATTAGTGATGTCTTTATTTTTAACTCTCTCACTGCAAATAGCTATGAAAGCCAGGGCTGGGGGGAATAATCTGAGGAGAATGCAGCAGAAGTAAACCTGTGCTAGTCAAAGCTTTGACTGAGGCTGTTTTTGTCCATTACTACCCAACATTTTCATAACCTATCTAGAAGATGAATTATTAAACTTGCAGATGACGGCAATATGGGAGGGCTGTGAGCACATCTCAGAATGATATTTGAATTCTAAATGTTCTCAATGAGTTAAAGATTTGGGCTAGAAAAGGATGGCTTATTTCAAGTCCAAAACTCCGTGCTCCTGCGGAGACAACCAGACAACCGTGCATGTGTGGGGAAGGGCAAAGTAGGCAGACGTTATGCAGGGAGGCATCGGGGAAGTACTTAGTTACAGGCTGAACAGGAGGCAACATTAGCCTTCTGTTGTGGGACAGAACAAAAAAAAAAGCCCTTAGGGGTAGCAGTATGAGGTGTAGGAGGCATGTGGTGAGCTTGTGCCTCGAAAGGCCAGCTTGAGGACTGCATCCACGGCAGGGAGCTGGGCGTCCGTCAGAAAGAGTCCAGGAAAGAGCAGTAGGAGTCATCAGGGATGCAGCAAATAACATCTAGAGATGCAGCAAATAACATCTAGGGGTGAAAGCCTGGAAGAATGAGGGCTTTTGAGGCTGAAGAAAGGGAGGTTGAGGAGGGAAGACAGAAACGTTTTGGTGCTGCAGCGTTGCTGCACAGAGTAAGGGCATGGCTATTTGCAAACAGCAGGGAGGAAGTTTCTGGTTGAAAGTGGGAAACACTTTCCAGTGCTCATGATGTGAAGCATAGGAACTGGATGCCTGTCTTTAGACCATTTGGAAAAATGCCTCTCAGTAATGACAATGGAACAGCTGATTCTGCTTTGTGACAGTGGGAGGAACTATGCAGCTTTCCCAATCCCTTTAAGCGATATACTTCTATGATTTGGCAGCATAAATATTTCAAAGCATTTTGCTCTGAGCAAACTAAGAGAGAAGATAACCTGACTTCAGATTTATCTTGCTTGATATGCTTAATGTCATGTGGCACATCTTTGCTTTGCACAGCAGAACTTCTCTCAGTTCATTTTCAGGAATGCTTGTGCAAAGTGAAAGAAAAAAAAAAGAAGTTTGCTTACTGGGGAAGAGTTTCTTCTGCAATTAATTGTGGTTGGAATCTGACCTGTGGGGAATATGTGCAAGTTTGGAATCTCACCATTTTTAATATGACTGTCATGAGCTCTGAACATTGCTGAGCCCTGTTGACTCCTATTTTTGTGTCTGTTGACCAGATATTAGACTGTAGTATGTAGTCTGACAAAATAAAGGTAACTATCAAATACAACTTATTGGGAACTTGATTTGAGCTATAGCTCGGTTTGGCAATTAAATTTCTGTAAGTCTGTTTTGTGGTAATATATGAAACTGTAACTCCTAAAGGAGAAAGAAAAAGCTAAAAATAGTAATAGTAAGAATGTGAGTTTTATCGTTTTTCTTAGTAGAGAGGCAGATGAGCAAGACATAGCCTGTAAAAGGAAAGAAAAGGAGGGGCATGGAGGAGAGAGGGATAGATAATGAGTTTTGAAAATTCCAGGTAGGAGCTAGTAGTGGTTTGTGCATGTGGAGAGGTAGCCTGGATTTGCTAGTTCTTAATTACCAAAGACAACTTTGTACTTTATCTGAAGCAGAGATTACCTTCTGGGATAATTTTTTTTTTGAGCTGTTTGTCTGTCTTATGCACCCGAATGAAATTTTAAGCAGTATCTAGGACTAAGTCAAATGCGTTAAATAAATATGCTGTTCTGAAATACGATGCTTCCATCCTTAGTTCGATTCCTCTGGAGTTTCTTACTAAAGAACTTCAAAGACATATTTTCAGGGACATGGAAAATTCATCTGGAAGGAGAAATCTCAACCTTTTCCATTAAATGGAAGTTGAATTGAAGGGTTTATGAAATCAGATAGATTTCCCTGGGATTTCACTTTCCCAAAAATGGGGAAATGGTAGAGGATTTTGATATTTTTATAGTGAGATATTTTAATTATTTTTAACCATTCTAAACAATTTTTTTCCCAAACTGAACACTGAATATTGCAGTAAAATAAATAAAAGTCAGGATAATAGTGAGATGCTTTGATTTTGTTGATTCCAAAACGTTTGGATGATTGGGAACCAAATGTTTTTGCAGAAACCCCCTTTTTCAAGTGGAAAATTGAGGGGTGTGCTCCAGTCTGGATGGGAGGAGAGGCAGCTCTTGTGCAGTTCTACTTGGAAGCCTCCTCACTTCTTTTACTTTTTCTCCCATAGTGAAGGTCAAAGGCAAGAACCAAAGTTGTCCTACCAGGCCACATTTTGTACCACAAAGGGAGGTGATCCTGATGCTGAAAATCTCCCCAAAGCCTCTGCCAGCCAGCTCCATCCAAAGAGGCAGGCCCCAGCTTTGGCCACACTCTCCTTCCTGTTCCTCCAGCACTGCCCCGGTACATTCTCATTGCCTCAGTGGCCAACAGAGAAATAACAGAGTCCTTTAAAACGTTTCATTGGACACAACATGCGTCTACACTGTAAAATGTCTGCCCCTGAGGCAGTCGAGCCTGTCATGCGCAGAAAATGCAGAAGGGCTGCTCGCACTTTCTGCTGTGGATGTTGCTCTGCATGTTGCCGTGCTCTGCTCAAAGACCAGTTCCCCAGAGAAGTGATGGGATTAGTGCGGGCTACCAAACCTGAAAGAAACAGTCACATTACTGGGTAGGATTAGTTGACAGTTGTGGTGTGTCATTTCCACTTCTTCCTCATCTCTGCTGAGTAGTTCATTTGCAACCACGAGCTCCTCCCCAGTAAGAATTTACAGCAAAGATGGTGAAAGAAAGCACAGTTCTGCAGTCTAAGCAGTTACGTGCTATCAGCTCCAGCCCGCAGATTACCATCAGTAAGGAGCCAATAGAGTTACCATTTCATCATGTCAGTCATTTGCAATTAGTGTATTTGTATTCTGGAAGACAGTGATCTATTCCTCTACACCACTTTCCTTGTTTATTTGGGGATTGCAGCTTCCATTCACTGGCATATGATTACTGAAGATGTTAAGCAAGATAAAGCAGATAACGTCCCCTATTTGCTCTTAAGCACTGAGGCCTTCACCTTATATATGTTGTGTTCCACTAATCTTGTAATTTTGTCAATCAAGTAATTGTAGTTGTCTGACCAATTATTTCTTCATAAGCCTGTGCTGCCTTTTGTCTCTGTCTGTGTTACTGGCTGAAAGTTGAATGTTGTTAATATCTTTGCATGTGTTCCATTCCAGATAAACCAGATTTCCCAAGAGGTCTCAGGCTATCTGCGTCTTTCCAGATCAACCTCCCAGCCTTGCTTCTGGGAACGTTAGCAGCTTTGGAAATCAAAATGCAGCTTCTGGGGTGCTTCCAACCTTCCCCAAATGGGCTATGCACTGTAAGTAAGTCAGGTTATTCTCCTGGAGAAAGAAAAAGGAGGAAGTGGAGCACGCCTAGACTGCAGTCTGCTTATACAGGAGTGTGGGAGGAAGAGGCTGCTGATTGCAAGCTGGATCTGTTGGTTCTCTTCGTAGCAACACTTCCACCCTGTTTTTCCAGGTGTTCGAACACCCTGGGAGTTTGCATTCACTGTAGTGTGGACAGCAATCCTCCGGCTGACTCATCACTGCAGACAAGGACCAAGGCTGCTCTCTGTGGCAGCTAGAGCCAGTTGAGGCTTTATTATTTGTTTCAGTGAGAGCTTTTTCTTGAAAGAAAAAAGAAAGTGGCGAAACCCTCTCTTTTCCAAAGAATGCTTGTTAGAAGCTCTTCAACTTCACAGAAAGAGGATAAGCAAGATGATGGCTGTATCCATGCTGCAGCATGCCCCATAATCATGATGATAGACTTGCTGCAAGGCACCCTGAAATCTGGATCCCTCAACTGTTTACAGTGGCTCCATGGCTTTTGATCTGCATGTTGGGGTTTCCTTCGAGCCTGGGACTTGGTATATTCATGTCTTCTTGGACTCAGGCTCAGTGTAAGCACACCCGTCTGGCAGCACAGACAAGGTGGAGATCAAAGTGCTCACTCAAGACATGTGAGGTCTGGATTTCAGACCCTTCTCTGAATTAGGGAGAGAGAAGACTTAAACCTTAGTCTCTTGCCTTTCTTGTCACTATTTTAAATCAAACATCAGACTGCAGTGTTCTGTGGAATGTGCCTTTTTCTCTCAGAAATGTTGTAGCTCTAGTTTTCATTCTGACAGGGGATGAAGATTTTGGACATTTTAATGGAATAGGATCTCCTCCTGGACACCCCAAAGCAGATGGTTCATAGTGTGGCTTTGTCAATCGGCCCAATGGTGAGAGAGGGCCAAACAAAGAGAAATCGTGCTCCATACCTGTGACAGTCTAGTTGTCTCTCCTTTACAAGTAGCGATGGCGGTCAGGGGAGAAAGTTAATTGCTAATGAGAGAAAGGATAATTCTGTGTAGCTTCTGCTTCCTAAAATATTTTTTTCCTTTTTCCTGGGTTTCATATTCTCTCTCCTCTGTAGTTCCTAAGGAACTGAGCCTCTGTTTAGTAAAGCCAGAAGATACAGAAGATATAACTGTAAACTGCCCTTTTGGAACAGATCCAAATGGCTTGCAGTCCTCTCTAAAGCTGTCTTCTCTGCGACATCAATGAGGATGCAGTCATTGGATGATGACAAAGACAAATGTGGTCATAGGTGATATTTGCTTACATAGAAAGCATTGTCAAGTGATCAAGTCATAATTCACATACAAACATACATATATATATGTGTGTGTATATATGTGTGTGTGTGTGTATAATAAATAAATGCATGCATATATATAAATAAATACATACATACATACATATATATATATATATATATATATATAAAAACCAAGCTTGGCCAATATTTTCTCTCTTGATTTTCTCTTCACTTCTTCACACTGTTGAAACAAAACTGAAACAAAGTTGATATCATTCTTGTCATCTGATATATTTTTGAGACTCATGTGATGAGGAACCTGGATCTTGGTTAGAACTGATAGTCATGGCAGAATTAAAAACACTGACAATAGCAATACCAGGCAAGGAATATGAAAGGCCTGATTAATGAAAGCTTGAACAGACCTTTGTTTCAGTTGCCAAGTTAAAAAAAAAAAAAGTGTGTGGATTTTTTTTGCTTGCAGTAAAATGGAAAGTGAAAAGGTAAAGTAAGGAAAATTTTATTTTAGATCTATCAAATGTGTTAGTTTTGTCTCAAATGAAATATTCTATTTTTCATGCTTTGAAAATATTGAAACAGTTTATTTAAAAGTTCTTTCCCACCTTTGTTTGGGTAACACTATTTGACCTGAATTATGAACAGTTGATTTTTGGTCATCGCTGAAACTGCATATTTTGCTAAAGTTCTGTTCATAACCACTCTTCACCCCCATTAGCTCTGTGGCCGTGGTCTCTGAAAAAAAAAGTACAGAAACAGAAAAGCAATGGGACTGCCTATGGCAACAGTGGTTATAATTATTTATAATGTTGTTGAGGTTCCATTGTAGAAGTGATATAAAGAGATATAGATTTTTCTTTGAGCCAAATGAGGCCTTGGTGCTGCTGTCATCCTGCTTCGCTATGCCAGGGAGGGTTCGTGTTCCTCACTCCTTGGCGATGCCTCAGGTGCTTCTATAGGAAACTTTTTACAAAGTAGATCCTCTGGGTAGAAGATGATAGTTAAAAACTGAGGTAAAACAGCAGGATTCCCTGTATGCTTCAGTAAAGATGGTGCAAAATAATTTGAAGTGGAAAAATGTAGTGGTACAGAGGACTGGCTTAAACTACAGCAAAATGAGCCATGCTTTAAATGGAAACAGCCTGCATGACACTGAAAGGAAAATGATCTGGCAGATGTTGTGTATCTAAACTTTAAACCATCAGCCGATGTCTGGCAATAATTAGAAAAGCACATAGCAGTGGTAGCTCCTGGAGCTGGACTCTCCGAGCTCCCTCCGCCATGGCACCACCGCATGCAGGGCAGGTGGCACCACATGCCTGCCCGGCTGTGTGCTGCCCATCTGTCTGGGCGCTGCACAAGCCTGGGAGCCCTCAGCACACCCTGGCACCAGCGCTCACATCAGAGCCTTGGGACACCCTGTGGATATACACCCCTCTACTCCGTAATCTAAGTACTTCGCTATAGTTTGCTGTTTTGCAGCTAGTTCGTAGTACTGGGTTAGGTTATGAGTTCAAATCAGCAGTCTGTGGTATGCTGGTGGTAATAAGAAAATGAGCTTTCAGAGGTCTGCAGTTTCCGTCGTTGCCTTCCTAATGTGTGATGCACGTTGTAGGTGATGTGTAGCGGTGAAGGGAATCCTCCTCTTCGTGCCTCCTGTACGAATCCAGGCTCAGGCTACTTCTTTCCAAACAAGGAAGGATAAGGTTTAGTGCATCCAGAGCAAGAAAGTAAAATTGTGTGGCAAAATACAACACTGCAGTGAATCTGCACCAGACACTGAAACTAGACGACGTATATAATGTGTCTCCTTTGTGGCAGTGACTCAGGTCACGTTGTGACCATGGCTGGATCCATAAAGAACTTGGTGAAAATGGGCGAGAAAAGAGGCAAAATTGCAAGTATCCTGCTGATTTCAATGTCAGAAGAAACACTAAAACACAGTTGGCAGAACCCAGGCTCCCACTGCCTGTTAAAATGCCTACCTTCAGGGAGCATGTCCTGCTAAAATATCTCCCGCCTCGGTGACTCTAAAAGGGCAGAATAGTTAGAAACAGAGCTGGATGCTACTTAAAAGCTTGGCGCAGTTGTGTTGCCTCCTCAGTATGCCTTATAGCTCCGTTGCCTCAGCCGTGATGTGAACACTTCCTTGTCGTGCTGAAAGAAGTATCTTCTCTCCATCTTTGAGCTCTGCAAAAACACGCATCTCCCTCCTGTGAGGATTTTGGTGACCAGCAAAAGCAGCATGGCCTATTTCTCTCTCTCACAGGCAATCGCTTGGTGTAACAATGGCAAATGACCTGAAAGCAATGCCATAGTGTTGGTGCTGTGTCATCAGAAAAACCCTCTTTGCCTGCAGAAGTGCTTCCTGAAGATTAACATCAGCTGGCCAGACCTCTGTTTGCTGAAGGCAAGACTGTAGCAAAACCTGCACTCCAGTCTTCCCCTGATTTGTACGTTAAGCAGGAGGATGGTTGTATCTGCTGTAATGCTTCAGACACCGACCTCCTGAAGTGAAATGAAATGAATCTGAAGTGGAATCGTTGCCTCTGCAGGACAACGGGCTGCTGAGCATAGCCACTGATAACATCCCAGGGAAGATGAAGGATAAAAGATGCACAGTGAGATCATCTGGTGTCTTTCAGTTTTCTAGGAAAGCCCTGTGACTTATTTTAGAGATGATTGGTAGTTTCATTTTCTCTTGGACTAGCTCCAGATATGTCATTTTTAACAACAGGAAAATTATGTCTCATGATCTGAACAGAGAAAGATGATTTTTAATGTTCATACATGAAAGAGAAACAGCCATCAGCTGTAACTCCTATCTCAGAGGTCAGGCTTTGCAAGTTCGACCGAGCACTGGGAACTTCAGGCCATTCTGCAATGGCATTACCTCACTCGTCTTTGGCAGGCAGCCTTCCCTTTTCATCAACTTTTGGAATTTAATTATAGCAGAAAATATATCGTGGATAGACTATAGGTAAAGCTTATGCCATTCAACTCAGAGGGCTACCTTTCACTCCGTATAGCCTTTTCTCTCCTTTTTTCGGGGACCCTGTTAAATAAAAGTCCTTATTCCTGAATTTCCTTGGAACTTCTGGTATTATTTCTGATTGTAATATGGTTTTCTAATTTTAAGATGTCTCCTGCTGCTGCTGAAGGATAGAAAGCACCATTCAGTGCTGGGCCTGGAGATGCTCAATGCCAACAGCAGAAATTTCAGTTTCCATATGGTGAACCCTATCATTTGCTATCTGCACCGTTCCTTCTCTAATTAGTTTCATCTCTTGATCTGAAGGATACATACTTACATGTTTTTACCAGATCAAGTAATTTCAAATTTTGTCAGTTGAAGATCTTTCTCACTGAACAGAGGTTCAAAGTCAGGTGCAATCTGTCCATACTCTTATTTATTTTCTGAATGAGGGAATAGGTCTGAGCTATGCTTTCATCATCTTTTCTTTTGCACAGATGTAAGAAAGAGAAAGCAGAATGAAGGCAGGGCAACCATAGTGGTCTCAGCATAGCCAGAACAACACCAATGCACTGCTTTTTGCCATCTCTTTAAAGGGGCTTACAGTTTTCTTCATGTGCCTCTGCATCTTTAGCTCACCAGAAAGAAAACTTTTATTTCTCTCTTTCGGTGTACTTGGCTAGATTGGCTACAGGGCCTTCATACTCTAAAACAAATTTCTCTTTAACGATGTGGCAAATTTTGTTAACAGCTAGAACAAAAACAACGTTATCTCTTGTAAACCTCTTTCTGCAGAGCTACAAAATTCATGAAAGGCCTCATTACTGCACATTGAAGAGTAAGGACTCATTATAGGCTCTCAGCTTAGTTTTAGCACAGCTCAGGCTCCAAGGAACAGGTTCCTTGGAGCCCATGGCCTTAACTTAATTAAAGCAGCTTTTCAAATGCACGTAACTTCACCAGAGCTAGGAGCAAAAGCCTGTGCTGCTGTGGCCGTGCTCTTCATAGACCACATAGAGCCCAGGAGTGGGACAGCGGCCTGCCTCGCTACGCCTACGTCAAATGGGCTGCCAAGGTTACTGGGTTTTCCTCTGATTTCCTTCCGGCGCTGCTGAGGGCTGCCGGCCATCGCTGGGTGAGCATCGCCGTCCATCCGGGCTGTGGCCGGCACAGCTGCGGTTGTCCTGTGCCACTGGCTGTGAGGAGCTATCTATAGAGCAACATCTGGGACTGCTGCTTGGCCGGTCGGTAGCTGCAGCTTTTGGCTGTGGCTCCAGCCTTCCCTCCTGCCCCTCGCTTTGCGTCCCATCCCTCGTGCCAGCTCTCGATCCTCGGCCACTAGTCTGGTTCGCGTCCTTGGCTTGGGATCCCTGGTGTACGCCCTCGTTGTAACCTCAGCCCGGCCATTGGGCAGGCGCAGGATGATCTGCCTTGCGTAACGTCAGTCTCTCCACAACACAACTCTTTCCAACTGGCTTGAGAGAAAGCCTCTCGCAGAGACGTCCGCCTTTCCTGGTCAAACATTATAGTAGTAAACAATTATCTGACTACTTAATATTTCAAATATGCATGAATAATCCACTAACTCTCAGTGTTTAGTAATTTCCTTAGATGTTGTGTGCTCCCTGGTGAGTGTCTCGGCTCTCTCCTGGGATATCACACTTTCATTTCAGACCTGAGAAAAACCTTGTGTGGTGAAAGCTTGTCTGTTTTTTCCAACTTTTTTAGTAGGTCTAATAAAAGATATTACCCTTGTCCACAAACCTTGTTGTTTTATATTCTTAGACCATTACAACGCCATGGCCGCTAGCGCTGCTATTATCAAGCTGTGGTAAATTGTTCAGTTCTGCTTGTACAGTGACCGAGAGTTTACTCACGTCAGTCCATTGTGGTTATGGTCTTCTGAAACAGCCTTGAAGAAGATGGCTGACTTAGTGCCCACCATGCCTCCTCCCTTTCCCACTTTTTGGGATTTGGGAAAGATGGCATGTTTCTTAAGGCATGCTGTATCCTTTTCCCAAGGCTTCTGGCCCCAGCTTAGACTGAGATATTCATTTCCTCTTGCCTCTCTGCATCTACAAGGCCAGAGGGACTGGTATTTATTCCCTCTTTTGCAGGGTTCAATTTTCTGTTATTCTACAAATACAAATTCTTCCTTTTGACTTGGCTGCATTTTTGATGTATTGGATTAGCAAAGTCCTGTCTCACTGTTCATTTGAAGTTGATATAAAACATCTCATCATTTCTCTTGGGCATTTTTCATCCCTGATTGACCTTCATGTTATGTCAGCTAAAGAAGCAGAGAGGCTCCTTGGCGCCAGAGACACGGCCGGGCGAGGGACGAGGGCGACGGGGCTGCAGCACAGGCCCCCGAAGGGCTGAGAAGTGGGCAGGCGCTTGCTTTGGAGAAGTGGTCCAGGTGCGTGGGGAGTGCAGGGGGGAGGCCAAGAAAGGGGAGGGCAGAGGAGGGATAAGGTCAAGCTAAGAAAATGTTTGGAACCGCCGGTCTAGGCGGTTCCTGCTGTAAGTGCAGGAATTGATGGCTGGGCTGGGGGGGGCTGGCAGGTCAGCTGTGTCCTCCCACTGCCACCGCATCTAACAGCAGATGTGCAGCTGACAGCCCCTGCCACAGAAAGTTTCCAAATCAGGGCTGAGTCCAGGGCACTTGGACTGAGGGAGACAGATTAGGGCAAAACAGGCTCGATGGCTGTACAAGGAGACACAGAGGCACAAGGGTTTCCCCCTCCCTCTTCTCTCCCCCATACGTTCTGGATTATCCCCACAAGTGCCTGTGTCCTTAGCCTCAAAATGAGCTGATAAATATTGCTGCTCTCAAACATTTGAAGCTGAGTGAAGAAAACGGAAGTGCCCCAATGCATGCATTCTTGTATGCAAGTTGTCAGAGAGTGCAGGGCAAATAAAAATAGTGAGGTGAGGGACGAGGAAGCTGAAGGTCGAAGTGTTACAAGATATGTGCTGTACTGCAAAATGTTCCTGCAACTGAAAGAAATATTGAGTGATAACATCTTGGCATGCTACTCTTAGATGCTGTTTCAACCCATTCCTCTTCTCCTTCCCTATTTTAATTCTGGGGTGGCTCCAGCCAGAGAAGATGAAGACAGAAATGGAGACGTGTAAGATATTCTGTATCTAAATTAAGCAGATACAAAACCTTGAAATGTGGTAAACATTGAAAAGATGAATGCATTGCTTTAAGATCCTAAGCACTGGTTGAGACTTAGAGGAGAGAAAATGGACGAAACGTGGGCTGGACGGTCCAAGATCTGCTCACTGGGGTGCACTTTGTTCCCTCACTTTCAGTGAGGTTTCGCAGGAGCCATCTTCATTCAGCAGCAAATATCCCAGCTTGCGCTCCAGCCCTGCCAGCCCAGCTGGGAATGGCACGTGGAGGTGGGGAAAGCCTCCTTCTGCCTTGCTGTTAAACCCCTGCCATGTGTTTACCATGCCTGGGGCTGTTGGCAGCTCGGCAGCGGGTTGGCGCTGGCAAACAGCACATGTGCAGGTGCTGCGGCAGTCCCCCGATGCAGGGCTTGCTCGCCGCCGTGCCCCAGCGGGGCCCGTCCCAGCCAGCTGCAGCCCTGCTGGTGGTTTGCTCCTTTTGCAAAAGGTGCAGCACATAGCTGGTGGACACGACTGGTGCTGAATCCTGATGGTGAAACAGGGCTTGCAGGAAGAGGGGGCAGGCCCAGAAGTGCATCTCGGCTGAGAAACATTTCTTCCCAAAGCGGAGCTGGTCCTGGTGACTGCTGTGTGCGTGGGGTGGCCGGGCGCTCCCATGCTGGGTCGGGGTAGCGTTGGCAGCCCAGAGCCAGCATGTGGCTTCTCATTGCCTGCTAACATTCATCCCTGCGACTCGAGGTGGCAGTTCTTCTAGGGCAGAGAGGGACAACCTTTCCTTTCTCCTTGTGGTTGCTTTTTTTTTTTTTTTTTCTTTTAAAGGCTGGGGGATTTCTGCAAAAAGCCAGAGGGCTCTGATGTGACCCCTCCATGTTCCTGTGCAGCGCAGACCTTCTGATTTCCTGAATGATTTGCCTTGCACTCAAGTTAACTCACACCCTGGATTTTGTCCAAGTACATTTTGTTTGTTGATAGGAGGCCAGGCTGCACTGAGTTGTGGTGCCGTTTGCTTCTCCCTGCTCTCCTCCCTGTTTCTTTATTATCATGTTCATTTGCTGAGTGTTACTGGCATCGTGTGGGCCAAAATGGGGAGCAAACCCCGGCCCCGTGCCTGTGTGTGACAGCAGCTGAAGCGGGTGACGCCGAAGCTGTGGTGAATGCCTTCGTTAATGAGCCTGTACATTGAACGGTACCAAGCTCAGCCCTGCATCGCAAGGTATGTTTGAAACCAGCTGAAGCAGAAAACATTTGAACTCTGCACCCTGCCAAATAGCTTCCAGATGTGTAAGATAGAGCCTCGCTATGGACTCTGACTGTAGCCCTGCCAACATACGTCTGCACATTTCTGGTGCACAGGGAACATGAAAGTAGATCTTTTACAACATCTGCTGCCTTTCCCCTGTTCTCCCTCCCTGGTTCCAGTGGTCTTTTTGCTATATTTCATCTTTCTATTAAAAAAAAATTAGAAAAAGCTATGTGTCTTTCTACTGATTTATTAAATCTTCCCAGTATGTTTCATGCCTTTTTATGCTGGCAGTGTGATAAAAACGAGAGGCAAAGGGAGAGAGACCTTGTTCTTCTGCCTAGACAGCTAGCCAATGCCTGGATCCTTTAATGAATTCTGTATTGATTCGGGGCTCAGCTGGGTGCACTTCTTGCAGAATCAAATCACAAAATAGTATCAAATTCCATTGAAAAGGGTTTTATGAAAAAACAGAGATTTATCTTACGGTCACAGTAAGAATTACTGTCTTAATTCCTGGTCACCTGGGCCCAAGGAGGGTTGGAGCAGAGCTGGCCAGAACAGAGGAGTGAGAGAACAGGGCTGCTGAGGCTAAGGCTATGTGAGAATGTGTTAGTAGCTCTTATAGCCAAATAAAGAAGATTACTGCTTTTTAAGGTCTTACTTTTAAACTAATGTTTCGGTTTTAAAAAAAGATAGCATAAACCTCCTTTTTCTTCTGTTCCCAAACAAAATGGCGTAGTTAACCCCATATCTTCAGTTTTGCTATGACTTCTTATCTCTGATTCCACAAGTGGTGGCTGTTTGCTGACCTTAGTTCTTGTAACAAAAGGAGCGTATTCTTCAAGAAATAATTATCTTTGGAGCCTATAGCTATGTCAGTCTCATCTGTTCTGGAAAGCTAAACAGACCCAGGCCTGGGATATATTTTGATGAGAGACCACCTGGGAATCACAGAAGCCATCTATACACGCCAGGGAGTTGTGGTCAAACTCTTGGCAGATAGTAGACCGCAGGAATCTAATGAGTGGAAAGACTTCATTTGGCCCTATCGTCACCGCTGAGTTGATTGATGGCATTAAGATGCAGCCATACTTACATACCTATTTATATCTTCCTGCTGTGATAGGGTGTGTGGTATATGAGAAGCCTGTCAGTCAACTCACAGACCTTTCACTGATGAAAATGTCAAATGGAGGATGTCTGTGGGATAGTGTGCATTGTGGAGGCAGGGAGGGAGATATGAAGACACAGTGAGATGAAAGATAAGACCTAATCTCCTATTCTAGTCTGCCTGTAACATAGACTATCTGCTTTCGTCTTTCTCAGGTTGGAGCAGGCCATGCTATAATGTTCAGCTGTTGCTACAGTGTTTGGAGTTAGTCTGTCTGGGCAATACCTAGCCCTCGAAGTATCATCATTTTGTCAGGGCAACAGCTCTGGGAGCTGTCATTCTCACCAGCAGCCCAGTTTAACCAGGTATGGAAGCACATGTCTGGCTGCAGGTACCTAGGAAGTCTCACTGGTATCCTTCACAATAAGCATGCATGGCAGTACCTGCAAAATCATAGCTCGCCTGGTTTGACCTCTTACCCTGTGGAAACTGCCTCTCTCTCTCATAGACTTGGCATGTCTGTGGGAGAGCGTTTCTCCTTAAAAGCATTTTCTGTAGGGCAAGTCTCAGCTTACTGTTTCTGTGAATGTATGGACTAGATCTTAGCAAAAGCTTTATTTACTGTAGCATAAGCTTTTGAGATTTTATTCCTAATATCAGTGTTTTATCACTGTGTTCTAAATGGCTTGCTTCTCAAGCTGACTTTTTTCCTGACAGATAAGACTAAAGATTTTTATAATACAATTAAAGATGTCTGGGGACAGGCATGTGCCCTGAACAGGATATTGAGGGAGAAAGGTTTTAGGAACTAAAATAATAGTTTTAGTCCCCCTCACCCTCCCTTCTTCCTGAGGTGTAACGGATAAAGGAAAAAAAGGCACTGATATTGGCTGTTGCTTCATCTCTTGACATAATTTATGTAACTGTGCGTCAAAACTGAAAAGATCTGGATGAAAGAGCTTTGCTTTTACAGAGACCCACTCCTCAGTGGTTTAAATCTTAGAGACAATTTTATGTTTTGAAGCGTCTGGAAGTCTCCTTGGACATTTTCCAGCTCAGTGTCCCGTGGAACGTCTTCCTCTGAGTGCACTCAGCGCATGCCCTTCGACTTAATATTTACAGGACAGAACAAAACCGCTCAGGTTTAAACTTTATGGGCTCTTGGTTCTGTAGTCCCTGCTTAAGTATTATTTGGATGGTGGAAGAAGATAGACTGGTACAATGGTGGAAGAGGACAGACTGGTAATGACAGTGCCATCTCAGTTGCAGAGGAGACAGCACAGTCTAATGAACAGTACCTCTGATATAATCGTTTTGCTTATCAATGCCACCATCTCCTCCAGTGCCTTGCTGGCAATATCACTGAGATGACCATGGTAACTACTGCAGGCACAGTCTAGATTGAACAGCAGACAGCAAAGAAAAACAGCCTTGCTTCAGTCTTTGTGTCTGTCAGCTCTTCCTTCTACTCAATTAGTCTTGGATCTGACTTTTTTCATTCGCAAGTCATCTCTTTGATGTATTGCCTTCACTCCTAAGCCACTTCTGTCTTCCTTCTCCAGTTTCCTAGGCTTATATTATTGCTCCCTGATGGCTCTGATCTCACATTTTGAGCTGCCCTAGGCCTTTCTGGTATTCCCAGCGAAACTACAACAATCCTCTCTCTTCAATCATTCTAAGGTGTAAATTTGATCTCTACATTAGTCTGCCAGCTGAGGTCTCTTGAGACTTTTATACCCCACAGCTCGTTGTGTGCACTGAGATTGAACATGGAGACAGTGTAAAAATGGGAGAATACAACTCATGTATATTTGAGGTGAAGCCTGCTTTTAAATGCAGAGCTTTCAAGTGTTGTGTATGGCATTGCATGAACGCTAGAGCAGACTTCATGCTGCTTCCCAGGCCCACAAGACTGGATTCCCAGGGGTCGCAGGAGCTCAAGATGTTGATACAGGTAATGAAACAGGACAGCAGGTCTGGGACCCTGGACTCTCTTTGCCTTCCAGTAGATAGAAAAAGGTTTTGGACTGGCAAGAGGTGAGGAGACTTTAATGCTAGGCAAAAGCAAAGCTTACTCTTAACTTTCCCTGTGCCTTCTGCCTCCATCAGCCTTTGCCTTTGTTTTGTGGAGGGACTGCCCTAATTTCCCCTGCTGAGGTTTGGTGTACAGTGTGGAGCATTACATTTTCAGAGGGCGGACTGTCTAAGCGCTGGTCATCTCAGTCATTTGCATCATGGTCAACTAGTTCATGTGGTATAATGCCTGTTTCCTTAATGAGTAGCTGGCACCACTTAAAATGGAATAAGTATTTGTAGGTGAAGGATTTTAGTGCAGATCTATGAATAGTGAATCCATATTCATTATTATTATTATGCTATTATTATAATATTATCATGGCTAACGTTAAAAGCGATGGTATTTTCACGACCTGTACAGATCTTTGCAGTTCAGCTGTGTTGGCTGAGGCACACTTAAGCAGAAATATGACCGTTTCAGTCTGTACAAACCAGGCTCAACGCTTTTATTTCAGACCGTGTGCTTTCTCTCTTTCCCGCTCTTTTCTGATCCCTGTGTGGGCTCCCTGGATCACACCAGCCATGCATGCTGTCTACAGGAATTCCTCCAAGACTGCAAAGACTGTGCAGCAGGAAAGGGAGCAGAAGAAGGAACAGCTAGAGGGAGGGCATGCATATCCACATGTGGATTGCTTCTCCCACCCAACTACCATACCTGGTCTTTCTAATACTTACAGTCCTTACAGGTACAGCACACTTTGAATATCCTTGAAAAAAGGCACCATGATACATGGCCAGATATTACTGATGATCACAACTCTGTATCCTAACCACACGGAGGCTCTTCATTTTATCCTGGCTTTTTCTTGGCAATTGGAGAATTTCAGAATCAGAACAGAGCACAGCTGCTGAGTATATCAGGGAGATGACTCAAAACTTTTTTTCTCTGGATAGAGTTGGTATTATATTTTTGCTGGGGTGGTGGATGATTTCTCTCGGGCAGAGGAAGTTCTGGCACAACAGGTGGAATTTATGACAGACTAATAACTGATGCTATATAGGTCTGAATCTGACCATAGTTGTGTATCAGGGCTTAAGAATGGTCGTACTTGCAAGTTTTGTGTGATTAGTACATGCAAAGTGCTCAAGAAATGAAACTCCTATGTAAAAGAAGCAGTTGTCTGGAGGGCTCCTGAGGTTTATGAGCACCTACACCTCAGCTGTTGATTGGGTTTGTTATTTGAGGGAGAAGACATTACTTAATGAGACGACCTCTGTCAATAGCTGTATACAAGCATTCAATCTGATATAAAATACTGTCCGTTTCGTTATTATTTTTGCACATGCGGAATAGATGTAGAACTCAAGTTTTTAAAAGTGTGTACACAGGCTCGTATTTAGTGGTATTCAAAAGCGCAACGGGCAAATGCCCAGAGTAGATCTTGCACCTTTACATGTTTAGGATATATTGAAAACAGAAACACAAACTCCTCAAAACAGAAAGGGGAAAGAATCCTTGATAACTGCTTACCAGTTGTAACTGCAACAAATGAATGGTGGCCTTGTCTGTACTAGCATCTAATTCATGTTGGAAAGTTCTTATAAGTACTTGAAAGGAGTATGATAGCATGTTTCATTCAGCAGCGGTGTGGCTCCTTAGATAGGTGACATAACACTCAGGTAAAAAGAATGGAAGCATTTAACAGAAAAACAACAAACAAGCTACCTGTAAGATGTTCTGTAGACTTAACAACAAGCGAAATAACCATGCCAAAACAACCCCAATTCATTCTCCAAATCTTGATAAACAAATAAACATTCCAGAACTTCAGTGCAAGAATTTATAAATAGAAAAACAGAGAATAAATGACTTGCATGGGATTTCGATGAGGAGAACATGAAGGTTTTAGAGTGCTGATAAAGACAACTTGGACATATACATAATCTATATAAATTGCAGAAAAAAATAAATGTGAAAAGAAAGGAGAAATAATGGGCCACCTGGAACAGAAATGGAACAGCAAACATAATTTTGCTTCTTCTGAGCCTTGAAAATCAAGGAATAAGCATACAGAGAAACAGTGAAGGTATGGAACGGTTTCTTAGGATTGAATGGAAGAGCTTTAAATCTTGCTTTTTTTTTTTTTTTTTTTTAAGAACTACGTATTGCAATAATGGCCTGCTACAGCTCCTATGGAAAAAAAATTAAAAGGTGATGTTTATTCATCTGTTCCCATTCTTTCCCTCAGTTCCCTGGCGTGTCATGCAAGAGAAGTGTGATCCTTTGATAAATCAGCAGCGATACAATTTAAAAGATGGATTTGCTTACTGTTAGCAATACTTGTATGCTCTACCACAGCAGGAAGGTATGTATTTGTGCATATTTTATGTGTAAATACTGTAAATGCCCTTTCTTTTCCTCCATCTCTCTGAAGCTCTATCATTCATGTTCACTGTCATTGGTTTTTATCTCTCAGTTACTGATAGACTTTTTGATTTTCTTCTCAGCCTTTATGCTGGCAAGCACCCATTTTTAGCACTAGGACAAAGTCTGAAACAATAGTCTCAAGAGTCCCACAAGCTCATTGCTGGAGTATCTTTGTCACATAAGTCTGTCATATTTTCCTAGATGTGCTGGACTTTTGTTTTATGCCGAGTTGGAAACCAGCTATGTTAGCTTCTTCAGAAATTTTGGAAACACTGGAAACAAAACACAATTTATAAAAGGAGAGAAGTTACAGGGTTATAAATCAGGCATACGGAGACTGTGTTATGAATTGTGCTTGTTCTTGGTATCACTTAGTTAATGAAAAATGTATTTGTTTCTTGAACAAAATAGAAAAAATACACGACAGGTTCTTAATTCTATATCCAAAGGCTGTAACTCCAATGAGTTACACGTTCAGAAAGCCCAGTCTCTCTACTGGGCTCACCTCTTCACCTGACTTTGTGTCTCCAAAATCCAAATCCTGCAAAACTAATATTCCAGCCTCTTCTTTTGCAATGAGTGAAAAGCTCTCAGGCAAAATGGCTTAGCTCTAACCTGCCTTGTGAGGCAGCTTGAAAGATGTTTTTTATTATATAGAAAGTGGTTTCATTGCTCTGTCAACTGAACCTAAAATGAGCATGGCAAATCCAGTGTTTTAATGAGGTCTGTTATTGTCTTTGGTTCTGAAATTCCCCTCCTGGCAGCCATTAGGATCTTTCAGCAAATGCTATCAAAATGGCATAATCTATGTGTATAAAGGCTTGATCAGCAGTTGCTGCATACAGTCTTGTACAGCCTCCAGGACATCATTGCCTTTCCAGAAAGTAAATTGGGAGAGATGTGCTTGTCCAACTTGATTGTGCTTAAAGACCTATAAATGAGGTTTGCTGTGTAAATGAGGTTCTTTTTGACAGGAAACGAGAGGTTTTAGTTCTGCATGTCATCTATTCATAGGCTACGAAACAAGCAGGTAAGGAACACATGTTTTGGAACATAATTTATTCCTGACCTCTGCTGGAATAAATAAGTCTCTGTGATCTTTTAAAATGTGCTTTCAGTTGTGAGGTATTTGCCTCTATACATTGTTAGACAAATTTCAGCTAAATCAGACTAATGTATTTTCCTAGAATTCAGGGATATGATGTGCATTTCTGATACTTCCCAGAAGCCTTTTTTTCAACAAAGAAATGAGAATATTACATGCATCATTATGTAGGCTTTTTTCATTTGCAAAGGATAGTATATGGATAATCATCTTATTAAGTGATAGGAGAACATTTCAGGGTGGCTTAGTGCTCTCAAATAAATATGTTTCCAAGAACACAGGCTGGATGTCCCTCCATCAGGGCAAAAGAGATAGTGAAAAGCAAGACAGTAAAAAGGGTCCTCATATCCCTGTTTTCTTTCCCCCCCCCACCTTGTGCTGGTGATGCTCATGCACAGGATATGAAAAATGGAGTCTGAATATACGCTCATGCATATTTATATGCCTGCCCATCATTTCCTAGTCATGCACATGTTGCCTCAAGTGCTTCATCCAGAGAATTTTTATTACCCAAACAGCACATATCTCTTGGATCTGTGTTTTGTCTGATTAAAAAGAAGGAAAAGAGCCAAGTTCAGAAGAGCTGGTGAAAAAGGGTTTCTTAAACCCTCCTCTGTACAGGAGGCCTTAAATTACTTCTCAGTATTCACACAAATCGCTGTAGTTTCTAACTAATGAGCCTGGTAGATAAAGCAAAAAAGTAGACGCTGATGTGCCGGTGGTAGATCCATATAGCAAATAGCAAACGGTACGTAGCAGGAGGATATCTCAAAGTCACAGATAATGGCTTTAAAGGGTGTTCTTACCTTCACCAGAGCACGTGGTAATCCTGGACATCGACCATGTATCCATGGAAGGCATGTTTCCCAAACTGAGTTGTTTGTACTGGGTTACTGTCAGGTTTCCTTCACTGTGTGAACCTTTCGTGCTAAAATGCTTCAAAAACAGCTCTCGTCCAAATATCTGCCTCTTTGGCACAGAGTTCTGCTAATATCATTTTAGCACTTCAGCTGGGGCAGTAGGGGCTCTTGGACTGAAATTTGAGATTTGAGACAATCTTGTTCCTAGCAGATGTCAGCAGGTGTGCAACTGCTGGGCAAACACCTCCCCCAGACGAACTGAGTGTTTCCTGACCTGGGGCCTTTGCTCTATCTCAGTGCTGATATTTGGCCAGTAAAGAGGCATCCAAACGCCTTTTTACACAGAGGAGGAACATGGAAGCTGTGTGCACGGGACGAGACTAGCATGCAGAGGCTTGCAGGCTCCCTGAACACAGTGCATGTTCTGCTTAATTTCAGTACATGTTCAGTTAATTCTCCACGCACGGCTGATATTTGGGCCCTGTTCAATTTTTGCATTTTGAGTTTATTATACATCTAGGTTAGGTCTGCATCTTCTGATTGTAAGTATCTAATATCATTTAAATTACATAGATTGCCTTGAAGGATGCAGCCTGCCTCACCTCCTTTTTATAGCAGCCAAATGATAAACTGTAAAGATGGTAGGAGGATCCTATACATGAATATCTGTGTTCCCTTGGATGTGCATTTAATCTAGTCATTTCATGAAGAAAAGGCATTAAAACCTTTAATCTATCTAATTGCAGTGTTTGAGAGACTCTTTCATCCAAGTCATGCTGGAGGGCTGGTTGGAGAGCCCGTGGAAAATCTGATAGATAACTTATTTTGGGGAAGGGGAGAAACAAGGAAATCCTTAAACTTCTTTTTTTTGTTGTTTTATTGGTTAGTTGGCCTAATTACATGTCTGCATTATTTACAGTCTGTTATTTACCGTAAGATAATAGGGTAGCATGGTTTTCTGAATTGCCAGCCCTGCAAAAGTGTAGCTCATTTATTTTAATGACTGCATTGTCTAGCCAATTAACGGGATGGTCAGGCTTCTGTAATGAAGTGCATTAGCTCAAGCACCAGCAAGCAAGGCCTTTTTCTTAAGTATGAGTCTTTATCTAAGAAGTATTTATATTGTAAAGCTCCTGTTGAATGGTTAGGGGCCAATTGTTGCTTCCGTCATTGCTGACAGCCCCTCCTTCAGTAAAATGGGATTTTCACAAATATTTTTTCATTGTATATTTCTAATAACAACAACAAAAAAATTGGCTTGCATAAACAGCAACACAAACACCAAACACTGAGGTAGAGCTGATAATCCCATACCCTGATTAAATTATTGTTGGATCTGGAGGGCCTCATTTACCCTTTTTATTCATCAGTTTTACACATGCATGACACGCTGTTCTGCCACAATGTTGGTACAAAAGTGTGGTGAATCAGGTCCAGAAGGAAAGTTCAGCTGAGATAGGACAAGCTGAACTGACGCCTTCAGTCAAGGGAACCAAGTGACATGAGCAGGAGACCTGGCCTAGTGCCTAAAAGGGGAATTAGTAACTCAGCCTTGGAGAGGACAAGTGTGCTGGGAGCCTGCACCGAGCGCACATGGTCACATTTAGACCTGCTGTGGTGCTCAGCAGAGTGAACTGCTTTCGCTTAGAGCAGCTTGAGCACTTTGCCTGAGTTACTTCTTATGCTTGTTCTCTGTGACAAGGTGAGGATTCGAACAAGTTATTTAGACACAACTTGTGAATGTTGTTTGAACTTTCTATATATTGAAGTGCTTTTCATTCCACCTACTGTACTCCTACTGTACACTCCCTGTGCCAAAGAAGGGGTCATGGCACCAGAGAGTCTGCCTTCAAGTGAGAGGAAAAAATTATCAACCAACCGAACAGCCTAGCTGTGGTAGAGCAGTGGGGAAGCTGCAGTTTGGGCAAAACCAGCGTTCCCTGGCTTACTGGCAAGCCCTGCTCTGGGAGTGCTGCCGGACGCCCCAGGCCATGGCACAGGGACCTTATTGTCCCGTGGCTGGAGCTTATGGACCCGATGTGGCAAGGAGAAGTGTTCATGCGTTTCAGCTGCTGTGGTCTACGCTCCAGCGTGTGCTGCTCTTCGACCAAGGGATTGAGTTGGACTGGTAGTGGCAGAGCAGGGAGGCCATAAATTGTTGCAGGATCTTTTGTCAGAGTTTGTATGTCAGAGTCCTGAGGCTTAAATATTATAAATTTCCCCAATACTACACAAGGAAGGTCAGTTGCTATTGGACATAAAGACTAAGATGTTCTAGGGAGGCACTTGAACTCAAAAGAGCATATTTTGTAAGAGCGTGACAGTGAACTTTTGATTGGCAAAGTAATCAGAGACACAGCAAGCTCTCTTCAAAGATTAAGAGGAAGCAGCACGTTGCAGGAGAGGAGCCATGTGCAAGACAAGAAGCAGGAGGATCTTGGACTCTGACCTAAAGATAGTGTGAGGCTGCAGAGGAATGTGAATAAAACTATAGTTTTCTCTCAGTGAGAAACAACAAATTTGAAGAAATTCTGTGACTCTCATGCCAGTCAGTCAGCAGGAGGCTCTTCTAGCTCATGGAACATGCTGTTGAGCAAGCAGGCTGGCCGATAGGCGTTGGTCCTGTCACACGTGAATTTCCACTAGGCAGTGTATCACAGTAAGAGAAACCTCTTAGCAAGGTTTTATTATTTAGTTGTTGTAAGAGGCAGTGAGCATGAGTAACAACCTCTCCATAAATATTGCTTTTTTTTCCTTCACATCTCTGCAGTGAAATTTGCTAACAATTGTTGTGCTAAAATTACAGTTTTAGGTTGGAGACCTCCCAGACCAAGCCTTGCAATTCTGGAGTAAATGTTGCTGCTATAGTGAAAAAGAGCAGCCATGGAATACCTTGGAGTCCACATGGCGTTTCTGGAAGAGCAGCACACCTGCCTCCCTTCGTCTTCAGGCTCTGCCTCCCAGGTTTACGATGACTATCACACATTCATGCCTTTGTTTTTCTTGGTTCTTTGGAGTCAGGAGCATTTTCTATCAATGCAGTTGATCTCAAAGACCTAGCTAAAAACGTTATACTGCATAATACAATCCAGATCAAAAAGGGCATGTGTGTATGCATGTATGGGAGGTGAAATGCAGCCGAGCAGCCTAATTCTCGCTCTGAGGTCTGGACGTCTGAACTTAGTGAGTTTGTTTTATCCATCCCGAGAGAGATCTTGTGCAGTGTTTGAGGTATGATGTGCTGAAAGAGCTCATTAATGATGCAAACAACTTGAGCTGTCATTGACTCATAACAAAGCACAGAAATAGGAAGGGCTGAAGGAAATTGATTTTCTTTAATTCCTTTGTGAAGTGTCATGTGGAATACTGATCACTTTGGTGGAAATGATTTAAATCACCCCCAGGCTTCTCCTGGAAGGCAAACAGGTTTTTAGCTGAGATTTTTTGTTGAACCATAGTGCTCATAATTTGGGTATTAAGATGTTCGCGACATTCACTGACCCAAAGGTGGCTGAACTATGGTTTCCCATTGAAAAGAGAGACTGCTTACATTTAAACTGCTGCAATATTACTGCTTCATATCATGTTATGCCATATACAACTGTTTCAATGGTTTTGTAGTGAATAACAGGAAACACATCTTGAAGTAAGAATATTACTCCAGAGATAGTATGCCCTATCTTTGGAAATGGATCAAGGTGACTCCATACTCTGTCAGGCTCAGTTTTAGTAAGCCTCTTAACTACTTAAATTTATCTTATCATCCTGGAATATATTTTGCAATTTAATTTAGTGATGAGAGAAATGGTAATGGAAAAAATCTGAATTTTAAATGTGTTTATATTATACTTTTACAAGTAAGTTACAGTTCTGTGTTAGAGGTGAATCTCAGGCGTTTTTTTTTTTTTTTTTTTTCTTTTTCTCCCCAGGCCTCATAGGCAGTGAAGTTAAATTCATGAGTTCATAAAGTGCCGGATTATCTCTTGGTGGAAGGTGGGATAGAACTGTAAAGCACTTTATTTCTTTGCTGTCCACAGGGAGTTATTACTTTGGTCCAACACATTATTAGTGAGCATTTGAAAATTGCACTGAATGATTCACTGGGAACCAAACAGTAGTAAATAATGCCTGTTTAGACCTGCTGTCCTGTGAGGAAAATTTGGCTAGACGACAGGTTGAGATTTGCCTAAACTAATATGTATTTCTAAAAATCTTAGCAAGGTCAACCAGAGTGATCATAAATCAGTAGACTGTGATATTCGCAGTCTTCACTACTGCTCCTGATCACGGGCATTTACATTACCTTGGTCTGCTAGCTTCATTACAGGCCATGTCTTTGAGAGATTAATCTGTTCTGCTATGTGCTGAAGCGATGGGAAATGTTTAAGGAGCTTCTCCTATGTGCATGTTATAAAACAGGCAGGGAGAGGGGAGCGTATGGAGAATGCAGAGTCAGAGTCTTTGTGGGAAGAGGGAGGGAAGAGCCTGAACTGAAAAATACTATTAGTACTAGGCTTAAATCAGAAATTTAGGTCCAAGCACTTGTGGTCTGAGCTGTGATGTGGGTTTCTCTCCCCACATGTAAATGAAAGCCCCATGCCCAAGCAAGATCTTCAGGAAGTTTGCCTGCAGATCTCATCTAAATTCAGCATGCTGAATTAGCTCAGCTCAGCAGTGCTATTAACCTTATCCATTATCTCTCTCTAAGTTAATGATGGCTATCTGATCTGTACAGCGATCTTCTCCTTTACTATATTCACCTCAACACAACTTTAGCTAGGTCGTTGTTAAGTCATAGAGGTGAGGCATAGGATAACCCCGTCCAAAACAGATGCCTACGTCCGCCTCAGAATATGATCCTAAGGTGGGTGCAACGGATCTGATACACAGGCAGCTCCCTCTGCCATCAGCGTTTCACCGCCCGCCTGTGAGCCACCAGAGGAGCTGCAGCTTGGCCGAGCCGAGGGGAAGGCAGGCACTTGGTGGCACGGCCCTTAGCCAGGACACGTGCCAGTGGTGGCTGCCCGCTAGATAGTGCCACTGGGACAGGGTGCCGGGAGAGCCGCCGGGGCACTCAACCCCCACGCGCCCTCCGTCGCGGCCTTCGGCCGCTGTGTGGGAACCGCAGCGCCCCGCTGCCCTGCCAGCGCCGCCGGCCTCAGCCCTAGCAGATGCCTCTTGCCCTTGCGCTGCCACCAACCTCATACGTCTAATTCAGCCACCCCTAGAGCTCTGATTAAGGGATCACTGCTGCTTATTTTTAGGGAGGATTTGTTCTTGAAAGGTGGCAGTATGGCGCTGAGTACGGCAAAGATGTGGCAAACGTGCAAACAACGGAAAATAAACCGCTGGGGATTCCCAGCTGGAGGGTGATCGCTGAATGAGCTGCAATTTAACAATTAACACAAGATGTAACACTGTTTTGTGTGTAAGTAGCTGGTCTAGTGTAACTACGCTTCAGGTACCACCTCAATTTGTTGGGCTCAAAGTGGCACAGTTACAGTTTGAAAACATCCTGCTGCTTTTTACTTAGATCTTAACTCCTGTTCACAGAACAAAATATCTTCCTCTTGCAATTTGATATGTGTAAGGATCACAGAATCTGTGATTCTGAATTATTTTAAATGGATTTTCTCTCTTACCCTTAATTCATACATATATACCTATGCGCATGTGTATGTGTACATATACACATGCACTCTTATCCTCATGGTGAAGCCACGCTGAATTTCTGGTGTCACTTACTCCTGTAACAAGAGATTGAGGCCATAATAATATTTGTGATTTTACTAGAGGTTCAAACAGTAGAAAGGAAATCAGGAATTTAGGTGCCAAGCTCGATTTCAAATGCATATTTAGCAATAAAAACCCCATGACAGTTGTTTTAACCAGAAAGGGAATGCCTCCTAATTATGCTACACCTATCTGAACTCCCCTTTTGTTTCTGCTAGACGGAGCGCTCCTTGCTTTCTGTCCTGTGGCTGTGGAACGATGCTTTGTTGCCGCTGTTCAATTGCTTTTTTACCCGCCTTGTAATACTGCTGTAATTCACAGCTGATTGATAGTTAATTCCTCTGGAATAGATTTTGAAAAGATACGGGGCCTCTTTTTCAGCAGACATAGCTGGGACCAAGGATGTCAAGGTGCTTGCTGTGTTGGGAGCCCTAGAATAAGGGCCAGACTAAAAAAGGGCCGAGGGAGCAGAAACTCCTGTTGGGCTACTTCTGGCTCAGTTTGGCAAAGAGTCCCACCTTTGCCGTGCCGTGCCAGGAGGGGATCCGGCTGCTTGGCGTTGGTGTCTGTACTGGAGCAGGCCTCCGGGAGAGCTGGTCCCGAAGGGGAGCGCTGAGCACTTCAGAGCGGTGTGTCCTTGTGGGGTGTACGTGTGCATGGGGATTTAATAGGCTTCAGTCTGGAAATCTCTGTCACACTTGTTACACATAAAAACAGTCCTGTTAATCCCACTGAAGACGTAAGTGTGGCAGTGCTGGCCTCGCATTTTCAACTCTTTTGTGTTTGAGGATGATGTATAACTAGGATATCTGCGTAAACAAAGCAGAAATTGAAGAGTGCAAGGACTAGAGTCCAAGCGAATTGAGGCTTTTGGCTTGTTTTCTTTGGTCCCAGTAAGCTATGCTCAGCATAGATGGGAACTTTGGGGGTGAAGAAGATGATAAAAAGTTATAAAAGAAATAATGAACGGTCTGGAGAAGATGGACAGGGAATGACTGTTCACTCTGCTCTCACAGTCTGAGATGCCTGACGCAACTGTCAGGCAGTAGGTGCAATTAAAACAAACGAGAGGAAGCACTTCTCTGCACAATGCACACTTAAGATGGGGAGCTCTGTCACAGGATGTTTTAGAGGCCAAAGGTACATATGGGTTCAAAAAAAAGGATTAGTTAAACTCATGGAAGGTAGGTTTGCTGGGGGCTGTTAAATGCGGCGGCCCAGATGCAAGCTGCAGCTCAGGAAGCCCCGAGAGCAGCGGCTGCTGGCTGGCGAGCAGGCACGCGGGGCTGTGTGGCACTGTGCCTCAGCTTTCCTCCGGCTTTGCAAGCCCTGCTGGGCTGCCACGAGCCCACGCTGCACCTCTGGCTGTGGGGAGGCAGAGGGGTGGCTTCGTTTAATGTCTGTGGGGCTGCCGGATCCTGCAACTTACCCCTCCGAGGTGATAAGGCCCCATACACATGAACCAGCCTGAGGTCTTACAGTACTCCCGTAGGAGAGCCCTGGTGGAGCCGATCAGTAAAGGCTAGCTGCTTTCTGGTGGTTTCCCTGCTCCAAGATGGGAAGCTGGCTTCACAGTCACTGCAAGGATGCAGGTTGGAAAGTTTATGAGACAGCTGCAGCGTATAACGTAAGGGGTGAAGGGGGACCAGGGCAGCAAACAGCCATTTAGAGATGTCCTTCCTGGTAGCTCTCCTAAGTCATGCAATGGATGAAACTGGTGGTTAGAAAAGCATATCACCTATTTACCCTAGAAAGTATGGGCTGCAGTTATTTCGAACAGGAAATATGCTGAGAACAGTGGTATCCGGAGATAGTTGGGTAATGAAATGTGAGAGGAAAAATAGCATAGCGGTCAGCTATCTGCCTCACTGATCAGAGACTATGGGGCCAGCATGAGACGGTGCCACAGCTACAGAGCACTCCTGAAATGTTACTCTGTCCCTCACTGCCACATGCCCAGGAACTGGAGCAGTATTCAATAGCAAACCATGTACTGTGGGGCTCCTATTATTAGCATCTGAAGTTTCAGACATATATTTACGGCCTGTCATAGGTATCTCAGGCAAAGCAGCTGTATTTCAGTTTAAGATCAGTTAGATAATTTCAGCCATTTTGTGAGTGAGCCTATAGTGCTTCTCTCCTTATTAGATGCAACATCACATCTCAGTGAAGTTCATAGATCTGCTTTTTTCATTACAAGAGCAGTGCAAAGTAGCAGTTCATCTTTTTAAGCAAAAGAACATTTTTCCCGGGACGCCATCTCTTTCCACCGGCCCAAGCGCACAGTGTGTTTGCAGAGCAGCTGCTCAGAGATGGGCAATCAGCGTAGCTGCTCATGGCCGAGGGACGCTCCTCCATCAAATAGACACATGAATGCTCAGTGCTCCTGAAGGAATGAATTTTTAAAAACTCTTTTTCCAAAAGGAAAAATCATCAAAAAAATCAGCATATGAGTTGCTTGCTGCTGAGTAAAGGGGGAGTGTGAAGGGGTGCACTGTGTGGGATAGGCTTGCGGGGGCTGCTGGGGAGCTGTGCGCTGCACGGTGCCTTGCAGCACTCCCTGGTAGGGAAGGACACTGCCCTGTGGCCACATCTGCCCAGTCAGTGCTGCAGCTGTGTGCACAGCTCCTGCACCTCTGTGCAAGGACACCTTGGCCTCGTGATACCACAGTGCCTAATGCGCGTAGGATTGCACTGTGAGAAAGACCCCTGTCCTATCTGAAAGTGAAAAGAAAAGGCTAAAATGAGCACAGCAGCTTGCAGGCAAAAGGCAGCGAGGAGGGTTGTACATGGAGTCCTCTTCATCCAAGACTAGCTGTTAGTAATGAGGCCCTGAGCCACACCGTGGAAATCAAGATGCATCGAATGCAGGAAGCATGAGAAACTGTGGTCCCTAAATCACCCCTTTTTGTGGCATGAATGTTTCACAGATATGGCAGGAAAATATTCACAATAATCTCTAGAATTATTTTACATTGGAAGTATAATTTGGTCTCATAGTTTGGGAATCTCTACTTGAATCCTCCTACAAAAAAGGAAAACTTTACAAATACTGAGCTACAGGAACTTATATTCTTGATGTCTAGGATAAACAGGCTGGATCCGTACCATCGGACTCTGGCATGACATCTCACTGAACTATGTTCAGAGGACGCAGCTTGCTTCCAACAGAATTGTGTCTTACGGCCAAAACCCTTCCTTTGCTGCTTCGGACAGAGTCCTCAGTGGCTCTCCTTTTCAGGAAAGGAGGGTCCAAAGGAGGTTTTTAGGACTTAGCCTAAGATTTCCTCAGATAAAATGTCTGATAGTATCTCAGGGGTTCTTTCTTGAGTACAAAGGGCAATGTTGAGGACTTGGATGTCTCAGGAGGAAAGAAAAAAACAATTTCATTAAACAGCTGTGAGTGAAACTTTGAAAAATATAGTACCAGGAACTGCTCTGAAATAAACCTCTGTCCTAAAAACCACTCGTGGCATAGTTTAGCTTTTAAAACTTTTATTGGGGGTTGCTTTCTTTTTCCAAATGGAGTGCTAGCAAGTAAAGTGCTTGCACATTTTATCAGCTAAGCTCAAATGCTTTCTTTCAGCCACAGGGAGCTTCTCCAGTTAAAAGAAAAAAGAGCAGAAATAATGAATCTCAGAGCACTTTGTAAGGGACTACATCTAAACCCAAAACGACTGCTGATTGAGGCAAAGAGGAGAAATTATTTTCATGTAAAGGGCTGGCAGACAGAGAACAGATCATTACAGACGCATACTACGCAGCCCGCAGAAATAACAGCCCCAACCTATCTCTGCCTCCCACAGACTGGGTTTCAGTGCCGAGCTCCCTGCAGGGCCATACACGGCTCTGGCGTTTCCCGGGCCTGCGGGGGCGACGGCTGCAGAGGTTACACGGCCCCCCGCATTGGCGCGTGGGCGTGAGGTCTGGCTCGTGAGGGGTGACTTCGGGATGTGCAAAATTCAGCCTTTGCTGTTCACTGGTGTTGATCAAGCACAGAGCAGGGAGGAGCGAGATCACGCGCCAGCGAGGGTGCAGCTATCCATTTGTTTGTGCCTAGCAGAAATGCGCTAGCTAAACCTTGACTTCATGGTGCATAGCAAGGCTGGGGTATGTAATCATGGGCGATGTGCACCTTCCCGCTCCTGGTCATGTCCTCTGGCAGCCTGGCAAAGCGGAAAAGGGAGAAATTCAGCTGGGGCAAAAAGAAGTTTGCATCTATTCTTGTGCCTACAAACCTCCTTCCATCTTCCCTCTGGCACAGGACTCGCTCTCATCCTGGGTCTCGTGCTGAAGCACAGGTTTGGTGCAGTATTTGCAGAGAGGCAGAGCTTTGGATGGCAATTTTCAGAGGGCCCCAAGTCAGACAGCTGAAATCTGCCAGGTGCCTGGCTTGCTCGCACAATGAAGCTGGCAGGGGCAAATTTTTACAAATCTGAAATACTTGCAGGCTTGTTAAATAGTTTTGAGTGAAGGGTTTTGCATGAAAAAGGTTGAAATGTTAATTTCAAAAGCGCAAGCGGTGCTTGGTTGTGAAATTTGCCTGTGTTTAAATTTAAAAACACAGATTCCCACTTTGATCATTTAAAACATTTCTGTCAATTGCCTATGATATTTCCCCCGTTCTTGCTCTGCTGAGGGTGCTGGATGTTTGGTTTTGTTTTCCGTTAACACAGCAAACTGACAAAACCAATTAATTGCATGATTCTAGTCCTAAGCAAATGATGGCAGCAGACTCCCAGGGACTTCCAGAAGGGCTGTGGCTGCCTGATTTCCAAGGCCCCATTTGAAATAACAGACCCTGATAGCTCTCGTGAACAAAAATCAAGGCTCTGTATGCGCAGGCATAAATTTTCATGGAAACCAGTTGGAAGACTCTAACTAGTATGCAAGGCTTACTGATGAATCAGCACTTTCAACAGTTTTTAATGTGATTTCTTGGAGCGCTTGCTCTCTCCAAGTCGCTGAATTAGTTGATCTTCTGAGAACTGCACATTTGCCCTCATTTTGAACTTCTTAGTCAAATTCTATGAAATGCTAATGGTATGCAGTGCAGAGGGCTTCAAAAAGGCACTGTAACAGCTGTGTAGCTTGTATTTCTGCAAAACACATTTCTTTAAAAAAGCATTCATCGTGTTCAATATCCAGCAAATATGGCCTAGTAATACTAGGTTTGTGAACAAAGCTGGAAAGAATAGGTCTGCGAGCCCGAGCCGGGCAGAAAGGTCTGTAGCCTGCTGTTACAGCCTCTTATTCAATTATCTATTTTAGAGCAACTTGAATAGAAAGAGTTGAAGTGAAATGTGGCAGGAGAACATCTGTGCTACCATAATGATTATTCAGGGCATTTTTATTTGATTGTCAGTTTTGGCTTCCTGGTAAAATATAATTTACATGTAATTTCTCCAAACATTATTTTTATTATAATGAATTCTTTTCTTTATAATAAATCCAGATTAACCTATTATTTTTTCAGAGGAACCCTGGATGTCAGTGAAACTTCTGTGACTTAAAAGAAGGCAAATATGATATCCTTTTGTTTTTTGTTTTTTTTGCCTTCTCTTTAAATTCAGTATAGCTCTTACTGTCAGTTCCCTGATTCAGTAGTCTTTCGGGAATGAAAGCTAATGCTATAATCACAGCTTCTTTCCAGATCTTGATCACAGTGACAGTGGGGGTTTTCTAATAATTAAAGCTTGTTCAGCTGATTTGAGAACACCACGTTCATTGATATTTTACTTTCCCTTGTTCATAAATTGTTTGCAAGCAAGCTGTTATTCTTCTGGTTCCTGTGTTATGATTTTGAGGGGGAGAGGGAGGAGCAGGCTGAAATTCAAAGAAAAGGATATTCAGGCTGTGAGCTGTCTTGCCTCTCCAGGCCTTGCCACACGCAGGACTGGCCAGCTCTTCCCCACGAAAGTTGCTGGGACCCTCAGGGGCGAACGCTGAATCCCACTGAATGCAAGGGTTTCTGTTAGCATGCAAGATCCTTTCTTTGCATGCTAACGTGGGATATTCTTTTTTTAAAGTGCAGATTTTTCTCGACATATGCTCAAATAGACATTCAAGGGAGGCGTGCTGGGGGTGGGAGCGAGGGGCTGCATCACACCGAGGGCGCTGTGACATGGGCAACGGGCCCTGCTTTGGTGCTATGGGCTGCCATAATGCTTACCCTGGGAAGGCAAAGCAAGCCGGTTTTGACATCATCGTTTCCATAGCATGAATCATTGCTCTTCGATAGGCGCGTTATCATAGGCGTGCTATTCGGATGCCTGTAATGCTATTAGGGGGTGCACCAAGGCACCGCAGCCGGGCCAGCTGTGCAGGTGCTCCACGCTCACCGCCGTGGGGACGCGGGGCCCCGCTCGCCCCGAACCGCGGCACGGGGACCCGCGCTGCCACTGCTCCCACCGGGGCACCAGCTGCTGTGCGGAGACATCTCCCGTCGCAAGTAGCCGCCAGCAGAGAAGTGAAATCCCAGCGTGCCAATCCCGTGTCCCAGCAATGAGACAAGCCCTGGTTTTGCAGAGGGAGGGAGCAACTCCTTCAAACTCATTATCCGGAGGGCGTTTCTGTAGTGGCAAAGTGACTCAGAAGAAAAGGGCTTAAGGTAAGATTAGAAAACATCTAACAATGGTGAACTCACAGAAAATGAAGTTTCCTCACAGTTTTGCAGAAGTTCCTGCCTCCTTCTTTTATTGAATAGGAGCAAATAGTTCAAGATGTGCTTTTCCCTGGGAGCTTTCCAAACTCTCACTTTCTTTTTTTCTTTTCTTGACCCTTGCTTCACTATCCTATTGTTCAGTGGAAAAATCCTATTAGAAACATACTGATTACCTGGAAATTAAATCAGATACTGACATGCTGCCACTTTTCCATCTCAAGTTATGCAAAACAGAATTAAAAGGGCCTTAGAATAAGACCCTTACTGTTTCATGAACTCCAAACTATATTAGGACTATTCTACCCAGTGACCTTTATCTGCACAAAATTACAGTCTGAGGCATTCTTAAATCATTTGCTAAGCTGTTTCTAGTGTTATTCCATGGCATTCTTAAAAACCTAGGGATTACCAGAGATTACTGCCTCATTTTCAGGGCACAGCAGCTAGACCTAAATAATGCTGGGCTCTGATACTTCCAGCAGCATTGTTCTCTTTGGTAAATCTGCTTAAAAGAAAAGATTAAAATTGACGTATTACATAGTATAGAGATAGATTTATAATTTCTCATTAAAACTTGTAATACATTAACAAACGTAAGAAAAATGTGTCTATAGAAAAAAATCTATGCTCTCTTATGCTAAAGTCCACAGTGCATTTTAAGCACTTTCATGATCCTATTAAATGATCACACTTCTAGAGTAAACTTCTTAACGGACGCTAGGCTCTGAACTTTTGCTGCATATTGTGTTCAGAGGCAAGTGAGTGGTGGTAGTCACGTACCTGCCGCAGGTCAGCACAGTGGTTTCATTCAGCAGGTAATCTGCACACCAAGGAACTTTTCTAGAGAATGCGATGTAGCTCCAGGAGCCTGAAATAAGCTACTTCTTACTTCTGTGTTGTAAGCAGTTGAGCACTGGCTTCAAATATTGGTGGATAAAATTATTAGCATGTGATAGCTCTTTGTGAAGCAAGCCTTCACATGTGGCATTAGGCTAGTTTTTTAGGGTTGTTTTTGGGGGGATAGTGGTACACAAGGCAAGCCAAGATCAGGAAGTGTTTTCAGCTGAGCGGGTGCCAACGTGAGTGAGATGCCCTGAGCACTGCATCCACCATACCTCCAGTCTGGGCCAAAGAGACCACCAAAGTCACAGACCCGTGCACGGCCAAGGCCCCAGCCCCTGCCCAGCGGTCATTGCGTCCGGCCCAGGCCTTGGAGCTGCTCAGGAGAAATGTGCCCATGTACTGCTGTCTCTGTGGAAGGAAGATTTCATATCCAAGTGTACCAGCCTTGGAATTAAATTATCAGCAAAATACAGGAAAAAGCCTAGGATGTGGAAAAACATCCTTACCAAATGGGGAAAATTTCCCTGAAACACTAAAACCCTTTCACAATATTATAGAAGTTAAACATAATATAGCCCTTCTGCTCCATATTGTGTGTACCAAAAAAAATAGATTTTTTTCCTCTGTGCTACAGCAACTGTTATGCAACTGCCCCAGTTATTTTGACATCTAGTAGTTGATGTGAAAGTATATGGTTTCTTTCTAGAACTGGTAAATGCAGTGGCATGTTGCAAGCCAAAGAAGTTTTACAGAAATCATGTGAAGAAGCATTTGGACTGTTTTCACAGTATTTATTGAGATTATATCGCATAGTTTCCCTGTTTTCTTTTTTTTTGTTTAATTATGAGCCAGCAGGGACATGTGAGTTCCCCTTAGTACTAAATATCTTTCAACATTGACACAATATTTTTCTCTGTAACAAAGCGCAGTTTCTTTTTATTCTCTTAAATCTAGGTTCAATAATGGGACATAAAGTAGTTTAATAATATAATACACTCGGCTCTTTAGCTATCCTTCAGTAATCTCTATAGCCCCATGTGGATGAAGGAAGATGAGTTCTTGTCATCCATAGTAATGTAACTAAATCCTGGAATACACTGGTGAAAAAGATCCTATTAAAAGCCAGCTGCTTTTTGGGGGCAGTAGTGGTGTCTTTTCAGAGCTTGTTTTGTTCCCCTGCTTATGCATCTGTCTGTAAATACATATACTCTTTCTATGAGCATACAAACCAGCTCTGAATGTATTATTACATGCTCAGTTTTGCCTGTGGGCAATAGCCATGTTTTAATACTCCTTCACTTTCCTCTCCCATCTGTGTCCAGACTAAGAAATCTCTTCAAAGTCAAAATCCAGGCTGATAAATGGATTACAACTGGCAGATGTCTCTCTACTGGTCATCTTTTAGTTTCCTATCAGAAAAGTCACCGAAGCTCCTCTCTCGTTCCATCTTCCCATTTGCCTGCGTTTTGTCCCTGGTACGGCTGCAGGTAATCGTGGTCATGGTAAGTAGCCTTACTTTATACTTACCTGTTTCAGGTTTCACAAATATCCTTACGAGTTTAGGAATATATTTTCTCTTCTGTGATTAGCCCATCATTCATATTTTTCAAATACTTTGCTTCCCTTTTCTGCTCCTTGAATTTCATTCTGTTTCCTCCTCCTATACTTGTAATCCCAGCAATAAACCTGAATTTTCCTTACGAAATGACTACCTTTTCTTCCAGAAAATGTGGAAGATGCCGACTAAATAAATAAAATAATAGTAGCTGGGATACATATTATGGTAAAGCCCTGGAGTTTTGATCTAAATGAAGCACTCTTTGTAATAATAGTAAAAAACCCAAACCAAACGCAAAGGTACTCATCGAGCTCTCCAATACCTCTGCTGTGGTAGGGTTAGGACCAAGGGCAAGTGACAGTCCGGAAAAGCACTGAAGTTTGTCCTGCCTTTTCTCCTCATTTCTTTATGACATTCAACTTTCTGGTCCACATCTCTCTCTTTTTCAACAACTTTCATTTATGCCCTCCTTATTAATAGGTGACTGGTGTAAAACGAACAGGAGATGATTCACGTGCCATGACCCTTCCCTGCTGCGTGGTTAACTGTGTGGTTCACGCAGTACACAGCTCAGCCATGGAGCACTCTGCCACAGGGTATTGTAGATGTCCAAATTGATGTGGAGACACTGGATGTGTTAATGGCAGAGAAGTACACTGAGGGTTACTCAATATGCAGGAACCATCCCTGGCTCAGTGTGACCCTCAGCCACATGTTGCCAGATGTAAAGACATTACTGAGGCAAAGTATCTTAGTGGTGCATCCTTATCTTGCACTCTTCCCTGAGCACCTGCCTTTGGCCACTGTCGGATGTAAAATACTAGGCCAGACACACCTTTTGGTCTGGCCCGTTTCGGGTGGTCTCCTATGCTGTTCTAAGCTAGCTAAATAGCAGCAGTTTTTTTGTTTTTTTTTTTTACCTTTTACCCTCAGCAGACAGCTTTCTGTGTATTTGAACTGAAGACACTAAATATAAATGTAGTGGAAAAGGTGGCCAGAGGTGGCTGCAGTGGGGCTGAAAGGCAGGAAACGCTTTTGTTTTTAATCCCTAGTTGTTGCTCAGTAAACCTCTCCCTGGTAAGAGAGAGGGGTGACCCTGAGCCTTGTGCGCCTGAGCCACTGGGAGCGTGGGAGGCAGCGAGCCGGGTGAGATGTGGTCGAGCCCAGGCAGGTGCCCGTGGAAAGCACCTCTGAGTCTGCCTGTCTGAGCTGGGCTGGAGCCTTTGCTGAAGTCACGAAGCTCTGAACGCTCCTGGGGATGCAGAAGCTGAAATGCTTGCACACAGGCACCTGCCTTAGTGCCCTGAGCTTAGCTTTTCAGTGAACAGTCCTTAAAGAGCAAACATCTGGCATCAGCTGTGCTGCAGGCCAGCGGAGATCCAGTCAGATGAAATAAACATTTGCATGAAGCAGGTTCCTGAAAACATGTGTGCCAGAAAGGTCACTTATATGCCTGCCTGAGTGATCAGCATACAAAAAAGGGGATGAAATGTTCTATCCACGGCCTGAATATGGTGTGATTAGTTATTCATTTTTATTCAAGGCTCACATATTGTGTTTCTCTGCTTCTCTTTCAGTGGTACATCATAATCTATTTTCCTTTTTTTTTTTTTAAACTTTCTCCTCTGAATCTGAGCAGTATCTCTCATTCAAAGGGCCGTGCTCTGCCTTGGCTGCCATTTAGCTACACAGATTTGATTTGTTGGGGGCTCTGCAGAAACCATGAGCTCACTTTGCGTTTCCAGTATCGGCGAGGGGGAGGACTAGGGGGCTGCAGCCTGCCCCACCTGTACTTCACGATGTGACGATCACTGCATGCCCAGGGACGGGGAGCCGCTCCGGGGCTGCTCAGGGCACTCATCAGCCTCGGTGGGAGCTTGACACGCACTGCTGCAACCTGGGTGCTTCAGAAACACCATAAATGATGTATTCATCAAGCAAGTTGCAGAAGAAATCTTGTTAAACCATTGTGTTCATCTCCTTGAAAGGCATGTCAGATTTTATAATGCAGTTTTACAAGTTCCTGACCATATTTACAAGTCCCAACATTTTGCTTTTCTTATTTACAGTTTATTTCTTATTGTTAAAATGCTTGAAATACTTCTGCCCTGTCCTAGCAGTGACCTCTCTAAGGCATTATCATCTTAGTCACCCACCAGAATTTCTACTTAAAAATGTGTTCTTTGCCAGGACAGTTTTTGTTGCTCTTCACTAAGCCTCATTTTACCTAGACACTTTTTGGAGAGATAGTGGCCCAGACAGGTGTTCAGAGATGTTTACAGCAGGACTCCTCATTTTACAAGATGTCTCTGCAGATGCTGCCCCAAAGCCAAGCTGACTTTCTTTCCTTTCTGCTGTGTTGTAAACTTAACATCTGACTTGTCAATGAATTATCCATAGTCTGTGAGGCCCTGTGCAACAGCTGTGACCATTTACTCTGTCCCCCTTTACATAGGTGCCATTTAATTTTTCCAGAAGAGGATTAAAGCATGCAGGTCCTCTAGAAAAGCACGATATCTCATTTTAAAGACTAAGTGATTAGAAGCGTACCAGTTTTTCTGGTAATCCTCTCTACTGTTTAATTACCTTCACTGCTGGGAAACTATGTCTTAGCATAAGGCCATATTTACCTGTTTTCACCAACCATCCACGAATTTTAAGCCTATGTCAACCCTTCTCCTTTGTCTTATCCCTATTTTTCCTGTAGGTACCTGACTGTATACAACGATCAAACTGCCTTTCCTCACCATTTTCCTTGATGTGACACAGTGCAACACTATCCATTTTAAGGACTGGAGACCACTTAATGAGGTGATACAGGTCAGTCCAGAAGAACAACCCTTCCTGTTGGTCACTGTCCCAGCAGCCTCCATGACATCTGCATATTTACTTGCCAAGAATTTTATCCTATCATCTTTTTATCCAGATCCATTGATCATATCAGCTGTCATTGGACCAAAGACATTTTCCTCAGATAACCTTTTTCTCATAGACCTGCTCCTTGATATCTTTACAATAACATCACAGTTTGGATAGTTATTAGTGAGCCACGTTTAAATCCACAGAATGTACTCTACTACTTCCGAGTAACACAAGCAAGCTTTTTAGTCAAAATGTTGCGTGACAGTAAGGAAAACTGTTTCCATCAGCCCAGAATTGATAAAATATTGCTTAAAAAAAGAAAACTAGAGAATGTTTGTTTGACAAAACCTACTCTCCATGAAACCACGCTGAATGATATTAAGTATAGGTTTAGCATGTAATTCTTTGTTAATAAAATCCTGAATAACCTCAGGCAAGCTGATGTTAGATTCCTTTCTCTGTTTTGAAGCAGTGGAATTACACTGAAGTATGGAATAAGTTGGAATTTGTATAATATTTGTTTAATAATCAGCTTTACTGACACAAAAATACCTTCCGTTTTGGCTGAGGAATCTGGACCAGCTAACTTTAAAGTATTTAACTTTATTGGGGCCTCCATTGTTAGAGATAGGCAATTGTTAAAAGAGGGATGACTTTAGACTGTTCTGCAGCAATTGCATATATCTCCTTTCTTCATTTCCTCATTTTTCAAACGTATGTATGTAACTGACCTCGATGTCTGAAAAAGTATCAGAAACCACAAGGAAGCTTTATTTCAGTGTTAGTGAAGAGATTAAGAACATTAATGAGGAAAAACCAATTTCTGAAAACAGTGTTTTTCATCAAAGCTCCAGTCATGCAAGCCCAGCCTTATGCTAACAAGGGCTCCCCAGCAGTCTGCTGTGCCTGAGCACAGCGCTGCAGGAGGGACACCAAAGGGACAGCCCAGCCCGGTCCCATGCCCTCTTCGCTCCGGGTTCCCTACATAAGTGCATAAGAAAGTGGTAAAAAATACGAGTCTGAAATGTTGCTGGTATCTTGTCTTAAATGGCCCTGACATATTCACCTGAAGGCCCCCCAAGCTGCTCTCCTTTCACATGCTGCCCCAGATTTGTTCCTAGGGGAAGAGTGAGTCTGTGTGAGTAAGTGATTTGGGCAGGAAAGGGGTCAGGGTGGTCCACTGACTAAACTAGAAATTGCAGAAGAAAAATCCAGTCAGCTTAGCTTTGCATTTCAGAACCATGTCATTTTTTTCCTTCTAAGATCTGTCACGTGAAAACACATGAATGTTAAAGCATTTTTAGTTCAGACCAATCTGTAATATGATTTTGACAGAAAGCACTTTGCTTTTCAATAGCTAGATGTTGCGCTTGGTTTGTGGCAACTGATATTCTGACAGCCTCATAGTGTAGCTGCTCAACCCTGCAAAAAAACATACCGGTGGCTCTGATTAAGTCTACTCCTAGGTTGAGCCAAGGTGTACGTGTTTGGGCCTGAAGATGGTTTTTGGGAGCAGGGAGAGTTGTCTTTTTTTGTCTTGTTTTGTCTTGTTTTTTCAACAAGTGCATTGAGCCTCTGCATATTTGCAATTAGATGGGCGCCTCACTTGCAAGATTTGTTTAGTTAAATCTAAAATAATAGGATTAGACTCTAATAGTGTTATACACTTTTCATCAGGAAGGAACTCAGAGTCTTCTGGGTTTCTGACGCAACCAGAATTCAGCAGCCCCACTCTGTCTTAATTTTAGAGCTTTAATGCTCAGGATAAGAAATCTGCCACAGCTATTTTAGCAGTTAAGTGCATTAGGCAATGTAATGAATTATTGACCTGTGGCTGATAGTTTAACACCTGATCAATACACTTAAGTATTAAAAAAAAAAAACAACTCAGGTTATAAAGGTCTTCCTTCCTCAGTATGGAGAGTGCTTAGGGCTATTTAGCCTTTTTTGTCCTTCACTATATGGTCCAGAGGCCGGATAACTTCTTTAAGGATTTAGTGTGTTTTGCAATCGTTAATTCCTTGAAGATTTGTTGGACTCATGCCTTTAACTACCATATACATTTATATACGTATCACGTAATTTATCAGCTATTGAATATGCATTTGGCATTTGCTGAGGATGGAGGTTACCGAGTTTACAGTAAGCTGATAAATGCTTTAAAGATTACCACTACTACCTCCACGAGCATAACTCAAGTTAGCTATAATGTTTTGCAAATTTCACAGAAAAAATAATTGTACCTAATTTGGAATCGAATCATCATTTTGCCATTGTGGGGGAAGGAAAGCCACTTAGGTTCACTTTTTTGACGGCGTGCTAACGGGATAAAATCTTGAAACATTACGGAATCCCCAAGATGGGAGACACAAATTTTATGAGGGTATTTGCAAGTCTGCCTTTTCCTCTGCGTGTGTGTTCAGGTGTATATCACAGCAATTTAATTAAGAGGTTCATTTACTCAGGACATTGTTCTAAGAACTAGTTTAAGCTTACTGACAGGTAAGAGCAGTGAGCTGCATGGCAAAGCCTCTTCAGTCAATTACAGGAGATGGCAGGGGCGAAATTGCATCTTAGTGGAGATATTCAACTCTTTTCCTTATGTATTTGTTTCCTTTCCTTTCCGAAATTACTTTCTCTACCCACAGCAAACAAAGCCTGTGCAGTTCTAGGAGACTGAATTGGTTTCTCTTCTGCCTTGAGCACCAGTAACGAATTTAAAATTTTGCTTTATTTTTCCTTATTTGTCTCTATTGATTGGTTCCCTGTCGTGTGGGAATAAAAATGTCTCTCTCCCCATTTCTGTAACGAATTATTTTGTTAAGGCATTTGATGACAATAAGTATGGAAGAAACTATATAAATGCAAATTTTATAAGATCGCGTAGGTAGGTCAAATGTCTCTCAGCGTATCTTGATCAACAGTAACAGAAATCACATAATAATTTGGAAAAAAAAATGTCTTTGGCATTTACACAGCTATTAATGTCATGCTCAATATTACACACTAGGTTTCCTGCCATTAGGTTAATTAGTTCTTTTCTGGGGCCATCATTAAGCCATGCTTAATAAGGAAAAATTCCTGTCTTGTGGGTAATTTAAGAGACTCGGGCAGCACTGGGAAATGGCATAGGTTTCACTCTGATAGGACTACTTTCTTGTTATTTTTATTTTTAATAGACTTTTGCACTGTTAATACCCTAATTCCATCAGGTAAAATACTAAGAGAGGTTATCTGCTGTGGTGACCAGAGCTCAGCTTACACCAGAGTTAAATTATATGCGTAGCTACAGCTCTCCTTTGTGACAAACAGGTAACACTGTTAAGAACAGGTGGATAAATTACAATTAAATATTATGCATTGCAGTATTTTGCCATTAATGTGCTTATTAAGTTTGATTATATGTATTCTTCTATAACTCTGAGAGACATTTATCAACAGTAAATAATAATATAGGCTACAGAAAGTCAATTGACTTCATATAGATCTGTAAAATGGCATAGGACTAGGTGAAGACATGGAGTAAGGACTCATCTTATGCCTCCTTCTGCACTGGCATAGGCACAGAGGCTGGCTCAGCATCAGTCCTTACATAAAGATATAGCCACGTAGGGCTGCACAGCTGGGCAAGCCTGGAGGGCCAGGCCTGGGCGAGCGGGGCCGGGAGGTACCATGCTTAGCCTGTTCTGCTGAGGGGCGCTGAGTCCTGGCACAGCCCTGCCTACGGTCCTCGATGCTACCCTGGCACTGTGGACCTCAGCCTTGGGCACACTTTGCTTGTAGGTGGCCCGTGGTGACTGACGCATGTGAGAGGCACAGATTTGGCCTGAGCGGGGCTGCAGCATACAAATGTAAAGGAGGCTCATGAAAATCCAAGTATCTATCTTCCATGTTGTGGCATGACCCCCTGACAAGGGCGACCCAATGTCTCAGAGTTCTCCAGAATATCTTGCTTCCAGCAGCACAGCTGAAATCCTGGTGGGAACAAACCTTAGGCCTTTCCCACTTGAATTTCACTTTCCCACTTGAATTTTCCTTGGTAGGAAAAGTCTGTGAGGACGAGGTGGATCTAGTCTTGATAGAGATGTTTGCCATCTACCTGTGAGAGAAGTTAGAGGAAAAGGGGCCTCTTTCATTTAAAAAAGCCTGATTTTGTCTGGAGGATGTACCTGGAGGCTGATGCATGTGGTTAGAGGCATTGTATACTGGAAAAAATTCTGACAGGACAGTTTATCACAAAATTAGTCCTGCCCATACATAAGAGACCCTTCTGTGAACAAAAAAAAAAGAAGCTAAACTAAAATTTATAGATATTAAGTTAAAATACACATATTTATGCCAGGATTAGGTCTTACTGGCTATGTTTTGTGGCAGAGAGAAATGGTATAAGGTTAATGACAGAATTCCTTGAGAAACTAGGTGGATAGTAGACATGTTGACTCAGTTTTCAGCCTGCTGGAGTAGCAAAGCAAAACACTCCAGTGGTGTGTAGACTTCTGGTTGAATTTCAAAAATGCATGTCAGAAGCACTCTAGAATGGAAATATTCAGAAGATTAGCAAGTTGAGATGAACCACTGTGTTTATTTTGTTACCCCAGATTATTTTCTTGAGGCTTCCTGCCATTTGTGGCGTACTTCCTGCAAGCCCTGATGTTTGCTAGCAGATGTTTATATAAAGTTCACTGTAATTAAGCAAACTTGAGATCTTTGACTAAACTCGCTGATTTAGGTATCAAGTAATTAAGTAATGACTCCTCTGTTTGACATGTTTGTGCTGCATAAAAACATGATAAAACTGTTTGAAGTAAAATAAAGTGAAAGAGAAGAGTGCCTGTAAGGGAGAGGAGCCAGCCTGGCAGGCAGAGGGAGGCGATAAGGGCAGGGCTCTCAGCTCCAGCATAGATGATCCCAAAACGTGGGTGAAGAGGGTGACCTTACAGTGTCTCTGGACTTAACCTATCTCAGGCTAGGTTTTTAGGAAGTCATCCCGGCTGCCACAGGGCCAGTGCCAGGCAAAGGTGCCCACCCGAACCCGAGGGCAGTAGGAGAGAGATGGGAGGTGTAACGACCCAACGGTGCTTGGGTGACACTGGGCCATGCTGGGAGGTGGTACGCAACCCGCCAGGGTCCTGGGCGCACAGCTCAGCCCCAGCCACGTGCAGGCATGGCTGGGGCCGGTCTCTAGCGACTCCTGGTAGCACCCTGCCTGGGCTCACTGGAGAGCCCAGCCTGGCTCGGCCGGTGGGATGGTGTCCTGTTGCTGAGAGGCTGGACAAAAAGGTCTGTGCTGTCTCTAGGTATATAAAATCGATGGCCAAGTGTAGGAAGGTTTGTCAAGGCCAACAGTTGGTTAAATGTTTTAATTTAAACTGTCGTTTGTTTGTTTAATGTGCCAGTAAAAGCTTACTGCTATTCAGTGTGAATTGTTCTGTGAATAGCAACGGCAACAGTTTTCACTTACGCTGAAATATAGCCTTCTTGCCTCCTTTTTGTTACTTTCTATTTCTTTTTATGACTCTTTTGAAAGGTTTAAAATGAAATCTCTTGGTAAAAACATGACTGTTCTATAAATAGGCTTAGCTGCTATAGTGTTACCAATAGAGAAAATTAAGATTCCTGCTTAGGAAATCAATTAAATGTTCCTTTAGCTGTGGAAAAAAAAAAAAAAAACATTCCAACAAAAAAACCCCAATGTGCCATTGTTCCTTTCAGGCTGCTCCAAGCCCTCCTGTTCACACGTGGTGATGGTAACACTATCGCTGGTGGCTGATGCCTGTCATTGCCAAAGCTGACTGCAGTGAGCACTCGGCAACAGCTGATTGCTCCAAGATGCAATGGTAGGTTTTGAACGGTGAAAACCGTCCTCATAATATTTGACGTTAAAGCAGTCTCTTATTATTTTTTTCACAAGTATTAGCTAATGAAGCCTTACAACACCTTGCAGTGCACTGTAGAAAAGTGCCATATAGAAATATTAAATGTAAGTACTGTCAGTTGGCATGAATCCCTGAAAGAGTTCTCTTGCTATTCCGTAATGGGGAAGTACAAGACCTGCTTATATATCTATTAGGCTACGATCCATTACCAAAGCCAGACTGGCAGATTTCTCCTTAGCTGTGAAGGGGATGTTTCAGTCATAGAGTGTTTAATAATAATACTGAAGTATTCCATATTTGTAAAAATAAATGAATTTCTCGTTAAGACAGTAATTGAAAGACATCTTGTAGTGCATGCAGCATGGCAGCCCTGCACCTATATACTGACTCCTTGGGCCTCCATTCAGCAA
This sequence comes from Struthio camelus, assembly GCF_040807025.1. Lineage (NCBI taxonomy): Eukaryota > Metazoa > Chordata > Aves > Struthioniformes > Struthionidae > Struthio > Struthio camelus. Next base: position 64,581,666 of record NC_090982.1, on the reverse strand, counting down.
CTTGGTCCCTCAAATTTTGCTTCTCCAGCTATGTTTTTTGTAGGTTTCCAGAAATGAAACAGAAAGATTGAAAAAAATTAGTTCCTTGGACTTTCTCCATGTAAGTGTGGGCAGTACCCAGGGTTAGGACAATATGGCAATGAGCTTACTGTGGAGTTTGCCAGCATGACCCAGGGCAGACTGGACAGCACAGCAGTGTGAAACTGTGCTTGAGGAGTCTGTGTCAGCAGGGAGTAGGTAACCATGCAGAAGGAAAGGACAACAAAAAAGGTACCAGTTTAGCTGAAAAGTACACATTAAAGTAGAGCAGTATTGGTTTCCAAAAAGTTGACTAGCGAGGTATTTCAATGGTAAAAATAAATGTTTTAAAACCACTACAAAAAATAAGCAGGCTGGGGCATAGGGAGACTTAAGACTGCCTACTCAGGAGTACTAGACCTCCTAGGATGGCCCAAAATATTCATGTGCAGGACCCACAAAGCAGCAGAGACAAGTATGTGCTCACAGGCAAGAGCACAAGGTACTGCGACTCTGTGGGAAACCTCTGGAATGAGTTTACTCAAAGCAGGGACTTGGTCAGGAGCCCGAGTAAGGTTTATCTGGCTTCTGACACATCTGATTAAAAAGCAGAAGAAGAGAAAAGTAAAAAAAAAAGTCTGAGCCTCATCAAAATTCCCTAATATTGGTAAAAGTGAATTAAACAGCCCCCATTAGAGGAGACACTGTGCCAGCCGCAGCCAGTTGGGCAGCAGAGGGTCTGCTCTCGGCTCGCTGGGGTGCTATGAAGCTTTCAGCATTGCTGACAGTACGCGGTGGGACAGTGGCAGTGGCTTGTCCCCAGCACCTGGGGCCTTGTACTCGCACCGCTGCATGGGAACTGCTTGCCGCCGCTGGTTTGCTGCTGGCAGGCACCACCTCCCAGACTGTGACCACGTTCTTCCTACTCTGCCTCTTATAGGCGATAGGGTGCGCGCTTTTAAACTAAGCTTCACATCAGCAGAATCTCCCTGCAACCAAAGGGTGGACACTAGCTACAAAGCATGGTCTGCTAAAGCGCAGCCCAGGTCCGGGGACCTTGCTGGGCTCCGTGCAGTCGGTTCGGGGCTGGGCGCAGGCTCGGAGGTGCAGGAGCTGCCTGGCCCCATTAGGTCTTAGCTGGGATTTCCTCACACTTTCTGGAGCAGGCCACCCTGTCTGCAACAACAGACCAGCGGGCATGTTTTTGCACTATATTACATTTTTCACAAGCTGTCTCGGTTTGTTTTAGGTATAACACTGCTGATATGTTTTTGTAGAGCAGTGTGCATTTGAGTCACACGGTACGCTTTGTCCTTTCTCATTCAAAGTTTCAAATAGGCATACTATTTACAGCTACCGTTAGAAGAAATAATCTTTCAGGCATAATATAACATGCTATTTCTTTATACTCTCTGAGAGCCTAGAACATCATGATCAGATTCCAAAATGGTCACAAAACTTTTGCTCGTCTTTCTTTGATATATTTATTTTATTAGGGCAGGACCCTTTAAAAAGCTTATTTTTGTATTTATTCTTTCTTTGTGGTTTTCAGTGAAACACATTTTTTGAGAACCAGGCCAATGAATTCTGACACTTGATATTTTTTTACTATCATTTAGTTTTGCAAACGACTCTGTAATATTCCACTCTTAAAGGCACTTCGCTTCAATACCAGAAGTGTTTACTGAGTTCTGCAGCTTTCTTATCTGTCTGTATTTTCTATCTGATTATTACTTACTACACATTAATACTGTCTTCATTGCTGGTAGGCATAACTCTTAAGGAATTTTGATTCTAGACTTAATTTCTATAGGAGGTCTTTGACTGTCTCTTAGCCATCATTTTCAGTGTCTTCACCCCTTCTCCAGTGTGTGTGCATACTCAGGCCAGATCCATAGATTTTGCAGGGCCTTGATTCAGTCCTCTAGGTGTGGTCTATGGCTGTATTCAAACTTACATACTGAATAGCTACCTCCAAAAAAGATTGTCTTGATCATTTTTATACCAGTTACTTAGCTTTTTGCCTTGTCTTAAAAGAAAACGTACTCTGGGGGCAGCCTGAATTGCTTTTGATATGTATATGAAAGCTAACACACACGCCAGCTGCCAAGGAGCCATCGTGGCCTCCCTCCATCAGGGTGAAGCTCACCTGGGAGCTGCCGTGGCATCCTGTGTGGGGTTTTGTCTTCATATGGGCTAGCGCTACTGAGCAGATCAGCCACAACATCTGTCCCTTTCTGTGAAATGGTGGGAGAACTTCCTTCTTGACGGTAAGGCCAAAGTAGATGGTGTTTTCCTACTGCAGTCAGTAGTGTCCTGATTGGAAGGGCTTAATTCCAGCAGAAATGTGCAAGGGAAGGGATAGGAAACCACATCACACTCCCTTGCACTCTGTTTTCAAAATACAGCCATAATTGCATACCTTGTGCTTGGAGACCTTTATAATTCATATGTCTTCTAAGGACAAATGGCATTTCATTTGGCAGGCTAGTAAGGAGTCAGAACCATAGTTGGCCAGAGAGAAAGGTAACATTTACGTTCCTTTCTCATTTGTATCCTCTGCCCTCACAGTCCTCTGTGCTATGCTCTTTCTCTGTGGCTAAAAGAACTTCGGATGTGCCAAATGTCAGTGATTAGTTTGGAGACTAAATTGTCAGGGAAAGTCAACTGAGCATCAGGCAAAGCAAAGCTGAGTCCTGCTATTTGCATCTGCTGGATGAAATGTGGATATTTTATTTGCATTCACTTTCAAGAGTGTATTGAGATTGATTTAGTATTCCTTTAGAAGCTGATACTGCTTCACGTTAATCACTGCAAACCTCATAGAATATGTCATTTGTTGACACTAAGTGAAAGGTCCTGGTGCTGAGGCATCTCAATGGAGCAGATGTGCATGCATCAGTTCTGAGCACATGCTGATTTGTTGTGTTGCGCTTTTGGAAGCCTTCCGTCTGGGCTTAGGGTCTACAGCAGGCCTGTTCATGCACAACCCTGAGCTGCACTGGGTGAGGATGGGAGAAAGGGAGTGAAAGTGAGAGACAAAGTTGGGGAAATAAGGTGATGTGCTGATTCAGCATTCCACATATCCCAGTTACAACTCAGCTCGAGATGTTGAGACTTCAGTACCCATTGTGACTGGAGCCGCAGTGCCACGGTTGGCCCTGGCTGGGGATGAAGAATACTGCTCCTTTCCGAGCCAGTGTTTGAATACAACTGCCTTCTCGTGGCTCCAGGAAACGTTCCTCCTTTGGTGGGGGCACATATAGGGAACGCCGAGGGATGAAGGCAAGCAACAGAAAGGTGAAAAGGATGTAAGAGGTCTACTAAAGAAGAGATATTGGGGAGGGGGGGGGTTCGGGTGGAAAGAGGTATCACACCACTGCTAGGAAGACATCTAAACTAAAACATACCTCAGGAAATCTCTTGATGAGACAGATATAAACTACTTAATTGCCAGACTGTACATAAATTTCTGTTGATTATCATTCTAAATATCAATGACAGAAGAAAACCTTCTCAGCCACGCAGTTAAACTCGGAGAAATGCTATAGAGGTTGCTTTGAACATATGACTGAAAGTGTTTTAAAATTAGCTACTATAGGTACCTTGGATCTAAGTCTTTTCTTGTACATCCAAGTTAGTTTCCAACTGTTACTCCCCAGATCATTTCCGCTAAAACTATGCTACATCCAGCCTGTCCTGTGCTCTCAGGACACACTAGGGATGTGTCTGAGATTTTCAAACTGATAACTCACTACATAGATCACAATCACTGCTTGTTATTTTACTTAATCAAGCCACTTTCCACCAAAACATCTCCAAGATTTTTCTCCATTTCATGCAATGATAAGCCTCTTCTAGTTGAAATAGAAGTTTGATCTCAAGTAAATCAATAGCAGTGCCAAAGAATTAGTTGAGGAAACTGAGGTAGGGCTGTGAAGAAGGGGCAAGGAAGATCTTGAGCTGTGGCGAGAGCTAGACGCAATATTACTCAGGAGGCCCTGGTCTACATTATGATAAATACTACCCAGATCCAGAGGGAGATTGACCTCTTTTTCCCTCATGGGAAAATGGAGTCAGTGTCTTCAACACCCAAAAATAAGGCAGGTCTCTCATCATCAAAGGAAACCAGTTTTCTGTACCTACACCCTACTGCTACCTCCGCTTAAAAAAAAAAAAAAAAAGAATTTTTCTGGTTTGCAGAAGGCTTTTCTGAGGCTCAGGAAATAGTTTTCTCGGAGGTATTCTGAAGCATAGCTTGTGCCCAGGTATCTGAAGAAACAGTAGGAGGAGTTCTGGGAGCTCTGGCAGTTTCCAGTCTGATGAACCTCCGAGGAGGGCTTCTCTTTTTCAAACTAGGAAAGGATAAAGACAGATATCTGGGACCAGAGGCGGGCTATGGATGTGGAATGGATTCAGAGTCAACAAAGTAAACAGATATCCCAACAGGGACACTTGCTGATGTGTACTCAAAAGACCTTTGATTCAGAGACTGTGGCTATGACTATCACGCAGATAGTGATGGAAACAAAACCTGGAATTGCATGGAAAGTCTCTTGATTCCTAGGAAAATGAGGCTTCTGACTCAAGCTTAAATACACAGTTTCAAGGTGCCCTTGACTCTCTACTTGAAGTAGGTCCATCTCTCAAGTGACTGAACTTCAGTGAGGACCCATTTTTGGCTTCTAGTGTTGATCTCAGTTGGGTGGATGCGTTCAGGTTTTCAGTCAGAGCTATGTCCTTCCAATTACTAGACGCTCTTGAATTAAACGATGTGATCATAACAGTTACCAATTCTAAGAGGGGTGATTATGGACATGGAGAGGACAATGCGCCAAGGAGGGATGGAGTAAAAGTCTTTTTTGTGCTTTCTGCAAAATGCTTGTTCTTTGAACTTTTGCAGATCTATCAAATAGAAGGAAGCCTCTATATCCATACTGTTGGCCAGCAAGCCTCTGCATATCAGAAGGTTACCTTCTCTTAATGTAACCAACTGTGAATGTATTTTTCTTTACTTGCCTAGTCTGGGGCGAAAGCATGCCCTGATCTTGTTGCTGTTAAAAATCCTATTGACAGATTCCCCATCAAAAATGACAGTGTGCTAAATGGCAGCTTTCTCTCTGAACCTGTAACAGGGCTGTAATACCTTTTTAGAGGAGTGGCTGGAGGCCCAGGTAGACTGCTGAAGTAGCAGGCATGGCAGCTGCACTTGACCATACAAGGCGGAATGGTGCGTGCTGCTCTTGCATGGGTTCACATCACAGTGACTGTGCACCCATGAGGTTATACTGCATCAGCTCCACCATGTGGACTTGCACGGAGTCCATCGGAGCCGCCTGGCCAGGTGGATCTGGTGAAGATCTCATGCTTGAGTCAAGCTGTTAATGATCAGAGGCCCCTGATATATTTACAGTGGAAGACCTATGACCACACATTCTGAAGCCCAGGGATTCAGAAACAGTTAAAATAATGTAACTAGAGCATGAAATCAGACAGAAGTGTCAGAACTGAAGGATGAAAACTGGCTGCTGAGTAAATTGATAAAAATGAATTTTTTGCCGTTGTTGAGGAGAGAAAGAAATAACATGGCTGATATAGACTTGCTATAAATATATCAAGATTGTCTAACAGATTCCTGTTTGTTCGGAAAAGGTTACCCTGTCCCACTGCAAACATGTGTTAGTTGCATTTCTCCCTGAAGGGCTATGTCCCTAATAGTGGTTCAGCTTCCTTTGAGAGTGCTGAAGAGCCACTGTAGGAAATGAAGCTCACCCTTATATGAAAAGTAGACGCCTACAATCTTAGAACTGAGGGAATGTGTTCCCAGGGAGACTGTGTAAAGGTCAGAAACCAGCTCTCCCCCTGAGTTGTGGCAGCTGGTGTAGTCACTGAGACTGGGTTCTCTACAACCACACTACTTCCCATAAAGTGACCACAGCAGAAAAAAAGCAAGATTAGTCAAAGGAAATGGTAAGAAAAAAAAAAGTTTTGCATTCTTACAAGTAGCAAGAAGGATAGGAGAGATGGAGGAAAGCCACGTACAATTGGCTTCCTCTGAGGTGGATTATGGAGCTGTATGAGTCAGAGCTCGGAGAGCTACCCAAAGCACAACTGGCAGAAACACTTCCCTGGAACATGCAGGCAAAAGATAGGACCCAGACCCTGATGACAGCCTGGGAAAGAGGCCCGATGTGCCCGTATCTGTTTGAAAAGACTCATGCAACCTGAAAGCGCAAGGAAACTCCAAAGGCAGGAACATCCAGGGCAGATAGAGCTGATGTTGTCCTAGCCCTGTTCTCCCCCTCAAGAGCAGTAATGCCAGAAATTGTAGCTGAGAACCACGAGGCTTCCTGTGCAAGGAGAGATGCTGAAACTGAACCGGAAGGATTGAGAGAGAGAGAGTGTGGAGTCTGTAAAGGAGGAGGGGGCATTATAGATACTTCTCTATCCTACTGTTTTTGAGAAGTCAGGTTAAAACATGCTTGCTGTAAATCCAGAGGGTGTGAGTTTGAATCTTGCTCTGCATGTGTGCAGAGGGCTTCCACCAGCTGGCCGAGTTGCAAGCAAGTACCTGGTGCTTGGAGCAGAGAAGTTGAAAGTGGCCAGAGGGTCTGTTCATTCATTTTGTCAGCTGTTCTCCATTTACGTGTCCTGGTCTGATGTACCACCAAGATTGTGGTAGACTGATCAAGCCCCATTGCTCATCGTCTTACTGATGTCTGTAAAAATAGCTAGAAATTAATTGGTGTACACCTGAACAGTTAAGTCATAAGTACTTACTTAAATCATAAGTAGCCTTATGATGTAAGATTGAACTGGGATTGGGACATGCAAAAAGAATGAGTGGAGGGAAGGGACTACAGTCCTGACAGTGGAGTAACTCCTCAGGTAAGACAGGGATCAGGAATCAGGACAGTCAGTTCCCATGGCTGATGAGGCACAGCCACGTAACCCTAAAAATATGGCCACTAGGTGGGAAATACAAGATTTCAAAAAAATAACAGAGAGTGGATAAATAAAGGGAAACCAATCCAGTTCAGAGAAAACAAATCCAGGCAGAACTAGCTCAAGATGGAATTCTGTAAGAAGAAGTCACGTGAAGATTTCCCAGGAGTGGGTTTTGGGTGAATCCCAAACTGGGAAAAGAGCCAGGCTAGACCACTGCTGACAAAGACCTGGGATGCTCTATCTTTCCAGGATAAGGCACATAATGGGCAGATGGCTGTGGCTTGCTTCCTTGTGGTCTGGCCTGGATCCATGAAAGGTTAATGTAGTGAAAACAGCTGCAGAGAAAGTTGGCTTCTGGTTCCTTTGGGGCAAATGGGTTCACTGAGGCTCATGGAGGCAAGCATAATGGATGAGCTGGTGGATAGCTGGTCTGATAACGCTCACTGTATGTTTTTGCTGTCGGGATCCAGAGACATTGGCTCAGCTGAGGCTCAGGGCCACCCACCTGCCGATGGGGTGATGGAGCTGGTTTGGAAGACTGCAGGCCTTAGCAAGATAAGCAGGGTTTGGTGAAAATGGTGGCAGTTTCCACAGCTCAGACCTTATCCAGGGCTATAATGCCTGCTCTCCAAGAAAGTTCAAGCAGATCTTCATGCTTGATTACTCCTCAGGGAAGCTGAAGGCTATTGCTACCTTGAGTGCTATTAAACCTTGTAGCAATGGTTGTGGGGAGGGGAAAAAACTTTTTTTCAGAGTATGGGTGCTTTTCTTGCCCACAAGAAAACTGAGTCTTTGGGGATCCGAAGGCAGATAATGGTTCCCAGGTGTAATATCTGGCCTGAAAATGTCCTTCTCAGGGTAAGAAGTGATCAGCTATCTGAAGCAAAGGTTACTGCAGAGGTGTTAGTTTAAAGTAGTTCAGCACAGCCACAATAAATGTGATCCTACCAGTGTGCGGGGAAAGCTTGGAATAAACCTGATACTGCTGTCCTCAGAAAGGAAAGCTTTCAAAATGTAGCCACAGATATTTTAAGGCAGAGCAACACAGTTTTGGAAGATGTAGATATTCTTGCTGGCAGATGCTACTTGGAAGTATCATTGTCTGGTGCTGTGTCCAGGTAAGCCAGTGGCAGAGGTTTCTGCTTTCTAGCAGGTTAAGTTTCTTCTGGGAGGTCTTCACAGACCAGGGAGTTACATTTCTGTTCCCTCTTCTCTCTAGCTTTTGGGGAAAATGTGGGGTCAAGCCCTTTGGGGCCTGCAGCGTCAGATCAATGGCATCATGGAAAAATTTGATAGGTTGATCAAAATAAGGTTGAGAGCTTATACCACAGCATCTCCAGAGCTGGAGCAAATGATTAATTGTGGAAGAGTCCACTGCACAGGGCTTTCGTGCTGGTCTGTGATAAGATAGAGATATAGGTCTGCAGATTGCTGAGAGCCAAATAGATGTGAATATACACAGAGAGGGGGTATGCGCAGTATGGTGTTACCTAAATGGAGGATTAGGTGTGACCCCCCCCCAATCTGTAAAGTGCAGTGGAAAGATCCTTCCACCTAGTTGTAGGCAGCTGGAGTGTGTTCTCTTGTTGGAACAAGCTGACCTCTATCTAATGTATTTTGAATTTTTATTACAGAGTTTCTTAGGGACACTTTCATGAACAAACTGATGGACTTTGTTTAGAGGAAAAAGAAACAGTTCTTGGAGGGTCTGTAAGACACAATGTATATAGAGTGTCTGTATATACATATGTATGTATATATGCGTAGTTCCTCAATTTAGCATATGGTGCTAAGATGGAAAAACTTAATTTTGAATGTACCGACCTTGAAAAGCTTTTCAAAGACACATTTCTTAATGCAGAGCCAAAATATGAGAATCTGACCTAGGTTGGTTTATACATATGAGCAAAAATATTTACTCAGCCAGTAAGTATTTGATTAACCTTTGTTTATTACTTCAAGATGAGAGACAGTTAAAATACAGGAAATCGTGGATTGTATTTTTGCTTTTTGGCTAATGCTCACTTCCTCTCCAGAAAAAATATGGTGTAGCTAGGAAAAGAATGTATTTCTTTCTCATCTCAAAATCTATATTTCAAAGTCCAGAGCTGAAGTCAGGAGAAATGTATCTATTCATTTTGTGTTGAAAATTGAAGCAGAAGATTGCAAATGAATGATCTGAGGCTGTGCACTACACAAATCCCCCCTGACATGGCAAGCAAGGATATACAGGAAAAGCATATGCAAAACTTCTGCTTTCTGGGTTGGGCAGAGCTGGGTTTTTTATTTATAACCTAAAGCGAAGCAATGTCAAACACTAACCTGAGCCTCTTTATGCACTTTCTGTTTCTAGGGCTTTACTTGCAAGATGTTATACACTTTAAACTTGCCAATTTCAAAGCAAGGACACAAAACCCTTTATGCTGTGTGCCGCTGCTAGCAAGACCCATCTGGCTTAGTTAACTGCATTGCTAGCATGAATCGACAGATGGGTGCTGCCTCTCCACTCAGGGTCCTAGCACGTGCCAGTCCGAAAGCTGCTGTAAAACTGTCCATTTTTTTGTGATGTGTAATCTAGATTAGGAATTCTTTTGTCTTGAATAGCCTGGTGGGAGCATGTTGCAATACGCTGAGGGAGGCTGGCTGTCCGAACTGGAGGGGCTGGAAAGAGGCTGGTCAGGAGAAGACCTGGCCCAGCTTAGCTCCGTGGTGGTTTTTACGGCTCACATTGTGTGTGTGTGTGGGGGGGGGGGGGGTTTAAAACGGGGAATTACGGTGCAGCCTTGAAGGACTGGAACATCCTTTGTGACAAAGGAGAACCAGGCCTTTCATTTGGGTGTGAACGTAATAGGCTGTAATTGACAGAATAAAACCCGACAGTTTCATTCTTTTTTTGGTATTTTTAAAAATAAAATAATTGTGCTCAATAAGGAGAGATTGAATTAGATTGCTTGCATGCAGAGTCAGAGCCTTTAATAATTTGTCACTGGAAGGTCATTTCTGAATCCGGGTTGTCAAGGGAGGAGCACTGACACAGTCCCAGTCAGAAACAGGTTTTGCTGGTGTAAGCTCTTTCGTACTTGTGGCAGGAAGAGTTTGTGTCTCGAGCATTCTCGGATGCAAAGTCTTTGCTTAGATCTCCTGTCATACAAAGAAGTGGAAACGGCATAGGATCTTATTTTCTGCTTTTACAGTGCAGCATTTGTAAAATAGCATCTGTTAGAAGGTGGCTTTAGATAAAAAAAAAAAGTGTGACCACAAACAGAAATAGCATGAAGGGGCCCTTAATATCAGCTGTACTGATTTTTCAGGAGGAAACTCCAAAGCCACATGCCATTTCTCTATAAACTCCAAGTGAACTGATAATCATAAACGTGGCCCCAGGTCAACGTTTTGTGAAGCAACCGATACTGCCGTTTGCACTGTGAGAGTTCGCCTGCATCCACAAACTCAGCGTAGGAGCTCCTGCGCACAAGATTCAGACTGAGTAGGAAGCTGCTTGGTGCACAGTGGGTTTGTCCCGAACTCAGTCCTTTTGCTTTGCTATAAATTATAACTTCAGTTTCTGGGCTCAAATGAGCTGTTTAGTGAACTGTATATGGGGGTGCAGGTGTATTTTACTTCTAAATTTGCAGCAAATAATACTAGTTAACTTTTTTTCCCCTTATTCTACTCCTCTTGAATTTACTATTTTGAAAATTTTTGGTGCTTTCAAAAGCAAATTGGACTGGGCCTGTGATGGGCTCAGTTATGGGTCTGAGAGCCAGAGGACCACTGGGACTCAGGGTTGGAGCTGAGCAGCAATGCTTATAAGGGCGTTATTCTTCTAAGAAGCAGGCATACAACTAATGAATGTTTCCAAGTGCAACTGGGCAAGCAGGCTGACCAGGAGAAATTGCAAATACCTGTTTCTCCAGCACTCACTGGAGCTTCGGCTCCATGCCAGCTCGGTACTTCTCTGGAGCAGTGAGTTTTCTTCTTGTTACCAGCTCTGGGCTCCCTTTAACTAGTAGTTAATTAGAGTTTTCCCAGTCCATGACTGTTTCGGTAAGAGTGCTGGGTGAGAGAGCGAGTGTTTCAAGAGGGGCTTCTGCACTTTTCCCCCACTCCAGCGCACTCACAGGGACCACCATACAGTTTTCAGTACAGATTCAGTTTTGAATGTTAAAGCCTGTAACCCTGGTCTGGTAGAAGGTTTGGTCCGGTTGGTTGTGGGAGAGGGCGGGAAGGAGCAAGGCTGATGGATGGAAAGCATTCTTGAAACAAGAGAGCAGAAATTTGGGAACATGGGTTCAAATCTAGTGCTATGCACCACTCACTGGGAGACCTTTGGCAGGTCACTTGACCTCCTTGTGCTCTAATAAACCAGACTGTAAGTTTGTTTACAAGCTGAAAACCAGATGCTGCATCTGGGAAGAGCTGGCTCAGGCAAAAATCCTTAGTTCCCATTTACAAGGCTTGAGCATCCTTCTCTGAACAATGCTAATGTAACCACCAGCCACTGCAGATAAAATTAAAGTGATCTTGGGAATAAGTCTGACTTCAGTTTTTTTCCTTATTAAATATTATTCTGATTGATTGGCTTTGAAGGAGAGAAGCGTGGGCTAAGATACTGTCTTAGAGTAGATCAAAACTCCAAGGAGCAAACAAATTGTTCATGTTCTGGGGATGAACTTGATTAACATCTCGAGTGCAAGTCAGAGGATGGGACTTCAACAGTCAGACCCAGGTGTCTGCAGAGAGTTTCCTGCAGAGATTTCTTCCTTCCATGGCAATTGGCTAGCTCATATTCATCATCAGTAAAACCTTATAAGCAACTGTAACAGCTGGTCAGGTTGTGCTTTTGGAAATTAATTTGTCTTTTGAACTTTTCTTCTTTCTATATGTGTTTGGTATTTAATGAAAAAACCCAGCTGCCTACTTCTGGCGCTTTAGTTGCTCTCCTCCTCCCAGCGCATGTGTCTTCTTGGCTTTTAGCCCACAGAGTCAAGCCAGCTTTGGTACATTGGTGGGCTGCAAACTGTGGTGTGAAGAACTGCTGAAAAACCACGTCAGCTGTGGGCTGTGCGCAGGAGACCTGGCAGGGACCAGGAGCAAGCCCGGTCATGAGAGGTGTGAAGGACTGTCTCCAAATGGGCTAATGCACCACGTGATGAGGAGCGCAAGCGTGCTGCAAAAGGAGGTATTGATACAGAGATATTTCTGTGCTGGTATCTCTGTGTCCACATGCTCTTAGTCATGGTATTTCGGGCACATATCAGGGGAGCCTTGGACTATTTCATCTGTACGTACAAATCACATGAATGTGGTTTTTTTCAGATCAGATGTTGGTACTATATAGTACTGAGCAAACTTCATGTGCTTCTTTTCTGTTTTACCTTCTGAGTCTTGGGACAAAATAAGTAAAAATATGGTATTAATTGGAATACAGAGATAACTTATCAGTCACGGTCTTCCTTCAAGTACTAAAATTATGAGAATAACTAATTGACTGCATTATTAGCTAATTTTCATACTTAGAAGACATATTTGTATAAGACAGATCTTTTCCCTGTTCCAGTTGTAAAAGGACTAGCAAATTTAGAAAAGAAAAAAAACTGCAGGAAAAGTTTCACTTTCTTCTCAAATTTGTTTGTTAATTTTGGTCAAAATTGGAAGAAAATAAGGGTTCTCAAACATTTGTAAGGTTATAGACATCCTTCTTCGAATCTCTAGCATACTGTGGTAAATTGAATTATTAGACTAAAGTTAATGGAATCACAGTTATATAAAGTCTGTGAGAGAACGGAATCAATCCCTATATCTTTGGAATTCCTACAGCTCAGTGATTTACAGTAATTAAATAGAAAGAAATAAATGTTTTCGGCTGACAAACTTTATGTGATGTTTGAGAACTAAGTTTACAACTCTGTAAAGCAGACTCTAAACTGGAATCAGTAAAAGTCCTAAGTAAAACAGTGTGATCTTTATTATTCTAATCAATCAAAATTTGATCATGGGACTGCTTTTTTTTCTTAAAGCAAAACAATTGCTACCCCTAATTCAATGGAGACGTTTTCATCTGAAAAAATATATAGTGGTATAAGTAGAGCCTTCAGTAAAAAAATTTTGCTTTTCAAAAACCAGGAGCTATTTCACTGTCATAATTATTACCATACCAATTTAAAACAAATTAGTAGGTGGGTTTGAAATGACATACACTTTATATTTACATCAAACCCAATATTGTGCAGGCTGCTAATTTTTCACGCTGGGAAATGAGTGTATTTTATCAGGTGGCAGCCATTGACTTTACTCAAACTAAATCTTGCCAGCTGGAGCCCAGCTGTTCCAGAACTACAGAGTACATTGATTCTCTGAAAAATGTGGGCTGTGTTCAGAGGAAGGGTCTTTTCTCTGGGAATTATGACTAATTCATATTTCTTAATCTTTTCTGATTTTAGACCTGGATTTAGGCGTACACTGAAACACATACTGAAATCCCACCCTTACCTAGGAAGATATTTAGCGCATATGGCACCTTTTCTTAGGAAAAACACACACACTATGCAGTTCGTTAGATGAACTACTAGTTTCTCCAGTAAAGAGTGGGTATGACAGGCAGTGATACGAGAAATGCTGATGCATTACTTCCTTTCATGTAACTTAAACATATACTTAAATTTAAACACATGCTTAACTGACCTTTCTGCACAGGGATGCTTTCCTGAGCCTAGATCTTAATTACAAGCAGATTTTTTGGCTGCTGTTTATATTTCTGATGCGACTGCGTGCCTTTGCTTTGCAGAGATGACTTCTTCCAAGTACAGCAATATGACACAAAGATATCAGTAAATACTAACTCCTCTAGTCGTAGAGAAGTCCAGGCCTTTAACAAGGCACTTATGCTGATAGGAAGAACATGTCCTATTTACAGGGTTTAAAAAATCTAATTCACCTCAAATACTAGGATAAGATCGGCTCCTAATGGAATAGCTTGCATTTAATGGTGCAAGCATGAAATGATCAAACTGACTTATATGGGGCAATTTCGTTTAATGAAATGGTTGCGTAAACCAGCTAGAACCTATCCAGAATTACCGGATCATTGGGGATATACACATGCAAAGTTTGCAGCTTTAGAGCCAAATAGTTAAGGTGTTTAAGAACTATTAACTTGTTGAAACTGATGGAAAACAGTGCTTTTGTTCATAGATAGAAAAGCCTTCAGAATCTGGGCTAGCAACAAATGAAAGATGAACTGTGCCACTAAAGGCAACAGTCCTCCGCAAACTGTACAAATCAAATACAGCATATTCAGTGTCTTTGCACAGGTTTCGTCATGCTACAACCACTTTATGTTGTGAAGCTGAAGCCGGTTATTTATAGATTATTACCATGATGACACTGCAGTATATTGTACAATTTTTAGATTAACTCTTTATACATCAGACTGCGAAGACCCTAAAGATGTAGGAATATTTCTCATGCTCTCAGATGGGTTAAGACCCCATCTAATCTCTACTTTAAGTTTACCTTAACTTGCTATTCATTAGAGGATGCCTCAGGAAAGGAATCTCTGTGTTTCCCAGTGGTTATGTTGAACAATAGTAATTCATTCCTCTTTCCAGGAAAACCTGTGAACTTTGTGTAAGCAAAAGGCTCATGTGTAGCAGGTGTAGCTTTTAAAATAAGGTGGCTCACAGAAGTCACTGATCTTTAAAGAACATACTCTGTTTCTCTTTTCCCCACCTACAGCTGGAAAAAATGTCAGAAATTCCCCAGAAAAATGCACGCGTTCTTTCCAGGAAGCTCCCAGGCTGCGGCAGTCTGACTGAATGAGGGTGCCTATATCAGAGCCGCGTGCCCTGACCTCCCTTTCCAAGCAGTGGGTGGTGTGTCTCTTTCAGAAACAGTCGGTCTGAAGTAGGACCGCTACCTGCTGCCTTAAGGAGCCACTTCTCCCTGGGGCTGCGAAGGGCACCTGTACGGCCCGCCTCTGCGGTGGGCCTTCCCCTCCAGCAGACGAGCCCCCGGGCCCAATGCCTGCAGGGACGGGCGGCCTCCCAGGGACGCAAATGGGGGGGTAGGGGCTACTGCCACATGGGAAGACCTAGCATCCACCCCTAGGTAATGCGAGCTAATTGCAACTATAGTGTAATCACATAAAGCAGAGTTGGAAGTAGGAAGGGTGTGCAAATACTTAAGATAAAATATATTTCCCAGGCTGACTTAACCCAGGGGTTGATGAATCCACTGCAAAAAAGTACTGGGAGGCCAAAAGCCAAAGGGTTTAATAGCCTGGCAATGAGCTGCTGCATGAACAGGAAACACATTGTTAACAACAATCCATTTAATATTTATTGCAGGTTTTCTGCAATTTGAACGAGAAAAGAAAAACAAGTAGAAAGGTGACACAAACACAGCCGAGGCAGCGAGCTCACTGAACGACGATGTGAGAGAAAGTCAATGCGCGCGTTAGTCTCTCTTCCTGATTTCAACTGTTTCCTTTATTGCAGGGTTTGGGGTGCCCCGGCACAGAGGAATGGTTTCGCCTCCCTTTTCACCTCTGAGGGATGCAGCCGATGCTGCGGGGCCGGGCTGGGCGGGTGCTGCTGGCAGAGCTCCCCGAGCCGGCGCGAGCGTGCTGCCGGCCGGCTGGCAGCGTTGGCTCCCGTCGGCGGCTAGTCATGTTGCAGCTCCCACCAGGCTGCCTTTTTTTTTTTTACATGGAAAGAGATACAACAAAGTAATGTTTTAAACTATTACCATATCTGATGGAGCTCCCCCCAGATGTGATAAGGCAGTGCTGATACCAGCAGCCACCCTGGTAATGGCAGCGCTGGGATCCAACGCTGCTGCGTGTCAGGAGCTTGCTGCAGTTGGAGAGGCCAACCAAAATGCTTCTGCCTCTGAGCTGCTTTATACCCTGTTACCACAGGATTTCACTGTTAGTGGCACAATGGCTGTATATATACAGCAGTTAAACACATAATGAGAAAGTTTGGTGTTGTGGTAAGCCCGGGGCTGGAGGATCAGATTGATTGTCTGCACTGCATGCCTCTTCTGGGACTTCAGGGAAGCCACTTAATACCTGTGCCTCAACTATCCCACTAAATTTTTTTTTAAATTTTATATACCTCACTGGAGTGCTGTGTGTATCCTTTAAGCAGAAGGTGCTATGGCAATGCATGTAGTGTTAGAGGATCCTTATGAGTACAGGGCTCATCACAGCTCTGTGGGCTTGATCTTTTCTTTGTCATGAGCTGATTCCAAGATAAAGTGTAGTTAGGGTCCTTACTTTTTGTCTGGCCTGAATAAAAAGGCCAAGATGCAAACAGCAGCAGAACTTTTTTTTTTTTAGTAGCCACATTCAGATGAAATAATGATGCACTGAAATGTTAAGAAGAGTTTGTTTATACTCCGGCTCAGATAATAGTAAGTAGAATGATTTTAATTAAACGAAACTAAGCCTCAAAAAAATCTTAACTTCTAAGAGCCACTGCAGATGATATCTCTTAGTACTTTTGACAGGACCCCAATGAACAGAGGTTTGAGGCAGATCTGCCAAGACTTTCCTCTATAATGAGTTTCTCCAGGAAGACTGGAGAAAAAAACTGGGCTTCTAAACTCAAAATCTAATTTGAAAATGTTTAGACTTTTAAATAGAGAAAATTCAAAGCGACTATGAGACACAGAGCAAGAAGAAAAAAATGACAAAAAAGAAGAGGTTTATACGTAGTTCTCGCTGTTGGTCTGTCCTTGCAGGGAAGTCCTTGCTTCCAGACAGCCACGTGGCTTTGCTGTAGCAGTGACCTTGGCTCCGTTGCCCTGGTCTGCGATGGTCCCTCTGGCTCCCTGGGGCCTGGCTGGCCATTTCCTGCCCCTTGCTGGCAGCACATGCAGGTTCCTGCCTCTCTGACCTGCCATTCCCGTGGTCTCACGTGCCTGTCCTCTCCTAAGTGAGCTCCAGGGGCTCCCAGGAGAAGGAGTAATCCCCTACCTCCTTTTCCTCCTACAGGTTTTCCCCTTTTTAAAGAACGATAGCTGATGTATAGCTGAGAGCAAGCATATGTGCCGCACTGTGGTTCCCATGCTCGCTCTGTTGCTGCACACATTTTCCTTTCTTTTCAACTCTGTGCATGAGCAGTTCTTTCCCAATTGTGCAGGATAGCTCTCCAGGGCTTCCTTAAAAAAAAATACAGTTTTTTAAATTGCTGCGTGCCATGATTTCAATAGTGATAGAGCATAAACATATGTTGGCAGATCATCAACTAATCTAAGTAGTCAGAACCCCACTGACTTCAACGGCCATGGACAGTTCACCACATCTGAAGATGATGATCCACCACTACAGGCTCCATCCTGCTGACACAGAAGACAATAGTGACCCTCCCACTGACTTCATAAGAAGCAGGATCTGACCTATAGTGCAATATCTGGAGAGATTTGCTTATATGGACTCTGGAGGATTACCGATAACATACATTTCATTCTTTCCTATGTGTGTCCACATGTGAAGTCACTTGTTTAATTACCCACATTTTTAAAGCACTTATTGGGTAACGAGGGGAAAACAAAAGAGTAGTTGCACTTGCTGATTGTGCTAGATTTTTTCCCCAAACTAACACAATGGCACTAGGACATTTTGCTCTCAAGAAAATGTAGGAAGCCAATAGGAAAAGAAGAAGAAAAAAGCCCCAATCTGAATGATTGCAAAATGTTATTGAAAGGATTCATAATGGGTTCCAAGGGGTTTTACTGAGTGGCTTTAGGAAAGCTTAATTTTTTAAAATCATTTCTGAGGTGAACATGTATTTAATTACATTTCAATGGGGTTTAAAGGCCTCATATAATTAGCACTGTTCAATGAAAAGCTCCTAATTTTTTCAAAAGTACCCCTTAATTTAAATCTTTTCCTGCAATCTGAGTTTAAGAGAGAAGCTGTTTTTTAATTACTATTTCTATGAATCTCAAGCAGGTAAAAGAAAGAATGACTGGAAGAATTTTATTTGGATGACCTACTAGCTTCTATGGAACTTTAAATGAAAGTAAGTATAAAATGGTGCAATTAGTCTAAACGAAAGTCTAAAAGCTGTCTTTCCAGGCTCTGCAGAGGTTGCATGGAAAGTCTGGTTGAAGCAGGATGTCAGTGCAAATTTGTTTATAGATGAGGTGGCTGGAGCATGCTGGGAAGAAACGGGGAGGAGTGAAGCAGTGGAGGGAGCAGTGGAGAGCGGCAGAGGAGCCGGGCGCTCAGTCTCCCTGGGGAACCGCTGCCAGCTCCCAGCTGTGCGGTGGGGCGCGAGCCCAGGGAATCGGCACCTCTGGGTTGAGGAGAGGGTGGAGGGTAGAGGGTCTGCTGAGTCCTGCTGGGAGAGCTGCGGGAAGGAAGTGAGAGCGGAATCCCTCTTGGATTTAGTTATGTTGAAAAAGGGCAAAGTAAGGGACCCAGTGTCCCACTGAAGGGGTGGCGCTGCCTGGAGGAGATGGCCTGTCTCTCGCAGGGTGGCCAGCCACTGCTGCCCGCCTGAGGGCTGCCTGTGTGGAGGGTCTGCAACAGCATATGGCGACTTCCGTAGGACGCAGATTAAAATTTGAGCCTTGGCTTATTAAATTGATGATAGTTATGGAGAATCAATTCTAAAGACCCAGACAGATTTGTTACTCCCCACCTAAGACCAGGCTTGCCGACTGGTCAGCCCTCATTTCTTTTGGCCAAAGCAAAGCAGCTCCATTTTTCTCTCATCTTAGATGCTACCTTGTCCTACTCGTGCAGCCCTATCATTTCTATTGGAAACCAAGTGGCTTGCAGGGGTTACGTACCTATAATCTCACTGTATGAATATAAAAGGATTACTTTTCATTTATTACCTAGAGTCGCTTCAGGCCAGGACACAGCTGGGTTGTCTCAGCTACGCGCCATAAGAAGGTTGCCCTAGCAAGCCCTTCGGCTAAATCTGTGAATGCACAGCATACTTGTCTGGCTTTTGTAAGGAGGATTAGCATGTCTAATTGAGAAACATTACCTGTTGTTTAGTCTCAGACTGCAGTCACAGAGTAATTCCAACATATGCTTGACTCCCTTCTGATATTCATGTCTAAAGAAAACTGGCTGTTGCAAAATCCTACTGCAGGAGGTTCCCTTGTGCAAAAGAAGGGTAGTTTCTTACAGGAACTGTCAAAAGATTGTATCCTAACCTCAAGCATGTTGCTGCCTTGGCTCAGCTTCTCTGCCTGGTTTAGCAGAGAATTTGACCCCGGAGATTTTCCACTGCAATTGCCAATGCAATTTGAGAGTGGAATATTTTGCGAATATTTTGCAAATGTTTTGTGACAATTTGAACTTGTTTTGAGAAGAGCAACTAATACTTCTTCTTTGGTTTAATAACTACTGTGCATCTTGTATTTTTTTTATTGCTAATTCAGCTAGTTCCTTTGGAATTCTTGGTACTTACAGACTATGTATGTAACTTGTTATTGCCTCTGCACAGAGAGCAAAGGGCCTTATATCAGATAAGGCACAACACACTAAAGGTACAGTGAACAATATGAAGTTACAATTATACAGCACCAAATTGTGGATGGTGGGTCAATCACAAGGTTTTTGACGGTTTAAAGTATATATTGTTTGTCACTCTAGGCTAGGAATGGAAATAGAGCTAACAAGGCAAGTCAAAAGAAGCATGCTTTGAGAAGCAGAGCAAAAAGCAGTTTTAAACATAGCTTTAATCTTCAGGCTATTGTTCATTTGTGGCTAGTTCACTGCAAGTTGTAACCTAGGTCTTTCATCCACCTCATTTCATCTAGCTTCAACTAAATATTAAGAACAGTTCCTAGGATGAGAAAATCATTTGCCCTTATTCCTTTGACTGAATGCTCTGGTGTATTTTTATCTTCATTCAGTTTTTTGGGCAGAACTAACTCAAGCACACATGAGAGTGAGAAGGCCTGGCTACGGTGTGGAAAGACCGAACAGAAATCTGAGGCTCACACCTTTCTTTCAGGCTATGATTTTCTCCATACTGTTGAAGTCTTTCCTTTCTTTCTTGCAGATATTTTTCCTGTTCCTCTGATATCGAGAACTACATCTGCACCTCCTCGCTTTTAGGGCAGTTTTGGACAGAGCAGTTGCCACATTACTACCGCATTATTAATGATGCATCCTAGCTTTGACAATAATTTTGGCACGGATGTGCCATATTAAAGAAATGAACTAACTTCTGTTCCTGTTCCCAGCACAAAAGCCAGTTGTCAACCACATGCAACGAGTGTCCTGCCTGCCCTGAAAGGTTCTCATTTTCCATTTTTTTTCTCAAATCCTCTTAGCATTTCAAAAGTTCTTTTGATCCACTTGTGAATACAATGGCCTTTTATTTGCCTACACCTTGATTATAACAGAGTTTGCTGGAGTGTTTAAACGATTCCTCCCCAGGGCATTTGTCATTCCTCTGCTTGAGACAATGTTTGCACAAGCTTCCTTTCATCCTCTTTCCCACTATCTAGGATTTCTGCAATGCTCTGAGATCTCTTGCACAAGACCATCACTGGTATAAAAGCGCCGTGTATCATTTTGAAAGGCATTCCTTGTCATCTCCTAATTGCATGCTCATATTTGGGAATGACTCTTGGCATTTTTCCTTCAAGCAAATATCCTCCTGCAGGCCAGTACCTTAGCGTGGGTCTGAAAACAGGATCTGTGGCCTTTCTGTCCATGACTCTGCTGTGTGCACGCACAACTGCTTTCTGTGCAAATGCACTCAATAGTAGTGCTGAAACTTTTCAAAGGGCAACTTCATTACCTGGTATATTAGTTTTATGCAATTTAATGTAGGGTTCATCACATTAAAATGGTTATTAAAGCCAGAGTACAAGAAAATTCTCAGAGCCTGAGGATGTGGCTGCAATATTCTTTGATTCCCAGCGCTTCAAAATCTTGAGATCCTGTGTGGAGACTTTGGTAGCAGGTAAATTTTCTGTCGTTCGAAAGGACTGATTATTTCTGATTAAATTTGAAGTGAGAAGGGTGAAGGCTCCAGAAACAAGGTCTGCTCCAGAGGAGGGCTCGTCACGTTCATAACCTGGTGCACTGTGAAGAGGACTCCCATTCTTCAGAGGGCTGGACCTGCCTCGTGCTATGGCTGGTCCTATGGCCATTAAGCCCAGCAGATTCCTGGGCTGCATCATTTAACTAAGAGGGAAAGATCATCTTTTAGTAGCTGCATATTATTCATGCAATGCACAAAGAGGATTTCCCCCCTGAATAGACTAGAAGTCTGTTT
The DNA here is from genome assembly GCF_040807025.1 of Struthio camelus. Taxonomy (NCBI): domain Eukaryota; kingdom Metazoa; phylum Chordata; class Aves; order Struthioniformes; family Struthionidae; genus Struthio; species Struthio camelus. Next base: position 64,560,439 of record NC_090982.1, on the reverse strand, counting down.
AAACCTTTTCTTCAGTTTCTTGGCAGCTGTGGTAACATAGGTCTGTCTGTCTCCTCTCTCTCCTGCGCCCTCTTTTATTAAAAACTGTAAACTGATGAGTATTTCCAGTCTGTTTTAGAAGGTTTCCAAGTTCAGCTACTGTATGCGTGTGTGTAAACACTGTGTAATTTTAGTGTGGAGCTCTTATGGTGGTTAGGCATGCTTTAAGTATTTGGCATTTCAGTCAAAAAGTGTTCCCAGGAGATGGTCAGGGGTGCTCTGCGGTCAGGGAGCTCTTCAATGCCAAGCTCTGCGTATAGGAGTCATGAGGTGCTAGATGCTATCTGTTGTTAAACCTCACACTTTGTATACAGTACGGTTTGCATGCAAACTAAGCTGGTTTAAAAAAAATAAAAACCTCACAAATGCATTGCATTCGGACCTGGCCGTGCATAGCCTGTTACAGCTTTTAGGCCCAGGCTCACACTGCGGGTCCTCGGGAGTTTCCCACAGCCATGGCAGCTCCCTCCCCTCTGCCGCTCCCGCCGAGAGCGGGGAGGTGAGTGCACAGGTGCGCGCCGACCGTGTCCAGAGCCCGGGGGAATGGCAGGACCAGCTCCACTCGCCTCCCCGGCCGTGCCAGAGGGGGCTCGTGGCCCTCAGAGTGCCCACGACAGGCAGCTCAGCGCCGCCGACAGCCCTGGGCGGCTTCTTGGTGCCTTCGCGCTGTCATTGGATTGCGTTCAGGCCCTGATATATAACCATTTCTCGTGTCCCCGGCTGTTCTGAGGTTTCCAGCTGGCTGTGTAACAGTGAGTTTCAGGAACCAATTTGTTTGTGTAACAACCTGTCTACAAATGCAAGGGAGGTTTGGCTCAGGGGTAACACTGAGCAAGTGGGAGAGACAGCTAATGCAACCTACCTACTGAGTGTCAACAGCAGCAATAACTTCCGATTTAGTACTCAGTTAGATTGCCCTTTTAAAACTAAGTAAAAAACTTAAAAACAATACAAAATGCTTAAAAGTTAATACCTTAAAAGGTACCACTTCTGAGTAAAAGCCTATATAACAGCATAGTCCAGCATTACTGTGATGTTGTTGCATGTGGCAGAACACTGCCGTATAGCACCTGCAAAATACCACCGTTTTATATATAGAATATATGTAGAATAAAGGCCCTCTTACCGAGCGCTGTAACTCATCGGCATCACAGCTGCTATGTAGCAACTGTTGGGAACAGCCCAAATAAGGGGCTCATGGAGGGGTTCGCTCGCTGCAGAGCAATGCTGACTTCCTCATTGCACCCGCAGCAATGGAGCAGCACTGAGCCAGGTATTTAAAAAAAAAAGTCCTGGGATCCATTCCACTTGAAAACTGCATTTGGCTGAGTTGAAACAATTCTCACAAGCAGCGGAGGTATATTACTGTGTTTCATGTCTTTCACAGATTTATTAAATTCAGTCATAAGCACAGCTAAATAAGGGAATTCCTCACAAGTGATGGAGGTTCTGGGAATATCAGCCCTACCTCTTAGGCAGCCCAGATAGAACAGATAGCAAGGTAAACTAAACATTGTGTTTTATAGGCGGTAGGATATGCATAAAATTTACAGGAGGAGAATTTCTTAGTGTTGTTGAAATGGTAAAACGCCACCATAAACTCTAAACTAAAAATAGGCGTTATGGTTATGTTATTTATATCTTTCATTTCAATACTAAGCTATTATTTCCTTCAGATGTTCTCTTCATGTATTTACTCAGGCTTCAAAAGCAGTGATTGTGTTATAAAAGACTCCAGAAGACATTTTTTTCTGTAAGACAAAGACAGCTCAACAGAACTAAGGATGAGCAAGAAGCAAAGAGTTTGGGGTCAAGGTAGGTAGAAGGACTGAACTCTCCCACAGTTGGAGGTTGTCAGATGTGTGCTTTCAGTTTTGACCTTTAGAGAAATGAAGTTAAAGCCACAAAGTTTAAATGTTCATTTTTGTATTTATAGACTCAAAATACTAGATTGCTCAGATAATTACATTTTAGGCCAGCCACTGAACAAACAAGTAAAATGTATAAATTTTAATCAAAACTTGCCACCATGTAAAGGGAAACCACTAGGCTTTGCTTTTATATAGCTTATTTTTTCTATGAAATTTCCAGAAATGATGGGTGATTTTTGGTTTCAAACATTCTTCAGTAGTAACTTGAGATGTTTTCAAAAAAATCCTGATTTTTTGGAGTTACTAGACAATTTCCCCCTGAAAACTAAACCTTTAAAAAAAAATTATATTGTGGTGAAGACACTAAATCTTTAGTTCTCTTTTAAAATCTCAACCAATTAAAAGAAAATAATCTTTGGCTTGGTTCTGTTTTTCTTGTATTATCCATGGGCCAGGTCCCATTCCTGCTAACCTCAGTGTCAAAACGTCTATGGGCTTCCTGGCACTAGAATCCAGCCTTAATTTTGCAAATGTTATCTGCAAAGGATCAGGATAATTTACAAAAATATAGTGCTTATTTCATGTGTTTTTTTATTCCTGGCCCAGTACGCACCAATTTCATTCTTTTGCCATCCTTCCATCCACTGTTGGTGCTCTGGAAATCTAGCTAAACTGCTTATAATCCTTTTGTCATTCATCAGTCATTTGTTCCATTAATTTTCCCCCTTTCCTGACCCCAATGAGCTGCTTGCTTCATACTTTTGTTCTGAAAAATTGCTTTCTCCACAGAAAGAAAAACTTCCTGTGATCAGTGTTTCTGTAGAGACCATATCAGCTCTGATTCAAGAAAACAAGAGCATCAAAATAAAAGCTCGGCTTATCTTCAACAAGGCTTGTGACACTGTCGCCCATAACATCCTCCTAGGCTAGCTGAGGAACTACGGGCTGGATGAATAGACAATGAGGTGGACTGAGAACTGGCTGGATGGCAGAGCTCAGAGGGTTGTGATCTGTGGCACAGAGTCTAGTTGGAGGCCTGTGTCTAGCAGCGTCCCCCAGGAGTCAATTCTGGGTCCAGTACTGTTTAATTTATTCATCAATGACCTGGATGAAGGGACAGAGTGCACCTTCAGCAAGTTTGCTGATTGTACAAAACTGGGAGAAGCGGCTGATATCCCAGAGGGCTGTGCTGCCATTTGGAGGAACCTGGACAGGCTGGAGAGCTGGGCGGAGAGGAACCTCCTGAAGTTCAGCAAAGGCAAGAGCAGGGTCCTGCACCTGGGGAGGAATAACCCCATGCACCTCTACAGGCTGGGGGCCCACCAGCTGGAGAGCAGCTCTGCAGAGAAGGACGTGGGAGTCCTGGTGGACAACAAGTTGACCATGAGCCAGCAGTGTGCCCTTGTGGCCAAGAAGGCCAGTGGTATCCCGGGCTGCATTAGGAAGAGTGTTGCCAGCAGGTCGAGGGAGGTGATCTGTTCCCTCTACTCAGCCCTGGTGAGGCCTCACCTGGAGTGCTGTGTCCAATTCTGGGCTCCCCAGTACAAGAGAGACATAGAGCTCCTGGAGTGAGTCCAACGAAGGGCCACTAAGATGGCTAGGGGACTAGAACATCTCTCCTATGAGGAAAGGCTGAGAGAGCTGGGCCTGTTCAGCCTGGAGGAGAGAAGCCTGAGGGGAGATCTGATCAATGTGTGTAAGTATCTGAAGGGAGGGTGTCAAGAGGATGGGGCCAGGCTCTTCTCCGTGGTGCCCAGCAACAGGACAAGAGGCAACGGGCACACACTGAACCACAGGAAGTTCCATCTGAACATGAGGAAAAACTTGTTTACAGGAAGGGTGACAGAGCACTAGAACAGGTTGCCTCAGAGAGGCTGTGGAATCTCCTTCCCTGGAGACATTCAAAAGCTGTCTGGGCACAATCCTGGGAAACGTGCTCTAGATGACCCTGCTTGAGCAGGGGGGTTGGACTAGGTGATCTCCAGAGGTCCCTTCCAACCTCAGCCATTCTGTGATCTTCTGCAGTCCAGCAGTTGACCAAAGATTAATGAACACTTTTCAGTCCTTTGAAGCTATGAGGTCAGATTCTTTTTCTACCAATGGCAAATGATTACTTCAGAATCACTATTTAATGGTAATGCTTTATTTTGATGAAAGTTTGGTCCGTCCTCCTAGTGAGTCAACTTTATTGTGGTATTTTCAGGCAGGCAGGAAAGCTTGAAATCAATTACCCTGGGAAGCTAGAGTGGCAGACAGGAATCTACATTGCTTTCATGCAGCATCTTTCCATGGCTCTCCTTTCCAGGGAGTGGCTTGCAGTCTCTCCTCTTTGCATCCTCCCAGGGTTTTGGCGGCAGAGTGAACAACAGTGCCCTTATTCCAAAGGGAGGGGAAGTGATTTGCATGGGATGTGGGAAATGTGGCCCATCAGGGAACTCTTAGAAATCCCAGGTGAACATTAAACCCCCGGGGCCAGGCTGTCCTTGCTGCACTGAGAGGAAATGCAGGAGCAAAGAGATACATAATCTGGTCAAAAGCTTTTGGTAAGGAAGAGCCATGGGTAACGGTGAGAGGCAGAAGTAGCAGGGCATCAGGTGGTGGAGTGGGTTCTACCTGTCCTTGTCCAAGTTTTTCAGCCCTTGAGAGGGTGGGGGGAGTTTAACATTTATTTAGGATACACGAAAGGCTTGGTATCTTGGGAAGGTGTGGTTACCCTTCAGCCATTAGAAAGGAAAAGTGTGGAAATGACTAGCATGCTGGTGCTTGACAGCAGGGATTTAGGGAGCCATTAGTTATTGCTCTGACTTGCTGTTTTTCCAGAGGCACCTGTCAGACCCAGCTGACACTTCTAGCACAGAAAAAATATTTGGCACCAGCCATTTCTTGTGAACATGCTCCATTTATTCCCTTTTCACACACTGGCTTTGTTCTTGTGAGGTTTTGTACTAGTGAAGGTTTTCATCTTTGCTCTCTGCAATAACCCACAGATGTGCCTGCTCTGTATACTGCTGAGCTGCAGGACTATGTACAGGCTTTGCTCTTTTGACCCCGTATTCCCCTGTCCCAGGGGTTGGGGCTTATGGCTGTTAGTGAGATATCTACATTTCTGTGCTGTGGCGGCCTGCTCCAGCCCCTGCCTTCGAAGTTGTGTCCTTGCTACTGGGTCGCCTGCGCCGGGACGAGAGCAAACAGCCCTGGCGGGCTGTCTCTGCCTGCCTCGTTGCCTTTGCTGCGGTTATCTTGGGAGGAAAGACTAGTCTTGGACTTGAACTAATGTGTCTGCTTCACTGCGAGGATCTGCTCCTCCCCATGTTATCCGTGGGGGACTCTTTGCCTGACAGCCTATTCTTTGACACACAGGACAATTTTTAGGAGATTCCTGTTAAACTTATTAACTCATTTTCCTTTTGAGTAGAAAGGCTTTATTATATTATTATGGAGGCTATATTATTATTGAGTATAAAGGCAGTATAAAGGCTTTCTGGGTTTTTTTGTTTGTTTGTTTGAATTGTTGTTGCTTTTAGATTTTCCAATCTTTAAAAGACTTCATTCCCTCTCCAAAATATTGCAGGAAGAAAGTGAATCTAAATCTGTTGTATAGATAGAAAGTTAAGTAGTGGCAAAGCCATCAGAGCATAGTGGAGGGGTCAGTTTCTGTAAATCCTGAAAAATCCTTAACCAAAAAAAAAAAAAAAAGATCAGCTAATACTGAGATTTCAGCCTCCCCCTTTAACTTCCCAGCAGAAGCTGGGATAATTCTTTTGTGCTGTTTTTCTGCAGGAGGCCTCTATGAGCTCTGGCATTCACAGCCTACACATGCCTGCGATTATGCAGGTTTGTTTTTTAAATCAGATTGAGATGCTACTTCTGGACTTTACTCCCGTGCCTATTCTGTCCAGAAAAGCCATTAGACCTTCCTAGAATTGTATCCACTGTGTATGTTCAATGTTTGAATTTGCAGATAGGATTGGTGGTTTCTTGTGGGGCAGGAAGATGTTTGTAAGGTCCCTTTTGGAAACTGCCCTCCTTGGTTTAAGGTCAGTTTCAGTTAGTAATGACTTACCTTAAAACAGACAAAACAGATTTCACGCTAAAGCCCTTTTCTCTATTTTAAGATCATTCTACTGGTGGCTCTGCTTGCCCTATGATTCCCAGAAAACAAACTCCTTTAATTTCTGCATTTGAGAAAGAGAAGTAATTCTTGAATCATGTTAGGTTCTTTCAGCCCTAGCCTGTTTTTATTATTAGCTTCTTGATTCCTCCATGCCCTCAAACTCTTCCTTAACTGTACAGATGACCTGTTCTTCCTAGGGGTGTCAGCTTGATGAGATCCATGTGTGATTTCTGTTTAAAACAATGAGTATTTTAGTATCTCTGCTACAATCCCTGATTGTATTTTTGTAAATATTTGTAATAACTGGTTCTTATATTCCTTTTGTGAGGGGCAGATCACCACTGTGAAGCCCTATACTTCATTTCTTTATTGTCTTCTGTGGCTTGCTTTTTTCTCTGATAATATCATTAGTTCCCATAAAGCTTGTGCACCTGTACACAGCTTAAAATGAAGATATTAGCTTGATATTAGGCAGATAGTCCAGTCAGTTTTCTTCCGGGATGTTGCACATCATTGCTCTTAAGAGAGAGCCTCTGGGCTGTTGTTCTCCTCTTCATCTGTGCTTTGCACCTCCTGCTAGCACTGTCCAGCTTTGCAAATTCAACATTTGTGACTTTGTATTGCCTTGGCTTCTTTACTCCTAGTCTATGCAGGCTCGTGAGCAGAGATTTCTCTGGTCTTTTGAGCTCTGCCAAGCTTGGCTTTGCCAAGTCACTCTAACAACCCAGAGAAATTTCATTGATCCAGATACTTTGAGAATGGCTTACATTTTGGGCCACTGAAACTTGTGGTTCATGTAATGGCAGTGTGAGGGTTATGTGTGCAAATATGTTTTCTTAATATATTCTAAAGTTTTTTCACACAAAAAGAGTATATTGACATTAGGTGAAGCAAATGAAGCAATAACCGCAGAATGAATGTCTTAAACATAAAAATCACTGCAGGTTTTCTGTGTCAAAAATAAAGCATAGAATTTGCATGGGCTGTGTGAATATACAAAGCAAGAACAGTGCAGGCAGATATTTACAAGACACCTGTTTAACCAATATCATTGTGTTCCAGCAGAAAGCAAAAATGCCAAATGAGAAGTCCTTGATTGTCATTTATTTTGTCAGATGCTGCAAGTCTGTAGAACAACGTAAGTGAGCAGTGTTTGTGCTAAGTGCACTGCTGTTGAAGATAGGCAATGAACCCATAAAATAATTCAGTAGTAGCTTTATGGTTTACTTTTTTAGCTGATGTCCATATCGTTGTCCTTGCCTGAGGTTGCCATATTGTTCTCTTTCTTGCACAGATTCGTTATTTCACCATTTATTAGTTCAGGGAAAGTTGTCTTGTTGCATCAAAACCAAAATCATTACCATCCTCACTTAGCAGTGAAACTTTCAGCCCTGTTTGCAGGTTCACCTGGTCGTTGCCACCACTCACATCAGCCTGCCTTGCATCAGGGTCAGTGTCAGGATATGGGCTCATTCCAACCATCCAGAAGAAATTCAGACCTGATATTTTTCCATGCTTTGCCTGCCATGGAAATTCAGTGTTTTATGATTATAGCATTGATAAGCTTTTACAGAGTTTCTTTCTCTAATAATCACTTTCAGTGAAGATGTACCTGCAGCTCTTCTTGAGATTTTTGAATATCCCTGATGTAGTCCTTAGAGCCTTCTGATTTTAGGAGGTAAGGAGAGATTGTAGCTGGGAGAAAATGAGTGTATGGCACTTGTGCATTTAGCAGTAGTTCAGCTCAGAGGAACTAGGGTCATTCTATGAGCTCAGGAGTCGAGAGCCAGGCACCAGGGCCAAAAGCTCAGCCTCTCTGAGGTGGACCTCAGAGCTGTCAGGTAGAGTCATTGCTGCAGAGGCAACGTCCCACAGCTGCCACCGAACTCGGTGCTCCAGAGAAGGCTGTGTCCCCTGGCAGGAGCTGGGAGTCCTGGCTACTTCTTAGGAAAAGTCTTGGCTCCTTGTGGGGAAAGTCTGTCCAGCACCCAATCTGTGAATGCAGTGTGGGCTGCTGTGCTCTGCCAAAGGCTGCTCCTCGCAGCCCTGACGCCACTGCTCTGCTGCAATGGGCTGCCGCACTGCTACTGCCTTGACCAGCGCGCTTGCTGGACTGGACACAGTGGCAGCTCAGGGATCCTGCCTTTGCCCAGGTGCGGCGCGTCAGCTGTGAGAGGCAGGTCTCTTGAGTGTGGCGGGCAGGAGGGCCTGGGAACCACTCGCTGCCTGCTGCCACCCCCTGAGCAGGGCTTCCCCCTGGGGTCAGGGAGTCCAGCACGGCCGTCTTCCCCAAAGTGCTCCTTTGCCTCAGGGATATCACAGCATGGCAAGAGCTGGCCAGGGGCACTGTCCAGAAGCAGGACAGCTTTTCTCCCACAGATAAGCTGTGGTTGTAGGAGCAAAGCAGTTGAAGAGTTCAGGTGTGAGGTCTGACATCGCTCAGGAAAAGATAGTCCTATCAATATGTCTAAGAGCACAAAACCTTGAGAATTGGGCAGTCAGTAGCTATGGCACCCAGAAACTGGTGCAGCAGTGTCTGCAAGAAGGATGATGCTTTGGATACTTTAAAATCTTGTGTGTTCTTTTCTGAGCCGTCTCCAAGAGCTAACACATTCCAGACCAAGTGTGTTTTATGACAACTGAATATTTAGTTCTGACTTATTTCATAGATAGGCAGCTAGTGATAGAGTTTTGCCTTGAAAGATGAGCAATTGCTAAGATAGAGGAACTTTGATCAGGGAGTGACACTGTCTATTTGATCTGTCTCTTCCTGAATCTCTCAAAAATAATTGTAGCTAGCCTTAAGTCTCACCTCGCTCCCCTGCCCCTTAACACCTGAGTACAACATTTCCTCCTGAGCAGAAGGCAACTCTGGAGAAGAAGGACAGTCATCTGAGAGGAAGCCCATGTTTGTAACTTACCACAGGGAAATTATTGTCTTTGACTCAACAGATGCTCCAGGGCTGTACAGCTGTCTAAGGGAATGAGATTCATGTGATTTCTCCCACCATCTGTGATCCTCTGTGAAAAAACTTCTCCTCCATTTGGAATGACAACCAGATATGACTGCAAAACAGAAGCCTTCTAAGTTCTTACAAGTTTCATGGGAAAAGTACATACAGGTAGAAGAGAGAGACCTGTGTCACTACCCCCCAACTGAGGAAAAGACAACAGAGTCAATTTCTTTTCATTCTGTTTTGTAGCATCCATCTGGTCAATCATCTCTCATATCCTGCCAGGAGAGCTCCAGACTTGCACAGCGCTTGGTCAGGGGTTGCCAGGTTGGAGCAATCACAGTGGAAATGGAAGGGGTGCAGGATGCAGGATGCTCATCTGTGGGGATGAAGGCTTTGAGATTTCCCCTCTGCATGAACAGCTGCTAGCACCTGAGCTTGGGCCCATCCCAGCACGGCTTAGACATCCAACTGGATGCTGGGCTAAGGGAGTTATTTACCTAGGCTCCCTTGGTGGTGACTGAACTGGGCAATTCAGCTGGGCTGAATCATCTGCTAGAAGTCCCCATATCTATCTGTTGGTATCTCATTTCAGTGCAAAATCTTGGGTGAAATGAATCTAGACTTTGGCTGTTACGCTATTAAGTGCAGAACTAGAAGATGTGATTTTGTGCCCTTCAGAGAGCAGAAGGCCTTGAACTTGAGGGTCTTGAATCCAGGCAGTTTCTTACTGCCTGGATAAGTGGCCTCTAGGCTGTGGTGCAGTAGAAGTGTATTATCTCCTCTTCTGGATGTGTTTTTAAAGGCAATTCTGTCCATTTGGAGTCGCACCTGTAGGAATACAGTAGGGGAGCCCTAGGTGCGCTTACTGGTACTGATACTGCAGTATCTCAGCCCTGGGACAGGGGCTGGGCTGCTCTCACCTGGCACGATGGAGCCATAAGAGATATGAAAACTTTAAAACCTAGGGAAATTTACTGGTCAGAAAAAACAGGCACTCATAGGGTTAGGTAAAAATTTGAGTGTTATGTTCCGGTCTCAGTTCTAATTTCCATTCCCGGTGCTTATGTCCTTATGTGGATTTTTCTCTAAGTGCTTGGGATTCAAGGGTGGATTTATAAATAAGGAAATTATGTGTCAAAGCCAACCAATGAAGCTGATTATTCCAACTGGTATAGTGTTGCACCATTCTATGTGACATCCCTTTTCTCCTTTTCCTTGCTTTCCAAGCCTCTTATATCACCTTCTTCTTTTCTGTAGCTATAATTGACAGACAGATGGGTATTGAGGAAGAAATACCTTTTTTTCCAGAGCCATAAAAATAGTTTCCTTGATTTTATTAGCAGTGCATAGATGTGAGCTCAGCCTTCTCTCCAAAACAGAGAATGAGGAGGAAGTACTCAATTTGGCAACGCATTTGGGGTTAGAAACATTGCTGCTTTCAAAATGTTTCGCCAGAGTCATTAATTAAGTGCTAGAACAGAGAACTTTGACCAAACAAAGCTAGGGGAAATTACATTTCTCTTTCCTGACTTATATAAAAAGCATATATGTTTAAATCATACTGAAAGCTTTAAAGGGACCTCGCTCTTAGTAGAACATGCAGAAAACATAAATGCCCTGCAACGGGATTGTTACTCAGTATAACTTAATAGGAGTTGGCTGTGTTTGCTCTTCTTTTCAAATGTTTAGCGAGACTGTTTATGGGATAGAATCTAAGCAAGAATAGTGCAGACATGGAGTTTCATTTTTCAAATGCGAGAGCTTAAACCAGGAGACTTTCTCCTAATGCCTAGGCTTATCCTGTCTGAGAACAAAGATAAATCCACCCCATTTCTGCTCAGTCACAATGACTAGCATTGTGAATAACTCCGATGCCTTGCTTGGATATACACACCAAATGCACAAAATCAGAAACGGGGGGACGAATTTAAGTTTTAACAGAGTCCAAGAGAACTAGGTGAACAAAATATCAGAGAGCTGAAGAGTGTCAGAGCATTCCCCTGTGTCTATTACTGACTGTGATTACCAAGACTAGCAAAGAAGTGATGATCTGACTTTCATTTAACATGCTAATAGACTGCACCTATCCAAATAAGGAAGAAGTCTCAGCATGTTGTGTCTCGTGCTGGGGACACAACGGCCGTTGTGCTCTTGGGTCTGAGTGCATGTGAAGCTGTGCTTGCTGCAATGTCAGGTCTCTGTGTGGGTGAGACCAGCTACATCTCTCCTGGCTCCCAGGGTTGCACAGAAGAAGGCTCAGGCAGAGGGGCTCAGGGGCAGCTGAATGCCTCCAACTCTGCCCATGGCCATGAATTGCTGCTGTTGCTGTGAGTGATGTTAGTTCTTGAACAGATTCAGTTTGGGAACTACTACTTTACTGCTTTCTTTCATTACCCTTCTTTATTCTATGCCAACAAATTTTTCATTACGGCTTTGCTGTCATAGAGGGGTGATTTGCAGTTGCAACTGCCTGTCTCGTATGAGACAAGTTGTTCTTTCACCCTACCTTCACTGATTACTCATCCCTTTATATGGTCTACTGCATGAGTCACTGCCTACCTACCGGCACCCAGAGCACGGTGTGCTATGCATCAGTTCCTCATTCTGTGGCAATTTCCAACCTTTTACTGCTGGATTTTTCTCTTGAGGACTCCTCCTGATGCCAACGTACTTCATTAATTTCTAATTTTGCAAACCAGAAATTGTGACTTAGGAGCAGGAGCTGGAAATAGGAACAGCTAAATATCCTCTCCTAGGAATACACGTATGGAGTTGGACAAGAACTAAGGACGACCTTGCTGGCAAGGCCCTTATAATTGCTTTCCTGGAACATTTAACCAGCCAGATTTTTCTCTCACATACGTTTGTTCATTTTAAAATTTTTTAAGTGGACTGGGTGGCTAGTGCTGGACGGTATAGATGGAGCAGGACATTGCTCAAGATAAGAAAAGACTAAATTCTTCAGATCTTCACACCAATGCCCAAACATGGTGGCAGGAGGTCACAGGCATAAGCCTGATCAAGCTTTCATGGAGCTCTCCACATTTTGTCTGAGCAACCTACCAGCAGGCTATTTGCTTAGATGGATCTCTCTTAGTGCTACTCTGAAAACTGTAGGTTAAAAAGTTAAATTCTATGGCTGGAATGTTACAAGAATTTTATGAATATTCTTGTAAAAGATGAGTTTTGGTATTAGCACTGGGACAATGTTAACTCGAAATGAAATATCACTATTTTAAAAATTGCTCCTCTGCTAATAGCTGTGATTTGTACATCTTGGTCTGAAGACAGCTAAAATTATCATTATTCTTTGCAAGTAAAATGCATACCAAGCAGGTCTGGTGCACAGGAATAGCAATGCAAGATTAATGATGTGAACAGCATGTCTTGCAGTCCTGAAATGAAACTCAATAAAAATCTCAATTGACCTTTCTCTCTCCTCATCTGAAGCAGACCAGGAGTGGGGGCTGTTTGCTTCTGTGCTGCCCGCTTAATGTACTTTTAGAATATTATAAAAGGAAAGTGTAAACTTCCCTCCATTTCCCTGTCAGTGTAATGCCCAGCTGGAAAGGGTATACTTTGTGAAAAAGATGATAAATCAGTCTTTCTCTATTCAACTAATCTCTCAGACATACCTTCCAACTAAAGTGGAAGTATATGTTTGCAACCTAGACAGTGCAATTCCAATCCCAAATGAAGTTAGGCCTTTAAATTCACTGTATAGGTCATGGCCACTGCAGATTGGAGCTGAATGCAAGCCAGGTACCTTTAAGCCGAGAAGCTTGGCACTCCATTTCCCTCTACCTTGAGCTATCTGGTCTCTCCAGCCATCGGCATGAGCAACCACTGGTTTGTGCTAGGGATGCAGGGATGGTGTCTTCTCTGTGCTAGGGATGCAGGGATGGTGTCTTCTCTCCTGAAATACTGGACTTTATGTATGATAATGTATGAGGTTTATCTGATCTTTCAAAACTTGTAAAGCTGCCCACAGCATTTTGGGGTATTTTCCTTCCCTGTCATATTTCTTTTAAAGGGGGAAAAACAGGTGTTTCTTTTTAATTGCGAAAACAGTAAAAACTCAGGTCTATTTCTGATCCTCTGCCATGCAGAGGCAGCTCTTTGTTCTCATCTAGATAAAGTAACTATTGCTAACCATATTTTATTATCATTTGCTATTTTTCTTGTTTCTAGGAGTTCTCAAAGACCCCAGTCTCATGAAATACTGTATAAACAACCTGAGAAAGGTCTTCCAAAACATGCTGTACATCCAACTAAATATTGATATGCCTTTCCATTAATATGTACTTTCCATCCGGAAACATCATCATATAAATCAGTGTTTCAGCTGGCTGAAGTAAGTGTGTGCCTTGGGACGCAATATCCAAGCAGTCCTTCTCTGTGCATTCCAGCCTTGATTTAATCCAGGTTTATCTCAGCTTTGCCCTAGCTGATTAGGAACAGGTTTAAGCTAAACTTGGCCAAGCTACTCTTAAACTGAAGTAGGTGTTCATAGAAAGCATCACATTAATTAGCCTGGATGGGTGCAAACTCTATGTACAGAAATCTTATTTATGTTCTTCCCTGCCATCTCTTTCTCTTCTTACTGAGCCTCTCGCTGCTCCCATGTTAGTCTTTGTTCTGCTGACCCTATGACTGTGGCAGAATTAATGCTATTTGCATCTCTAAATTCAGAGAAAGCTACACAGCAGCCAAAATGTTAATCACTTTAAAGCAGTGAAGGCATAAATGTAACAGCCTGACACGGGGCATGGCACAAGAAACAGAGGTAATGAAGAGAATCAGTAACAAACAGATAAAAAAAAAAAAAAAAGACATGAAACAGGACGGGGGTATAAAGTCAGTCACACAGCAAATGAAGCCTAAATCTGATAAACAGTGGAAACCAAATGAACCACATTTACACGTTCATGCTTGGCCAAGGTAATGGTGGAGTCCAAGTGAGCGGCTGCACTTTCCGCACAACTTTTTGCCAGCTGGAGCTCCAGGAGCTGCAGCGTATGAGGGAGTGATAACACACAGATCTCAGCACAGCCGTGCCCATGAGGAGGTTAAGCCTCAGCCATAGATACACCAAGAAGTGCTCACTGACCTGGGCAGTGAGTCCATTAGGTGGAAGACTCAGTGGCTTCCTATTGCATCTCATACAGCCATAAACTCTTTCATTGTTCTTCATGGTGAGTTTAATAGCTGTAAGAAGTGCTGGCCACACTTATCACTCAACATTTTTTGAGGGAACTGAAAATTTTTGCTGGAAATGCAGTTTTTCTAAAGAAATAAAAACTTTTTTTTCACTTCTCTACCTCGCCTTTCCTCCTTTTTTTTTCCATTTTGCCTCTGACAAAATAAAGAAGGAAGAGAGGGAGAAAAAACCCTAAAAGCTGGTGAAAAACTGGCAATATCTAGACAATGCCAAACAGAGTAACAAAATTTCAAGGAAAAAGAAGTAATCCTTTCTTCTGAACTGCACCTCTTGGTGCTGAATTGTCACATCTCTTTGTGAGTGGTTGTTCAAAACAGATTTTCCCAGTGCAGTGGAGCAGGCAGTCCCCAAGCCGACGAGGCAGCCTGCTAACCCAGCTCTAGCACAGGGATGCGTGCACTGCTGCTCCCTGCTCCTTTGGCTTAAAAGGCTGTGAAAACAATGGCCAGAGAGTTACCTTAACTTACTACCAAGTTTGGATTTTTGAACTAGTGACACAGGATCAGCAATTTATTATCAGTCTTCTGCATTCTCCTGGATATTGCATAGTGAATATATTTTGTAATTTGTTCAAAACTATGCATGAGTAATGTAACAGGCACTTGGAAATAATCAAAAAACTGAACTGGTCCATCCAGCACAACAGTCTGGATCTGAGAGGCCAGCACCTCACCCTTGGAAGGAAGATGCAGCAATAAACCTATAGGGGCGGTTGGGAAATAGCTTGCCAGCTAGGGAAGCTCCTGATTAACTGCTGTTGCTGAATATCTGGTTGATGCTACAAAAAGTCTTTTTTTTTTCTCTATTCATGTGAAATAGCTCATTGTAGAATATTATTGTAGATATTCTCCCTGTTCATATTTGTTTGAATCCTACTAAATTGTTGATATCAGAGATATCTTCTGGTCATGTCTTCTGTAAGCTAATTAAGGCTGAAAAATCTACCATTCCAAGTGTATGATTAGAGTTATTATATATCAATAATTAGGTAGATATTAATTATATTTAATAGAAAACATTTTTCTCAGAAGCCAGTTGTGTGTGTACAGTGCAACATGCATTATTGATTATAATTTGCAACAATTCTTATTGCAGTCTATTCAAGTCAACAGAAATGTTTACTGGTTTGAAAATTTGCTCACTTAGCTGTGTACTCGGGAAGAGAATCTGGGGCAATTTTAGGCCTGCGTTTTTGAAGGTCAGAGGGTTATTACTCGCAGAATCGAGTTACAAAATCTCTCTTTTGTTAGCACAAGAAAAACATTTTTCCTTTTGGTTACTGTGCTTAGCCTCTCTAAGACAGCTCTTACTGAGTTTGAAATGGACAGTTTGGATGGCTGAGTGTGGCCACTTCCCGTCACTGAAACCAAGGCACCTGTAAGGAATTACAGAGGCAATGGTTTCTTTATTTTTAATTCCTTCTATAATATCTTGTTTTTATTAAAAATGCTATTTTCTTTTCTAAAGAGTTACAAACAGTTCAACTGGGCTAGGTTTGCAAAGAAAGCTGTATTAAAAAGTCTTGAGGATGAGATCAGGCCATGCTTGTATAATGTTCTCTTGAAAGTAGGTAGAAAGCACTGACACACTCCAGTAATCAGTAAGAAGTCTGTTGACTGATTTAAAAGCAGCTTGACTGAACTGTGCAAAGAATGAGTCACAGATCATGATGATGCCTTTTAATTATTTGAACATTAGCCTCCAGTTTAAAGTGAGTTGAGGAAACTGGGTCACACTGTTTATTTGGATAATGAAACCCTACTGCTGTCCCTCCACCCTGGTACCATCAGTGCCTGGGTGAAAGTCTGGCTTCACTGAAGTCAGTGGCAAAGATCCTGCTGATTTAAATGGAAACAATTTTGTACACCTCAGTATTTACTCTGGTTTCTTAGTTCTCAGTGCCTTCCTCTGCCTTTTCTGAGCTCTTTTCTAGCTTCTCTTTCCATCACTTCCACTGGCCTCCTATTACCAGCCTTGGCTTAAATGTATATACATTCAAAATTTTATCCCAGAGCTCTCTGGGATATTCTTGGCTCCATTGGCCTTTAAATGGGGTATAAGAAATTTTAAGTTGACAAACATTGGTCAAATATTTATTGCCCAGAGAGGGGTGGCATCACCAACCGGCGAGATGCTCAAAGGCCCTGGGCAACCTGGCCTGTTGTTTTGAAGCTGGCTCTAGCCTCAAAGCAGGCCCTGCTTTGAGTAGAGATTTGGGTCAGATGACCCTGCGAGTTCTCTTCTAACCTCAGTTGTGCCACAAAAAAAGATATTCTGTGAAAAAATTCCACTATTGTCTTATGAAAGCTGTAAGTAGCAGTGAGTATTTCTATAGATGTTTTGTGTGTAAATGCAATTTAGTGAGTGCGTAGTGGACAGCGCTGAAGATCTAGAACTTCAATTGTATTCAATTTCATTTTCTCTGTTTATTTAAGTTTTATAGGACTCTCCGCACAGGAGGATCTTAGATTATGGATCCACTCAAAGCAGATTGGCTTTATGTGTTGAGACAATTTTGTTCTACTCAGCCACTCACCGGATGCCCTAATGTGTTGCTCACTCACTCTTACATTGTATGACCCATGCACAGATTGCAGGGCGAGATTAGAGGGGCATTTATTCCTCTTTTGTGGATGGGGAACTTAAAGTCACTTTATGCTGATGTTATAGTGCTGCTGGTTCAAGAAATGGTCTTTCCTTCCCCCCAGTTCTCATTGCTTCCTTTCTTCTGCATTTGCATTCATGCCGCTCCACTGAACTGGATTTGAGACCTGGGCTGGTTTAAACACTGATAAGACCCAGCACACGTGCCCCCAACTCAGGGCTTTGCCTGCAGTGGAGAGACGCATCATGGGGCCGTAGGGGGTCTCCTCAGTGCCAGGTGGCAGAGGAGCCCCTTCGAACAGCAAGTGCATGTGGGAGACAGCAGGCACAGAGCAGGGGGTGATGGTGGGCAGGGGGATGGAGCCCTGGAAAACACCAGTTCTGCGGCTGGGACGCCAAGCTGAGTCATGCTGACGGGCAGGTTGGGACGCCTCTCACGTTTCCTGTGCTGCTGTCTGAGCATGCCACAGTCCTGGGCTGGCCTTGTGCAGAATAAAGGGCTGCAAAGACTCTTTTTTTTAACCCAGAATGAGAATTCGGGGTGTGTCATTAGGACTATGATAGCTCTACTGAGCTGAAATATTGAGCTATGGTCTTTAATTACATGAGAACCATTTTAATCAGCAAACACCTACCACCTATAAATTCATTAGCGTGAACTGAAAATAATTTTGAGTGTCACTGTGAACATCATGTTCTAGGTTTATATTACTTAAACCTCTGGAGCATATTCAGTTCATGGCTGTGATGTAACTTAAATCCTTTAGATAATGCTTCTTGTTCTTTACAACTAAACATAAAAAGCCCTGAGCAACCTAGTTCATCGTATTTCTGTGCACGTGTATTTGGCAGAAGCTCCCTCTTTAATGACCAGAGACTCCACCAGGCTCTCCATGCTGCCAGGCCTCCTCGTCCTACCCCACGGCTCCTGCCTGAGCTGAGCCCTGGTGATCACGCCTGTGTGCAAAGAAAGGGGAAAGAAGCCCTCAGCACGTGCAGACATGTGGTCTGTCTCGTCCCGTCGGCCCCACACAAGGGCAGCACGGGCATGGCAGGGCTGGTCACAGCCGCAGCTGCGTGGGCTCTCCTGTCTTTAATGTTGATTTATGCGCAGGCCCTCACCCTCACACAAATGAAACCTCCTCCTCAGATGCCCCTATGGATTAGCAGTGGCTCTTTGGATACTGGTAGGCAAACAAGCGAGCGAACAGGAGGACAAATGCAGCTCTGCGTGGCCAATATCTTGGTGAAAAAGGCACTCTCCTTCCCGACCACTGCCTGCAGGCGCCAGGCGCTGCCCTGTGCACACGCAGCTTGGGCGGCCACCTTCCCCCAGGACACCTTGGGCGCGGGGGGCCGGGGAGCTCCCAGGGCAGCTGGTGGCAGGAGCAGGCCCTGCAGGAGGAGCAAAGTTGTTTGCTTAGGAAATGTAGGACTTGGGATAGCAGCGGAGACGTGTATTATGTATTCAGTATTTTGTGATCAAAACCAAATGTATCCCCACAGGATTGGCTTAGCACGAACTGTGCAACAATGCAAAATTCACTCTTTTAAAAAACGCTGTCCTAGGTAGTGATGGGGCCCGGGGAGCCTGAGAGCCCTGTCTGTGCCTTGCTGGGAGACTTGGTGTTATTCGTTATCTTTAGCTAATCAATACAAAAGCCTTTCCATGCACATTTTCAAGCATTTCCAGCAGAGGATCTTCATCATCAAATAGATCAGCTTATCCTCTGAAAAGGAAAAATAAATCCCCCAAAATGGCATTAATACAAAAGAAATTTTTTCAATAAAACTTTAAATTTCCTTTCTACATAGCCATAGGCCAAAATAAACACAAACACACACTTATCTTCTCAGCTTAAAGACAGGTAGGAAAAAGCTTGGAGGTTTCAAAACAGAGGCCTAGCCCTAAAGAAAAAAAAAGTAAAAAGAAAAATCCCAAGAGTTTAGACCTTCTCAAATTCTAATATCAGTGGTTATTAGTTTTCATATCTTCCCATATCTTTCAAAAATGGAGTTCAGGATCGAAAACGTCTGTCACAAATGGAAAATAATCTAATGCATTTCACCTTAGAATGTTAGCATGTTATTAGCAAGTTCTGCGTAAGCAATTGGAAACCATAATTTCCCAAATTTCTGAGGAAACCTTATTATGCTGTTTAAACTGCGGGTGGGAAAAGCAATGCACAGAGAATTCACATATTTCCCTTCCCCCTTCACTGCCCTCCCCGCAGTCCTTTTCCTTCCCCTTTGTTCTACCTCCTGCTCAGCTCTCGAGCTATAATCCGTCCTTATCTGTCCTACAGCTGTGTAAGTTAAATCTACTCAGAGTTCATTAAAGTAATCAAAAAAGGATGATCTATTTGTGTAAAAATCCAGCATTTTAAAATGAGACTAAAAATGTTAAAATGAGAAACATTGACCACCTATACATTTTTTTACCACTTTGCTTATTAGCAGTGACCTAGGAACCACTATTTTATGATCTTGTTTTTTAAGTTTACTACTTTTACTGCTAGCTCTGTAAAGCTGTGAATTTCACTCTGTCCTCAATGTCAAATAAGAGTTTGAAAACCTTATTCTCCTATGGTACTGTCATTTGCAGCTGCCTTTCCATGTCTCTCGCTGTGTCCCTATTTTGCCGTTCCTATGAAGCATATGTTACGGCTGCTGTGAATTTTTCTTGTATCTATTACTCCAGACAAGCCAGGAGACCTTTGCTTTGAGAGCAGTCCTGAATAGCAAAGCACTGTAGAGACCTGGCTTAGGAGTTGGCTCCTAAAGTGCTGTGCACAGGTTTGCTTTTCAATCTGTTGGCCTAAATGAAACACTGGAGGAAAGGGAAGAGAAATTCTTTTGCAGTTTGTCTGCAGATGGATTTTCGCACTACTAGAAACAAAAAGCTGACAATAAGTTCATGTCAAGTGGAACAAATATTGTACTTTGCCTCAGCACAAAATATTTCTTGTTTATTTTCCTTTAACTGCTTAAGAACAGAAAGTTTAGATAGCTCCCTAAACAAAGGGTTGCTGTGAAGTCTAAAGAGTTCGTTCTGAGGATGTTGAAATTAAACATTTACCAATCAAGAAAAAAATGTCTCCATCAAGATAATTAACTGAAATCTGGATCTATATTTTTTGAGTGTTTTGCAGAGTGCGAGTATGTATTTATACCTCCCTATGAAAAGTCCCCCTTCCTCACCTGCTGTTTAGGGGTAAGAAAATGGAAATGTTATGGTCCTCATCTTAAAGATAGAAAACTTGGGTGGAGAGAGGATGGGACTGATCCCTATCACATGGACTATGGCAGAAGCAAGACTCCCATTCAGATATCAGTTTAACTCTGTGCCACAACACCATTCAAGTGTTTTTTTCTGCTCAGAGAAAGAGCCTCTTTCCCCTCACCTGCACAGCTGCTTTTTTTTTCCCCCTCCCTCCTGTTTGCTCAAGTCAATCTGCCTGGCTGCAGCAGCCGAGGCAGTCCTTGCCTCCCCGAGCGGTGAGAGTGGCTCTGGAGAATGGCCCTCTGCCAGCGACATCCCCAGCACCTTTTATTTCTCCGCTACGAGCTCGTCATCCAGGGCAGACTCGTGCAGCCTCGGCCGCAGCCGAGATAGGAAAAGCAATAGCTTTTGCAGATGGCTGCTTCCCCTGACCCCACCTCACCTCCAGCCCTGAAGTTTAGAGGTTAGTAAAGCAGAGGAGAAAAATTTGTAATTGATTCTGCACTTCCAGGTTGCTCGCTGGGGATCAAAGCCTGTGCTCTCTGCCCAGGGAGATCTCCTAGTGAAATCAGTGGGGAGCTCGCGTAAGGGCTTTAGGGGTCTAAGAGCAACCATCTGTCTCAAGAATAAAGAAAATAAATGCCAGGCGGCAGTTTAGAAAAGGGAATTCAGGGTGAAATTCCAATGTCTGTGAAGCACAAACTGTGATGGATTAGAAACAGGATATTCTCAATGTGTAATTGCAAGCGTTCCTACCAGAAATGTAATTCTAGGCATCACAAGCAGTACCATAAACTGCCACCAAGTTGCCCAGTCAAAAGTAGCTCATGAAAGACTCCACAAAAGCCTGAATGTCCTGCTTCAGTTGTCCTATGTCTTTTAGCGAGGAGTCTCCTCTCAGTTTACTGACTCAGTGTTTTTTAAACGTGAGGCTCTTCAGGCTCATGAGGCTTTTTTCCCCCCTAAAAGGTATATGGGGTAAGGATTTGGCATGCTATGGCCTGGATTACATAAAAGGTCACTCTGTGAACCTCACTTTGTATCTATATATTTAAAATGTTGTAAATTTCTTATTTAATTTTTTAAAAAAATCTATACTTGCATGCAAAAATGTTATATATAAGTATAAAATGTATACTCTATATTTATACTAAATATGACCGTTTTGCGTCTGACATACATTTGCCCAAATCACAGATTCTTAATGGAGAACTAACACAGGCACCACTCACTGAAAATGAGACAAAGGCTAGCTCAATGAAAGCCATGTTCAAGGCTGATTTATATTCATGTTCTGAGCAAAACGTCTTATGGGTCTCAGGAGGTAACACATTATTTGTGGTCCCCAGCAAAAAGCCTGCTGTGGTCAACAGAAAAATTCCAGTGGGCTTCAGATCAGATTATAAACAACCTCTCAAAGACACATTTTTGACCTCTCTCTCTGCCCTTAAGGAAGAGCTGGGTAGAAAAATCAGCCCAGGAAAAAGAGGAAGGAGCTCATGGAAAATGCAGGGATTTTGTCAAACTGAGTGGCATGATTGCTTAGCTGCTGCTGAGCTGCAAATGCGGTGATTTGCAGCGTGTGGCAAGAGCTGCTTCGTGGGTTGCTCCTGCTGCTGTCCTCCTCCTCCCTTTCACAGCATGGCCCCTGCGGGGAGGCTGCCACCATGCCACCAGCCCTCGACAAACACAGGAACAGTGGAGATGGAGCCCTTATTTTGTATTTTTCCTGGGCCAGGATGTCACCTACTAGCCCTGCCTCTCCCAAAAGCAGGACCTGACTCCTTTTCCCTTCCACCTAGGGGAACTTGGGGGACTGGTCAGTGAAACGGGCAGTGGGATCTGCAAACAAGCACCCTTGGCCAGTGCCAAGATTTTTGTGGGCTTCAGAGCAAAGTAGAGTTTTAATGCAGGATTCAAAGAAAGATGATGAATTAATGTCATGAGTATTTATTTAGGGAAATTAGCTGGCAGAAAGAAAAATATGGAAGGAAGAACAAAAGTTTTAGTTTGAAAATGCCCTTCTGGAGGCAGGAGTCAGCAAACAAAAGTGAAACTTAGGGTAGAGCAAAAGGGGCTTTAAGGCTGACTTGGATCACTTTTCCTGGATTTGATAGGCAGGGAGTAGGTCGTGAGGGTGTTTTAAACATAATAAGCAACTGGGGAGAGATCTTTGCAGCAGCATTGTGAGTGCTGAAAGCTTCCTTTGGTAATGCTGGAGAGAAAGGGGTTGCTGTTCGCAAGAGAGGAGCTGGCAAATGTAGCTAGATCATGTCATGGATGACATGGCCACTATCTAAGGTTAGGTGGAAGATTTGGAAGCACCCTGTTTGTGTGACGGGAGTACCAGCTCCAAGGTGATGACTGTGCTCTCAACCAAGTGAGGTGTCAGGCAGGACTGGAGCTGCTGTTCACAGAGATCCAGAAAGATGAGATATATCTGTAGAGAGAGGGGACGTGAGGGGACAAATGAAGAGCTCGATTGCTCATATTAAACTTCAGCCCACCACTGCTTGTCACATGCAATATCAGGGAGATAAGCTGACAGAGTTGTGCTTTGACAGAGACTAGAGGTTGACAAGAGTCCTAAATTAAGGATGAGCAAATGAACAGAGATATAAATTACCCTGAGTCTCTTCTCAAGCCTCAAACAAACCAACCATTGACTTTTATCACTTCCTCTGCCTTTCCACTTCCTTGATTTGTGTGGGACTCCAAAAGGAAACATCAAAGGCTTGTTTCTAGCATTCCCAAGAGAGATAAAAATCAGAAAAACTACCAAAATTAGCTTTGTTAATATTCTCAGCATGTTTTTTCCAGATTGACTTCTAGACCAAAAAGTGATTTTAATCTAGACATTTGGATACTTTCCAAACATCTGGACTTCTTGAAGTTAGCTCAGCTTTACTCTGTCTATTTTGGTTGTTTTTCCTGTTGTACTATTAAAAGAAAGAACCACAAAAATATTTAAGTGCTGGAGGAACAGGCTTATGGAGAAATTTTCCAGGAACAAAATACATGCACTTGCCTAGGCGTGATTAAAGAGGGGGATGTGATGAGGATTATCTTCTAGTCATACTGTCGACTCAGAAGGAAAGCGAAGCATCTCTGGGGCAGAATCAGTATGTAATTAGAAGTGATGGAGGGCTGTTAAGGCTCAGGCTGTGGCTCCTGGTTCCGCTCTGGTTCCTAAAGTGTTTACTTGTGGTCTTTGGAGGGCTGGCAGGACGCATCTCTAATTCTTCTTTCCTTCTATGCTTTCTATTTATTGTCTAGTGAGAGCAGTTGGAAATATGTTCATTATAAGCAATTTTAATATGTTCATTATAAGCTGCTGCTACATAGGAAGAAGATCAGTTAGATCAGTCATGACTACAACTGACAGTCATCAGCACTTCCATTGTAATGTTAGAGTAATTTCCTAAAGAAGAGGACACACAAGAGCTAGCTGTTATGTTGGAAGGAGCGCAGAGAGAGAAGCTATATCAGAAAACTAGGCTTTAATATGAACTACAAAAGATGATATGATATGTGCAGAGGAAGAGGGGACAACGAGACCTGGGGATGGAGTAAAGGGAAGGCATCCAAGCAGCTGGTGCTCTGGGGTGCTGTGGTGTACTGACAGGAAAAATCATACTGCTGGACAGGAGGAACGAGATGCTGAAAGGTGTTCCCTCAACCAGGTCTATTGGCAGGCCAAAACACACACGCATTTCTGTTTTTTTTCCAGTTTATGTCAAGTGAGCAGGGAATCCTCCTGAAATTACAAAGGAGAAATGGAAAGAGGGTAGTGGGAAAGTGAATCGCTGACAAGACAAAATAGGGGGGATAGGGAGATAGGAAAGATCAGGACTCTCATCTGCCCAGGTGATCATAGGTCATACTGTCAAAAATGAAGAATTTCCTGTTGCAGCTGTGGTTTCTCTCACTGTTGCTCACACTCTTGTTCAAGTGTCCTTTTTCTCAAGCATCTTTGGAGAACTCAGTCTTCTGTTTCTCAAAGCAGGTGCTGGATCTCCAATGACTTGTTGGACAGATGTTAATGAATCAGGATGATTGCACACGATGCAGAAATGCTTCCTTAATTAGAGCAAAAAAGAAACTTGCAATATGATTATTACCTTGTGTACTTGGAGCTGGTTTTGCATTGACTTCATGAAGTTTATCCTCATCAGATTTTTAATAAGATCCATCACACACTATCTGTATGGCCTAGTAAAGCATTCCTGCTCTCCTTGGCAAAGAAACATGCTGAACAGGGGTTGTAATCTCTGACTGGCCATAGCTGAATAGACACTTCTTTTCTTTGTCTAAACTCTTTGATGTAATGAGATCCTTAGAATAATCTAGTACCAAAGAAGCTATTTGTAGTCACTCTCTGGTAGATATTATGGCAGGGAAACAGGTGTAAAACCCAAAGGGAATGGCTAATAGAGTCTGCATGTGGAGCCAGGGCTTTTCTGAAAAGCAGAGAGGGGGAAATTGAGAATTTACAGCTCCTGTGGCCAGCAAATGTACTTGGTTTTTTGCCATCTTGGTTTTTCAGTGGTTGCCTGGGGTAAAAATTTTATAAGTGTCATGTGATGCTCCATGTATTTATGGCGCTAAGCAAATTTTTGGGACAAAAGCTCCTTTCTGTATGTGCAAATTATGTGTTCCTTTCAGGTTGTAATTGGGACTTTGGCTTCATTTTTGGAACACTATGTCCTTTGTGACTTGTTTTAATGTTTTGGTTTTTCCACTTTATGGTGATCGTAACTTGTTTAGGACTTTATTCATAGCACAAGAAAAATAAGGGTCATACAAAATACTTTAGGTCTTCAGTGATGTAATTATTCAGTTGAAGCCATGTTACTCATGGTATTACACATAGAGGACCACTGCATCTCAAATGTTTTAGGAGTGCAGCTATACAGTTTGATAAATAATGATGAAGCAGATACAGGTGCTTTCTGCACAATTCTGAGCTTGCAGCAAAATATTTCGGATGGATGAAGGTGGAAATCAAATCTACAATGTCAATATAACGGGGCAAGGAAATGGCTTTATCCTTTTTTCTGTAAAGCAAGAAAAGAAAGGAAAGCACTATGGGACTATCAGGACACTGGTCTTGAGCACATATCCCTGCAGATTAGTGCCTGACTCAAGATTTCAGGGAACTGCAAAGTCTCGTGTGAGACCACAAGTCAATCTAAGGTGCTTTTGGGAATCTGAGGGCACGCAATATTGCTGGTGAAGCCATAGACACGGTGTATGTTGATATTCTGAAGAGAATACTGAAGCAGGTAGAGTTTACCTTTGAAATTTTAAATGCTATCCAATTATAAACACAGATACCCTGTGCGGAAATTATCAGTAGACCAAGACTGCCAGATGCAGCAGGTGGAGGAGTGGAGATAATGGAAGTGTAGTCAAGATCAGAAAAAGAAAAGAAAGGAGATGAGATGCTGCTTAGGGTCTGTTTATTACCATGATCAGGAATGTATCTGAAATGATGAACTCAGAACATTATTATGAACTATAAAAAATAGTATTTTAATCAAAAATTCCCTACAATCTTAGCTCATTTAAAGTATGTTGAACCAACCTATATCTAGTAGCTCTGATATTGTACATTACAGGAAAATTTGGCACATCTGCCTGACTTGATTCTTTCATCATTTTATAACTTGATTTTTTTTCTGACTGGTGGCAAGAGACAGACTGAACAATATGACACTTTAGTATTTTGAACTCTCTTAATCTGAAAGTGCTCATGTATGTTTATGTGTGTGTGTTTATAAATATATATATGTATTTATCCATTCAAGCATGTAATTGTATGCTATTACTATTTTGAAACAATCAACAAAAATGCAGCTGTGGTAGTAGTAACAGTCTTGTAAACACAGCATGTTAAATGTTTACGATGGGACCTTTTTTTTATGTGGGTGGTATAATAGATAAGCTGTAAGGGTTTTGAACTGTAGACAGGAAAGTTTTAGATCCACAGAAAGACTCACTTGTCAGCTCCTATCTACCTGTCACAGCAGACAATGAAATTTCTTTTTAAAGGATTCTGTAAACCCATTAGTTTGCTCTCTAATCGCAGAGATGCCCAGTATCTGTACACATCACGGCTAACAACAATAAATTTTCCCAAGGTCCTGGTGGCTACATGCAGACATAGCCTTAGGCACTTTACCTGGAACTTAAGCAGAGTTTAGATACATAATTCCAAAACATCTTAAAATGTCCTGCTCACTTGAACTCCACTGGTATCCCACTTTTTAATACAAAATTTCCTAGAGGCCTTGTGTTTTCATTCCCAAAGCACTCCAATTTTGGCAGGCCAGAATAACGTAAAACCTAACTCATGTTCAAGCCTATTGGAAGGAAGAGCTAGATGTCTTTGCAAACAGCACAGCTCAGTCTGAAAGGTGTTCCCAGGGCATGCCTAACTTGCATCAAAGGGACTAATGTTCTCATTTGAAAAAAAAAAAATTACAATAGCTGCTTATTCAAGAACACAATGGAGGAGTGATGGAGGGAAATGTGTAAGAGGAGGAGGATATGGCTGTCAGATGGGAAGGGAGACTTGGGTTCCTGAGTCTGCTCCCCAAATTGTAAATCTTAAATCGAATTACTGGGTGAAGTAGTGAGGCAGTGATGAGTCATCAGCCCTACAGGTCAGTTACCCTATCTATATGATTATAAAGTAGAGTTTGCAGGCCTGACCTCTTTCTGGGCTGATGAATTTTACCCTATTTTATAGACAGTGGGACAATTTCAACACAAAAAGAAGCTTGTGGTTTGGTTATTGGAGTAGGTAGAAGGTCTGTGCTGGTACTCCCTAGGCCAAGGTAGGAACTGGGTCTTCTGTTTTCTGTCATCTAACAGGAGACCACCATCAATTTATAGAAAATGCTTTGAAAGCACCATTGGAGGCAGCTCACTTCCGAGCAGAGTCTGAGGGTGTAGATCCAGACAGGTCTGGAGACTAGACAGCAGTGTACAATAGGATTAGGCCTGTTGGTCTGCTCTGGGCAGCTGTAGGAGCGAGACAGCTCTCTGCATACTGGGGCAGGTGTTTGAGTCCCTTTCTGAGGTTCTTACATTTTAATGGGGCGCAAAGGGGCAAGGGCCATGCTGGAGACTGGTTGTCTAGCATGAAGAACCATAAGCCGAACTTTAAGGTGCCTAACACTTTACTAGACTAGCACTAAGTATCCTGAAGAAATGATAAGAGATGAGAATTCTTAGATACCCTGAACTGAGAACCTCAAACTGACTTGAGCAGAGCTAGATCGCCACATAGTTCAAGACTTAGCTTTCTGCTTGGCTTCCAAGGTTGCTACCACTTTTCATGGAAGAGCTTTCATCTTTCCACAAAACCGCTCTTGTTTCTTCTATACTCAGCTAATATTCCTCTGGGAATGGCGTCAATGGCATCACGGACAGAATAATATTGGGAAAAATTTTGTGAGTTGTAGCTATTTGGCAATGTGATTTTAGCAGCTGGAGCCAGGTTGATGTGACCAGCCAGCTCTCCTCAAGGCACTTGACATTTATTGCCCATGGTTTAAGACTTGCTCTCCTAGACAGTGGTTCTTCTCCAAAGTGGTGAATGCAGAGGGAAGGATGCAATATATATGTAACTTGCTGTGACTTATTAATGAAACAATGTATGGTAATGATGTCATTAATGATTCCAAAGTTTACAAAAAGGAAGGCTGCTGAACTACGGCTTTCTGTAATGTGACATCTCTCATAGCACTGGGACAGGCGAGGATATTGTTAAAAAAGAGCCAGAATGACTGTAAATGGGCCCATTAGCAATCATTTGGCAAAAGATGAATGCAGAAGGTTTCTGCCTTTTTGTTTTTATTATTTTTTTTCCAGTGAACAACATTGGTGTTTAACTGGTCATCACTCTTGGCTTTTGTCTTGAATAATAATACCTATGTAATAGCACTGCTGGCCTCATGGTGCTTCTGCAAGCTGATCTGTAGGAAATGAGTAAGAAACAGATCTCTCCTGTAACACCATATACAAATTGAGATTTTGTGGCTAAAGGGATGAAGTAATAAAAAGTGTGGTTTCATGCCGTGATCTGGATGAATAATACCAACTGACTTTTTACTTTGGAGGCTCTTTTGGGCTTTATAAGAAGTGTTTCCAGAAAGGCACATGTGTATCTTTTCATCAGACTTGAAGGGTTCTCAAAATTGGCCTAGGGTCAAAATCTACATAAGGGAACACATTCAGCTTGAACAGCATCATAGCGTAACCTAAGTCTCTCTGAGGATACAGATTAGATTGATCATTAAATATCTCCAGCAACCTTTTCGGCTAACCAAAAATGTAACCAGCTGGCTGGAAATACCGGGCATTTTGGTAAAGCTATAGTCTATTTCTTTATGAAGATATTGGGAAAAACCAGTGAGAGAATTAGGTCATAGAAAAACCACAGGCCAATTCATTTGGGAAGATTTTTCCAAACATGCTTTTTGGTTCTCCGGTTTTCTAGAATGGCTTGTCCTAGGAACATGAACTTTGCTTTATGCTGTAGGGTTTATGGAACAACAAAGACTTTCTTTGCTTCTCACTGCAGTTAATGTAGTAATCATCTAGATAAAGCTGAACAAATAGGATGTCCATATGTCTTGCATGCATGGCGGGAGTGAGGACTCATTAGCAAGAAGAAATGAATGCTAGCTGGAAGCCAGGACTAAAGGTAATTTTAAGTCATCTTGGAGGTTCTTTGAGCAATCTTTTGCAGTGTAAGCTGGGATCTGCAATCTAAGATTCCCAGAACTGCATGGAAGCTGGCCAAGGGCTCTGCTAAACTGAGCATCTCACCAGGCAGAACAAGGCAGCAAGTCCAGATTTTCAAATTCCCCTTGATGCCTTAAAATACGGGGAGCACCTTCACTGAACTTTAAAAGCACCTCAGCAGATGGGTGTTTTCCATCCTAAGTTACGATAGGAATTCATGACTGGCAAATCTGTAAACCCTGCTAGGTACTGCCTGCATCTTCAGCCACCAAAACTCCTTTGGAAACTTGGCACAGAGAGCTTAGGTTCTTCCCAGCAGTTCTTGATTACAGAGGATAGATCACTTACTTACCTTAGGAACAATGTAGACAGTTTGAATGTTAAGTGAATTTTGTCAAAAATCTGGGAAGTCTTAGTTTTGACGTTATTCCTGTTGTTCCTGTTTTGATACAGAATACTATGAAGACCAGCATATGCAGTTCCAAAAGTTTGAACAAGAGGAGATACATTTTGGCTAACAAGTGCCTTCATATAAACCATTAATCCACCTTGCTACCTGAATTTGGTCTTCAAATTCTCTCCCAATATTACCTCTAAAATCAACAATTTCATGGCTGCAGCTACATCAGTGCTAATCAATATGTTTTATTGTGCTTTTTACATAACACTATTCGGCAGGAGACTATTTTCAGTTAAAGCACTATACTACAAAAAGTGTCAAGGGTAAATGGGAGCAGAAATGCCAATAAAGTTTTTTACTATAAATCCACCTACTAGTTTCTCAGGATACTTCAGTTTTATAGCTTGTTATCCAACACTCCAGCTCTTTTTATTTCCCCTTGCCTTTCTCTGTGAGTCAGGATCCTCTCTATAATTGAATGCCCAAATTTCAGCCCCAAGTCTGACATCTACTTGCCCTGCACATCTTCCCTCCTAATATCTTCCTCTTATTTTTCTTAAGAGGTTCAGAAGAAAGGCATAGGCTGGAATCATGTTTGACTTGACTGCAACAGCTCATGCCGTAGCCTGTCCTGCTCTAGCTGTGCTGCAGAATTACCCCAAAACAGGCCCTGTATGCCAGGCGAACACTGACACCACCTCTGGACACTGTGGATGAAGTGGCTCTGCAGCCAAGGTCTGTAACACCGAGAGAGAGCCTCCAGGAGGCTCAGGGGTGGGGAGGTAGGTGGGAGGTGTCACCTCCCTTGGCTGCAAGATTCAAAAGATGGCCAAATAAATAACAGTAATTGAACTGGAAAACCATTAGATGTGAATGAGGCATGTGATAAGGAAAGGATGAGACCACGGCTTTGAATCTTGGAAGTCTTTCAACTTCCCGTGCTTCAGCAGAGCAGGGTGCCAAAACCCCACAGGTGTTTGCTGCATGCAACTGAAAAAGAGGGTCTGAAGAGTTCAGAGATCACTGAAGAGCTGTAAAATAGCTTGACCCTGATGTGCACATTTGAATTATTATTATATTCATATTCTTTCTTAATATTGTCAGAAAAAACAACATTTTTCCCATGAGAAATTCTGAACCTTTTCCTCCACTGAAATCTAGCCAGGGCTCCTGCTGAGGGAAAGGTTAATAAAGGAAGTGAGCTATCCAGAGAGCTCTGACAATGTTTATTATAATTTTTTTGTCCACTATCAAGACTTATATTTTAACCTGTGGGGTCTCAGGAAATCCTGGTATACCAGAAAAGGGATGCAACCTTCACCATAAATTGCTGGTGCTAATTTGGAAGTAAGGGAGAGTTATCCAGAGGTTACTTTAATCTAAGTGTGGTTTATAGGTCATGGTTTGGATGCCAAAGACACATTCAAGGCAATCTTTCCCTCTTAATATCTCTTCTAGACTTTGTTTGTTTGCCTGTTTGCTTGAAGTGCTTTGCTTTCCTTTTCTGTTATTGGAGGATACTGTGATTGCACAAGCAGCCTTTTGGATTTAAAGCAATAGAGGTAGACAGAAGTTTCCCAGCCAAAGGCCCAAGCCCAGATTCTGGGAGTAAGTTGTAGAGTTTAACAGGAGTGCAGTAGTATTTTAGAGATTTTAAAGTTCAGTCTTTTAGAAAAGCTTTAATTGAATGGAGTTTTAGTGGTTCATTGACTTGTCTAAAATTAAATGGAGCATTTCAAAGAAAACTGCTATCCTAGCTAAATCCAGCGAGAAGTGAGAAGATACATGGCTTGAATAGAATTGTTCTAAAAAAAGTTTCCAGTGTTAATTCTGCAGGATGCTGCGGATTGTTTGTGCTAGCTCAGTGGCTTAAAGCAGCACTGAACTCCCAAGGGTCTTATCAACTGTGGGATAGCATGGAAGGAATCCTTAAATCTCTCATATAGTTGGTCTAGGTCAAAAGTTCAGATCCAAAACTGGACTCAAGTCTGAGTATCTTCATGATGTTTTGATATGGAACTCTGGAAAAGTCCATTCTAGAAATGATCTTTGTCACAAAGCTGAGATTTGGTTTTGAATACACCTGGTTTTGAATCTTTCATGCAAATTTAGAGGTCAGGTTTCTCCCTCTTACTGATTTCCAAAGAATTTTTTAATGCAAAAATGAAAGAAACAGGGTTTTTCTGCTTTTATTGGTATAAAGGAGAAATCATGCCCCTGAAGACACTTATTTATACCCGTGTAAAATGATGCAAGACGCTGAGGGTGTGTGTTTCCCAAGCACTATGATATCCACTTAACATGCAGTGTCAAGACTCTGTACTCCCTAATTCTTACTAAGGATTCCGCTCTCCTGTCCTGTATCTCCTCTTGAATTTGTCTTCCATGACATTTTTGACAGGGAATATGTCTTATCTAATGTTTGGAAAGTGCTTTCCACATTTACAGCACTGTATAAATCTTTTATAAGAATCAGAATGTAAACCTTTACCAGGTACAATAAGATGAGTGGAAAATTTTTTGTTCATTTCTCAATGACTGACTAAATATTGTCTTTACTGTTATATTTATAGGAAGTTTCTTTGAATGTGCTT
Source organism: Struthio camelus (assembly GCF_040807025.1). NCBI lineage: Eukaryota > Metazoa > Chordata > Aves > Struthioniformes > Struthionidae > Struthio > Struthio camelus. Next base: position 64,528,659 of record NC_090982.1, on the reverse strand, counting down.
TACTGTAAATGTTATTCTTAAAGGTGGAGTTAGGAAAAACAGCAATTCAATACAAATCATCTACTTTTCTTGAGTGGCAGGGATCTTTTTCCTGTTGCACTGTTGCTTTCAGGCAGACATAAAGTAAGATAGAGTAAGAAAGTAAGTAAAAGTGCTCTTAATGCTATGTGGAAGTAAAGCAAGAGGAAACATTTTGGTGGTCCATTTCAGATTTATGGAACCTACCTTGAAGAATTTTTTTGTGGCAAAGTATTTCCAAACCCCCACGTTTTTCAACCCTCCTAAATTTGGGAGTTTTCTGAGCATCTAATCTCCAATAATAGTTTCATCTATAGGCAAGGATAATTTTAGGCCACAACAGCCTGAGATGATTTATCTGCACTTACTTATTTTCAGAAATGAGAAAAAATGTTATTGGCTACTGTCTTTGTATCCCAGAACTTTCCTTCCAGACCAAACAGCCCTGCACAGCAGGCGTGATGCTAAGGCAAGAAGTGCTTCTTTAGGAAACTTGGTGCCTTTCAACAGCCAAAGTGGAAGTTGCGCTCTGCCCTGGGTGACTCCCAATGGGAATGGCCACATTTTGCACTTCCTTTGCCCTCACGTTGTACATGCTTGTGCAAGGCATGAGGTAGTGGAAATCACATCTCATAAATCAATCTGAATTCCTCAGCAAAATCAAGCTGCAGACATGAATCTCTTCCTGCTTTATTGCTGAGGTTTCCTGCTTATAATTTATTTCACATAAGCTGATTAAAAAGTCATTAAAAAACAATAAAATATCTCCATAGCTAGAATATGATTATAAGGACGGTGCAATTATTCATTCACCATCTTGCTATGTTAATAGAGCAGCTGCTGCTACTGCTCTTTTAATACACCCCTGATCATTCTTGCCCAAGCTTTCTCTCCATTGAAAGTAAATGTTTTGGTTTTTATATCAAGATGACTAATAGAGACTGCTAGAGGCAAAGTACATATAATTTTTACTTTTCTATATATAGAAATCATAGAATCCTAGAAATATTGCTTGGATGGTACCTCTGGAGATCGAGTTCAACCTCCTTGCTCACATTGGGAATATTGCCAACACTGGGCCAGGTCAGCCATGGTTTATCTAGCTCAGCCTTGAAAACCTGCAAGGATGGAGGTTCTACGGTCTCTTTCGGCAATTATTTCCAGTGTGGCACCACATTCCTACTGAAAAAGTTCACTGCAAATTCATGCATACTCTTAGTTTTTATTAGACTGGCTATAGTGGTAAAATGGTCGGTGGATAAGATTTTGTTGTAAGTTAGATATCCTGATATAAAAATGGAGTCCCTTTTGCACTGAAGGCAAGGGTTCACAGAGAATGGTGCATTAAGCATAAGAATTCATTGGACTAAAGTTAACTTCATCTGAATACTGACCTGCCAAGCTGTTATCTGAGCCTGTTTAGATGAGGTGCAAGAGCTTTGGGTGAGTGCTCAGAGCAGACAAGCCCATCTCAGGAAGGTGCTTCTGACTTCTGAAGTCAGAGTATCAGCTGGAATGTCACAACAGAGGGCCAAAAAGCCCTACACAACAATATGGTTATGTATCTGAAAAAAATATGTTCATGGAGGGAGACAGAGAGAACAAACACATCTGTGTAGAAGAAGAGCTCTGTTCATTTGGGAAAGGCTGCATTACCCAGAACAAGCAAAATTCTTGAACACATATGGAAGTCCTAGGCAAGTGTGAAACTAACTTGTTTTGCCACCCACCATTTTCTCCAATTACAATAATGTTTAACGTTGAAGAGGTGCGTAATGCCCTCTTTCTACTCTACACGTAGAACTAGGATTGCTTTGATGCCTTGAGCTCGACTCCAACAGCACAGGTCTCTAGCAAGCTAGTTAAAAATACCTTTCAAATGATCTGTTACACTCACATGCTATCTTTTTTTCTTGTAATGGTAAGTTCTTTGCAAAGGAATTTATTGTAGAAAGTTGTTTGAGAGGGCGGCATTGTTTGAGAGCCGGAATAGTAAGCGAGATAGCCTCCTGGGAGGCTGCTAGCTTGCATGCTAGAATGGAAGCAGCATGTGATGTTACATTGCTTAGAGTCCTTGGTTACACTGATTGATAGAAAATAAATGAAAAGGAATGTGCAGAGAATTAGATGCTCGTCTCTGCCTTAAACTGTAGTCAGCATGGCTGTTCTAAGAAGAAAGAGATATTCGGCATGATTGCTTGTTCTTCTTGTTCCTCGTAGTCAGTAAACAAAGATTTCCACAGCTGAACGTCAGGCTTTCTCTGTTCTGGTGATTATGGCTGGAATATTACAAGGTCTGTCCCTGGCATCTGTTTGCAGAGAACCTGAACAGACATCCCAGCAGCACACTCACGCTTCATTTATGTGAGTACCTTCTCATAGCTGATGCCAAAGAACCTCTAATGCTTCCCCGAACTTCTGTTGCAGGGCTGTTGCTGAACAGCCCATTCCTAAGGGTGCCCCTTTCTTGCTAAGTGTGGACAGCTCAGCTCTGCCTGCGGTACCGAGGGTAGGAGTAAAACTGGTGTGGCATTGTTTCAGGGTTTGGCATGGATGTACTACGTAATGTGATAATCCCTATGGGTCGAATTTGGACTGTCCTTGTCCAAAAAGCTATACTAAGAGGTAAACTTTTGACCTTCTGTTTTTTTTTTTTTTTTTCCCCAGAAAATGTTTTGGAAAAGAAATAATTGCTACCCTTTCATAAGCTGTTCCTCACTCCAAGGATTTGGTTCTCCTCTGTGCTACTGTGGTTTTAAAAAGAAGCAGAGAACTCGTCATTCGGCCAAGAAACTACAGCACAGACAATCGAGGCGGCACAGCACTAAGGCAGTGGAATTCTTTTAAAAAAGCCCTTTCTGTAAGGTCTGTAACTGTGAGGTCTCATTCACGCATCAGTTCAGAACATGAGAAATTGTAGTTTATATCTTGCATATTAACTATTCAAGTAACTTGCTGAGCGGAAATTATCAAAGCAACACATAAATAGTTTTTTAAAATGATTGCACTTGAGAACTTACTGAACTAGCTATGAATGGAAAGTGGCATATCTTGAGTGAATTTTTGAGGGCTATTTGGTTCACTGCTAGCATACATAGGGTAAGTATGTACCTACAAGTTGAAACATGCAGTTCTTCACTCTTAACTCTTAGGCTTGTATAAGTGCTTGAGAACATGATTTGTTCAAAGAGCATATAAAAAGGAAGAACTTTAGCTGGGAGAGAGTCATAATCTAATAAATATCACTCTCTGGAGACAGGCACAATTGCACTACAAGCAGAAAAAAGTACAGTTAAGTTTATATAACATATAAAAACGCAGCACTTTTGGAGTGCACATTTAGAAAGAGGAAAAACGGGAAAGAAGAAGAAATCTAGATATTATCCAGTATCTCAATGAGTTATAGTAATACTTTCTCACACGTAAGGGTAAAGAGGATAACAGATTTGGTTTACTTCCCACAGAATACTGTCTCCAATTTTTAAAGCATCCTTTACTTTGCTTCCTGTTCTGCATGTTATAATTTTAATATATCCAATAATTGTCCCTGAAACTCCTTGTGGATTCAAGTGAGAATACACAGGCATCTACCAGCCTGATTTGCTGCAATCAAGTAATTGATCATTTGCAGACTATATCCTCATTTGCACCCTGTAATTGTGTTGAAAGTTATTTGCAAATGCAGAGTAGTAGTTTGTGATTTAAGAGTCATGCCCTAAATGTGCTTAAAAAAATCAAAGGAAGTGATTTAAGGGCTACTCAGTTTGCATTTCCGAAAGGCATACCCATATAGATGCTAAAGCTACAGAACCATGGTGCTGCAGGAACCAGGGCTGACTTTTAACTTATTCATTCACTCCTAAGGGTGAAGGTGCTATGATCAGGAATGGCATGAGAGGGGAGTCATTTAGCCACATCTGCCAGTGTCTCCCCTTCTTTCTAACCTCTTTCAGATAGTCCTGGCCCCTCTTCCCTCTCCGTCCTGGGATGGCCTGGCCAGTTGCCTGCACTTCAGCGCACTTCCCCGTCTTTTTTTTTTTTTTTTTAACTTCTCCTGGGCCGAGCCATGTCAGCTGTGTAAGCCATATTTCCTATGCGAGTGCCTGCCTCGTTGCTCAGCGTTACAATCTGTGCAACAGCAGGGCTAGAAGTCAACAGAAAGGACCGGAGCTGTTTGCAAATGATGTCTCTCTCTCATATGCTTTTAAACTACAAAAGCAGTTGCAACACCAATGCCATGCTGGCATGAACTTGGCTCCCTGGACCATCTTGTTTCTGACTGTTCTGGCAGAATTCTGGTTTCTGGCAACGTGAGCCTCGGGAGTGGGTCTGGGGCACTATGGGCATATGTGCTTTGGACTGTGTGCTGAGTCAGAGGAGGCAATTGCAGTCCCCGGCTGCTTGCTGTTGTTTCAGTTTGTCACTGAGCAGAGCTGATTTTCCTTGTCTCTCAGGACCCAGCAGAGCAGAGACATCCTAACCTTCCCTCTGATGATCTTAGCTGCTCTACAGTCTCCTTCTCCATGATTTGTATAGTAGCCAACAGGGAAATACATTAACTGTCATTCCTGTATTATTTATAACTTGCTGGATGAGTGGGAAATTGCTACCTACTCAGTTTGCCAGGCAGAACGTATTGCTAGGTCTTTGGCACAGCACATGAGAGCACATCTCAAATTTGGGATCTGGGTGTGTGCCCTGGGGATCCCATCACAGGCAGACGTCCTTCTCCTCCCTCTCCCAACCTATCCCATGGTTTCCACACACAGGAAATTAGGGCACAAGCTTTGGGAGCTATGGCACATCCAGAGGATGTGCTGCTCTGGGCTCCTCTAGTTGCAAAAGCCCAGCAGGTATTTGCATGTATGGACGCATGTGCAGGGACATACCGGAGAGCTGGCCATCATTACTCAAACCTATGCTAACTCTTACATATTGAGGAGGTCAGTGGCACTAAGAAATTTGAAAAGAGTCCTGGAACTGGGTATATAATACTTTTAAACACACTGAACTATTGCTTATACCGCTTTTAGTGCCTCAGGGACAGTCCTCACCCTCATGCTGGTTGGAACCAAATGCAGTGCAGCACAGAGGGCACCGAGCTAGCTCCAAACTACTGCCAATGTATGCAGGATACGAGCCCCGTGCACTATGCAGTGAGGGTGTGCTGCTCTTCACTGCTGTTTCTGTTGATATCCCGCAAAGGACTTCCAAAAATCACTGAGTCAAGCTAGAAGCACCCTTCTGTCACGGAGAAGCAACTTCAAACTACTTAGCTGAGTTAAAAATTATTATCAAACTTGTGAGATGGGACCTCTGATGAGATTCCTGAGTCGAGGAATCCAATGCTTGCATTGTGGCTCTAGTGGTTGAATGCAGCCTCTGCTCTGGAGTGTGACCACAGTATCCAAACCCTACCAGGAATACACAGGATCTCAGCTAGCCCCACCTCTAGCTGGCACGCTGCTCCTGACTGCCTGTGCTCTGTTGCCAGCCAGCTCAGAGTGAGTAAATCAGCAGTAGGGGCTGCTGCCCAGGAGGTGTACATAGCCATAAAATGGATATTTGGCCCACGCTTCATGGTCTACAGACAATCAGCAGTTTGCAGATGAATTTGTGTAGCTGACACTTCCCAGATATACCAGGGCAATAAGTGACAAGATTATCCCAGTGCTTTGCCCCCGCCCTCAGTGTGGCAAAGATACAATTTTTCAGGTTTTCAGCTAAAAATATGCAGCAATTTATGAAAGAAAATGACTTAACTCTTGGGTGAAAGTGCAAATAAAGCAAATAAAATGGAACAAAATGAAGGTCAAAACCCTCCACAGAAACAGTGTGTGCAACCCTCAGGATATTGGCAAGGGGATAATGCTCCGGGCGTTCAGAAGCAACCGCAAGCTCTGGCTCTGGATCACTGCGTCTTCAGGCCTCTGTGTGCCTGCCAGGGGTGGAAATTCATCTGCTGCCAGAAAGGTGAGCAAAGAGGAAGACACAAGTAGAGCCAGGCTTTCTGCAGCTGCAGAGGTCTGCTGAGCCCTGTCTGCTATTCACAAAGGGAAATGTTCTCAGGGGGCTGGAGGATGTTTAGGGACTGCAGCTCTGCAGAGATAGTGTTACCAACACTTAAGGACATGCATGTGGAGCAAGTATGAGGGAAGAGACTGAGGATAAATAAGGAGATCATGAACTGGAGATTAATCAGCAAGACCAGCTGTTTTTGCAGCACTTTCAGGCAGGTGTCTTCCTTCTCCCATCCAATTAAACATTGATGTGCTCCGTGGGCTCCTGGGTTATGTCTGCTGAATGCCACATGGATCCTTCTCCTGAATCTTTCCAGTTCCAGAGGGCATGTCTGGCCAACCCCTCTTCCTACCTCCCTGTGGTCCTGTAGTGCCTCCTGGAAACTTGTGTATCTTCTGCCTGGTCCTGGTTTTCGCCAATGCTGGTAGCGGTGCATTAGCTGCACAGCTAAACTGGTTTCTGGAAGGCTGCAAATATTGTATCTTGCAGGTAAGAAATACAACATTGGATTACTGCGGAGGGATTTTGTAGCTTAAGTGTTAGAGCTGCAGTCATTTCTGAAATAACTTCACCAAAGCTGCATGTACCCAAAGGCATTGCCCTCAAAATACAGTCATGACCCTGGAAGGAAAGGTGGCATGAACTAGGGAACCCTGTGTAGCTCCCAGTGGGCAAAGGTTAGAAGGTAGAGGCAGAAGCAGGGGTGTCCTATTGACAATTGCTCTAACATCCCTCAGGCATTCCTGACTTCAGGTTACCTAGCAGAAAGGCAGCTGAGTTACATCTTCACAACCCTGAAGATGAACCTGCTAGGTATGCACCTCTGGTCCTGTTGGCTGTTGCTGAGGAATGAACTGACTGTTCACATCTGTGGACATTTGTGGAACTGGAAGGGTAGTTTTGGAGCACCGTTTGTGCTGAAAGTTGCAGTGCTTTTCTCAGGGGAATACGAACGACATCTGCAATGTGATCAGGTACTATTCCTGCTCATCTGTGGGAGGACGAGTGGGCACAAGCGAGTGCAGGCAGATGACATGCTCTGGTCTGCTCTGCACACACGCTCCTGCCTAACTGCTGCTCACTTCACTGCTAGGAACAAAAACCATTTCAGATTCAGTGCCTGCTTTTTGTCACCAAAGTGTATTGAGGTATGTTGGAAATGGGATTGCTTGGATGCTGATCAGTAAAGGCCAGACGTGTAGCAGGCTAGAGCAGGAGGTGTTCCTGCATCTCAACTCTCACCATGTCCTGATGCAAGCAGCCTGTTAGTGAGCCTTGCTGGGCACCGGAGAAGCCCAGAAGGACAGCCTGGGGGTCCAGCCCATTTGTTACCACAGGCCAGCATTGGCCAAGCAAAATTCTGTGCTGGTGCCTTCCTCACTGCTCCTGGCAGCAACAGGCCGGCTCTCCAGGCCACTTCTGTGAGCCCAGCTTCTCCCAACTTGCAGTCAGTGTCTGAGTGAGCGTCTTTGGGTGCTTACGCAGCAAACAGAGTCTTATTCCCCCATGCCACAGCTTAGGATGGTGGGTCATTTTTAGTCTCTTTGCCCATGCCTTCAGGACAGGGCTGTTGACACCCAGTTACCATTAGAAAGTTATTGGCATTCAGCATCCATCAAGTCCCCCAGCTTGTGTAACAGACGGGATATTTCCTCTCTCCACCAAACAAATAGCCCAGGAGTGGCCTTTGAGCAATGCCAGGCTCCAGCACGCTGACATGGAGCTACAGAGACAGTGGGAAACGCCAGACACAAGGGCATGTCTGACCCAACACCTGAGCTGGAGATATGAGGTTAGTGCATTTGTTCACTCAGAGGGCTGAGTCTTTGCAGGATTATGAAAGAGTGTGGTTAAAATTTGAGAGATGTGACCCTGGAGAAGGTGAGATCAGGGGAAGGCTTCCTTTGGAGAATGCAAGGGGGAGAGCTGTTGGAAAAACAGCCAACAGGTGGGCAAGTAGAACAGAGAGACAGATTCAGAGTTAATTCAGTGGGAACCTTTTTAGGCCTAATCCCATCACTTTCTGGTTTAGATTTAAATCACAATGAAGAGGCTCCTGGGTTTTTCTTCTGGGTTACCACACGACTGTGGCATTTTGAGTTAATTTTAGTCTACCTGCTGTTAACTTTTAATTGTTTGTCCAAATCTAAGACAGGGAAGGTAAAGCTAATCTAAATCTTTTTACATGCTCAGTCTAGAACAATGGTCCAGCTACAGAGAAAAATTATTCTTTTCACAGCAGAATGATTTCACCTCTTGTTCCCGTTCTCTATGTCATAGTTAAAGACTTGTTTATGTTTCATAATGAATTTTCATTTTCAGGAAGTTAGAGCTTGGCTTCAGAATTGTGCTTGGGACTGGAACTCAGTATATCAAATCTCAGCTTGGAAACAAATCCTCATTTGTACAGAACTGTGAAGAAATCTAGTTGGCTGGAAGTTAGTAGTTATTTAAGAATATGTTGTACTTCTGCTTTAAAAATATAATCTAAAGGGTGCTTATATATTGTCCATCATCTCTCGGTAATTTAAGGGAAACAATTCGCCTAGCAATGAAAAACAGCTGGTTTTGGGCTGCCTTGCTGTGCAACAACCAAAGTTTATATGATAAAGTGGAAAAGACTATCTTATGCTATTGAAATTGCTTCAGGCATTTTAAAACAACCCCCCAAGCATTCTGTATGTAGCTAACCTCTGAATAACAGGGTATGCAGCAGAACGGCCAATACAGCTGAGCTATGTAGATACGAACATTACTGTGATATAATCTAGGTATATAGAGTGAAAGTTTATAGCTTTTTTATTGTTGCTTTCTCTGATGACTTCAACTAAATATCTCCTAAATAAATTAAAACTTGAATTGGCTTCTCTCATTACCTTTCCAGCAGAACTTTTTGTATTGTTAGGGCTAAGCACATGCCAAAGTGCTTTGCTGGATTAGGCCATAAGTGTCTCAGGATTTAAACTTCTCAGATGGAGAGGAGAGAATGAAATCATTCAACACAGAGAAAGGCCAAGATGTTCTAGGAGATCTACTTTGGCTCTTAATTCAACTTAGACATCAATCTAGCTCCACAGAATACAGTTTTGTTTGTTGAAGTAACTTCCTGGGTATCAAGCAATGAAAAGCCAAAGATAAAAAAGACCTAGTTGGACCATTATGTTTATTGTTTTACTAGTGTAGAAGTATTCCCTACTCTAATTATCTATAGCTATTTGCTATCTGAAAACCTGTGCCTGGGTCAAATGCAATTCAGGATATCAACGATGGTGCTGTCTCCAGCTGATGGCCACAAGATAGTTTGTAAGAAATATAATACTCTCATATCAGTTCATAGTGCATGGTCACCTCATCTGAAAATGGATTAAATTCTTGGCTGCCACTCAATGCTTGCAGATCTGAAATTTCAAAGCATAAAACCTCCTCTGAGCTGTGGAGGTGCTTGGAGTCCATGGGCATATTGTACTTTCAGCATTACTTTTTCCTCCGCCCCCAAAGCTTTGCTCCTGGGCGTATGCAAAGCGGCCTCAGTCGTGATGGTGTGGAGCCATCTGGCAGCTCTTTCACACCCATGCTGCAACAGCCTCTGGAGGATGGAGGTTCTTGTCCTACCTGGCCCAAAGGGCTTGATCTGGAAGGCGTTTGCAGAGGGAACCGAACAGGGTAATTGCCTCAACAAGCACTGCAAAAGGAATGTGACCATGCTATTTTACACCCAACACTTGCTCCTGGTACTCACTATAGGCATCCCAAAAGATGTGGGAGCTCAGAGCACTGCTGCTTGAAACTATGTCTCAGAGAACAAGGATCCGGCCCACAGGCTATATAGTGCTATATTATATGATATTCACAGGTATGTGTAGGTGTTGGTGTTTAAGTATCTCATCGTCTTCTCTCAATACTATTTTGTGATAATATTGCAAGAGGGAGAGAGATTGTGTACCTGTGAATCATGTTCTCTATCTCTCTAGGTCCAGTAAATATTTATTTACACAGAGCAGAACAGTTTTGAGGTAAGAAAATGACAGCTCTGCAGAATACCTGCAGTTTGTGGTGGAGACTTTGCTGGGAGGTGAGAGCTTTCTGTTTGAACCCCATTGAGCAGAGGAGGGAATCGGACTCTGCTTTCTATTGCTCTAGGTGAGTGCCCTCACTGTTTTGTCACTGAGTAGCAGAGGAACGTAGTTTCCTTCAGTTATTCGGTTTGAAAGGATTTTTTATTTATGCCCTTTTCTCTTATTTATTTTGTAATGATAGTGTTACTTCAAGAGATCGATCCTGTGTGGAGGCAGAGGGTTACCAGCAGTACAAAAAAGATTCCTGAAACTTGTAGGATTCAGGGCATGCTCTTGCTAGCCTTTTAGCTCTGTTTTTCAGACACCTGATACCCCATGCATAAAACCTGGGGAAGATACACTCCCCATATTTTTTTAGCATAGTCTATCCTGTCCTGTTCTCTCCTAGTGCCCCCAGTTAGAGGACCTTTATCTGAGGGGTGTGAAGTGGTTGGCAGGAGTGCCTTGCTAGGAGCCACTGGGAGCAGACAGCAGGATGCTACTAGGAAGGCCTAGGGAGCTGCAGGGAAAATCATCTGGGCAGACAGGATCCCATGGTAGGGCAGCGAAGCTGTAGGCTCCTGGGAGCCTCGCTGCCACTGTGGGGACCAGGAGGAGGGAGGCAATGATGCTAGAAGGTGGCAGCTCATTGCCAGGCAGCCCCGAGGTCTCTCTGCTCCCATTGCTGTGCTGCTCCGCCCTGGGCCCTGTGGTGGGCAGCTCCCAGCCACGTGGCCCTCCTCTCCACTGGCTGATCATCGTAAAGAGTATTTGTCTCCTCTAGCTATCATGAATGCCACTATGCAGTGATCTAGTCAAGCCTGTTGTAGCTAGTCGTCTCCACAGAGAAACTGCAAATGGTGTGGCCACTTGGTATGAACTGCATAATTCAGCCCTCGTCTGATGAGTTGCTCAGGTGGTGTTGAGAAGCATGCTTCACCCATATGTTGGTCTGTATTTGTTTATTGCTTAGTAGAGAGGTGCTGTCTGTCGGACACCTTCTGCAGCCTTGCATTCAGACTGCAACATCCTTCATTCTCCCTGCCTGTTGGGCTGTCTACTTCATGAAACAAATAATAAAACTGTCAGTTTGAGACTCCTGGTATTTATCAGCATGTCCCCAGCCAGAGCTCTCATGGCTGAGAATATTCCTTGGGAAGATAAAAGAATTTCACTTTATTTACAAAATGAGCTCTGTTTCTGCTCCCAGGTTTCAGGCAGACATTGCAAGTGTCGGCCCTCCACAGGCTCTGGGTCTCAGTTTTGGAGCCAGAAGAAACCTGCTACTTGAAGAGGAGTTAGTCCGGTTACCTCAGTGCAAGCAGTGAGTTTGAGGAGCTGCTTCTTCCCAGGAGGACACATAGCAATGAGGAGGAGTGGAGCCATGGCTGGCCAATGGCCCTACAGATCTACTTTATCCGGTACACTTCAGGTCATTCCAAGCTGTGCTAGGGGATTTCACATGCCCTCCAAGAGCCCCTTCTCTCCCTTTGGCTGCTGCACTCAGGAAAATCAGCAGAGAATCTTCTGTTTTCTTTGAACTATTTTTCCTTTCAGTGAAGGAGTTGTGTGCACACCATCAAGCCGAGAATCACACGAGGCAGCAGTCAGTGGGAGGTGTGCAACCCTGACAAATCTCCTGGGACTATCAAAAGCTCGCAGGATTCTGAGGTTTGAGGGTTTTTATACTGAATTCCCTGAAGACCTTTTCCATCTGTGCATGTGCAGTCTCTCTCTCTCTCTCTCTCTGAATAATGCTTTGCGTAACAGAGTATTCTGGATGGCAACAAATGAATCTTCAGGCAGTTTCAGAGAACTGCAACAAAAAAAACAGTGGGCTGAACCAAATTTGCTTTCTCCTCCAAATCCTCCAGTGGTTTTTGATTGTCACTGCCTATTCGTTTATTGTTGCTTCTTTCTTGTGGAAGAAATTTGGTTTGTTAACCTGATTATCTTTGTTGTGAAATGATAAATTACTTCACCCCTGTTGCCAATGATCCACGATGTCTGGAAAATAAATCCATGAGTCCATGTTGTTCTAACAATTTGCTGATTTCTTTGGGGAAATAATATGAACAAAATTAATATGATGCTTATGTAATCACTTACTAAAGCTATGACTAATTTGCATCCTGGTGGTGATAAGACGAGATAAGAATTTGTGGCATAAATTACACTTCTGTTTTTCTCCATCCATCTTTCTGGAGCCTGAGGGCACTAGTTCGCAGTTGCAGAGGCGTGCCTCTGAACTGAGCTTGCAATCACAGCACCAACGAGGTGCTAAAGCCAGGCTAATAAGCTTTGCCAGACCCGAGCTAGCTTGTGTGGGGCTGGCCCTGGCATGCTTGCAGCGCATTCCCAGGAGTGGTGTGAGGAACGTGGGGCAGAGCCTCCCGCGCAGCGCTGCACAGAGTCCATTGAGACAGAGTGGCTCACAGCTGGGCCCAGCCCCAGCTGGGGCTGCCAGCACTGCTGGCGGGGAGCGGGCTGTGGGCAGGCGGCAGGGGGTTCGTGCAGCTTTCTGGGCTGTGGGAAGGCGAGAAGGAGGGGGAGGAGGAGCAGGGATCAGGGCCACTGCGGAGGCCTGTGGGCAAGGAAATTCGAGCATTCCCTTCTGTGCAATGGGTAGGGTGAAGCACAAAAAGTTCGGGAACCGCCACCTTAAAGTCTCTCTGCTTAGATGGTATAGATGCAATGGGGCACCGCTCATGCTTGTGGCTGGCAGGACGACAGCCCATGCAGCCCTGAAGCTGTGCCTTGCCCGAGTGTGGCAGCCTTGCTGGGGGGCAGGGTGTTTTCGCTGCACCCCAGGGCAGTGCTAGCAGGGCTTGTGGACACCCTGGTGGCCTTCCCTTCCCTGGGTGCAGCTCTTTCCTTCGTGCAGGCCAGGCATTCCTCAGCCTGAGGTGGTGCCGGCCAGGAGCTCCAGCTGTGGGACACATCCACAGGTGAGTGCCCTTTCCCAGTATCCCATGTCCCTCTGTTTCTAGGAGGCTGTTAGAAAAGGCCGATAGGAATTTGTTGGGACTTTTTCTGAAGCAGCTGCCAGGGATGACCCCATCGTTTCCTGTCCTAGTACAAAAGTCCTGTCCCAGCCTGATAGAAATGGCCCGGGTGCTTGTAAATCACCTAAACCAAACTCTGTCTTATATATCAAGGCTTACAAGGTTTTAGAAAATTGGCATTCCTCCTTTCCCTACCCCTGAATTGTGTTTGTATCGTTTGTTTAAGGTTTCTGTGTGAGTGCAAGTCCCTACAGATCCTGGTCCTGGAGTCATGCAGCCTCAGATCCAGAGACATGAAACAGCCCCTAACCAGGACTGGGGAAACTGGACTCTCCTGGTTTTGCAGTACAGTATGAGAGAAATGTGCAAAATAAACTCCCTTTTAAATAAGTAGTGAAAAGCCTGAGCCTTTTAATGTTGCTATCTTAAGCAGTGCCAGTGTAGGCAGAAACATTTTAAAATCTGTGGGAGGGAGGTTTGTTCAACGCTCCCAACTTCTGCTCTCCTGGGATGGCGTTAGCACGCTGCATACTGAGCAGGTCTGGAGCAAAGTGAGTCTCGTTTTCTGGGGCCCTCTCCTGTGGGGTTCTCTACTGTCCAGTACTGGAGGTGAGTTCACACTGCAGCCCTTCTTCCACTGGGAATATTAATTTGAATTTTCTTCCTTTTATGTAGTCACCTAACACCATGATACATGTAGCCTCCATCTCTCTGTCCAATCTGACTGGAAAGAAGACCAACAGGTTCAAAAGTTGTTGAGAGAGATGCAGGACTGATAGACAACACATAAACACTGTGATTACAGAAGTCTAGTTTCCTTAGGAAGTCAGGCTAAAAATGAGCTCAGTGTACTGTTTACTCAGTGTTCTGAAAATGTGTCTGTACAGGGCAGTATAGTACCTTGCTGGGTCCTGAGCAAGCGCTGATTGAGCCCTCATGTCTATGACACTGTGTCATTGTGTGCAGAAGTAAGTTTGGCCACTGGAAGCATCTCTTCTGTATGGATACAGCTATGCTGTTTCTGGTTTGGGAACTGGCTCATCCAGCCTTAGACTGAGGAGCTCTGTATTGCATGGTATTGTGCAATGCAGATATACTCAGTTAATTCATCTGAATGGTAGTATTGCCTTGAAAGCTGCTCTCCTAGCATGGCTTAGAGGCCAAATTTGAGGTCTTTTGAGCAAGAAACTCCTAAGATATAACTCCTGCTTAAAAGAAAGTCATATGCCATCCAAATCTTACTGCTGTTACAATACTTTATTTACTGAATATTGCACACATCTGAATATCAAACTATAGCTCTGGTCCTCCCTAAGCTGTTATCGTGTCCTCTGCTTGGAGTAGGGTGGCTGGTATGGTACAGTGTTTGACACCCTGCATCCCTTTTGAGAGGTAATATTGGAAAATGTGATGGGAGTGCAATTTGGATCTCTTTGGCTTAAGATGACAAAGAAAATAGAGATGCATACACAGAAGGATGTAGTTTATGGACATCTGGGGGGTCACTGGCAGCTCAAGGGGGAATGAATTGCAGTATTGCTAGCTTTCCCCCTCTATGCTGCAAGGGCTCTCGTCACAGTTCTGCCTCAACAGCACAGCTTTCGTTTTCAGAGCCAACACTTCCAAGTGCGCTGAAACCCACACGCATGCTCAAGCTGTCCTGAAATTTGCTATGCCTTAGCAGGGCCAGCGGATAAATTTAGTTTGGGGTCACTTGACACAGCCTGTTCTGTAGATACTGCCTCCCCCATGCACATACGCAGCTACTTTTTGTATCCAGACTGCTCAAAAACCTCCAACCTGCCCAACCCTGACAACCACAAATACTGATTTGCTATAGCAAACATTTGGTGGGCACAGAGTCATTCTGTGAAGGGGTCCCTGCAAAGTGGACCCCAGAAAGGGAGCTGCCTAGACCACTTTCCAGGTTCTAACAATTTTTCGTTGCACAGGAGAAAAAAAACATCCAAACCCTTCGCAAACAGGTTCTCTGACCTTGCACCAGTCTTGAAGTATGTCATGTTATTGCAATCTAAATGCTTTACTGCCTTTGTTTGAAGACACCTAGCATCTAGTATTTCCTCAGATACTCCTTGCAGAGGGACATCGACCCAGCAGTGAACTCACGTGGGGCCTGCCTGTGCCCGCGGATCTGCAGGTGCAGTGCTGCACTCCCAGGGCTGTATGGCCACCGGGCCCGGAGCAAGCCCATCTCCAGGTTTGTCTCTGGTTTGTATCCCTCCCAAGGAAACTTGCCCAAAGCAGCTGATGGGCCCGAGTGTCGCTCTTCGAACACACAGATCCTCTCTCACTTTTGCAGTTGCATTGGTAGTGTCTGATGCCAATGAGAGGTGTGAGCAAAGCAGGTGTACGGAGGCATGCAGGTTTTGGGAAGCTCATCCCACACGCCCGCAATGCCATTTTCCCAGTTCTCTCCTTGAAACAGTTTATATAGGCAGCACTGGGATATCATGCCTGGTTTGATGGGAGCAAACAGGGATTACATTGGAAGAGCACTACTGCTGCCACATCCTCAAGACACAATAAAAAAGAATTGCTATAACATAATGAGTCTACTGGCACCTGATACCTTCCAGGAAATGAAATCAATACTTGAAGGCTTAAAATAAAATTAACTTAAACCTCTCAGTACCAGGAAATTTCAAATTTTCCTTCTACTACACCACTTTCACAACAACCTTAACTCTGTCCCCTTTGTGAAATGCTCATCTAATCACTGTGAACATTCACAAGGCTGCTCCTTTCTCAAGCCTACAGAGAACAGTGGCTAGGGAGAAGCTGAGTTACGGTTGGAAGTAGTGAAGCAGGAACTAGCTCACCACTGCATCCTCACTCGCAGGTGAATGCCTGTGCAGGCCAGTTTCTGGCCATGAGAATATGTAACTGGGTGGCAGGAAGGGAGTAAGCTGTCACCTATGCCCCATGGCATGCTCGGTGGGGAACCAGGCTCTGAGGGTGCCACTGCAGCTTTCACATTCAATAAATGTTTAAGTATGATTTTCATATTGCAAATTGAGATGGTCCCAGGACCCAAGTGTCTATCCAGATCCATAGGGCACAGTTATAAATAACTGCATTGCCAGTGGATCTTAGGGAGATTGGGCCCTGCAGAAGCCCACATGTAAGTGGTAAGGGCATGGAGGAGCCCTTACATATTTGATCCTCTCTGTTGTTCATGAGGCAAAGAAATGGAGCTATTCCAACTCACTTCCATTTACTCTTGGAACCTCCCAAATGGAGGAGCAGTATTTAATGACAAACATAAATCATTAAGTAATTAAGCACGCAAGCTGTAAAAACATGTGCAAACAAATCTTGTGCAGTGATGCATATGCAGAGTTTGAGGTTAGAAAGCTAACACATTGCTACTTTCCTCCAATAACAGACCAAATGCTGTACTGGAGATCAAGATAACCTGAGTGGGGAAATACTCCTTTCTCCCATGAGCTATTGTTATTGGCCTGAAAAATACTCATTACCATAGTTATATGGAGGCTTGTAACCAGGGCTAAAGTTCAGCCAGCCAAGTCTTAAAAATGCTGGCACATTTCTCTAGGCAGGGATGCCAATTTCATCCATGTTTATTCCAGTGTTTTTATATTATATCCTAGCAGTCTTTACAATTAGAGAATTTTGCCAAATCCCTTCACTTTTTCTTGTATTTCCTTGGGAGCGTGTATCCTCTTGCAGCTCTGGCAGCGTGAATCAGAGCAGACCGTGGAGCAGGCTGTTGGCCGTGGGCGGCTGGAGTGAGCAGCGAGGGTTGTGGTAGTGGGGACCTACCCCAGCACTTGCTGGAGCTGCTCTTCTGGCAGCTTGGGTTCTCGTTTACCTGCTCTCCGGCTGCTTCCGACGCTTTTACTGTCATCTCTCTGCAGTTGCTTTGCACTCTAGGAGCTTTAATTACTGAGGGATGTCACCAAATGAATTCATGTACCATATCTTTCTTCCCGGCCACAGGCAGCACCTGTGCGGTCTGCAGGGATTTCGGTGTCTCCAGCAAGGCATGCTCCTCCAGAGGGAGCATGTGTCCGGGTTAGTGCTGGGTCCTGAGAGAACAGGGGCCTCCCTTGGCCTTCAAAATGCTGAGTTTTTAAAGGTGGATATTTTTAAATTTACTCCTAGATGACACAGCTGATATATATTTCTAGCATTTGGAGGGGCTTTCCCTAAAGGGCCGTTTGATTTCCTTGGTTTATTATTCCTGTACAATCTCCTCCGGTGAGTGCAGGTGTGCCCGGCCCTGTGGCGTGTGGTCTGCAGGCTGGAGCGCCGGTCTCCCGAGGCGTCGGAGGCGAGAGGGACGGGGATCTCCGGCTGTGGCTCCCGCCTCCCCCGCGGCCCCTCTCGCCACAGAGTTAACAAGGCGGCAGGATGCTCTTAGTTTGGGTTTGACGTTATTTTCCCTACACTGTAATATCACAGAAGAACCAAGGGCAGATAGCGCTCTTTGATCTAAGCTCCAGAGATAATTATAAACACACTGGCAGAAATCATGGTTATATAACCATACAAGAGTTTCAAGGCAGTGCACCAAAGCAGGAAAAAAAAAAAAAGAGAGGAAAGGTGAGATTAAGATATACCCAAAATGAAATAGTTACATTAGACTGGATGGGCTTGTTTTGTGCTGAACTCCTCCCGTTCCTCCTAGCAAATAATACTGTCAGCTAGAAAAAGGCTGAAAATCTCTAATCATGTTTGTAAAAGGCCATCATTTCACTGAATGTATCGATCTACCCAGGGACATGAAGGCAAGTGTGATTCCACAGAGCAAAGGTATGTTCCAACTAATGAATATGGCCATCCGCTAGTTATTGAACACCCTGGACCTGTTTCTCCCGGTTGCAATGCACTGAGACACCTTGGCATTGTCTGAAGTCTGACTCAAGGCCATTCTATGCATTTACTTTAAGAAAAATAAATATCACACTGAGGGGAACATTTTCCGTGTATTGAACCGTAAGGGTAGGTCAAGAGAAAGGGAAGAGAATTCAGAGCAAGAGAAAGGATATATAACCCAAAGCCCCCCCAATAGGAGCGGGCTATTTTGTCATATCTCAGTTTTACTAATATAACTAAGGAGTAGCTGCTGAAATTTGTAGTGGCACAGCAATATTAAAACAGCAAATGGGGATAAACGTTATTTACCGTATCACTGGGTTATATAGTCATTTAGCACTGTGACATGCTTCACAGGCTAATGGTCTAAATGCCAACTTCCAGCCCTGAGCAAGTGGTTCAGTGACATTGCCTTCAGTAGAACTGTGTTAGCAAGATTAAATGTGACCATGTGCATGTAAAAACCCAGTAAATTAAGGTCTGATCATGAAAATGAGCGGTCCAGTTCTAGGGAGAATGACTATCATATTCCTCTCCTTGCACAATTTAGACTTTGGAGCAGATTGTGCACTTCTGTGGCAGAAGATAACAGGGTCAGAAGTCATAGGCCTGAGAGTTGCAAGGGGCTTTGAAATGAAATGGAAAGTGCTGCAGGATTCAGTAAGGTCCAGAAAAAGAGGAAAGGCTATTTCAGCTGAAGAGGCAAAATAGCTATATATCTGTGTGTCTGACTGTTCTCACAGCTCGTTCTGATGGTCTCATTAAGGCATCTCTTCTCCAGCAACCTAATTTTAACTTGGGATATGAATCCACTTAAGAATTACCAACAAAACCATATTTTATAAAACTAGGTCTTCTGAAGGCCAAAAGAGGCCCCCCCTTTCCCTCAGGATGAAGCACTAGCACCCGGCCCTCTCTGGAGGAGCACGGCTGGCTGGAGGCATGCTAGTGAAATGCAAATCCTGCAGATTTCACAGGTGGTGTCTGTGGTAGGGAGAAGAGCTTTGGTGCATGAGTTTGTTCAGCAATATTCCCCTGCTAATTAAAGCTTCTAGAAGTGCTGAGTGACATAAGAAAGAGATTGTGGTAAAGATTCCAGAAGCTGTAAAAAAATATATTAGAGGAGAGGCTTTTGCAGGCTCCAGGTCATTCAGAGCCATCCTGTGCTCTGAGGCCCACTTGTCAGTGCGCTGCCAAGAAGCCATTACGTGATCTGTTCCCGGTCCAAAAATCTACAAGGAGCGTGCATAAGTAAACACGCTATACATACATAAATATGTATGCATATATTGGGTCTGTGCTCAGAGTTCTCTGGTAGCAAGGATTGCTGTGATACAATATAAAAACATTTAAAAGTGTTGGAGTTGGCATCCTTGCTGTATAAAAAAAGAAGCGTTGCAATTTTGCCAAGCACTGTTGGCTGAACTTTAGCCTTGGATACAAACTTCCATATGACTGTGGTAATGAGTCTTTCATAGGCCAGTAGCTCAGAGGATGAAAAGACACTTCTTCCTTCCCCAGAGAAATGATCCCAAGCTACAGTGCATACTCAGGTATGCTAATGAGGATGCTGCTTAATTGCGTTGTGTCCTGCTTTTGTATTTTTTTATGCATGACTTCGTCTTTATTTTATTTTTTTCACAGGCACAGGGAAGTTATAAAACAACTTTTCAACTCCAATTATCAAATTTGTTGGCATTTATTTCTGTGTCTTCTTTGACCAAATCTGGGGTATCATAGAGCGGCAGGGCTTGCCAACGAGCTGGCAGTAGCCATAGCTAGATTTGGGCATCCCAGCGCTTCCAAGATCTACTTCTTTGGCAGGGAGTCTGACAGCCTTGTTAGCCCCCAAGGGCTTCCAGGCTCTGAGCATCTGAGAAGAGGATCTGGAAACCCTGCTGTCTTTACCTTGGAGCAATCAGCCCTGAAGCTTTTGACCCTGGAAGCTCTGGGCACTTGGAAATCCATCGTATATGCTGGTAGAAAAGCTTCCATGCCTTTTACTGCAAAGGAAACGTCAAAGTGAAACTTTTCTTTAAAAAAAAAAATTGTTTCAACTAGCTGTACTAGTTTTACGAAAGTTTTTGACCTGGCCTGCTGTATGTTCCTTCTTTGCCATAAATTCAAATTTAAGGACTCTATTTTTTAGCAGTGAAATCATCCCCTAAATGTGGTCCCTACATATGGAAAAGTCCTGCTCATTAGGTGCTGCTTACAGATGACACCCAGCTAGTTCTGTTGTGGGACTGCGGTGTGGGACACTCCTCCCCTTGCTCTTGGTAGTTAGATTATGAAGACAGAGGATGGTCGATCCAACAAAAGTTCACAGGCAGTGAGCATCTAGTGGTGGGGGCTACTCTCTAACCTGCACTGGCCTTTCTGCCTTTTAAGTTAGGAGTTACACTTATTTTAAGTGACCAAGGATCAGCTGATTGGTCCAGAAAGCTGTTCCAGACAACCACTTATTTAGAAGTGCTGACTTTATAAGAATACAATTGGCAGCAGGTTAGAAAGAGAACGCTGCATCTTGGATTTTGTCACCATAATGCAAACAATTTTTTTTTCCAGTTTGGTCTGGGAAAGTTTGTACTTTGGAGGTAAAATAATAGAGATGCTCTGAACTGGTATTGCCTTGACCTTGAACTGTCTGTCTGCTGTAGCGTGATTTTAAACAGAGATGGGGATCATGGTGTTCACATCATCCAGCTGAGCTCATAGACAGATAATGATCCAGGCTGGAGGGGCTAGCTCAGGAAGCATTGCAGTGCCAATGACCGAAGCTGCTACCAACAGAAAAGGGCAGTAGTGCTAACTTTGCGGGGCTAAGTGGTGCAAAATAACCTGGAAAAGCAGGAATGCTTTAGATTACTGGAAAAGATCCCAGCAGGGACCGAATCTAAGTCAGGAGGCCCCTGAAATGAAAAAATCAGGAGGTAAAATATTGTTATTTGACATTTGGAGGGAAATAAGAATTGAAGCATACAGTGCTTGAACTTGCACATAGGTTGGGGAGAAGTGTGTGTATGCAATGAATATGCTATATTCAAGCCAAATTTTCAAGTAATATGTTCTTGAATAAAAGTATTTGCTGTAAGAGAGGCCAGAAAGCAGATTGTTGGCATTTGCTGATGCAAGCAGAATGATTCAGGGCAATGCGCGAGTCAAAATAAACTCTCAGAAACATACACAATAACTGCAGGAACATGAGGAAAATGGTTTCATTCTCTTGCTCAAGGGAGACCAGCAAGTCTGTGATGAGACTGCTGAACTAGAAATATCTAATTGATAGCCATCTTACCTGCTCAAGTTTCTACTGCGTCTTGCAGATGTTCTGGCGCAGCAAAGTGATCTCCTGATGTAGTGAGTTCATGGCAAGCAGTGGTGAGTTCAGACACGTTAATTACACTGCGGTGCTCGGGGTTATGCGAGAGCCTGGGGCTCCGAGCACAGGAGGGGAATCCAGTGGTTTATGCGTGCAGAGCTCCTGTATACACGGAAATCAATTAGGCACAGATTTTAAAAAAGAGATGTCTGCATTTGTGTTTGATTATGGCTTTGTATCTGCAAGGGACATTGCTGAGAAGTCTGATGACCACCTTTAGAAACAGTTACAAAAAAAAGAACCTATCAGCAAAACCCCTTATAGCAGTAGTAGTTCATAAAGCATTTCCTTTCAGAAATTAAATCCCGATGGAGTTTAGCTGGATGTTTTCCTTCAAATACTTTCTATTTTTCACATTCTCCTATCCGTATATTGTGTAGAATGACATTTGTATGTGATGAAACTGGGGATCGTCATATTTTTTCCAGTCACTTGACTTCTTCCTTGCTGTATGGTTGCTAATTGGAAGGTTTTGTTGCCTCATGAACCATAACAGACTGGTAGAAAATTTGCTTGCTTTTGGATTACATCCTGGGTTGTCTGAGCGCATTCAGTACAGCTGTGCAACAAGAAATGTGTCTACAGGTCAGGAAACGAAGTTTGTCTTCATGAGCTGCCTGCAACAGCCTGTGTGTAAGAGTAATCTGGAGAAAGCCGTGGCCTTTGCTTGAATAATAATCCAGCAGATGCGAACACTCCAGAACTGATTTTTTACCAGAGTGATATTCTGGGTGAGATTCAACACATTTGCTGTTGATAAGGGGTCTCTGCTTACTGCCCGCTTTCCTGTTTGGTAACTCCTGTGTGCTTCTGTACTAGATCTGGCAACCTGTACTCAAAATCCTAGCAGCATAGTCATGAGATAAAATGATGATGGCAATTCTTAACAAATGATTCCACTTCAAGAAAAATGATCATGTGCATCTTTTTTATGTAGCAACAAATAGCTCCAACTGTTACTTCTGCTTGGAAGCATTTCTGGCATTGTGTCCCTTGCTTTTATCATTCATCTGTTACTTGAGTGTAACATCACTTATAGTACATTAATAACACAGAAGTAGCAAAACTCTCTATAAGAACTGTTCTTGGGCCAGAACATTCCTGGAAGAGAATCTCTTTAGCTTTCAGCAGCAAGGACTTCAACAGCAAGGACTTTGAACAGCTGAAAACTTACTTCTCAGAATTCTGGGTATGAAAATGGAAATGTCCCTGTTCTCCAGCATTCCTATAGCAGTGACATAGAACCTTTAAAAATTCAGTAAGAAAAATGTTTTCTGAGAAAGTATTTATTCTCAGAAAATATTAAAGATATATGATTACAATTTCAACATCAAGTTGTCGGTTTCAGATGTTTTTCTGAGACCTTGCATGACTATTTTTTTTGCTCTATGTAAAACTAGTAAAGATAGTAAAAATAATTGGTGAGAGAGGCATTAAGCTATCCGCATTTGTCAGTTTTAGGCCACCTGTTCTATCCTATAGCCTCACAGAGGTGATGAGGCTCAGTATTTTTCTCACTGGACTTTGATTTAATTCTTTGAGGCTATTTTCTAATGTAGCCCTTGGTCAGGTGGTCAGACACGGTCTAAAGAGATTCATTTCCATTTTCAGCAACTCAAATTTCAGTCACAACCCCCCATATTATGCCCGTCGTGCACCATTTTCTGAATACAAAACAGTCACAGAAAGGTGACTATTGCCTTCAGATACAGATATGTCTCAAGTATATAACGTCTTCCCACAAACCAGAGAGGACACAGTGCCTCTCGGCAGGTGGGAAAAATGCCTCGTGTCACCTGATGAAGAAGTGTTGGGTGAAGAAAGAAGTGGAGATCAGACAGAAAACAGCATGGAGGAATGCAAGCATCTGGGCTGGCTGCTCCTGCTCCCGTGGAAGCAGGGCTGGGGGGGAAAGGGGCTATTTTGAGGGGAAAGGGCCATTCGTTTTTATTCATTTCCCACCCTCCTTTTGAGAGCTGCTCTTCCCCAAAGGTTTTTGACATTCCTCTGAAGTCAGACGTGAGTGCAAACTTTCAGACATTTAAATAGGAGTAAGCATTACACTTATTGCCAGGAAATTAGGTCAATTGTTTTACCTGAAAACATTAGGTGAGGTGACTCATACGTTGCAAGTATGATGAAACCTGGGAAGTTGCTACTCAGGCCTGTGTGGAGAAAAGACCACCTCATAAGACTCAATGTATTTGAGATAGAAAGAACAAGGACAAACAAGGAAAGGAACTGAGGGCTTCTAGTGATATTTCTAATACTTGACACATAGGATAGTTTAACTGGACAGTGTTACTGATTTTACAGGAAAAGCTATTTTTGTTAGTGTAAAATGGAACCTTGTCCCTCCTAAGAAGTAGCTGCCCAAGGTGGGAAGTAAAATGATCTGAACTGTCTGGAAAAAAAATGTTGGTAATTTGTGCACATCCAAGCTTGAGCATATTCCCCTTCAGAAAATTTTTTTTTTTCTGTATATGCCTCCTGCATGATACTCCAGGCACATATTTGTACCCATTCATTCCTGGACATGGTATTCAATGCCCCTAAACTTGTGATGAACTGCTTTTGTTTAACTTAACTTCACTCCCATCTTACTGATTTGTTTGAGAGATCTGAAAAAAATAAGCATGCTCACACAGCACACAAAAGACATACAATGCCAAATCATAACCATTCAACAATATGAAGACTGAAGAGTTCATAATGCCAAGATCTAACGGCTGTATTTAGTCTTCTGTGTGAAATTTGACCTTCTCACTAATCAGTTGTTGGAAGGAAATCCTGAGCCCCATTGAAGTCAGCAGTAAAACTCACAATGACCTCAACAGAGCCAGGATTTCATTATATTTATGTGTGACAAAAATAATTGAAAGAAGTGAAACATGTATGCGATTTCTATTTAAGCATATTTTATTCATTGATTATTTTATGCAATGACATTTAAATATTTTCACCTTACTTGGTCCTTGTCAACATAACCAATTTAGTGCAAAACCAAGTGGAAGAGAATTCTAGTCTTTAAGGCTGTGATTTGTTTCAAAACTGAACTTGAAACTATCAATGCATGTTCAGTTAATTGTGACCTAATAATTTGCAATGGATGCATACAGATTATTTTGATTGCTTTTACTGTTTTCAGATTGTTTGTAAACAGATTATGAAATCTTTGAATTTTGCTCCTATTCCAAATGAGTCATGAATTCCAGCAGAAAATTGTTCTCAGTCTATGAATGATTTATAAATACTCATGGATCACATCGGTGAGCATGTCACAAAATGTTCTTCCATCTGAGTGAAGGATCTGGGTTTGTCCCACTACATTGCCAACTTAATTTAGGTAATGTGCCACGTGGCACTTGGACCTTCCGCTGTACAGCGTGAACTTTTGGCTAACACAACCGAAACACGATGGACCTATCAGATGTCTGGGATAACATTACTTACATCCCTAACTAATCCACAGATAGGATATTTCCAACAGCAATTGAAAATTTCCAGCGTCCTGTTGACCTCTGCAGGCACTGGATGCATCCGCATTGGTAAGCAGTCCTGTTCTCAGCTTTGCGAATCTTGCTGGAGCTGCTCACAAGCTTTACACAGACACACAGTGGGGATTGCAGGTGATGAACTGGAAGGTTTGCAGGCAAATCTGCAATTCATTCAGGTGTATTTATATATCTCTTAGAAAAGCCTTGTGGAAAAGCCTTTGTAAAATGGCAAGAAAATTCTTAGGAATAAAATTTGATTTGCTGTTCCACCTGTTTATCATGCTGAGATATATAACCCCATGTGCACAGAAGGTTTACAATATCAAGAGACTTAAGGCTAGCTGGGAATCAGGAAGGAGAAGATAATGGACATAGAAAAGTTAACCCATGACACACAAAAAGTCTGTGAAAACAATCCTTAGATAGTAGCCCTGTTTATAAACAAAATATGATTTGCCTCTTTTTTGATATATGCTTTCCTATATTAATGAGGTTTAGGACAGGTATTACAAAGTTCTGAAGTTATGGAATGAAAATATTTCCTTATAGTTCATTTCATTTTTTTTCTAAACATAGAAATGTTGTTTTTATGGAAGGTTTCTGGCTTCCACAAAGAGTGCTTGTCCATTTTGATTTATTCCAGTAACAAAAACCCTCTGGTCATCTCTCTGCGTACTTGTTACTGTAAGTATATTTGTCATTGTTTACATTTATTTCATGTAGCTGTAGATGAACCATTGCTTAGGTTAGGGTGTTTAGATACAGAAAAATTACAAACAGCATTCAGGTCTTTCAAACACAGGAAGCCAGGGCACCAGGAATAGTGTTTAATAGGCCCTAACAGGAAACAGCCTTGTTGGAAATACAGGTTTATTTACAAACACATCAAATAACCCTCCGTCTCCAGGGGGTGGGAAGACGGGGCATTTTGTTCCATAAACATACATTTGAACCGTTTTCATGAGGCTGGCGTCAGCCTTTGAGTGGGCAGCCCTCTCCCGTCGCACGGCACCAGCTGCCCGGGGGTGATGGGATCTGACCCCTACGCTGCCTGTCTCCTGGCGAGGGGCAGGTGCAGCTCCCGCCGGGTTACGCCGAGGCTGCGTCCCGCAGTTTCTCTCTTGGGCACAGCTGTGGGACCCCGGGGAGCGCTTCACTGGCTGCATCCCAGGCTTTATGGGGGATGCTTGTTTCCTTTGCTCAGCTGAAGCCAGGAAAAGTGTGTGGGGAAAATCTGGCCTTGACTTTATGTGGGCAGGCCCTTGACTAGGGTGGATATTTCAGAGGGGCCATATATGTTGGTGAGATGTATTAAAAAAGAAAGAAAATACGTTTATGCCAAAACTTGGGGACCAAATAGCCTTAAACTTTGGGAACGTCCCAGTCAAGACCTAAACTTTGCTATTGCAGCAAGGTTCTGCATATGGGGGTGGGAGGCAGTGGGCTCCTTCTCTGGGAGCACCCAGTGCAGTGGGAGCACCCAGGCAAGCCCTCGGTGCGGGAACAGGACCACAGCTCATCCGGGGACTGCTTCGGGAGGACAGCGACATGCCAGGCTGAACCAAAGGGATGCAGACTGAACGCTGCTAGCAAACAGCCGATGGCAAATCCCAGTATCTCGTCCTCTTCTGCCTCCCAAGGGGGAAGTAGGAACGTAGCTTTGTGTTGCTCTGCTCCAGGCCCCAGGGTGCGGGTGCGGGCGTCCCGCGACACAAGGTTTCTGGTGGCAGGCGGCCACCACCAGCAGCTCTGTGGGAAATGCTCATGGGCGCAGTGTTGTGGGGGAGGCTCCTCACCTCTCTTCTCCATTTTACAGCATGGCCTAAGGAAGTTAATATTTTCTATGCATAGCTCAATGCTGCTGCTTTTTTGTTTTGCCTTTTTATCTTATTTATTTATTTATTTTTGCTGTTTTCACAGGTGCTGACAGAAGTCTGTTGAGCCAGGCTAAAATCAGGAAGGTGATTCAACAGGATTGCTAAGCCGCCCTTGCTCAACCAGGGGGGATTTTTGAATGCCTCGGATTACCTTCGCCTGCTTTGAGCCTAGTGGTAAGCCTCAGCCTTTGACTTAAACAGGAGCAGTGTTAGGTGACTCCTAAGCGCGTTCAAACATCCTATTCCACAGTTTCTTTTGTGTGTGCGTTTGTTGGAGTACCCGTTTACCTGACTTTTTGAGGCAATTGCTAAATCTGGGAATTTCTCAATCAGCTGTTGAAGCCACAACTGTTGGTGCAAGGAGGCGATGGCTCGGGGCTGAACGGCTCTAATTGCGGACCTGAACTCCTTCCCTGCCGCTGGCTGTGTGAAGAGTTTTGCCAGGGTAAGAGCTGAATAATGACTTCACAATTCGGACCTGTGTGCAATATTCATTAGGCAGTGACAGTGCGGGTTTGCAAATGTTTTGACCGCCTTCCAAGAGGCTTTCAGAGTAACATAAGCTGGTAATGAATTTCACATAGAGGTGCAAAAGATGCAGATAAGCAGCTACCCACCTACAGCTACTGTCTATATTCATTAGAGAGACAGATTGCTCAGTGTCCAGATAATCATGGGAAAAAAGGTAAAATACAAGAAGTCAGGAAAGAAACAAGGCGTGCAAAATTATTGAGTATTTTTCCCATTTAGAGAAGAAGGAAAATCACAGTGTTGATCAATGGTATGCTCTTCTTAATTCTCACTAATTATTTTTTCCTATGAAGAAATTACTTGAAATTATGGTGTTTAGAAAAGCAGAACATTTCAAAGTTGGATGCATGGCAAAGAGAGAGTGAGCTGGGGTGTGTTTCCAATTGAGCGCTGTCAGCAGATCTGATTTTCCCATTTCTAGCCAACCTAAGGCCCCTGAATGACAGGTGGCCTGAAGGAGTTTAAAAAGAAATGCATAGTCAGTAGAGTGAAGGCAACGTGCTTCCTTGATCAGGTCTGCATGACCGGCTCTTGGAAACCTGGTTTCCTTTGCAGCTGGTGCCCACATGGGAGAACAGGGAGGGAGTGGAGGCTGCAAGGCGCCTGCAGCCAAGGGCTGCCTCCACGGCATGGGGTGAGCTGTGGGCCTGGTAGCCCTGCGATGGGGTGGCTGAGTGCTGCCTCCAAGGTGCGAGACGAGCTACGGGCCCAGCAGCGATTTTTTTTTTTG
Organism: Struthio camelus; assembly: GCF_040807025.1. Classification (NCBI taxonomy): domain Eukaryota; kingdom Metazoa; phylum Chordata; class Aves; order Struthioniformes; family Struthionidae; genus Struthio; species Struthio camelus. The sequence continues at coordinate 64,500,683 of NC_090982.1, read as the reverse complement.
TTTGTGAGCAATTTTTATTTTGCATGCAAAGACTTTTTCACCAGATATGAGGATCATCTGAGAACAGGGTGAATATTTGTGATGAAGCTCAAAATGAGGGATGCTTGAATTTGTTGACACAAGTTAAAAAGCTCTGAAAGGAATCCGTGAAAAAAAACATACAGATTTGCACAATCTGGTCAACAAGAGTAGCCTGATCCGGTGCTTTCAGCCATTATCTGCTGTGGGATTAATGGCTGATTGAACCATCATCATCCTGCCAAGACTAGTGAAGTATCATTGTCAGGAGCTAGCTGCCATCTGTTCAGCAGAGATGTAAAGTAAAAAGAAACTAAAATAGGGGGATGTAGAATAAAAACACATCTCTTATTTGATATTTTGAGTCAAAAGCAACCAAGTGCTTATGATTTTCATGAGAACATTTTTTCCTAGAGTAATTTAAAAGACAACGGAATTATTAAACTTAATGAGAATTTCAGTAAAGGCACTTCCTTTATTCAGTATATTGCCTACATAAACAAATCATAAACAGAACATAACTGTGTCCTTTCCCCTTTTGATTTTTACTGATAAGAATTTGGAATGGTCTAAAATTTTCCATCTCTCAATTTTTTTTCTGGTCATAGAACTGCTCATAGCTGCTTAGAATTCACTCTTCAGCATTCAGAAGAGTTGCTCAGTGTTTTCCAAAAGACCCGTATGAAGCAGCTTTACCAATCCCAGGCCAACTCAGTCAAGATACTTTATTAAATTTCAATTGTATGGCTTAAAATATGCCCTTTTAAGAGAGACAATTATAATGACACATTAGCTGTGAAATGGATGGGCCATCTAAGGTAAAACTTGTTTTGATTCTTTTCTCCTAAGACCTGTTTTCTTTTCACAATGAGATAAGGGTTCAGAAAACTCATCTGAACTTGCAAGTTCAAAACAATGGCCACAGTACCCTTCAAATAAATATTATTTATATCTGAAGAACAATATTCAAGAATGTCAGCATTTACAACTGACAATTACGGAGGCACTGCCAAGCCTGGGTAATGAATCGGTTATTAGCAGAGAAGTCAGACAGTGCTAATCTCTTTACCAGCTAGTCAGCACTTTCAGACAGCCCATGGAAATGGCAGATGCTGTTTACTTAAAACAGAATTCCCAGCTACTCTTAGCGATGCTGGGAACAGTCAATGGCCAAAAAGTGGTGTTGATCTCTCTCCGATTAAGAAAAGTATTCAAAAGTTCCCTGTTCCACAACGCACTTTTCTGTCTTTGTTTATTTTGTATTTGTGAAGTTGCATCCTTTCGGACATTCTGCACCTTCCTTTTTCTTCTTTGTTCATTCAGAAGATTTCTTTAAAAAAATAAGCTAATCCCCAAATACCTGTCTCTTTGGCTTATTGGGTGGAGAAAATGTTGCAATTGTGTGGTTGGGATACTGTAGCCTTGCCATGTCTGTACAGCGCAGTACGCCCACACCCTGAGCACCCTCGGCAGAGCCTCCTCTGCCTTCAGATGTTGCTGCCGGGAACAGGGCCCGGCTCACTGTGAAGCTCCAGCGCAGGAAGACATCCTTGCTTGTTTGCAAATTCAGCCTGCGTTTGCCTCTGGAAATTAATTCAGCTCCCTTGTCCCTGGGTATCTTAGCAGAAGGGCTTCAGGAGGCAGGAGTGCACAGTATGAGCGCACTCAGAAACAGCACTGCTGTACTCATTCAAAACCCTGCTGAAAGAACAGCAAGCTAGCGAACAGCCCATGCACGTGACAACATTGCTACACAGAGCTCTTTCTTCAGGGCTAGATTATACCTCCGGCTTCTGCTAGTGAATAAAACCCAGCACAACCTGTGCATCAGCAGGGTGGCTCAGTATTCATTGCATTATACATCAGATTGGCCCGGTTTTCTCTTCTTGCTGTGCTGGTCGCTTCATAGCCTGGTGCAGTGCAGGGATGACTTGAGTTCTTCCTTTTTTTTGGCTAATGCTCCCTGGACCAGCCAGGCAGGGCCAGTTGCTACTCATGGAGCTTCTCCTCAAATCAGCCTTGCGCAAGTCTGCAGGGGAAGGAAGCAGACGGAGCGTGGGAACACGCACCTCCACGCGAGAGCCAGGCACGGGTTTGCTGGCAGTGGAGACACACTTTGATTTGGGGTGGCTGAAGATGAAAAGAAAAGCGTCCTATGTGGGGAAATAATAAAGATAGGAAAGTCAACAAAAATTGTTCTTCTATGTAAACGCAAATTGACAAGCCAGAGGCTAAGAAAAGGCCTTCCCGCCTGTCTCCTCTCTTCTGTGGTTTGGCTCACCAGACAGTTCATCCTAGGGGTAAAGCTGTGCACAGTAACACACTAACTAACTCCCTCACTATAGAAACCCCCAGTTTCTTTCTTTTCACTTACCTGCGTTGCAGCAGGTAGAGACTTGGCTATGGGCTGAAGCCTTACTCTTTCGAGCACTGTATGTTCATCGTCTCAAAGAGCTTAGCAGCAAAATAATTCCCTCTAGTTCTTGTTTATCTACAGCACAAAAAAAAATGTGCTGCTTGTGTTTTAATTCCCACTTGTACATATTGTCCCACTACTGTGAGACCATTTTCTACTCCATAAGACAAGGGACTGGAGCAACATATGGGTCACAGCCAGACAGGTGTGTCACCAAAGCTGTTTCGAGAAAACCTGACAACTTTTTGACAGCATTTAGCACAGCTCAAGCTCCTTCAGTTACTTCCCTTAGTTCTGAGTCCATTATTTCTTTATCCACAGCATGGCTAAAACTATTTCAATTATTCCACTCAGTTTCGAATCCATTTTTTTTTCCTTTATCCTTTAGCTCCTTTTATTTTACTTGGAGATTTGAACTGGCCAATGAAGAGACCTCAGAGACATGATGGGTCAAGTACAAAATAGTGACAGGATCATCACTAAAATATTGTTATGAACCAATTACCTGGCCAAGACTTCTGCAAAGCTTATTTTTGTCTGGCGACGCACCTATTCCTCTGGCACTGCGCATTGGAGTGCCACTAAAGGATTCCTTCAAAGTGACATAACTTACAGTGAGTTGGCCCTAAATGATGTGAATAGAAAAATACACCCAGTACAATCTGTCCATTTGACTTGGAGCAAACTGAACTTGTGAAAGAGAAAAAAAACATGCTTTTTGGTCCCCAGAGTAGTTTCAGTCAGCATAATTCTGGTTTAGGGCTCTTTCAATTGAATCAGAGCAGCTCTGGGTTACAGATAACAATAAAGCCTTGGGATTTAAGGCCTTCAGCACTGTCAAATGCATGTACATTTAATTAAAAGTAATAACTGCTGCAAGCTTACTCAAGAAGAACACATAATATTCAACAATACAGTATCTTCCAAATGTTGCCTGTGCATTTATTACTATCATTTTAACAGAGGGATCATTTAGTATTTTAAACTCTGAAAGAAATTTCCTGGAATGCCTATTTAGGATCTGGATCATTTGGGGGTTTTTTGAAACCATATAAACTCTTGTGCATAAAAAAAACTATAAATCTTCCCATCTGGAACCAGAAAAAAACAGATGGACATAAGACATAGTATAGCACATGGTTTGCTTTGGGTTCAGATGGTATTTGAGGCACAGTTTCTTGTGAAGCCTATGTAGAAAATAATGTATATATCATTTATAAAATACATTGTCACTGACACACATGATCACAGGCATTTCTTTTCCGTTATTCTAGTTTTCTTCAAATAGCAGTATTGCAAATGTATGAAATTTAAAATTTCACATGTATTCATTTCTGATATTCCATTGAGTTAAATGTTTTTGATTTAACCAAATCTAGAATTTTGAAAGCAGGAAAAGGTGCTCGTTTGTTTTTAGGAAACCAGCTATCAGATCAATGAAAGGAAAACCGCACAGCTTTATGAGAATTTTTGTTATATTTTATCACTTTCACATTAACAGTGCAAAGTGTAAAAACCTTTTGTGACAAACCAGGCATGTTGGTTTAAGCCTTCCATTGTCGCATCCAGGTTATGCTCTCATTTGTAACATATGAAAACCTGTTTGTGCTGCAAATCCACAGAGACATAGCTCTTTATGGCTGCAGCCGTCTTCTATGTGCTATCTGCTACACAAGGGGCTGCTTCTACTACCTACCTACCTTGTCTGCAGGCATGGTGGTGTCACTGATTTGGCCCTATGAGGCGGTGCACACAAAGCATTCTCCCTTTATTCCTTTTAACTGTCCAAAAATCATTTATCTCTTTATGATGGAAGGTTAGACAGGCATATATTGTTGCAATGACCTTTTGCCCCATGATATTACTGAATAATGTTGGAGTGGAGCTGGATTTAGGGATTAAGTAAATGGCAAACCCCTGTGGCCTTAATTACGCTAATGCCTCCTTTAATCCCATCAGAGGCATGCAAATGAAATGCACTTCTTGCATTTAGAATAAAGATCGCCTGGTCAGTTTTCAGCTGCAACGAGGGCACGTAATGTTAAAAATGTAGCAGAAAGACATTCAAGCCACCTGCTGCGGCAGATGCCCATCGGAGTCACGGAGAGCAGCGCTGGCGTGACTCACGTGGTCAGATGCAACAAAGGGGGAAAGATGGCACGTGACAGCTTCATCCCTTCCTCCCATTGCGCTCACGGGGCAGATTCCCCTGGAGAGGCCATCAGAGCGGGCAGCTTGTTCTCTGATTCCTTTGACCTGCTCCCACATAAATATTCAGGACTAACTTCACGCAAATAATGTGAAGGGTATATATATACATGTGTGTGTGGGAGGGGTGTGTGTGTTTGTGTGTGTGTTTGTGTGTGTGTGTGTGCATGCATGCATGCATGTAAGGCAAAGGCTATGAAGAACCAAGGGTATTTTTAACTACCAGGGAGACTGAGCACAAGCATTAACTATGCTGCTCTTCTGTGTGTAGGACTTTGGAGCCTAACTATGTCATTTTTTTTAATCCTCTCCTCCAAAAATATAGACGCATTCAAAAATATATATACAATTATCTTGAGGTATTGAGCTAATGCCAGTGTTTCAGTGTATGCCCAGAAGCTCAGCTGACCCTGTTCTTATGTCTGTCTGTTCTTCTTCAGTACTGCCGCAAGAGTCATTAGTTAGGGCTCAGCCACACATGGAGCTGGTGCTGATCCAGCTGTGCATGTAAGCATCTGCTTAACTTCCAGCAGGTACCTAATCCTGTTGACCTCAAGATCAATACTTCTGAGGGACATATTCTCTTGTGCTGGCATCAGAAAGGGCAAACTGCCCTTCTCATTCCCTGATGTGCCGTTGGTGCATCATTTTCTCCTTTCTCCTTTCATTTTTCTCCACATTTTTCTCTTTTCCCCTGCACTGAACTCTGTGTAACGAGAGCCGACAGACATGTGGGTCCTTGTGGGGGCAGCTGTGTGCCTGCTGTTTGCTGGGCATCCTCAAGGAATCTAGCCTGGCCATAGGCGTATTTTTCTATAGGTATATCGCTGTTGTCTTATAGTGAGGGTTGGCTCATATGCAGTCAGCACGCGTCCCTGAGGATTGCTATCAGGCAGGGTGCTCACTGCCATGCATCCCCGCTCTCGGGGCTGGGGTAGGACATGCCACACTCCTGTGTCAGAGCATGCTGCTTCAGAGCCATATGGCATAGCGTTTGTGTCCAACAAGTAGGATCTGCACTTCCTTTTTTTTTTAAACTAAAATTTCCATGGACCAAACCTCTTGGGCTACCAAGGAAAGGAAAAGCTGCAGTAGACACATACAAAATTGTCACACCCTGGGCTACTTTGCGAATGCCACTGCCAATGAGTGATGTTGGCTTTTGATGTCCGCCTGCACTGGGCGGTCTAGTGTGCCTCAGAAAGAGGAGATTGCAGGAACTCGGCACCATCTGCTTCTCGCCACTGCCAGGCCTGGCGACGGGCTCTGCACGGGCTCCTGTCTGCACAGATTGCAGGCAGCCTGCCCTCCTGCCAGCAAGCAGTTTGAAAATGAAAAGCAGAACACAAATACGGAGGTGGTCAGTTATTCCACCACCTCGCTGCTGATTTGCCAGGATGGATATAAAGGACAGTGGGAGAGCACTGGGCTCGGCAACCTAGGATCCCATCTCCTCCAATGATGCTAGTGTTATGGAGAAGGAACATTTTCAGTGTAAACGTGGTTCATATGCCTAAGGAAGAAGAAACATGGAAGCAGATGAATAATAGCAATATTATTCTCAGGATCCTGAAAATGATTACTTCACCTCAGGCAGATGCCTGCGAAGCAGTAAACAGCTCACCAGCAGGCCAAGTACTTCTGTTTTACAGGCGCCAATTGTACTTTCTACACGCATCACAAAATACGCAATTATGTAGAGTTTAGCAGTTCAGATATAACCAGCAATTTATTTCATTCTTACCTGTTTTTCACGGCTGTGACTTTCTTGAATGCATTTGCTATTCAGAATTAGTTATAGAAGAAATCAGATTCTACAAAAAATTCTTGACCTGTTGATTGTGAACTGCTTGTTCCAAGTATTTGGCATTTGAAGTATATTAGTAATGCTTAACCAGGTATAAGATAAAAATACATGGAAATGTTTCTGCTGTCTTGCTGTATATGTATAATTCCTAAAATAAGATTTTAACTACAAACAGACACAATTATGAGGTTTTAATTAACTTTACTGAAGTTCTGTCAGAATTATTTCAAATTCACTTATTTTTGATAATGTGCTGCAGGTATTTACAAGACTGTCCCTAGGAAGCAAATTCAGCAAATGTAGATGAAACTAATTTTGCTTTATTGAGGTCAAAATTTGCAGAACTTTTCAGATATTTCTCCAGTTCTATGGCAATGTTTAGCTTTGAGAAGGACAGCAAAGGAAATGCAGGAAATGACTGACCACTGAGCCTGATGCCTATTCTGAAAAAAAGAAACTCAATGCTTCTAATAAACAAACAAAACAAAACAAAACAAAACAAAACAAAACAAAACGCCAATATTGACTGCCTTTAGGCAAATGATGTGGAATAGCCAAACAGCAGCACATACAGAACTTTACTACACATCACAGCAGACATCATAGCTGAATAAAGGCTGAATTCTTCTGAAATAGATGATTTTTCAGTGGATGATATTTAGTATTAATTCAATGGAAGCCCAGGAAAAAGTGACATCTGGGATTTCAGCTATGGTATTTTAATCATGTTAATCAAGAATAGCCAACATAGCTCTGAAGAAATGGTTAGCAATCCATGACTTGTGGCTGCTAGGCAATGGCATTGACTTGGAAAATATATTAGGGATGATGTTTTACTTCCCAAAGTTACACCTCACCTTCAAGAAATTTTGGCACCACTGCAAAATCTGAGCTCAGGAAAATAAAATTCAGTTGAATGCCTGCAGTTGCAGAAAGCTGAAGGACAGCTGAAAGTTGCCATGGTCCTTCCTCTCTCACTTAGGGATCCCACTTGACACATCAGGAAGAGGTATGATGAGGTGAAACTCAGAATAAGAGAAATGATACTAATCAGCAATGTCTGAAGCAGATTGCTTCTGGCGGAGCATGATAGCACGGAGGTGTTACTTGGAGAATAAGTCTTGTCAGATATACCTGGCTGTCCGGATTAGGCAAGAAAATGAGGGAGCTCAGACATAAACGTAGCAAGGATCTCTCCTTCCCTTGCAGTGCTGAGAGCTGTCATGTCTGGGTGGCCTTGTCATGTGTGACAGGATGATGGGGGGCGTTGCAGGGGGCAGCACTAATCACAGCTACCCTCGCCATGGAAAGGTCAAGTGTATAGGGATGTGCTTGAGATATGACCAGTCAGTACAGGCAGAAGGATGGATGAGCACAGGTCTGGGTATTTGCAGTCATGCTGACTCCACGCCTTGTGGTGAGGGATATTTTTCTCCACAGCTGTAAATACCGTGTCCTGTTTTACCTGTCATGTTCCTGACAGATGCAATGGTAGTTTCCATCAAAAAAGGTCTTCTTATCCCCATTGCACTGTGCTGTGCATTGGTAACTGCCTCATAATGCCTTCCTGTTCACTGGAAGCAGGAAGTGCAGGAAGCTGGCTGCACTTCAGGAGCAGAGAAAGAGAAAAATACTCTGACAACCTGCAGTCTGATTTCACTGGGTGATGCTGGGATGGAAGTTACCACTTTGCACCAGACCAGGTGGTGAGTGGAGCAGGAGGTGATGGTCTCCAGAACATGAGAATTTCAACATGACATTGAAAACCACAGCAACAGGAAAGTGCTCCAGACGAGGCAAAAGAAGGAACTGAGAGAGTTCAGTTGATTCAGAACCTGTCACAGAAAATGCTTCATATTTATGCCTTCAAGATACCGACAGCTCAGGTCAAGGGGTAAAGTTCACTTTTCCCCAGGCTAAGACAGCAAAGTGCAATTGCCTCAGACAAAGACTCTTGCTGCTTTCAAGAAGATGTTTGAATAGAGCAATTAGTGCTGGAACAAGCTGCCCATGGAGATGTTCAAGAGCCTCTTACCAGAGAAATTCAGTGGAAATCAGTGAAGAAATTCATGCAAACTGTGGAGCAAGTGGACCTGTGAAAAGCCTGGGGTCAGGTTGTTTGACCAGAACAGCCTCCCTTGGCTGTGCTCAGTGCAAATGAAAGTAACCTCACACCTTTTCAGCCTTGCAGGACGAGGACAGCCTAAGAGGCATGCTGTGATCTAGGGCCTGGGCAGTCCCATCTGGAAACAGGGGATAGGGATTTCTGTGGGGGAGCGCCAGCACGTGCCAGGTGCCTGCACATGCAGGGAGTGTTGCTCTAGAGCATGTGTCAGGTAAATCCTCATTAAAGCACGGACATTTAGTTCTTACTGAAGGGCCAGGGACCTCGTGCCAAGCACTGCTCACTTTGGTTGCAGCCTTAGTTGCTCCTCTCTCCTGGCGTCAGGGTGGCGTGGGGCAGACGCCACTGGGTATCTCTCTCCTGCTCTCCCTCTGCTTTCATCAGCTTTCCTTTTTCCATTCCCCGGGGCGGAGGGGGCCTCCAGGCCCTTTTTCTTTCATGAGCAGCTGTTCTCCCTTTCGCCGGGAAAGCTGGTGAGGGGACAGTATTGCCATGGAGAGGCCAGTGAACTCGGGGCTGAGCATGCAGGAGGAAACATCCGTCACATCCCAGTGGGCCACTAGTCAGTTAATGAAGGAACTCCACAGGCACAAATGTGTACTGCTTCAGGGTCTCTGCACGCCTGCTAAGAAGAAGTGGAAAACAGAACTAACAATTCATTGACTGTCACTGCAGGTTTTCTTTGCGTCATAGCTGAGAGATATGCAAAGCCAAGGGTGGGCAGCACCGAGTATTGGGAGGCGGTGGAGAGCACCTACAAGAAGCGGGGGCCAAACCCCACCAAAAGAAGAGCAGCAGTGCTTGCAGGAGGTGAGTAACCCTGCTCCCAAAGCAGCCTGACACTTGCCGGCAGACAGCCTCCCTGCAGAGCAGAGCAGAGGAGCCACCCCCGTACCTGCTGTGTCTCTTAATTTACGGACATAACCATCCCTGTTTCAGAGGGGGGTTTCAGCTGTGGGTGCAGTGTTGGGGCATGCAGGGCCCCAGGTAAGCACGAGCTGAGGTGGTGAGCGCCTGCCAGGCTGCACTGCAGTGTGCAGCCCTGCACTTCTAGCCCCGCACGCAGCTGCCCACTCTCAGGAAGTCCTGTCTGGGCGTACGTGCGCACCCATAGGAAAGGAAGTATGGGTGTACCTGAAACGCAAAGCCACAGATGGGAAACAGCCATGACCAGCCCTCGTTAACAATTAGAGGAGCTCTCAGACCTTAATCACTCCTTGTCTCAGGCTAGGTCAAACTCCTCCGCATGACTATGCTCAGTCTGGTATCTCGAGGTCAATCTGCTTTAGCAGTCTCTAGACTTTGGCAGGCTTTAGCCCAGGTCACCAGCTCTGGCCCCCAGACGATTTCTGGTCAGCAGCCTGCTGGCCAGGCCTCTCCAGGACCTCCCGGCTCAGCTCTGGCCTGCACTGAGCACCAGCCACGGGCAGCCTGCCCCACATCTGCCCTCCTGGCCACTGGCCCGGGGCAATGCAGGCGGCTGACGCAGTAATGCATAGACTATGCAAAGCAGCAGTTTAAGCTCCTTGCACTTAGCATGCAGACAGCACCTGAGAGACACCAAAAAAGCCCAGCACAGCTCCCACGCAAACCCCTTCCTCAGTTTCCTTCTCACCCCAGAAGTCAATAGCTGTGTGGGAAGGCCAGGAAGCCGCTGGGGTCATTCACTTTCTCCTTCATGTTTGATCTTGCCTCCATGCCTAGTCCCAGCAGATTTTGTCTTTTTTTACTTCCATCCTCCTCCTCTCCCAGGTCATCCTGAAAATCTACCCATCAGATAATCAAGGACTCCCACAGCCTGCTTTTTGCTAGGTTAGCCATCAGGAGGCCAGCCTTGAAAACTGTTTTTTATCTAGATGGCAGCGACTTCATTGTTCTGCTTGAAAAGCAGACCATTCATTTGTTAATTGTTTTAATATCTTGCCACTTCAGAGGCAGACTTGCAGGTGCCAGTCTTCCTTTCCTTCCTCCAGATGTATAGGCAGTGAATGTTACAATGAAGAGTCAGAAAAATGCAACACTTCAAGAACTCTTCACATGAAACTAAGTTTGTAAGCTGCATGTAGATCACTTGGTAGCCAAATCTTCAGTAAATCAAAACTAAAGATGTAATACTACATACGCGTCTTCAAGAATTTTTAGACCAGAAACAATTTTGCCTCTATCAGTGGTCATTAGGTGAACTCCTTAGCAAAAAAAAAAAAGCCGCTAATTCCACTGCCTTTCCTCTCATTTTCAGTAAGACCACACTTGAAGTGACAGATGACTCAATGTTAGCCAGGGTGGCAACATCTGGCCCATGGGTGTCTTGAGTGTGACGAAATGGCGAAGACTTGTGAACCTTCATTTTTCCAAAGCTGCTGTGAGCGGTTCAGTAAGTTCATTGGTTAATTCCCACAAGAATCTACTCAGAACATATATATATATTATAAAAAACCTATATTTATAGATTTAAATTTGCATATAGATTTAGACTTGTGAATATGTAATTCTTCAAACTTTTCTCTTATTTTTAATTTAATTTTAATGTCTTTTCCCCTGTTAACGCTACATAAAACAAGGCCTTTTTGCTCTGGAATACAAACTCTTTTCAATAACTCACTAGCATCTGCAGTCTCAAGCACCTTTGAAAATCTAGCATCTGGGAGCCTAACTGATTTTTGAACTGATTTTTGACTTTCTGATTCCTGCCTCTAAGGTGCTTGAGAAGCTACTTATAGTATCTAGCTAACTTAGTTGCCACAACAGCTCTGGTATTTTAGCTTGAAAAGACAATGAATGACTCTGACGTCCTCTTCCTGTTATCCAGGGCTTCTTATCTACTAAATAGAGAGAAGTAGTTACTGCTTCTCAGCAAGGGTACATTCCCATTGTGGTTTGCTCCCAGGTCAAAACTGAGGTTTTCACTCAAATAAAGAGCATAGTCAATTTTTAAAACTCCTTGTATTCCTAAGCCTGCATGCTGACTTTCCTAGGATCAGTGATGGAGCACCAGCATGGAGTGATAGGCTGGCGCTGGTCTTCTTGTTCATCAAATAGTCCCTAAAGGAAGTCTTCTGAAGCCCATGGCCATTTTGCAAATTATGCATGTATTACCTGCCCCCTGGCTCTTTCAAATGGATGAGCTAGTGGTTCTGAAAAAGTGTGCAGAGAGTCTGGAGAGCCACTAACTAAAGTGGAACAGCAATGACTGCAGCTCTGCTTGCATCAGCAGGTCTCCTCCCACCGTCTGAGTTTGTGTACTTAGTCTCTCCTTCTCCTTTCTTTCATGAAACTTTGTTTAGGAAGACAGTGACAGAATTTAAGAAAAATGGGTATTTTCAGGAATACTTTTAAGCCGTATTTCCTAGCGAATGACCTAGTAGCATGAAGCACTGCTTCATTAAGCTAACAGATGATCTTAACAGTAATCATCTGGCTCTGGGTCATGCAAATTAAAGAGGAAAAACTTGCAAAAATGTCCCACCTAAGTGGTATGTATGTGCCTGTCTTTAAAGGGTATGTGTTTAGAGAAGGAGGATGTCATATGACCCATGTGAAAAAATCACCTTTGTTTTTTCAAATTAACCACAGCTTTTTATAACAACACTGGTTGCAGAGCAGTTAACAAAGTGATGGAGGCCGCTAATAATGAGAAATAATGGAGCTGGTATATTCAGTTAGCCTATCTAATGCTCTATTTTTAGTATGCTTTTATTTTTATTGAAAGAAGTTAGCAGGAATCTATATTTATCTGACATCTGCCTCCACATAAGACCTTTTGCAAGCTCCCCCACCCTCACAGTGTCCAGCCTTGTGTGTGCTGTTGCACTCCCTGATTTCTTCGGCACTTATGACCTGCTGTGGGGGTGTTGTTAAACCACATGTGAAAAGGAATCCAGTGTAATACCATACAGCCTAAAAAATGGAGCACAGCCAAAGTAAGAGGGTTTTAACCCGAAAAAAATTCCTTTGAAGCACAGTTTGCATGTTAAGGAGAAGGCTTCTCAATCTCAACCCAACAGATGCTGCAGGGCTTTGACTTTTTGCATGGTGCCTATGATCAATCTACATGGGACTTAACTGACTTCTTAGCTGAAGTCAGGCTTTGCTCATGACTTTCCACACATGAAAGCTAGATCTGTTCCTGTGACATATTGTATTTTCCGTAGAACCTGAAAAGGTTTTAAAAATCCCATGCTGGGATTCCCTTTGTCATTCACAGAGGAGGGGGCTGTCTGGGGACTCTTTGCTGCCTTCTCCAGTAGTTGCTGAATTTGGGCACAGCTACACCCTTCAAGCTTTGGCCTGTAACAGTGGTGCAGTGCTCCTTAAATCTACTCAGGTGTTGAAAAGCTGGTGGAAATCCAGCTAGCTGTGGAAACAGGCATGGAAATGAAGCTTGGCACAGCAAGGCTCAAATGCCACAAGCAAAGGGGACATGCTGGTAAGTTGATCAGCAAGGAGGAGGCTGAGCTGGATTATTGCTGAGTTCAGATGACCATTCAGTGAGGATCCAGCCCTCTGAGCAATAGTCAGTTGGTCCATTGCAAAGCCATCCTCAGTACTGCAGCATTACAGCTAGCCCTTTTTTAACACCATCCTGTCCCAGAATTTATCGTACAGGGAGATGGAGGAGAACTGGTCCTGTACGGGTTAGAAATGGGTGAATCAGAAGGCATGCAAAAGCCTCCTACCTTCAGAGTAGCATCCTACCTTTGCAAAGATGGATTTTTTGGGTGTTAAAACGTATTTCTGTAGAGACTGTGTTCTTATGGCCTACATCTATGGTGTCTGTATTAAGAATCAAATAAGAGGAGAAAAATGAGTTTATAACTGAATAGACAGGACAAAATAAATGTAACATGCAATAGCTTGTCTGAAGATACTGATTGACACTAATTGCAGGTACAGAATGATTTTGGGGCTACTGAAAATCTAGAAAAATTTAGGTTAGAAGAGAACTCTGGAGGTCATCTTGTTCAACCTCTTGCTCCAAGCAAGGCTAGCTTCAAAGTTAGTATCAGCAGACATAAATAATATCTTCCATTTATATGACAGCTTTTCATTTCTTAAGAGTCTACAGTATTTTATAATGCATATGCATGAATACTATATCTGCTACCAGAAGTCGTTTAGGTACTTTTGGGGTGGAATGTGACAACTCCTCAGCAGCATGTAGCAAAACTTGATGGAAGTTTAACAGGTGCTAAAGAAGTATCTCATTTCTCCTCTTACTAAACCATTCATACTCCTGCCAGTGAGCCTCTTCTCATTGCTCATTATACCTAACTTACATCACAAGGCCATCCTTTTCTCTGAACAATAGGAGGAGGTTGGCATTTTGAAAGAGGGCAGTTTTCTAAGGAAATCTCAAGAAGAAACTATTCGCTCCAGCTCCAGAGCCTGCTTTCTTTTATGGAACAGAAGAAAAATGGGAGGAAAAAAATCTCCTTTACAAATTCTTCAAATGTAGCCCAATACACATACTTTTAGAGTATCTCAGCTATGGAAGAACTTCAAAGGTCTTGCTATTTTGATTGCCCTCTAACAGGGCAATCAAAAAAAGTTAAACAGAGTCCTAATTATCTTTCTGGACCCATTTTTTTCCACTGATTGTAAAGCACTATCTAATTACAGGTATCACTTGTGAATTCTCATTTGGCATACAGCCTGTCACTTCAGGGAGGATATTCGTCAGCTTTGGTTTTCAGTGAAAATAGAAAATGCCCTTCTCTGATGTGCAAAACAGCTCAACATTGACAATGGGATAGTGACCCTGGCTGCCCAAGCACTAGCCTGCTGCAAGGGGAAGGTACAAGGGCTGGATGGATTCAGCTGAGCCACAATTTGAGCAAGACAGGGAGGGTGACTCCTGCCAAAAAAGCCCCAGAGTAGTCTGAAAACTTTAGTGTTCAAAGGGAGAAAAGTAGAAAAAACTGCTGTATTGAAAGATGCGTTCTATAGCAACAGATCGGGAAGGCTTATTTGAATGCCTACTACTTAGAAAAAGGAATCTAATTCTTTACTAAAGTCAACATCTGGGCAGTGGTAGGAGTGCTGCAATAGCCAATGTTGAAGTTGGATGTAGTCACGTTTTCCTTTCCTCCAAAGAGAAATACCAGACAATTTCTTTTGAGTCACTGGGCAACCAACCAAAATGGCCAAATCATCGTCTTCTAGATGTCATTATTGATAGCACATGATTGACACTTTAACAAGCAAACCTTTTTTCAGGCTACAATTCTGGAGCCACGCTGTGCATTAGGTGGGCTCAGGGCTCCCGAGCACTGTCTGCGAACGTGCTGAAGTTCCTTCGATGGAATGCCGAGATTGTGAAAATATGAGAGGCTAGTCCCGTCTTGCTAGCTGGCACAGCGGCTACGGCAAAGATATGAGTAACTTTGCCTTCCAAGTACAAAATGATTGCTGGCAGTACACTGTGAACATGTCAGCTTAGGGGAACATATTAAGAAAAGGCCCATCAGTGGTTTTCTTTCTTTAAATGGTAGCCACTGAAAAGTTATGCAAACACTTCAGCTGTGGAATATATAATCTGACGTTTGGCAGGGCTCCTTTGTTGATCCAAGGAGTGAAGTATGCAGTGGATGGCTAGCAGTTGTTTCAGTGCTTATTCAAAATGACAGACTACATTAGATGTCCCCCCCCCCCCCACACACACTTCTGCTCTAACTAGGTCACTCCTAGTAAATAAACCTGATTCCCTGGTTTTCTAACAATGAAATGGTCTTTCAGCGGTCACAGGCTAGTATAGAGGGAGCTGCAAAAGGGAACCAGGGAGGGGGAGAGAGTGTGAGCCTGTGGCTATACATGAAAATGAGTCCAAACCAGAGCCGGTTATCTGAAACATGCATCCAAGCAAACATGGCTGGTTTTAATAAGACCATGCCCTGATCCAAGCCACCCAAATTAAAACCTGGCCAAAGAGGTGTTGCTAAATCAAAACCATTTCTGTTTCTGCCTATTTCTAATCAAAATGAAGATGGCTGAAATCAGAGCCCGTTTGTGGAACCTGCCCCAGTAGTCTCAAGTTCTGAGCGTCCTGGTCTAAATTCCTGTAGGCATTGATTTTGCAGCCCAACCTCCCTCCTCATCATCTTCTCTTCTGCTCTCTTTCTCTCTACAGCCTCCAATATTTCCTGCTCAACACAGCTCCAGTAAAAAATGGGAGGAAAAAAAAAGCAAATTGTGTCTCCAGAAGTTACTCAGGTAACTTTCACTCACTGCCTGACAAGTTCTAGAGGATAAAGAAAGAAGCCACACTTCCCACAGAAGACCCTCTAGCACCTGATTTAACACACAGTCTGTGCAACTGCTGAGGAAATGAAACTGTGTGCTGCCTCTGTGTATTCTTTTTAACACCCTTTGAGGGAAAAATAGAAGGCCTGATTAAAATAAAATATTAGTTTAAATTTTTTACATGTTTTCTTTCTACCTGTTTATCTACTCTATGTGAATACTCACCTACTAGTTCATTTTGGAGAGTTAAACCTTTTCTAAACAAAATGAATTATGAATATGAGCAAAACTCATATGACATCAAAAGTATCACGCTTCCCTAAATTAAAAAGAAAGAATGCTCTCAAAAATGGTTATTGAGATAGTCACTAAACAGGAAAAATATGAATTAATCAGTCATGCATCATTTTTAAAGGAATGACCTGTTTTGAGAAAATAGGTCTTCAAATGATTTGGAAAATAGGAGGGAATTTGAACAGAGTAACTGCTTATCCTGAGAAGTAAAAAAAATCAGTAACTCAAGAACTGTGTGAAGACAACCCAACAAAATACTTCAATGCTCCTCAAATACAGCTACATGAATTGCAAACCACTGATAATTGCAATTTTCTGATCCGAGCTGCATATTTCCATTTCCTATGGTTTTCTGTTAGTTGAACTCATGTTTACCCACATACCCACTATTCAGAGGATATACAATTTCTAAGGTTTAATAACTGCCAAGTGGTGATGGGCATCTCTTTGAACTACATATGTACCTTATAGGTTTTGCCTGTTTCAGGGTTAGTAATAATAATTATTCCTGTTTATTACACACTATTATCATTCTAGATCCATGAGTAGGCTGAATAATCTGTGAATCCTCACCCAATTTTCACCCCAACACAAGGAAACCAAAGTAAAACCCAAATTAGCATCTTCCTACTGAGATTGGATCATTTGATCAACAACAGAAACCAGCTCTCCTCTGAGCTTTCTCCTTGGCCTTGGCAGTCTTAAAATGCCCATTGACTTTGTTCTTGGCCCAAAAGCCCATGGCAGCTCCCTCTTGTCCTGGTTGATACCGGTACCCACATCACAGTCAGCACCGGAGTCGTGCTTTCTCTCACCTAGGCCTGCATGTGCTCCACTGTTTCATGACAGTATCATTTTGTGGTTCCTTCCCACAGCCTCTTTGAGATTATGGGGCTGATGTGTGAAATGGAAACCTCTGGTCCCACATTACACACCAATGTGTGCTATGACCCCCTCTTCCAATTTTCCTTTCTTATCCTAGAAACCGACACCCACGAGTATACTCACATAAAGAAACTTCACATCCTGCCACTAGGCTTTGATATATTGAGCAATATATAATATATGGTACTCTTGTGGTTGAAGGAACCCTATGGAAATAAATCCAATGCAACCAGCGTATGGTGATTCAGTATGAAATATTACCCAAACTCGTGCTGATGCTACATAGCATCTGCTGAATCAAAGAGAAATGAAGGAAGGAAACCATCATTTAAAACATTAAAAAGAATGAAAGATGTTCAGGATCAGGCTTTCAGACTTTTTTTTTTTTAAATAGACTGAATGAGGCTTCACGTTCCTTGCAGCATTTTTCTCTCAAATACAGCAGCTATAACCAAGACATCTGGTCAAAGGCTGCAGCATTGGTAATATTTACTCCATAGAGGAAAAGCCACATATAATTCTGTTCGATTTGCTAGGGAAAAATGACTTTCACAGTGTCCACTGACAGTGAATGACTGGGTGATAAACCGACATGATGAAATTTAATAAGAGCATTTTCCACCATGCACATGCGGAAAAAAGCCCTAACCTTACACACTTATGGATGGCTCTAAATGAGCAAATGTCTGTCAAGAAGAAATCCAGGAAAACTGGAATCATGGAACACAATTCTTTGCTAACACCACCTCCACGCTAAGAAATCTGGATGTGAGGATTCTTAAAATGAGTGGCAAGCAACTCACATGCCACCACAGAAAGCAGAAACTTTCTTCTTCCTGGAATACTGTGTCCAGTACCAGTTACCCCAGCTCAGAAAGTGAAAAGTTCAAAAAAGAGTATCAATCATGAAGATTTAGGAATATGAAATGGCTTCTGTACAAAGAGAGTGATCACTGATAAGACCCTGACTTGGAAAGGAGGCAACAACAAGGTGAAATGTTGGGCTACAAAACCAAGAGAACAATCATCTCCAAACTGCATGAACTGCTGGCCTGCCCCAGCGTGGATGTTTGCATGTGGGTGGTTTGTAGGCTTCTCAGGATGATGTATTAAATTGGCAGGGTGGTGTGTAAGGCCGTTGTCATGCCCAGGCAAGACAGAGTCAAATATATAATAATTCAAACTCTTTCTTCTAAAGTGTTCACTGTTATGGGTGAGGCTCAGAAAGGAGGAGAGTCTGAAAATGTGTCATCTGGTCTGCTTAAGGGATGACAGTCTACTGCCCATCCTCAGAGCACTTTGTGGGGGAATGGACCACGATTCCCTTTTCGATCGCACTGTGCAGCAGCAGGAGGTCACTTGCTGCTGGTAAGCAGCACATTGCATGGCAGGTGACTTCGTGACTTCTCAGGCTGCACTGACTCGTTCTGCTGGCTTGCATTTTGGGAGGGAGGGAAAGGCTTGTACCCGCTCTGAGCCTACTTTCAGGGAGAACTGAATAGCAGCACGATGGATAAGGTCTGCCGTCTTTGTACTCTGACCTTTGAGACGAGCCGCCAGTGCCAAGCTTTCCCTTCCTCTTTTGTGCAGCGTAATAAGGGCAGGTCAGAATCCTGTCATTGGTTTGGAGGCTTATCAGCAATGCATCAGAGCTCACCCAGCCTCTGGAAAGAGGTCTGGAGCTCCCACAAGAAAAGATTTATTGTATTTTGTTCTTCCAGCTGGGCTGGAGTCGCTGTAAGAGCAGTTTCTCTCTCTCTTTGGACATCTGACAGTTCTACTTCTGCCTGGAGCCTGGAAGCCTAGAGGTTGGTAAAAAGTAATCAAGAAGTAATTACCCTTTCAGAAATAATTCAGTTCAGGTTTGGATACAATTTTAGGTGAAGGCTTCAGGGCAACAGAGAATTTTTATTGTATGGGAGTCTCCTGGCTCTGCCTTAGGCAGCATAAGGCTGTGTTTTAGCTTGCTCATTAGGGCAGAAATAAGCTCCCTCACAAGAGCATACGTGTAAACATATCTGTAACAAAGTTACAATAAAAATCAGAGTTCATTAAAATTCTTCTTTGCAATATTGCTGTCTTTAAAGAGAACAATTTGAGTTTTCAAGTCCTTGCTACTTTCCATGAACCCTTCATTTTTAATGAAAACATTTCTCCCTTTGATACTTACGTTTCATCAAAAAGCTATGTTCTGTTGCAAAGATGGAGAGCTGCGGGTCAATGGTAGCGCTCACAGCTTAAACAAGGCCTGGCTATTGCAACACGATCCTTGTGACCAGCCTCTGTTTGTGTGGCATTGTGCACAGAGAGAAGAGGACTTCCAGTTGCGCACCGCAGCCCAGCGAGTGTGCCCGCCGCTTGCCCTGTGAGGAGGAGGAGGCACTGCCTCAGGCAGGCAGCGCCTCAGCTGCTCGGCTGCTGCCAGCTCTGCTGCATGTTGATAGGCACCATTTCCCTTCCCTCGGGCTGCACCAGCTGGATGTCCCAGAACTGCTCTGCCTACCAACACATATTAATTGTAAATAAAGCTTTGGAGGCTGAGCCTGGTTCTGTAACAACTTACTCCATCTAAAATGTCAGCCCCTCCTCTACTGCTGGGTGCATGCATTGTGGAGCTGGAGAGGCTGCATGTGCTGCAGATAACTAGCACCTGCGCCGTGGCCCTGCCTGCGGGAGAGCACTGGGCTGCGCAAGTCCTAGGCTCGACGCGTGCACCGGCTTAGACATAATGTATGCCAGGTGTAGGTCAGGGCTGCAGCTCAGCCCACTCTCCTGCCCCGGGCGCTCACACAGTGCTATGCGCTCCTCTGCCTCCGCTCCGTGTCTCTGGGGTCATGACATGGAAGGGGAAGCTGGCTTCTGGGGCGCTGGCTTGCTCTTGTGGCTGGGCAGCATGTCAGGGTCCCCGCCAGCGAACCAGCAGCGCCAAGAGCCAGTCTGTGCTGGCGGTAGGCTAGGCTGGGCACAGAGCTGCAGAGAAGCACGGTTCAGACAGTGGCTGAATTATAATTCAGTCCCTAGCTTGTCCCTAGGAGTAAATTGTCCATCACTATGGGCTAGAGGGTAAACCCACAATCTACTCCTCAGACTAGAGGACTGAGAACTGAGATAAAGCAAACCAGATGTGTGATTTCCTGAACCTTTGGCATAAACCTCACATACAGAGGGTTGTTCCTGAAGGTAGCTATTAATGTTATACCACTGTTGAAAGCAATTATGCTTTATCTTGATATAGCCCAAATTCTGTTGCAGCACACAAGATACCACGTAACGCAAGATGCTGAAGCATGGTGACTGCCCCCCCCCCCCAGCTAGCAAAGGTAGGTGAAGTGTGGAGCATGGGCTCAAACTGATGAGAGAAAGCAAGACAAGAGCTGCTTTCTCATTCGGATCTGGCTGTGGCTAAGTGAGGAGATTGGTGCTAAGGCAGTTGTGTAGCAAGAGGGCAAAGAGAGGGAGAGATCTGTCACCTTCCCTAGGGCCAGCTGGGTGGCAGCTATGATGAGTGGTGCAGAGGCTGCACCAGCGTGATGGTGGATGGCTGCAGAGGGTAGAGGAGGGAGGAGGAAGAGTTGGGCTGGGCAAGCCGGGTGTAGCACTCTGCAGACCTTGCCACCATGCAGGAGTATGGGTCTGTGAACAATGCTGTGGGCAAGTGGAAATCTTTCCAGATGACCAGCCAAGTCTGCATTCAGGGCATTGCCCAGACCCCAACGGGTGCCATGCTGCAGCAGGACAGCTAGTGGCAGGAGTGTGCCTGCTGTATAGCCATGTCAGCTTCTGAGCTAATGGCTCACAACAAACAAAATGTCATCAGGTACCTTTGAAGTGGATGTCCTTTTTTTCCACAGCCTCTTTTTACTTCTTAATTTGATTGTAAACTAGGTGGTCAGTCCTCCAGACTGAGCTTGTATGGCTCCCAGCGGGATTCTGGTCCGGACTGGTGCCTGTGCTTTGGGGGATAGGACAGTATTTTCTCAAAGCTGCCTCCACACACTACAACAACTCGTTTGTGAATCAGCCCAAACCCCACCCTTTCTTCCTCCTTATGGGTTTGGAGTGGAGTAATCTGGCTGCAAACCAGCAAAACAAGTAAGAATATGCTTAATTTTAAGCATGTGACTAGCACCAGGGGAGCTGATGATGAGGCTGCTCCCGTGCTGTGCCCAGAGGATACCGAGCTGAGATTCAGCACGCAGCAGCTGGGGGCTGCAGTGCCCAGCGTAGCGGTCGTGCAAGACCCCAGTGCCTGCAGAATGGGAGTGCCAGGCCTGGCCGACAGCGCTCCCTGCTCCCGGGCCCGTTGCGGGGCACAGCTCACTGCGCCCCAGCGCCTGTTCGGGCCCTGTGCTGCGGCACGGCTCTGCAGAGGTCCTGAGACCTCCCCGCTCCTGGGTGCAGCAGACACCCAGCTCCTGCTAGCCCTTTTTGGCCCATAGTGTTCAGCTGGTGGCAACAATCCTGCAGATTTTGCCTTCCCGCTGTTTGCATGCAGCCAGCTCACAGCGCTTTGCAGTCTAGCATGCAATCTTTTTAATGGCTAAAACCAGTTAGTTTGAATTTCACACGCCAAGCAGCTTCAAGGCAAAAGAGCTAGCATGTTGCAGTGCGTCACTGTGCGCTTACATGCCTTCACTTTCCCTCCACATGCTTCAGCGGGCCATGCTAGTACCTGGGAGAAGGGACCCAGGTCCTGCAGCTCCTGACCTACTGCCAGTTAGATGGCTCGCAGTCTCTCCAGACTCACTCCTTTAACTAGCGATAAAGAATTAAATCCTGAGGGCTTCTTGTAGGTATCCTTTTGGCTTCTTGCATTCCTTTCAGACAAAGATCCACTCTATTGAAAGAGATTTTTGCAAACTGCAGCTATAGTCAACAAGCGTTCACCTGACTAAAGACCTTTGCTTTTAAGACATGCCAAAGACAATTAAATATGCTTTGTATTGAGTACAAACTCTTCATCGTATTGGGAAGTTTCCATCTCTGCTAATAATGGGATCCACAAAAGAGCAAAGATAGGTGGATAGACAATTTTTGAAAAAGAAAGTGTAATTCACTAGATACTCCCCAATTGTCTGAAGATAGCATCTTAGGCCTGGTTGAAGTATCAGCTAGAAAGAGAAATACACCATGGCTTACTTGTCTGATGCGGGTTTAACCCAGTGGGACTGTATACCTCGTTCATAATGCTGTTCCAAATTGCTGTAATCAAAATTTATGTGCGCATTTCATGGGCTTTCAGTTATTGCCACATATGTATCATTATGGAATGGTGGAATTCCATGTCACACCCCCTTGGCAGAAAAGTGTGGTGTTGCATTTGCAACATTAACACCATAGTTGTTCAAAACGCTTTTATTTCAGAGGCTCAAAAATGAACTTTTTTGGGGGGAGGGCCAAAATTTCAACTTTTGCTTGAAATGAAATAGCCACATGGAGGTTTTGCTTCTAGGCTATGTTTGCAGGTTACCATTACTTTTGTTACAGAGTGGATTCACAGTAAATTAATTCAGCATTAAATGATACACTTCTTTGAGATCACATTTTGTTGCCCTTATTTCTTTGGCTTCTGGGAACAATTTTAACTCTTGCAATTACTTCCTTAACATAAACTGTGAGTTTGATTCTTTGGTATTTGTTGGTTTGTTTTAGCTATAGACCAGCAACAAAGTGATCATGAGTAATTTTTGTGTATTTTGAAAGTTTCGTGTATTTCAGCATGAATGATTAGCCACCTGAGACATCTTATCAGAAGCATGTGTTCTGGATTTGCTATCCATCACTTATCCTTCTCTTTTTAATATCTTTACTAGACCAGAAGAGTAAAAAGGCCAGGTAACTGATCAGCAGAACAAAAATTGCCTGTAGGGGACAGATGAAATGAACGATTCTTGAAGAACCTATTGGCAAAATAATCATCTATGAAAGCAGATGGTTTCACAGTAGCCGATATTTCACAGTGCCCAACTTGGACAACACATGACTCATTGAGTTTTAGTCTGGAAAAACTGGAAGAAGAATAATCAGTTTTGACACCTATGACCCCTGTGTCTTCAGCCAGTGCTGGCTTCTTACAGTTGCAGTGTATACAACTTTTTGGTAGCACTTTTTTTGTGTAAATATTTTACCAGAGGTTATGCTTAGCCAGCCACCTGTACTCTTTAACAAAATGATTTTCAGTAGACATGCTTAAACAATGTGAGAACCTATCATAAGCTGAGGCAGCCAGTAAAGACAGATGAGCACTGAAGAAAGAAACAGAACTGCACTGTATAAAAAGTTAATTCAGCACATGCTTAAATCCCTACCTTTTAAAGACCCCATGTGCTTAAAGCTAAGGGCTTATATGAGTTACTTGTAAATATTAGCAAAACAGTGAATTCTATAGAAGAATTTTTGTTGCACATTAGCCACCCTACCCACTACCTCACCTCCAGAGGCTAGTGAAAAGCTGTAAATACTGTCTGGCTGGATAATATGCTGTTATAGATTATAAATTAGTCAAAAGTATGGCCAGATGATAATAAGTGATCAGATAGCTGTTTGCCTGCTCTTAGCCCACCTAGCTGTCAAGTTAAATGTGTTGGTTTAAACCATGAGAGTGGTTGAAGCTCCAATGTTTTATTCCTCGTGAGCCATGCAGAGGAAGCATTTGGGAGGGGTCCTGGGACCGGACGACTTGCCTGGCAAGCCACATAGCCCCTGTGGGCTATGCAGCCCCAGGGGAATGGACCTGACAGCGGGACAAAATGGTAAACTCCAAACATGGTGAGAGGTTAACAACTGGCTTCATCGGGAATACTGGGAGCAGCTGGAAAAGGGAAGAGAAGAAAGCAACATGGTACCAAATGAACCTGGGAAGAACAAGGGGGCTTTGCTGAGGGTTTTGTTGTGAATTCATTTTGGTTTAAGAGCACCCCTTCAATCTCATCCTTCTACACCAAAAGGTAGATGTGGGACATCTCAGATAGAGGCCAAACAGCCACTGTCAGATGGATTTTCCCTGAGGGGACTAACACACTAGGGCCTGTCTTGTCTCATCCCAGAGATGTAGCTCCTCGGAAACCAGGTCCCCCAGTGCATGCAAGGCTACAGGAGACTCAGACAGATCTTCCTAGGTACTCTGTGTGGGGTTCAGACACGGGCAAAATACCGCAGACTGACAAATGACCACATTTCATCTCACCCAAGATGGCTGTCCGTGAGACTGAACTTTGCCTCTGGTAGACAGGACATGAAACTCAACTTGCTTGACCCTCATTCTTTGAGAGTTGAGCTAAACTAGTTTAAATTACCTCCCTTGTGCTGTGGGCCAAAAGATGGAGGGATTGCTGGCTTTAAAATTAACTAAGCACTCACATACATCTCTCTGACTTTTATATTAACTCTAACCACTTAAGAAGAAAACCTAAGAGTGTAGTCAACTCTTTAATACTTCTAGATAGCATCTGGTACTGATCATTGTCAGGTATGAAATATTTAACCATTCCAACCACTGTCTGATCTGTATTTGATAATTCTTGCTTTCCTTAAAAAAAAAAAAAAATTTACTATTATTATACTAGTTGAAGCGTCATGGAAAATACTATTTTTGGGTGGTGATCCTCCTTTTTGCTATTCATATTATTTTGCAGCAGTGAAGGATGGCTGATTGCCACTTCCAGGTTCTTCACCATCTCCTACTTCTAGCACTTGCTACTTCTGATTTATTAATTCAGTGCATGTGTCAGGCCCCAGCGCAGAATCTATTAGTTTGTAAGTGGCAAAGGCATCATCTGCTACCAGCTGTAAGTAGGTATGCTAAAACACAGTTTGCTGAGGTGTCTCATAGCTTGCAGGTTTGCTAAATGAACATGCAAGCCCTTATTTTGCAATGAGTTCTGTGGGTGTATCCATGTGCTGTCTTACTTCAGCAGGAGTCTTTGCTTAGATCTGTTTTGGAGGAGTTCTTTTTGAAACTGTTGGACTTGTAATTTGCATACCTTACAAATCTCCCTGCAAAACTTCACCAGTTCCATTCCTTTTACAATAGTCCTTTTCCTAGCTCTTGCCATCCTTATATTATGGTCATTCTTATGCACTAAAATGTGCTAAAACTCCTCATTAGGATGAACAGTGTAAGGGGAAGGATTTTTAGCCTACTTCCTTTTGAATATGTTTAACAAAATCTGTGGATTAAAGCTAAATTCATCAATTTCTTCTCAGTGTGACATATATAAATTGTTCTTCCAGCTGCACAATGACAAACATTGACAAAATAATGCGCTTGAAAGAGACTTGGTGTGATTTTGCAAATGCATTCACTGGCAATCTTTTTTCAACCTGCTTTAGCAGCAAGTGAAATCAGAATAGAAATCTCTAGATTCTGGCCAATTTTCTCAAATGGAGTCTTCGGAGTCTTCCTCTAGGCCATTAAATCTTTGATTGTGACAGATAGGTACAGCTTGCAAATATTCTTCATCTTAAAGCCTCGTCTGCACGTTGCCATTGCCTACAAAGCCTAATGAGCAATAATTTTCCTGAACTATAGCTTGCTGCCTAAGGTCTGGTATTTCTATCTTTCCCTCATTTTGGCTTCTTCCTTGATGGTTTCACTTTAGTCAGATTAGCAAAAAAGATAAAGCTGCATTTCTACTAATAAGTCTCCTGGAGTCCCAGCCAATTGGCTGAAGGGCTGAGGATGTTGAAAATACATATCCAATTATGATCTGGCTGAGGTTCCTATTTGGCTAATGTATCAAATGTCAGTTCCAACTGAAAAAAGCACACCCTGTCACTAATGTTGTTTTATACATAGCACAAAATGTACTCTTGAGAAACAGCCTCATCTTCTGATACACTGAAAAGCTTTGTCAAAAAATCAGGGAAGAATAAACTACCCAAAAGTACAAACCCAGCCATACAGAAAAAGATTTGTGCATGTTTCTCCACCAAACTAGGGAATATAGAGACCAGCATGTTCAAAAATCATGATTACTTCCATGCTATGGATTTTTCAAGATATGCAGCAACATGTGCCCAGATATCACAGATTAGCATCAAAATCAACATCTATAACCATTTTCTAATTGCAGAAAGACCACTAACGTCATACATGTGTTTTATCCACCAGGGAACGAAGCAAGGGTTCAAGAATACAAAACTATGAATTGGGGACCTGTGGTTAAGGTAAGGAAGCTGTCCAGGGATTATGTATTATTTTATCTCTCTACTCCCAAGTCATTCTGTTCCAAGCTGGGCTGTTGCACGGAATGCTGAAGAATCGAAGTCTTGTTCTCTCCCTTAAGATGCTGTTACTGTTTGCTTTACTGTTGCCTTTTCCCCCTTTCTAGTGAAAGAATTCTATAGTGTGCTAGAGTTTTGTGTAAAAAAGGGTCAATATTATTGTTTAGTTTTCCAGGATGAAAGACTGCTGGGTAGAAAAGATCCTCCCCTCCATTTGTGGGTTGTACTGCCTGTGCTTAGTGAACGTTTATTTATTTTTTTATGTCTTGGAAAGGAGACAAGTGCTGTGGTTAAAAAAGATTCTCTTTCCTTTGGTTGCTGGCAAAAAAAATGATAAAACAACTATACGCTGAGGCAGGAGAAACAAGAATATGTGAACGTGTTCCAATATTTTAGTCCCAAATCAGTCAGCTATAAATAAATATGTTAAGTCTTCAGAGAGTTGGGCTCAGTAATCATTTGTATATCTCATTTGTATATCTCATAGTTTGCTTTTGCAAACATCAGATCTCATGTACTTTTCTGTTTGATATTCACTAATACTTGAGCACACAAAGTACTTGTACTTCCCCTTTCTTCCACAATACATTTATGAGAGGTATAGCACATAACAACTAAATAGTGCCACCACTTAAAAATAGTTTCTGGCCTTGGTAATTCCTGTGCATATTCTTTTTCAAAAGAAAAAGAATATTGATTAAAGTTAAGGAATGACCTTCTCTTCCTCATTCCTGAAAGGTCATGTTAATCCCCTAGACCTAGATATTTGATCACCTCCAAATGCTATTTAGGATGGGTGCCTAAAACTCGTTGTATATTCAGGTCCTGCATGTATTTCCATGCATACAAAACAGACAGTGGATAATATAGACACCTTAAAAACTCCTGGCTTTTGAAAACCAGTGCCTAGGCAAGCTGCAACCCCCCAACAGTAAGGGAGGGTGTTGAGAGGATGGGGCCACACTCTTCTCCGTGGTGCCCAGTGACAGGGCAAGAGGCAACGGGCATAAACTGAAACACAGGAAGTTCCATCCGAACATGAGAAAAAACTTCTTTCCTGTGAGAGTGACAGAGCACTGGAACAGGTTGCCCAGAGAGGTGGTGGAGTCTCCTTCGCTGGAGATATTCAAAACCTGCCGGGATGTGATCCTGGGAAATATGCTCTAGAGGACCCTGTTGGAGCAGGGGGGTTGGACTGGATGATCTCCAGAGGTCCCTTCCAACCTCAACCATTCTGTGATTCTGTGAACAGCCCTTGGGACAGGAGAAGGAAAGACAGGGGACGGCAGTGGGAGCTGTGAGGGGAGCAGTCTGCGGCGGAGGGTGAGCCAGGGTGGAGGAGCAGGCTCTGTGAGCCCCCAGGTTGAAGGACTCAGACTTGCGGCAGGCTTTTTTTTTTTTTTTTTTTTTGCATTGTCTCCCGGGGGTATACTTGCAGGATACCTGTGTGGAAGTGCCAGAACCTGCCACCTCCCTTCCGGTGGAGCTGAAGGTCAGCAGCCTCACAAAGGAAGAAAAGTCACTTAAGAGTATTTCAGATTCTTTTCTATTGACATTCATTGTAACTTATTGTGCTATATATTTTTAAAGTCATTGGCATTCCTTTCATTACCAGAGGTTAGGCCTGGCAAGGGCAACGTTTTGTCGCTCTAAAAGTGTTTGAGGAGAGCTCAGCTAGCTAGTTATCATTTCAATTTGTCTTTTTAAAAGTAGGCCACTAGGGCCTGGCAAATGGCCTGGAAAAGTCTATATAGACTTCATGCTGTCAGCTCAGTTTTACAGATCTCATTTTGGTCTGGCAGGTTTCAGGCTGCCCAGGGAGTCATTTGGCCAGTGTCTTGTTAGTGCAGAGGACATTTTCCAAGTGGGAATGGAGCCAAGTTGTCATGAACTTTACTAATGGAGGATGGAGCACAAAGGCTGTAGGTTGGAGTTGTTTTTCCAAAGACTAAACCAAAATCCTGAGCACGCAAAATGGAAAATGTTGCAACAGGCAGCGTGAGATCTAGAAACAAATCCTTGGTCAGGCTACCAATTTGCTGGCAATACTTTGCACAAGCACAGGGGAGACGAACGTGCACTTCTCCACCCCTGTTCCCAGTGCTGAGGCTGGGCAGAGCCCTGCAGGCTGCGAGCGGGGTGAGGAGACCACGGCGGCCAGGCTCCGGGGCCTCCTGCCTGAGCCACGGGGCAGCTCCCGAGGCAGCTGCATGTGCTTCATGGGCCCAGACAAGCAAGCGGCATCACTGTCCCTCCCTGGTCACCTCGGTAGTTTTGCAGACAGGTCATTTCTCTTCCTCAGGGCATGAGCACACTGTACTTCCTCTGTTTTCCAATGGGCTGCTGTAAATTTACTACCAATACATTCGCTTTTCTTTGTCAATTAGAAGTAAAATACATAGTATACTTCAGTCTCTGAAGAAAAAACAGCATATGTCTCATTTTGAGCACTGAATCTTATTTTAAGCTCTAAGACCAGAGTTGTATAAATATATGCAGGGACTGTACAAAATTCTGACATTTGACTACTAAGAAGCAAGCAGGAGCTTTGTTTGAAAACTCTCGGTGGAGACTCTGTGTGTGTGTGTGTGTGTGTGTGTGTGTGTGTGTGTGTGTGTGTGTGTGTGTGTGTGTGTGTACAAGCATGTACCCACAATAATTAAAATATCCGTGCTGGTAAAAAAGAATCCAACATTGAGAGAAAAGCAGAATACCCCCCCACCCCCACCACCTCCCAATTTTTTTCTTAGTCTGGGGCAATACAGAATACAGAAAACGAGAATTTAAACTCCTGTTATAAAGAAGAGAAGAGAAGAGAAGAGAAGAGAAGAGAAGAGAAGAGAAGAGAAGAGAAGAGAAGGGAAGGGAAGGGAAGGGAAGGGAAGGGAAGGGAAGGGAAGAGAGAAAGGAAAGGAAAAGAAAGGAAAAGAAAGGAAAACAATAGAATAGAAAAGAAAAAAAAGAAAAGAAAAGAAATGAAAAGAAAAAAGAAAAGAAAAAAGAAAAGAAAAAAGAAAAAAGAAAAGAAAAGAGAAAAGAAAAGAAAAAAGAGAAAAGAAAAGGAAGAAGGTGAGTATATTTCTAGTCTTTTTGGCTGCAAGTTAAATGCTGGATCCATCTCAGAGCTTTGTAGGCCTGTCTTATTTTGCAAACAAAACTAAAAAGCAGGTCTTCAGAAAGATGTGAACTTCCCCATTCACCTCCATAACTGCTCATTATTACTGGTATATTATTGTGAGAGCTATTAATGACTCATTGTTTGTCACATGAAATTCTGTGCAGGAGCTGTAAAGAAAAATCATGCCAGAATTCACTATTACCCTTCTCTCACTTGTGTTCTCTGGGAAATAATACAATAGACTTACGTGAAAGCAGTGAAAAATGGATGGGAAACAGTCACCATATTTGGATCATGCCCTCATTCCCATGAAAAAAATTGTGGAGAACGTAATGGGAGTGAGCCAAGAGCATTTAACAGGACCAAAAGGGAAGTTTATATAAAGGCCTCTGAGATGCTTGCACTGTATTTTAATGCTGAGATATAGAGAGTTCTGAAAATCTCCAATAGCAATTTCTAGGAAATTATATGTGTGATATAAGAATGATTTTGGTTAGTTAAAGAGTACTTCTGAAAGATTATTGGTTCTAGTTACATTCTCTAAGCTGCCTGGTAACTGAAAAGGAGTCCCAGCATGCCCTCCAAAAGTCAAATCTGCTTACAGAACCGCAGATAGGACCAGATTTATATACTCGTGCAAGGTATATAAAAGATATTTCTCCAGCTGCTTAGTCAGTGAGGAATGAGGGCTAAGCTCACAAAGCAAGGTATCGTGATGTTATGTTAATCAAGACAACAGTGTGTCTGCAAATTAGCAGTGTCTGTGATTCTCTCTGGTGTTCTAGGGTATATTTAAGCTCTGTGTACCATTTTCACATGCGATTTTATACGTTTGAACGCTATAATTAAATTTAAAAATAATGAAAAACTTATTTGAATTCAAATTAGATAGAAACCATGCCTTAGCCTTGAGCCTTTTCTTCCTGCATTTTCCTGCTTGTGGGTTTTTCTGTTGTTGCTATTGCTTTGTTTTAAAGAAAGAACAGAAAGACAGTGGAAAAACCCTACATCTGTGTTTTAATGGTAGCTTTTGGATTTCAAAAGAATTTGGATGGGACAAGGATGGTGTTAGGAATGTGATGTCAGAGACACAGTGAGAAAGATTTTTTACATTTCCCTGTTCAAAGAATGTTTCTCTGCAGAAAAAGGATCTTTTAATAGGACAGTTGCCTGAGAGGTAGGAGAGAAGCGTCTAACTCCTGACTCTGCCCCAGGCTTCCTGTTTGACCTTGGGCTAGTCACTCAGAGCAGGAGCACATCACTTAACTGAAGCCATCTTGAAGATAGGTATCTCAGCTAAGCTAGCTATTTAGGCCTCCTCTATCATTCAGACAGACTGGCAGGCATCTCCAGAGTACAATTTATCCTATTTTAGGATAGTTGTCCAAGAAAGGAGGAATGAATCATGCTCTGGAGGTACCTGTCTTTCTCCATTGACTGTAAAGAGAGCCTAGATGACTAGCTCTGTTAGATGCCTGATTTTTGGAGTAGGTAAAGTGAGGCGAGCTCGAGCCCACTCTTAGCCTTTCTGTACCTCCGTTCTCAAATTCATGAAACAGGCCTGTCGTCCTGCCCAGGAGAACCTCCAGGATAAATATCGGAAAGACTGTGACATTCTCAGACGTGGCAGTCATGAGGGCCGTGTAGGCATCAGAGAAGCCTTTACTGGAAGATATCTCTGGTACTGAAAATGGGGAATACTTTTGTAATGAGTGAAAACTCTCCAGGTAGAAGGAACTTTTCAAGCGCAATGACTGTCTGAGGAGGAGGTATCCACTGGAGCTGCTGGCCCCTCTCAATAGGGAGAAATGCCTCAGCCTTTGCAAACAGCATCTGTATTTGAATACTACTGGTGACCACTGCATTAGAAATAGAAAATATCTGAAGTAGCTTGATAGATGGCTGCTTAGAGACCTTCTGAGGATGAAAGAGATCATACTCTGCAAATGAGAAAGGGGAGAAACAACTAACTGCTCCAAAATGTTCAGCCTGTAATGGCTTGTAGAGGGGCCCTGCCACAAGGGAGGCTTCTGTTGCAGTTACCTGTGACCAGATAGACTTGTCAAGTGACCTCATATCCTTGCATGCCACTGTCAGGTAATCCCGCCTGTTGGAGATGTGTTGTCACATGGACTTTCACACTTCCCACGGAGAACGTGGATGGTCTGAACCCTCTGGATGTCTTGGTACTGCTCTGGACTTGGATTCCCTTGTAATGGGCACATACAAACTGAGGTAGGAGCCAACCCAATTTCTTGTAATTGGGAAACTGCAATTGCCCAGAAGGCAAGGCTCGCTAGGGACTGATTTGGAAATAGGCTTCTAAGTCTTTTGATTCCCAGTCCACATTCTCCCTTCTGGAGATACTACCTCTTCTAAATAGGGATTCATGTTACCACCCCAAACTATGGATTCCAGCCCTTGTGTAAAGTGCTGTGAAATGAGAAAGCTCTATAAAAGTGTCAGCATGAATTAGTGCTTCTCTTCCTCAGGACAGAGCACAGATATTGAAGGGAGGTTTTAAAACTCTCCAGTTCTGCTTACCTTTTTTGTTGCATTAGCAGGAGTTTGATTTAAACCCTACAGTGTAGCTGTGTAGCTCACATTCAGATCTAGTACCTGGTGCAAGACAAGACCTGTGCTAGTTGCAGCAGTTGTGTATCAATGGTACAATATTCCTGTCTGTACTGCTTCTAAAAGGCAGTGAATCTGTACAGTTAGACTCCATTCGTAAAGTTTTACAAGGCATTGGGCACTTTTGTCGCAACAGACTCCATGCCAGCATGCAACTTGTTCATTTTATGTTCTGAACATAACATTGTCCACATGAGCTTCACAGTTGGCGGCCACCAGCAGCTGTTTTTCTTTATTCACCAGCTGGCATATTGAATGCAGTCAGCTGTAATTCACTTTTTCATCCCCAGCCATGAATACTGATGCAGCTTTAGAAGCTGAGTTTGCATTCAGATAGCTAATTTTTACTAGACCTTGTGGGAGCAGGGGAAAGAAACACTGTTTATTTCAGGACTGGTCCTACATAAAGCTGCATTTTGCAAGAGAATGATGGAAACATATCTGCTTTCATATGATATATGTATAGCTGTACTGTAAGGGCTTTGAAATGATCTACAAAGTTCTTACCTTTGGTTGCAATTGTAATTAAAAGCCTATATTATGTGTTTATTAGGAAAAATTCTGCTAGAATAATTGCTACTGTATCTGACAGATTTATGACAACATAGGGTTGCTTTTTCCTCTTGTTCTCTCCTGCCTTAGGCACGTTTTTCTTTTGCCTTCTTCTCTTAACCCACTGTTCTTCCTCTACTTCACTGACACTTGCATCTTATTGATGCCAGGGTCAACATATGACGCTTCTCAGTGCCACCATTGCTCGTACATTTGTTTCTCTGCTATTCCATTCCCATGGAATATCAGTGCCAGCAACAGCTTGAAGAAACTATGTTTCAAAAAAGACATGTCAAGCCACCAAGTCACCTGGAGGCTCAGAGCTTCATGCAAAACCTTTCAGGTCAAAGAGGATGGACGTGTTGCACATGTCTGCAGTGTATTTAGAGCCTCTATAATGCAAAAGTTTTCTGTCTGCTTGATTGCAGCGTTCTGGCTTTGCATTGCAAACCTGTAGAGTCAACATATGTGTACACTTTGCTTAGAGTTGCCCCATATTCATGCCACAGTTGGAGCTTAGACCTCGTGATCTGGCAGAGAAGTGTGGCATGTGGCTTTCTGGAGCATGTGGCTGGTACACACCCCTTGCCGAAAAGCAGGCTCCAGACAGAGGGAACTGCAAACTCTGCACAGGGGAAGGGGAAAGACTAAGGTGGCACAATGAAGCCATATGGTTACTTACTATGTCTACCTCATGCCTGACTTCGTGTTTATCTCTTTTTAGAATGCTGCTTTTCTTTATGCTTGATTTTTGTTTGCCAGATATTCAACAGTTCCTCTCAGAACACAAATAAGCATCAACAAAAAGAAAAAGCACATCCAGATACTTCACAGAAGCGCTGTATGAAATTTTGTATTTCAAAAATTAAATGGCTAACCGGGCTTTTGGATTATACTGGCATAAATGCTCAGGACTAAGATGATGTCGTATTGGGAAAGCAACAGGATTCTATTAAAAATACTAATTAGCCCTTGTGAGTCGGAAAAGAGTACAGCACATAAGTGGTGTATTAAGCCACTTCATGACAACTGGGGAATTTCTGAAGGAGCGTATACTGTGTTTAAGCCACTGCACAAAAATAACGTAAGCCTCAGTCTGATACAATGAGATAATTTAGATATCAGGAAGTAAACTCATTTCCTCTTGCAATACCAGGAGGAATTACAAAAATTACAGAAGGCACTGTATGTATCAGGACACTGCCCGTGCTAGAAAGATGCTGACTCAAAGAAGGATAACATTGCTTTCTTTTTTTTTTAACCCTGAGTCTTTCCAGATGGATCAGTTTATTTCACATATAGCTTCTTTCTCAGAGGAACTAGCTTCTAATGAACCGAGGTGAACTGATCCTATTCACAGCCTGAAGTAAGATTAGCCAATCCAGATCACATGGAAGTGCCATATGACTTTCATTATGTGTCGTTTCATATTCTGCACTTCAGTCAACCATATTCAATCCTGAAAGACAGAGTGAGTTGCAGTTAGAAACTGCTAATGAGTAGCCCGAGCAAGTAAAGCACATCTGTGAGATTTCCAGCTGTGGAGCTTTGCAGGAACAAGTGGAAGCTCCATTTGAGTAGTGCCTGGTTCTGGATCAAATTTGGACTCAAACTGGGGAGGAGCTGGCGCTTCCCTGCAGTACAGATCATGAAGCAGGTAATGGGGAATTCCTCTAGTCTGATAAGCGATGGACAACTAGAAAAGCTACTGCAATCCTCAAAGAAGTTGGTATATCTCAACATTTCACTTTTGATATTCCTTACCTCTTATCACCCACCGTTCCCCCTCCGTGATTTCCTTTCAAAGTCTCAACCATTTTAAGTGAGAATAAAAAGGAAAAACATTGTCTAAACGTTGTTAGCTGTTACCATATCAACCAGTAGAATACATTTCACAGCAGTCTAGACGCAGGTTTGATTATAACAAAGGTACCAAATCTTTATTCCTCTTTAAACTGAGTCCTGCCCCTTTGTGTAGAAACACAGCCTTCAACTCACCAACCTAAAAAAGGACATGAAGTAGGACAGCTAGAGGGAGTCTGAATAGAACAGAAAGGGCTTTCCCTGCCCAGAGCTTCCCTCCCCAAAAATCAATACAGCAACACAAATTGGCAGAGACGAGGAGGTGAATATGTAAGGATGGTTGATGGAGAAGTGTGGATGACATGGCTTGATAGAAGAAGTGATAGTACTAATTACTTAGCAATTCTTATACACTTTCAATGGCCCTTTATATTTTTCTGTTTAAACATGGATAAAAGAAGACATACAGATAAACAAATGTACTTCTCAAAACTGATAGAATTATTATTATTTTAGAGTATCCTGTTTCTACCTACAACTGCAAGTCAGATTTCTTCTGCTTATGCAGCGTTTGCAACAATCTGTTAAAATCAGAATCGATGTCTGTCTTTGCCAAAACTGGCACAGTTGTTTGCATGCACTGAGAGGCTTTTAATAAGTAAATCCCTTTTCACTCCTTTTCACTCCAGGGTGGGGTAGTTTGTTAAACGGTACAGTGGTGCACGCGCGCGCATGCGCGCGCGCGCACACACACACACACACACACACGGACACACACACACACAACTGGAATAGGGTCTCGAGAGGTCATTTAGTCCATTCCTCCCCTCAGCCCCAATAGGCAGAGGCAATTAAACTTACATCATGTCTGATAGATACTTGTCTAACCTGTTCTTGAAAAGCTCTTACAGATGGGACCTTGTGACCTTCAGAGGCTACCTTGTGCACTGTTTCATTCTTCTTACAGGTAGAGAAAGAAGATACTGCTCTCAACCTAAATTTCATTTGCTGCAGTTAAGACTTTTACTTCCTATGCAGTTTCTGGTGGATCTGGAGAATGGTTTATGAGCTTCTGCTTTGCAGCAATCTTTTACAGAATAGCTGAAGACAGGAATGCTGTGTTATCTTCAGCCTAAACACTTCCAAGGAAATCTTTAACACTGTATTTATCTCTAGTGATGACCACTTTTCTTCTTTCTATTTCTGGCGTCATAGGCAATTTACAGAAGGATGTTCCACAAAAAGTATAGAACATATGCAGCAGGAAAGTTATGAAGCATCTGTACCAGGAGGTGTCCATAGCATAGGTCTTTCCCCTGTGACCTACATACATGTGTAGAGGACAGCCTGGAAAATTCCTCCAGAAACACTTGGCTTGGCTGTGAGAAGGGTGAGGCCTGGCTGCTGCTTTAGCAAAAGAGGATTCCTGAAAGACCAGTTCTTTGACTCAACAAGTCAGATTGTAATTAAATTGCTGCTCAGGCTAATAGTGAGTGTATGTGAAGAATTCAGTTCATTATCAAAAGTCACAATCACGATACTGATTATTACTTAGTTATTGTGAAATATACTGTGAGGTATTTTATGAGAACTCAGGGGTGAACAGAGTGCATAAGGCTTTCAGAGAAGGAATAGAAATGTGCAGCAGAAGGAGATTTTTTAAGAATTGTAAAGAGAAGTCTCCTTAAATCCAGCCAGACAAGTGAGGCTAAGCTCTCTTCACACCCTAGAGGTAAAGGTGTGAGGAATCCTATAAGTATACAGTTTGTCCCTCAGCTCTGAATCTGAGCCAGACTGCACAAAAGAAAAAGACATCCTTAAAAAGTAACCTGCTTATTAAATGCAACTGGGAAATGGAGATGGCATGTAAACAGCAGTAAAGCAGAGCTGGGAAATGAGCTAAAAAAATCTACTCTAACTGGAAACATAAATCAAGGGCAATGTAACAAAGGTCCTCTGCAAGAATTTGTTTATGGCTGCAGGCTCCGGAGAGCCAAAGCCAGTGTGCAGTTGGCTCAGGAACACTCCACAGAGGTTCATCACCCTGGTTTGGTGCCTTGCTGAGACACTGGCCCTGAGACTCACATACTTGAATCTTTCCGTTCAGGAGGGAGGATAGCAGCTGAAAAGTAGCTCAGTACATATGAGGAAGGAACAGAGTGCAGAAAAAAAGGTAAATGGATTCTGCTACTGTTTCCTTCATTTCTTCTGTGTTTAAGAAAATCAAGTGTTGACAGAAACGCCCACACCAAAGCTAAAATGCAGGAGAGCCGTTCACCACCATCCACCAAAGACAGTTTCAGCACCTGAATCACCTTTCCTTCCCTTTCTTACACACCACTAATCTCTCTTCCCCCATTTCTGGTTTCTTTGATGATTTGTGATTTTTTCAGTGTGCTGAGGTTCTTGCTATTCAGACTGTGCACCTTCTGTGACTTTGAGCTAGACTTCAACCAAAACAATAGAGAAAGCTGTAAGTTCCAGCCAAGGAAACATCGTCCCCAAGGTCCTCTGCTGATCTCACCTGGGGTAGTGTATGCACCCAGGTACCCCCTTCTGGCTACAGTGGCATTTTGTAGCTTTTATGGGACTCACCAAGGCTGCTCAAGCCCTGTGTTCTGAAAAAGCAAAACAATTATTTCTTTCTCCCCCCGCAAATCATCAGTGATCGAGAGGTGGACAGCTGCTGAAAGGAACAAGACTCTTGTGGTGGTATAAAGAACACAGAGGTTGGTACCAGTGTCCCCTATCAGCACTTTTTCCTGGAAATAACAACATAGTCATTTCGGCATACTTCTACCATCTTTATGTACAAAAGGAGATGACCAGTGCAGGTAGATAATGGGAGAGAGAGGAAAAATCCTTCACACTAAGGCCAGGGAACCTGCAAAAACAAAAGCAGTGGGAGAGGTGGGACTTTTAAAAGAGTAACGCTAGTGGGAAAAAAAAAAAACCACACAGAAAACCAACACTGAATACATTTTCAAAGTGAAAATGCCTCATTTTGATTCTTTGGCAACTGTGCCTATATGTTTGCCTATAGGCAAATAATAAGCTATGGAGTAGCAGTTAAGTCCCCTTTTCTTGGTGGCTGGCATTTGTGATCATAGTATAACAGAGCACAGATTCCTGATGAAAATTCAAAAAAAAAGGGATAAACAAATGGGTTTGTCCTGACTGAACTATTGCATCTGGTCAGGTGCTGCCCAGTCACATGACTCTCTGTATTTGCGTGCACAAGCATGCACATATATACCCACAATAATTTTTTGCCAATCCTAATCAGTTTATTCAGCTGCAGTTACTGCTGTTTTCTGCCCCTCTGGTCCTTCAGTGCAGTCAAAGTTGAGATTGAGAATGAAAGGCAAAGCTCTCAAGACTAAATTGTATTTCTCTGTAAAAAGAGAATGCTCGCAATTACTAATGAAAGATAAAACCCAGCCCTATGGAGGAGAGGCTAAAGCAACCAATATTGCCTTGAATCCTCCGTGGCAACGACTATGTGCCTTTG
Source organism: Struthio camelus (assembly GCF_040807025.1). Classification (NCBI taxonomy): domain Eukaryota; kingdom Metazoa; phylum Chordata; class Aves; order Struthioniformes; family Struthionidae; genus Struthio; species Struthio camelus. The sequence goes on along the minus strand of NC_090982.1, from coordinate 64,462,848 downwards.
GCAGCATCCTGTGAAGTTCATAGTTTTCTGTTCTTTTAAGTTTTTTCAAATGAATTGATGTTATATTTGCAGAGAAGGGAACTTCCTCCAGAAAGTTGTTTGGCTCTCAGGGAAGGATGAGCAGTCAATGGCGCTCACAGCTTTCAGGTTTCTGTTGTTGTTCTGAGGCCACTCATGTCTCTCCTCTGGCTCTGTGTGTCTGAAGCCATCTTTTGAAGAAGAAATATGCAGTGTCTCCAAAGAATAGGTTGTCTCAAACGCATACACTGCATATTTTGCAAACTTCAACTGAAAGTGCTTTTGTCTTAGTACAACAGTAATGGTATTGTATATAAACACTTTAAAATATTTCCTTGCTTGTAGATAAAAAGATGGGGCAGAGGGAGTCAAAGAGCTTTACAATCAAATGATCATTTAGGCACATTGAGAGAGTGCAGTGCGAGAAGTATCTGTTACCTTTTTTTGTCTCTAAGCAACAGGAGCTTAAAATTACTCAGTAGGGCATCTGAGCTCCAATGTGTAGGGGAAGGTGAGGAGCTAAACTCAAAAAGCCTAACAGTTTCCTACTGTGGGAATGCCAAGCTCAAGGATCTCTAAGGAGATAATAAAAAGTGCTTAGACTGTGATTCTTTACAAGTCTAAAATGAGTGATAACCTATTTTGGTGAGCTATACAGACGAATTAATTTTGTGAGTAGAAGAGCATAGAAGACTGCCCCTTCTATTTCTCCCTCCAACTTCCTTTGCAAATGTAACTACAGTCACAGCAGTGAATTACAGGGATGCATTATTTCACCCAAAGAGTTCACTTTATTTGTTGTGAACAGGGAGGATATGGGGCTTGAAGATTGTTTCCACTATCCCGAAGTAAAGGTTTTTTTCCTTACTTAATGAAGTAGAACTGGGTATTTACCACTCTTTTCACAAAAAGCATCTATCTATCTTTGCTGTATAGGAGACAGATGTAAGGTTGAGAAATAGATGCCATTCCCAAGCATTATAGCTGTGACTTGGTTTGGACTCTTTCTGTAGTAATATTTGAGAATTCACTGCAGGGAGGTTGCTGCTCCTTTTAGTCATGTGCTAATCATACTGTTTGGAAATGTAAGCAATTCCTGAAATTCACTCTAAAATATTAATTCTAGGACTGTTGGTCAACAAATTTTATGGCTAAACATTTTTTAGTACAAAGCTACATTTCATGAAAACAGTAGTTCACCGGAAGTGTTCACTTTCCACAGGCATCTGGTTAATTTCTTTTTAAATGGGGCCAGACTCTTGTCCGTGGTGCCCAGTGACAGGGCAAGAGGCAACGGGCATAAACTGAAACACAGGAAGTTCCATCCGAACATGAGAAAAAACTTCTTTCCTGTGAGAGTGACAGAGCACTGGAACAGGTTGCCCAGAGAGGTGGTGGAGTCTCCTTCGCTGGAGATATTCAAAACCTGCCGGGATGTGATCCTGGGAAATATGCTCTAGAGGACCCTGTTGGAGCAGGGGGGTTGGACTGGATGATCTCCAGAGGTCCCTTCCAACCTAAACCATTCTGTGATTCTGTATAAAAGGATGTCCCCAAGACAAAAGGTTTCAGTTCTCAGATAAAACATTCAAATGGCAAATACTTTGTTCCAAAATTTGACAGTGAAAAATTGTTCTTGCTGAAATTTTTCCCAGGCAAAATAGTTTCTGAGCAGCTCCAGAGCAGATTCACTGTGTGCTTCAGCCCTTCCTCTGATATAGAAAAACTGATATGGGTGACATACAAAAATGCTTCAAAGTAAGATCAAGGACAAGCACAATTCAAAAAAAAAACCACGTTTTGCTCCTTAAAATGTGTGTGAATTGGGATTGTTCAATGGGGACGAGGAAGTAGACAGTTACATTCAAAGGCACTTCTGTCCAGCTGCTGTAATTCCAGGCAGGTCCCCGGGGAGAGGTCGCCTCAGCAGCTGACCTGGGATATGACAAGCATGAGGCTGAGCCTGCTTTGGGATCAGCCTTGCCAAGCAAACACAGGATAAAAAGGAAAGCCTGTGTTCATCTTGCCCCAGCCCAAGACTCAGAGCTCCCCTTGCACTGGTGCTTGGACGGGGCCTGGCAGGAGCAGGGCTGAGCAGGCTGCAGCCCCGCGCGCCAGCCAGTAGCCCTGCGCGGGGGGGGATGCTACCACCAGCGGGGCAGAGAGGAATATCTCTGCCGCAGACCTCAAATGCCTTGAGCCTGCCAGGAGGGCCTTCCTCCCTCTTTATCACTGTACCATAGCTGGCTGTGACTCATGCTCTCTGTATTTTCTCAGAAGCAAAAGGTTTTGTACAGCACCATGTAACTGAACAGCATGCATTTTCCAGGAAAGAACATTTCTGTGCCAGCTGCATGTCTGATTAGAGTCATGTAAGTATCTCAAATTCGTGATGCAAAGCCTTTTATAAAGATGAGTGTTGTTTCATGGCAGGTGAGTTTATTCAGTGCCTGTACTTAGCCCGACCATTACGTAACAGGTAGAGCTATGTAATGCATGACACAGTTGGCTACTTGTCCCCACCTCCTGTGTGGTTTCAGATTGGTTTGCCACTAACTAATAATCCATGATGGTGCACCACTTTATTAAAGAGCACAGAAGAAGAAAACTAATGGAAGCAGAAACTGAGCCTAGAAAATGCCAGCTATAAACTAAACCCCAGTAACTGCCAGTCTCAGCTCACAGGAATTAATTGAAGTCTGTTCTGAATGTGCTGGGCTTTTACCACTGGATCAAGAGGCTTTAATGCAATTGCAGAACTTTTCCCCCTGTTCAAAACTCTGTGCCTCACAAAACTGTCCAAGATACTTTGCATTCCTGCAGTGTGACAAACACTCAGAAACTGCATTGCCTGTTGCTGAGTGACCAGTGCATCTCTGTATCTGCTTCCTGCCTTCCCAGCTTTTGGAGCTTCAAAACTACAGTTTAGGAGCAAGAAGTAATCTGGTGTAAAACTGATTATCTTCTACTCCAGGACATATGTGGGACTGCTATCTTAACCGCATTTAAATAACATTACTTTTTCATCAAGTATAAAAATGTGGTGTGATTTGCTCTCTTCTTAGGAATTAAATGCCTTTGGGCATTTATGTTTGTTTTCTTTTCTCCTCATCCTGATATACTTATAACGAGGAATCAAATTCTTCCGTGTTAACTTCATGGTGATTTCAAACATGTGATCATGGCTTATTTTTTATGGTAATAAATTAGTTCCTTTACATACATTTGCAAATAACATGATTTTGATTTCGGAATACAAGCTAATTCATAACAACTATTAATTCATCTTGCAACTGTTCTGTGAACATGCCAATATAACAACTGTACTGAATCAGTCCACAGGTTTTAGTCCCATGTTCTCTTTCTAATAATACTGGATGCTTATAAAAATATAAAAAGTGGAGCACCTCTCCCAGTATAACTGCTTAGTATCTGGTAGTTTAAAAATCTCCTGAGCTGGAGATTGCATGGTCTTTGCTTGATCTCTCTTTTGTGTAATTTTTTTTTAGTCTGTTCATGCATTTTGGCAAATTATCCTCTGACAATGAGTTTCACAGTTTAATTCTGCACTGGGTGAAAGAGGCTTTGGTCTGAGGTTTTTGTTTTTCCTTTGCATCACCTACCGCTTGTGCTATGAGTGACAATGAGTAAGTGTTCCCTATTCGCCTTCCCTGTGATTCTGCAGGCCTCTATCATACCACCCCTCCATTGTTTCTTTTCCAAGCTGAAGAGTCCTTGTCCATTTAACCTCCCCTCACATGTAAAGCACTCTTCATCTGTGGCAATCTCAGCCCCCCTTCTCTGCTCCAAATCCAAGGTGCAAATGGGATCCCCATGGATTCATATTGCTTAATCCTCTCCTGCTTTTCTAACAAATTATCTGATGTAAAGCACTCCCTCCTGCATTTTGCAGATGGGGCAGCCGAGCTAGGTGTTTTGCCCAGGGAGCAGCTTGTACCTTTGTGCCCAGTCATCCCAGCTCAAACCAGGCTCCTTCCCAGAAAGCCCCAGCGGCTGGATGCACATATGGCTCTGAGCAAACAGGACAGATGGCTGCTGGCAAGGGCCACTGCTGAGGCATATGCTCTTTTGATGTCCCTCTGCTCTTCGTGGGTCCGACACGGCGAGTTGCCACATCTGTGCTGCAGAAGCGCAGCACCTCTGTGATGTGCCATTGCCTCTCACAGCTGCGTGTAGCCACAGGAACCGGGGCAAATACAGGACTGGAAAGGACCTGACTAAGGTGGCAGCTGTTTCAGGCCCCCTGGGGCTCCTGCTACCATCCCTAGGCAGCGAGACACCCAACTCCTGCACTCCTCTGCCCACAGCCTCAGCCCCACTGAAGAGAAGCACAGCATCTCCGATCTTCTGGGAAACCTCCTGACTGACCAACAGCTACGGGAGCCTGACTGGCCTGTGGGCTCCTCCTGGCAACCTGGCTCATAGCTCGGAGAAGTAAAGTCTTGGCATCATCTAAGAAGAGAAAAAGCAAGTTTCTGAGCTTTTTTTTTTGCAGCCACATAGGAGAGCAAACACTCCTGGAAGGCTCTGGAAATTGCTGCTGCAGTAACATGGCACATTTCCGCCCCCCGGCTCCAGCCTGAGCATCATCCCCAGCAAGGCGGAGGTGAGGGTGTGCATGGGACAGCATTGCTGGGTGCCTCAGGGCCTTATTTATGTAGCTTCCTGCTCCTGGAATATTCAGTGCTGCCTGACTGCAGAGCAGGTGCTTTTTATATTAGGTGTAATTTTATCACGGACTATGGCTGGAAGTCCTTGGCACACATTTCTCCCACCATCCAGACAGTTTCCAAGGCTTGCGTGATATTCCTGAGGAGGTGCCCCAGCACCCAGGTCTGTGTGGGACTGCTCTGTTGTCTCAGCCCCAAACAGCCATGTTCAAAGCTTAGCAGGCATTGTAAACACCCTGCAGCCACCGTGCACTCTCAGAGGTCAAGGTTTAGGAGCTTTTTTCTTCATGTGTACAGCACAGCTAGCTTAGCCTGCACTGAGTTCTCCTCTCAATTTTTCATGACCTCTAATGTGTACATCAGAATAGAGCCTGAATGCAGATCAATACAGCCTTTCAGAGCTGAAATATAAGAAGACTTGAAAATGTTTTTGAAACACTGAGGGAGTGCAATTTTCAAATTATTCACTGAAGTCCAAAATCGAGAATATCCAAGCTGTAAAGTCACTGAGATATGCAAGCACCCCAGGTGTGGTCTCCTGTCCTACTCTGAAGGGACTGATATGCAAGCAGCTATAGTTAACTAATGAAAAATAGCATTTCATTGTTGCTGGAAGATGCAAATAAAGGTGGAGTCTAGAAAAAAACCCACTTCTTGTACGAAAATGACACTGAGAATGAGACACGTTATTTTCCAACTGTTTTTAATGCTTGCAATGTGATATAGTAGCACATTTTTTCAGTTCTTAAAATTTCTCTTAAAACAGCAGGAAAATATTTCCAGCAAAGCATTATCTAGAAAATAAGGAGATTAAAAGCAATCTCCAGCCAAGGATCAGGATCCACATTCTATTTAAAGCAGTAATTTCATCATTATTCATAAGAAATTGCAGGTGAATCAAGCTGGTATGATCACAATAACATGACAAGTGAACTGACATTTTAATTCACAAGTATATATAGTAAAAAAAATCTTACTGAACAGCCAGGAAGTATCCTTTGTAGTTATAAACGTAAACACATTTATGAGCTAAAAGTATGTTTTAGATTGTTTTACAAAGCAGGATTCCATATGGTAGCTGAGGTCCAGAACTGGGATGACTCAGGAAATCAAAAAGATGAAAAGATCAGCACAGTTTATTGAACAGGTCTGACAGTTCCTGAAACATCCCCAGCGTCATGGTCAGAACAGGCAGACTTACTAACTGGCAGAGCTGGGGACAGACAGACTTTGCAGTAGCTGGAAGTCAGGACTACATTTTTCAAAGACTGATTTTCTAGTAAATAAGCATACACTACAATCCAGTTAATATTAAATTTTTTTATGCAGGATTTTATATATGGAAATAGGTGATATGAAATCTGATTTATTATATCTGTAAAATGATTCTGTGTAAAACAGGCAATAAAAATGGAAAATGGGCACAAAACGTATTTTTATGAGAGTTAGGAGGTTGGAAATAACTTTTCTGAATGGAGTTTTTTAGCTGTTTGGGCACTGGGGCTACCATAAATAAAGCATGTGGGAAGCTCACCTGTTCCAGTTATATGAAAAATAGGTAAACACAGCACTGCGCAAACTGGCAATTGCTTGTATTTACCCTTGACTGTATTTCTACTTTGATAGTTGTTCTCTGGTCTCTGTGAAAGCAAAAGCTGAGTCCTGCGCAAAGTACATATGCTGATCACTGGGCCGCAGCGTCTGTCGGCGTGGCGTGGGGTGACGGGTGGCACGGGGCACCCCTGCCGCTGCTCACGCTGGCTGCACCGCCCTCGGCACCTTCCCTGAGACCCTGCTTAAGTTCAAAACACTCTGGGAGGGATTTTAGGGTGTCTAACTTTGGCCATCAAAAAGCCAGATGTGTCACCTGAGCTATGTGTCTCACCTGTTTTAGGTGGAGGTGAGTCTCTCCTCAGCAGTGCCCACTTCCGACACTGCTAGAGAAGGGGGACTACCTTGCACTTAGCTACTGGTGAATGAGAAGAAACCTGCCTTATCTGGGGGCATTAAATGAAAAAACATGAAGCTTCTAGTTCTTCCCATTTTTGTGAATTTCTCTTTTCATATTGATTTAGAATAAATTCATTTCTTTCAAAACGTGCAGAACACAACACAAGAGACCTTTAGTTTCCCCAAAAGCTCTGATCTTCATCTCTTCTTTCAGACTGGTTCTTACACACAGAAGTTCCTTCCCAAGTTGTTTCATGAGGCTAAAAGGCAATCTTACTTCATATCAAGGCCTGGTGATAGTATCTAAAAGGGTTCAGCCTTTATAAATGTGTGTAAGTGGAGCCAGGAAGATATGTCAGAACACCAAGCAGAACAGCAAACAAAGGTAGGTCTATGAAATGTATATTTGACTGCAGGCCTATTCATCGCTGTCTTTAGGTTGTTAGTGAGCCATGGCAAGGATTAGTTGGAACTTGAGTGAGGTGTTTGGGTATTTCTGCAGTATAAATATTAGTTGCATTACCTCCCCTGCACAGCTCCTAGACCAAAGATAGCTCTCTGGAAGAGGCGAAGGTTTCCTCTGGCCAGCTGTGCAAGTCCTAATTTACTACAGGCAGGAAGCACACAGCCCCTCTCACTGCTCTGCTCCAGAGAACCGTGCTGTTTTGAGCCAGGCTTGCTTTCTCCTCTGCTCAGCACAGGTACAGGCTGACCTTAATGACATGAAGAGAACTGTTATGCAAGCCTGCTAATTAATGCATGGTGAGCTGTGCCAGGATGCAGATAAATCGAGTAATGCTATCCTCTCCAGAAGTGGCCCATACAGCATGTCCCAGAAATGGGAAGAATAGCTCATGTGGCCATCCAGGGCCAACAGTAGCAGAAAGCATCTGATTCTCTGCAGCCCCACTCTTAACATCGGGCTTGCCGTTTCTTGGGCCATGTGGGAACAGAGCGGGAGAGGTGGCTGAGCTCCATGGGGGTGGGGTATCAGCTCAGCAGGCGGTCTTTGAGGGAATAATAGAAAATGCTTCAGCAAACAAAGAGAGATCATGTACAAATCAGCAGAGCAAATGAAGAAACAAAAGAGCATAGACATAGAGACTTACTCCCTCTCAGGAAGCCAAGAGAAGAATGCAAAGAGAGAGGCAGGGGGAAAGCCTGCAGCCCGTAGGGAGCCTGAGCTGAAGCAAGGCGAAAGAAAAGAAGCATTGTGGAAGCTACCAACCCATCCTGGGCAGGGTGAAACCCCTGATTCAGACCCTGGCATGTAAAGAGGGAGTTCTCTGGGGGCTGTTCAAGCTTTGGTTTTAGCATGTCAGAAAAACAGAACACATGGCCCTTCGTAAAGGGAGGTGGTCACTGATTAATGATACAAAACCCAACAGAGACACTGTGTCTGCCCCTTCTTGTTTGAATCCATAGCGCTCCCCAGAAGTTCCCTCTGGCAAGACAATTTGACTAGGACGGATGTGTGATGATGAGTTCTTAGATTTCTGTTTCACTGTGGGGAATCCAGATGGGCATGTTAATAGCTTGAGCTTTAAGGGTGTTCTAAAATATCTATATTTTTACAGTGTGTACAAAGAGCTGCTGATGAGAAAACCCTTGACTTTTTAACATTAAAACTAAGTTTCAAGATTCAACAGAATATATGCAGAATGTGTGTGTGTGTGTGTGTGTGTGTGTGTGTGTGTGTGTGTGTGTGTGTGTGTTCTTCTGATGCCAAAACACACAGAAAATTAATAGACTGTCACTGAAGACTCCAGTGCTGAGTCTATCAGGAAGAAAGGAAAATGTACTATGCTTCCTCTCTTTTTCACAGTTGTTGCTTTATTTTATATTGCTCTTGGTATTTTTAACTGGTGATCAAGATATCCAAAACCCATTCCTGATTTTTTATGCAATTCCATAATTTTTATGTGCACTACATCATTCTCTGCTCTAAATCTGTTCTCTTCCCAGTGAGCTCTGAGCATGAGATTTCCTTTACAGATTTCTTTTATACTATTAAGCTTGGAAGCAAAGAAAGTCTTAGGCATGCAAATCCTCATGGAACTGTGAGACTTGTGGAAGCAAAAGACGGAAAGAAGCCCAAAGCCCATCAAGGAAAGAGATGCAGTTATCACCTTCTGCAAGCCTTTGCCTCTTATTTTGGTAGGGCATTTACTTGAAAAAGAAGGGCAGAAAAGCCAAAAGGAAGGGAACAGTGACATTGAAGAAGCAGGCTCCAGAGTAGCAGAACCCTAGAAGGAGAGCTTTTGGCAGAATTAAGAAGCTAAGACAGATGTGTGCAGCCCCTTCAACACCCCAGAAGCTATCTTTCTCTCCACAGCTGTATGTGTGCCTCTGTGAGCGTATAATGTCTGGGACGTTAAATGATGAGGTTTGCATCTCTTCCAAATTCTGGTTTGGTCCAGCCCTCTGAGGGGATTCCGTATGCTTTCCAGCTTTGTATTCCTGCCGAGGGGTGGAGGATGTGCTGCCACATTGCCTATGGGAGGGAGAAAGGCGAGAGGGGAACCTGGCCAAAAGTTCAATGATGAACCTTTGCAGGTCATAGGTCGATAAGGATATTATTTCATTGAGCTGCTCTTTTCACCTCTCCTGTGGCAGAACCAGGTCCGGATCTTCGCGTAAAGCACATCCACAGAGCTCTATGACTGCAGTGAAATCACCAAAATGCCTATTTATGCCAGGGTCTTAATTACCACTTTCTCTTGCCATGTTTCTCCAAGATACACAGACTCTGCAAAGTCACAGTGCACGGGAAACTGCTACTGGGGATCCTCCATGGAGGATCTGTATGGTGGATCTACAGTAAGTTGCTGCGGTGTTTTTTGTTTAATTGAAGTCTGACTCAGAGCCTATAATAATGGTGTTTTAATATAACAATATATAGAATAGATTATATAACAACAGCATAACAATGTTTAGGCTAAGCAACAACAGAAAAGAGCTTATGAGGAGGGGATGGAGGTCCACGTGCCTCCATCCTGCTGTTAAAACCAGTCCAAACCAGGCTGTTCAGGACAGTGTTTAAGCCCAAGCCTCTCTACTAAGCCTTTCCCCATCCATTGACACTTACCTTTGAATTTGAAGTAAAGGACTGCAAAAGAAAGGATTAACGAGCTGGTGCTCAGTGCTACAGGTGGGAGAAAGAGAGGAGGAAGGGTAGGCATGCTGTGCATGGTGGACTGTCCCTCACGTGGTGCTGGTGAGGCAGAGAGTTCGGTGCCTCGGCACAAATGGCCAAGCCCACTGTGAGGACAGCCCAGTGCAGAGCCCAGCAGTGGGCAGGCTCTGCTCCCCACTCACCCAGGATGCTGGTGGGTTCCTGGACAGTGCACAGCTCGACCCTGGGACTGCTGGATTTCGGCAGGTGAAGGCATGAGCAACGATTGGTTACCTTCACACTGTTCATGCCTGATGAGGGAAAGAAGGCAACCGAGGCAGTGCAAATTGCACACCTAGCTGCAGTAAGACACTGTGGCCCAGAGAACACAGTGTTGATACCACACTCAAATGCATGTTTATGAAGACAGTAGGTCAGAAGCAGCTGAGGATAAATGAAGCGTTTCAGCTCTGCGTTATCCTTCCTCCTACATCAAAGCCTCTGTCAAAGGCTTTGTCTCCATAGAGACAAATGACATACATAACTGTGGTCCTATGTGGGTTCCCTTCAAGAGGAGGGAGGCTGTTACGAATTCATGCTACATACTAGCTTTGCTTAAAAAACATCCCACGTGCAGTCTTAAGAAAAGTATGGGACTGTGATCACCTTTGGGAATTCATTAAAATTGGCTGGCCATGAAATGGCCACATATGTCAGTCAAGCACAGGTCAGCGGCTGTTCTCAGTGTTGCCTATCAGCCGCTACTGACAGGCAAGCCTGAGGGCAGAACCCACATCCTGGAGTCCCCCAGAGCAATGCTCCAGGTAGGCATGGTGCTAAGGGCAAAGCACAGGTTAAAGCATTAAGTCCTTTCACGCAGTCTCGGTAGCTGAGGGAAACTTTGCAATAGGCACTGCAGCGTGGGCTGGCCACCGGTACCCCCAGACTCAGCACAGATGGTTTGTGCCTGGCTGCAGCTGGATCACAGCTGGCAGCATGGACAGCAAGTGTACAGGCACCAGGCACTGATGTGCTGTGGTCTGCTCTAGAAGGTGTTTTTTACCTCTAGGTGTCTTAGAATATTTGCAGTCAGTGGATGCCCTTTTTAGGTTTTGCCCCAAGGGGTTTCTCCTCAAATCAAGATCAGAAGCTGCTAATTCATCTTCATTCCTCTCAGATTCAACAAGGTGAATTTATTGCTCACAGTCTGTGATGCAGATACAATCTGAAGAATTCAGATTGTCCTTCTTGTCTTTCTTACAAGGGCAGAATTAGCCCTTCTTGTCTTTCTTACAAGGGCAGAATTAGCTACGGGCATATTCCCTTTTATTTTATTTTACTTTATTTCATTTCATTTCATTTCACTTCTTTTGTTTTCCCTTTTTTGTTTGTTTGTTTTTGCTCGTGCATAGCATTACTCTATTTGTATTGAATACAACAAGGACCTTGGCTGGCTTTCCATTTCACTGTCTCTTCCTTTTAGCAGACAGACAGCGCTTAGCAGGAAGCTCTAACCAGTATAATCCCTGCTACAGATGGAAGGATGTCCCCCAAAAGGTATCAAAGAGAGAACTCTTGTCATGGCAACCATTGGCACAGAAATCTAGGCAGCTGAGATAGTGCAGTATTTTGAAAACCAGATTAGGAAAGATATGCAACTTTTTACATGTATGCCAATGTCCGGGTGCTAACTGTGGGGGAAAATGACTAGCTTTAGGGTGCCGGCCATATACAGGCTGTAGAGTTTTTGTCTGGTCTGTAAGTGCATCTGTTGTTCCGAGGTTGGGTTTACTTCTTAATTTTTAAAATGTCCCAGTAAGGTTTTTCCTCACACAGAGTTTTCCAGAATCTTCTTCCTCAGCTCTACCTTCATCTCTTTCCAAGAAAGAAATGGAAAACCCAAGAGATATAATAGTGCAGACATAACTTCCCTGGCACTCCATGTCTTTTTTGCTATCTGAACAACTGACGGTCTATTATGGTTTACATTATGTCTATACATTAATGCATTCGCTCAGATCTTTATGTATGACTTATCAATGTTTCATTTTATTATTCCAGTTTTCTGCTTGCATCAAGACCATTCAATTAGATTTATTCTTATCCTGGATGCCTTAAAGCCTGTTTTACAGAAAAGAGGGGCATAGCCATAAGCATATGGCGTAAGCTGAAATAGTAAAACAGGTAAAGTGTTCCCATTTTAGCATGCTGAAAGGCAGCATAAAAGGCACGCTGCCCACATACTCTCACAAGACAGGAATCGAAATCTCCATCCAAAGCCAGGTCAAAGGTGAATCTCACAAATCTAAATCCAAAGCTGGATTTACACAGCTCTAATTTTAATTCAGTATACCAGCAAATGCTCTCAAGAGCTCAGACATCTTGAATGGGCTACTGTAGATTTGAACTCTAGGGCATGAGGTTGCTTTTCCCACACAGCTCTGCAGTAGCAGTAACAGTAAATTGCAAGCATGTGATGAAGGTGTGCATCTTTGTCCTTTTTTCTTAATAATCAAGTTATTCAGAAAACTGGTGATCTGAGCTAAGATTGTGTTGATTCACATTTATCCAGCTATATAATGATCTACAAACGTGGTAGAGCGAGCTCAATAAATGCCATCGCATCCAAACCAGAAGGAAGATATGCCTAGCACCCGGGAAGTTTGGATAGCACAGATAGCGCAGAAACCAAATGTACATGGAGCTTTTGCCAAACAGCCAAACACTGAAAGAGAAACCCTGTATGCTTTATCCAGTTTTTTTGTTTTTCTCCTATTTGGTTAAACACTTTTGACTCTGAGAGCTTCTGCTGCTGTTACGAAGCTGCAAGAAATTTTTTTTTGCAATATAGCTCAAAAATCAAAAAAGGTGTTAAATAATAATATAATAATTATATTAATTATAATAATAATAATAATAATATTAATAATATTCAGGATGAGAGGATGAGATGATTCAGGAAGTTAGTAATGGATTTTAGAGCCTTTCACCTTGTAGGTCACTGGTTTAAATACACCTTATTGCTATACACCTGCTAAACTTTGTTGTGGGCTGGCACAAGGGGAAGCAGAGGATCTGGCATGCTGTGTGCCACCAGGTAAACGTTGCTGAGCCTGCTCTCCCCTGTCCAGGCACAAGGAGGATGGGACCCCAGCGAGCATCATCCCAGCCCCAGATGGAAGTGTGACCTCAAACAGAAGGATCCCAGAAGGCGCTTTTGGCATGGTAAAGATGGGAGAAACACCATCATGTATGAAAACTGTGGACTGCTCAACAAGCGGTAATTCCAGAGCTCGAAAACCGGGAGATTTTGTTGTGGAGATCTGTTACAGCAAAGGAATCGCAGTCTCTCGGGACAGAATAGAAATGTTACCTTTTTTTCTTCATCTAGCGCTGTGTTGAGTAGGGATGGTCAGAGTCAGATTCCCTGCCCATGACAGGTCTGGTACTGAGATTCTTGTTCTTCTTCCTGCATCTGAACAAGAAGTCAAAATATCAAACTTCGTAATGGAATTGGAAGTCCCAAAAGAATCAGTGCCAAAATACCAAAATATTTTGCTTAACCTTTTCAAGCTGAACAAAATAGTCTAGAACATCTGAGCCAAAATGTCGCTGCTTTGTTTTTAAATTTCTTTTATTCTGCGGTCCTAAGCAAGTGAGCCCCGACTGCTCCCCATGCGCCTGCACGGTCGCTGCCGGAGGGCGAAACCGGTGCGCTAGCCCCTGGCCCGGCCACCAGGAAACGGCAGCGCGAGGCGCAGGCCGGCCCCGTGCCCCGCGCGGCCTCCGCGTCCCGCCCTGGCGCTGGCGGCGGTGCGGAGTCGGCCCCTTGCTCGGGCCGGCCCCCGGCCTCTCCCCGGCCGCCCCTGCCCGCTCCGCCGCCTGCCCGCCGCCGCTGGCCTGCGCCTCGCGCCCCAGCGGGGCCAGCGCTGCCTCCTGCCTCCCGCTGGCGCCTCCCGGGCGGGCATGGCGCCCTCGTCGGACCGGCCCTGTGGGCTCTGACTCGGGCCGCCGTTAGCGTTGCAGTATTCGACGGTGAAGTTGGGCGTTATCTTGCAAAGGCCTTAAAAGGTAAGCGCTGCCTCCTGATGAAATATTTAAGTTACTGGGCCGTAGCTGCTTAGATGGGAGCAGATACATTATCCCTATTCAAGGCATCAAATGGTTCCGTTTTGGCCTATTTGCTCCCCACTGGAGAGCACGTAAGGAAAAATCTCTCTAGAAGCCTTCCCCCGCCTCGGTTGCCTGTGAGCAGAAAGAGCGGCTTCCTCTGCTCCAGTTTCACTGGGAAAAACAGATATCCGTTGCCCTTGAGCTCTGGACTGTTCCACGTTTGCCCTGCTGCTAAAGTCTGCACAAAACCGGACACTGGAAGGAGATACATGCACATTTGGTAAGAATAAAGCTGGGGAAAAAATGGAAAACAAGTTTCTGGAGCAGCTACAGCCTAGAACTGACCATATGACTGTTCTTCTCATAGACACTGTCCCCACCCCCAGCACTGCAATATAAATATATATGCATATAACTGATCCTAAGAAAATCTGGAGCGTGTTTATTGTGTGTTGTTAGACGATAACATGGTACATGCAGCACAGAAGAGTGGATAATAAACACAGTGGATTTTCCTGCTATATCTGGTCAACGTCTCATTGATGCTACAGTTTGTAATTAAGAACACTAACATTTTATCTTGCAAGAAGTTTGTCTGAGCTCCTGTCCTTCTAAGTGTGTTTTCTAGTTAACTTCCATTTATATGCTTTTGCTAACTGCCTAATTCAATTATTCTTTTCTTCTTATCATGAAAGGAACAAGAAAGTTTGCAATTGTCTTTCAGTTTTTATAAGGTGAAACATTACTGTCTACAGAAAAAATAGCCAGTTGTAATTATCTCTTTGCTGTTTTATATGAGCTTTTGTTCTTTCATTCACTTCCTCAAACTTTTCCCTCGTTTGTTGATTTTGCTGCTCCCCGACTTCAGGAGAAACGAGTTGCTTTAAATATTTGTATTACAGTAAATATTTGAATCCAAATTGTAAGAGGAAGGAAGAAGAGACAAATGAAAAGATGCAATAAATGTCTCCAAAGGGCAAGCAAGCGCCTTGAGAGTTAAAGACTCAAAGTACTGTGGTTTCTTTGTTTAGATGAGGCACTGCATGTCCAGCAGTTTGTAAACAGCTAAGATTTTTCACCCACAATCCAACAGGCAAATAGATAACAGACTACATTCTGAAATTTGGACTTAGGAAAATTAAGCAGATAGCAAGAGCTTTTCTAAGGATAAGATGACAACTTGCAGACGACATCCCTGTCACACATTATTGATTAAACTAACAAATACCATCATAGGTCTTCTGGACCTAGATGTCTTGATCTAACATAAAAATCTCTAAAGATCCTTGTTTGGAAGCACAAAACTGGCTTCACCTTTGTGGCTGCTAAGCATGGGCAATCTGTCACAGCTGTGTGGCTGTGCTCTCACACACTCTGTTGACGTAGTTATTCAGAAGACTTCTTGCGAAGGGTAGGAGCAACCCGCAGAATATAAAATTCACGACCGTAATCTAACTGCTGTTCTGAACAGTGTGAAGTGTAGCTTTGCCATGTACACTGTGTACATAGTCCTAAAGCTATTTCAGGCTCCTGGAGCAAATTGAAACTGTGGGAATGAGCACTGCTGTAAAAGAAACCAAAGAACTCAGCATTGTGCAGACCAGCTCTTGAACTCCAACAACTTTTCTCCCTCAGGTGAAGTGGGGTTGTCCCAGGTGTCTTAGGACACCACCCAGCTGCAGTGGAGGTGGCCTGGGCTTAGTTCCTGGCAGCCACGGGGAGCAGGGCAGGTCTGAAACGCAACAGCAGTGGCACTGGGGCTGGACAACACGGATGAGGGGTAGGGACAGCTCTGGTATACAAAGGATGCTTTGCCTACATATTTGGGATGGAGGCTTTCTCTTTCCTAGCTCTCTGCTTGCTTTCTCTCCCCATCTGCTCCTGTTAAATTTATCTCCATTAAGCTTGCACTTAGCTCCAGTTAGGGTGCCTTGGCACTGCATAGACGAGTGCTCTGGAAAAGAATTTGGCAGCTATCATGTCCTCTGCATGGGCACATACACAGGTCTTCTGCCCCTCAAGGCTGAGGACCACCACTGGCATAGCATATTTTCCTGTGCTCTTAGAAATGTGCACCTATGAGCACCATCTGGCCAGCTTGATATTTTTAACTGAAGCCCAAAGATTTCTATAACCCTCTAAAAGCATTCCTGAAATATCACAAGACATTTTAGGGCCATGCTAAGGAACTGATTTTTTTTTTAATCCTGAATGTTCTCTAAGAAACACTTCAGGCACAGCACTGATGTCCTAAATCAACATCTGATTTTCAACCCACTGCCCTCAAAACTTCCTAGTGCTCCTAAATCATGTCCTGAAGTAGCAGTATATCCTGGCATGATGGAGAACATTGCACAGGAGATTCAGTCAGCTTCCAAACATGAGAGACAACGTGATCTAGGACCACTGACATCAAACAGAGCCTACAGACCACACTGTAGATCAGCACCAGCTTCAGCCTGTTACTAGCAACAGCTCAAATTTACACCAAATCATTCCAGAAACTACCCAGTCTTTCACTGATTTAGGGTTATTTCACTATTTCCAATAACCCCCTTTGTCTGTGTAAAAGACAACATGGTACAAAGCAGCACAAATAGATATTCAGTTCGTCCAAGGATAATTTTAATGCAAATGATCCTGATTATTATTTTAAAAAAATGTATACATCCAAATAGGATTGTAGTTATTCTTGATGGCAAGAATTTACAGTATTTTTAACCATACCTTAAGGGTTTTCTTGCCAGATTTCTTACAGAAACCAAAAGAGAAAGAATTATTATGCTGCTTTTTATAGAAATATATAAAAACTCATGAGCTATTGTGGTCATAAATATTTATTGTGAAGTTAATATTTGAATGTGCTTAGATGTTAAATAGCACTCTTCTGAAATACCATATTCGGTCAGAGCAAATTTCAGCTATATTTACAATACTGGGTTTAAAAAGCTGTACTTGTCTTTTTTTTTTTTTAGAAGGGAATGATAAGATTATTCAGAACAAATGGCCTTCTACCACTTTATCTATCAGTTCTGTTTTTCTGAGCATACAGACTTTGGGGGAGAGATTTTGTGTTGTACAGTGCTGACCCAGTCTGCTTTGAAAGGTGGGTATAATTCCATTGCACTTCTTCTGACTAAATTCCTGACACATTTTCTAAGATACAGCTGTTGCTAATAAATTGTGGTGGAGTATTTAAGCATCACTGTTTCCCTGTAGCTCTTGGTGTTGCTAATGGCTTCTGCTGTATTTATTGCTATTTTCCTGTTGCAGACTCCTGTTCAGATTCTGTTCAGGTGACATGTTGGCTCTGGAGATGTCAGCCACTAGTCACTAAATAATTATTCCTGTAGATACAGAAGGCAAATTTTCTGAGCAAAGTCTGAAAAGACAATAGACAACATGCAAATAATGAAGAGAAATACACCACAACATAGAGTTATATCCAGAAAGGACAATCTCTTTTTTAAACTTACATTTTGTATTACATGAATGAATCTCAGTTTCCTCAAAGCTTCACTATTATCAGCTGGCCATGTTCTTGTAGACATATACAGAAAAATTTCACACGCATTATTACCAAGGGAAAGAATATTATATACCCTGCATAAAAAGCCCGGATGGAAAGAGAAAGGAACTGGGCAGCACAAGCTTGTCCTTCTAAAAAGGAATAAATACAGCCATTTTGAGGCAAATGGCCATCTCAAGGCAATTGCAATTTACACAAAGAACGATAATGCAGGCCTTGAAGTGCAACTGCACTGCAGATTCTGGCAAGAGGGAAAGTGTACTCTGAGTAGAATATGAGAGAAAACTGCTTCAAGGAAAAAAATGTGTATGGTTTGAGTTTAAAACCAGAGCTCGTTTACATTAAGAGATCAATCAGTGGGAAAAACCATTCTGCAAGGCTAGCCCATCAGTAAGCAAGCTAATTGAATGCAGAGGAAGCGAGAGCGTGGGTGGCCTGTTTCCTCTTTTATCTCAGCACCGAGCTTGCAGCAGTTCAGAGATTCCACTCCTTCCAAACGAAGTGCCTTCAGACAGGGCAACTGTCCGACTGAGTGCGAGGAATTTTATCTGTGAGCACGTAGCATCTTTGAAATCAATTTGCCTGCTTGTGAGCAGGGCTCAGCAGCATGCCGCAAAAGCAATTGCAGTTTGCAGCTACACAACTGCTCACTGCAGGCGAGACAGCATGCGTCTCGTCCCCTTTTCCCTGTGCAGGCGGGAATCGGATGGCCGTTATGGAACTGCAACAGATGTGGCTAAATACAACATACAGTACTGCGAGCTCCCTAAATAAACATACTTACATAACATGCGAAATCATCCAATCTTTCCTCTAGGCTCTTTTGGCAGAAATGCTCACAGGAAATATCCTGTTAGTGGAGATAAAAGGCTTGATTTACTCTGTTCCTGATAATGCATAATTGCTTAATCGCAAGCACATAATTAAACTCCATTGGGAAGGTTACAGTGACAACTATTGCTGAGCAAAGATGAGTTCCCCTAGAGAGGTAATCTTTGCATCAGCTGGATTTTTTGTAGCAGGAATGAAGGGAAATGCACTAAAAAGCCTGAATGTTTGGCAAGAGTTGTGAAGTCACTGGCCAGAGAGGCTGGACACTGACAGAGGGAGAGGCGATACAGTTTTAAACTAATTCCTTCACTAAACTGATCATCTGGTGGAAGCAACCTCTCTGGAGAAGCTCTTTTTGTGTGGTGAGGAGTCCTGCCAGGCCTGCTTATCGGGCGACAGGCAGGGAAGTGAGCCCCGGAGAGGCCTGCTCTGAGGCTCTGAGCAGCCCACAGGGCTCATGCCAGCACGCAGACCAGCTTAGCTCCACCAGCCCAAAGTGATGCTGACCCTGCTGAAGGTTATTTGCACCTATGGCATGTAGCCACCTAGCCGAGTGGGAGCAGGGAGGTTATCAGTGCTCTCAGTAAAGAGGTATTCTTGCTTTCTAGCTCTGCCCAGCTGAACACATGTAGCTCCACAGCCCCGTTGCTCCAACGCACCGTGTACTTTCTGGCTAATTTTCTAGCAAATTCATTGCTGAGTATTTACCTAAGCTTGCATGCTGAGAAAAGGCCTTGAAAGCAGCATTTTTAACCGACTCATCTTCAGGATGACGGGAGTAACGCAGGGCACCCTGGGTACGCGGTCTCCCCTCCTCCTGCTGGGCTCTCTCACTAATCTCAGCATAGGCTGCTTAAGGAACTGCATCGTGGGTACCCAGTGAGCTATACAACTGCATTTGTGCTGTACAGTACTAGTATAAATGCAGAGCAAGCATGTGGACCCATGTCTGAAACATCAAAGTCAGTGTGGTGACACAGCTCCACAACACAAAAATGCCACTGGCTCCTATAGAGCCCATTCTGCCCTCTGGTACAGAAAAAGGTCTGAAAGGAACAAACAGAAAGCTATTCCTCCTAGCTATGTGAGGCAGTTTCTCAAAGTGGTAGATGAGTCATAATTCCTTTTATTGAAACCTGCTCTTCAGTCATCTGGAAGCCAGTGGTAAAGACATTTTTTAATTCCTTTGTCATGTAAATTCTCTGTCACTACTGCATTAGGCACTCACCACAAAGGAATAGTAGATTACTGAGACCATCAGAGCCTTGTGTGTATGTCCACAACTCTGAGGCTTCCTTAATAATTACATAAATGAATGAAGTCCTGTTTGCATGTGGAAGAGCATGCCTTCAATTTCATTAGTGATTATGAAGGAGTCTGAGAACTTAAAAAAAAAACTTTTAGTATACAAGAGCCACTGTGTTCCTAGCAGAGAGAAGACAGTCAACTCCAGTTTGGGGTAGCCAGTTTGGAAGTGCAAGTAAAGAACGCTATTTTGCAGTCTGCATAACAAAAGAAGAAAAATATCCACTTCAAAAAATGGTACTTGCTTTGAGCTGGCAGGAGTTACTTCAATAACAGGTTATGGAGAATGTTACTTCAAAGTTCTGAAGTCAATGGAGTTTTGGAAGCAATTTCTGAAATTTTTATCCAAAAGTGATTTAACTTCCCCAGTAAGTGATGTGTACAAATGGCACACACCACTAAACCACATATGCACGCAATGTATGAATTCCCACATTCTTGACTACCCATTCCAGCTTTAACAATTTTTCCAGTGCTAAAAGAAATGAATCAAGCTTGCAATAGGATGTGTGTATAAAAGCCAAAGAAAAAATTAAAATCAGCTGCTATTTAAAAATTACTGAGCCTGGAGTACTTTGTTTAGAAATTTAATGCCCTCATAAATCCTTTACACCACTGTGGGTAACCAGCTAAAGGTGGGGCTCTTTATGGCACAACTATTCTGGGTTTGTTTGTTTTTTTGGTAGTTTGACCTTTTATAGTGACCCAGATGGTTATAAAATCACCATGATCCATGGGGCATCCTGTTCTTCTATGAACTGATTTCTTGTGGTGTGGTAATTCATCCATCTTAAAAGCATTTTTGTTGCTGCTGCTGAAGAGGAAATGTTGTGGCCAAAGAGGAGAAACTTGGGGACATCCTGGATAAATACATTACCCAAATTTTTTCTTCGCCCTAACTTGCTCTGTTAAGAAAGAGAGAATTGTTGGGTCCTTATAGAAGCAGAATGGCAACAGTTCACAGTGTATGAAAGGTTTCTGCAGCAAAGCAGACTCCCTCAGTCAGCCTAAAAGTACAAGCAAAACATCTCAGTCAAAGCTTTCAGGAGACCTCTCTCTTTTGAGGGCTTCTCAGCATAATTATGGCAGGAAGAAATTTACCAAAACAGATCTTTATTTAATGAATGTTGGTAGCTGTCATGTTTAAAATTGTTTAGATAAAACATAGGAACAGAATGAGACAGACAAGTGTTATATCTTGTTTAATATTCTAAAAATAACACCATCACCCTGCTAAAGAAGATAGGACATAATGCAACACTTGAAAAAAAAACTGATAGTCATTTTTCTTGTATTATTTAGAGTGAGTTCATCTGTACTTGTACAAGGAGTTTATAAGTTGTACTGCAGGATGGAGAGTCTCAAATCTCGTATCAGCTGGCGGGGGAGTCTCTGTTACCTTTTTTTTTTTTTTTCTGAATAGCATCTTATCTTCCTTGGGCACATGAGAAGGTGTTTGGGTTAGATCACCATGAAACATGCACGAGCCAGGAATGGAAGGCAACAGAGCTAGAAGAAGCTGCATCGTCACCTTCTTCATTGTGAAAGTAGCATAGCCATCTGCTGTATTTCATTTCTATGTCCACGTCCAGAATCCTTCCTTTCAAGGGGAAAGGCAGTGCTGAGGCTATGATTGCTACAGGCTAGCAATCATAATTTGACTTCAGGACTCATCCCAGCAGTGAGGTGGGGAAAGCAGTATGTGCTAGAGCTAGGGTTTATCTGGCCCTCCCCTACTCCTAG
Organism: Struthio camelus; assembly: GCF_040807025.1. Classification (NCBI taxonomy): domain Eukaryota; kingdom Metazoa; phylum Chordata; class Aves; order Struthioniformes; family Struthionidae; genus Struthio; species Struthio camelus. The sequence goes on along the minus strand of NC_090982.1, from coordinate 64,441,553 downwards.
GGCAAGAAAGTGGATTGGAGTGTCACGGTGGGAACAGAGAGAAGAAAGACACATTTTTCAAGCAGATTTGCATATATTTTACTCCCTCCCTAGTTTCTTCACACTTGCATTTCTGCAGGCTGCTGCCCCCTGTTACAACACAGATAGCAGCTGGCATGAACAAGCACGTTGGAGGTTTTGGGCCCAGTAAGCATACCACTGGCAAACACTGTTGTTATTCAGAGATCTAAACCATATAATGTTGGGCATAGACCCTGAACCTACGTGCAGCCCCCTGGGCATCTTTTTGACTGAGTCAAACCTCAGTCAAACATACTGAGTAATCACAAGCCATTTCAAGGTAACAAAATGCTCCTGGCGGCAAAATACAACAGCACTGCAGTCATCCCAGCTAGAGCTTTGTTCCTAAGGGGAGGGGAAGAGGACCTGAAGTATCAGGTCCCACTGAAATACCTCGTGAGGGATGTAAATGATGTAAATTCAGTTAATTCTTCTGCCTTGTCTGTAATGATTCTGCTCTCCTAATGCAGTAGAGCATCTAGAAAAGCAACCTCTCTAATGGCACATAAACACTTTCTAAGTCGTTGTCCTATTAAGGTTATGCAAGACCCAAGACAGCCCTCTGCAACATGATGTCAGCACTGGAGCCTAGCCTGACACACAGTTACACAACAGGACAAGATGAGCGGGGAAAATGGAGATGTTCTGGAGCCGTCTATTTTTTTAATTACATTTTAAGTACATTGTTCTATTGTAGTCACTGGAAAAATGTCTGATGGGCAAACAGCAGTGGGAGGAGTTAAAGTTCATCTAAGATATGCTGAGTTTTTTTCATTTTATTTATATTATTCTTTACTCTTCTTTTCATGTATCTGTCCTGATTTTCCCTTTCTCAGAGTCTTGGCAGGAATGCAGAAAGAAGCTCAGATGTACATAGCTTACGACTGAGTAATGCTCTATTGAAGGAAGAAAATCTCTTTTTTCAGTTTTTGCATGGTTTTTCCTCACACTTTGCATGGTTTTTCTTACTTTGTGCATGAGTTATTAGCCTAGAAGCCCTCCTGATATTTGGCATTCCTTCTACGCTGGTTAATTTTTGTTGGTTGCAAAAACCATGTGGTGAGGTTTTGGAGCCGTCATGGGTGCAGAGTTGCTTGTTATCACAAGCAGAGAAAGAAGGTGTCATTGCCGTGTTGCCTTTCCCACAAAAAGGGAATAAACAAGCCAAAATGACCCCCTTTCTTCCGTAGCCCACGTAAGCCCTATGCAACTAAAAGATCAGAACTGAATAGACATGAAATTGTGTCTCACAGAAGCACAGAAAGGTTGAGATTGGAAGGGACCTCTGGAGATCATCTAGTCCGACCTCCCTGCTCCAGTAGGGTCATCTAGAGCACGTTGCCCAGGACCCTGTCTAGATGGCTTCTGAATATCTCCAGCGAAGGAGACTCCACAACCTCTCTGGGCAACCTGTTCCAGTGCTCTCTCACCCTCACCGTAAAGAAGTTTTTCCTCATGCTCAGGTGGCACTTCCTGTGTTTCAGTGTGTGCTCGTTGCCTCTTGTCCTATCGCTAGGCACCACGGAGAAGAGTCTGGCCCCATCCTCTTGACATCCTCCCTTCAGATACTTACCCACATTGATCAGATCTCCCCTCAGGCTTCTCTTCTCCAGGCTGAACAGGCCCAGCTCCCTCAGCCTTTTCTCACAGGAGAGATGTTCCAGTCTCTTAATCGTCTTAGTGGCCCTTCATTGGACTCGCTCCAGGAGCTCCTTGTCTCTCTTGTATTGCGGAGCCCAGAACTGGGCACACTACTCCAGGAAAGGCCTCACCAGGGCTGAGTAGAGGGGGAAGACAGATCACCTCCCTCGACCTGCTGGCAACACTCTTCCTAATGCAGCCCGGGATACCACTGGCCTTCTTGGCCACAAGGGCACACTGCTGGCTCATGGTCAACTTGTTGTCCACCAGGACTCCCACGTCCTTCTCTGCAGAGCTGCTCTCCAGCTGGTGGGTCCCCAGCCTGTAGTGGTGCATGGGGTTATTCCTCCCCAGGTGCAGGACCCTGCTCTTGCCTTTGTTGTACTTCAGGAGGTTCCTCTCTCCCCATATCTCCAGCCTCTCCAGGTCCTTCTGAATGGCAGCACAGCCCTCTGGGGTATCAGCCGCTCCTCCCAGTTTTGTACAATCAGCAAACTTGCTGAGGAGGCACTCTGTCCCTTCATCCAGGTCATCATTGATGAACAAGTTAAACAGTACTGGACCCAGTATTGACCTCTGGGGGACACTGCTAGTTAGTGGTCTCTAACCAGACTGAGACAGAGAAAAACCTCAGACGCCACCCTGGCAGGATAGGTTATACTGAGCTTTATTCCCACTGATATTTTGAGAGATTAGTGCTATAAGCCATGAGAAATGGTCCTATTTCTCAACTCACAACTCAGTAGGCCTTTTTGAAAGCATTTTTCCCCCTCACCTTAAAAAGAAGGTGTGCTTGCGCAGTTTTAGCTCAGGCAGATTGAGAGAGAAGAGGGGTAGCATTCACTGATCTCTGCAGACTAGTGATTCAGCTCATTACCTGGAAGGCCAGATTTCAGCCACATCTTAGGTATATGCAGCTGCCCAGGCTCTCTGGGAAAGTCCCAGTGGCCGTGAGCCATACAGAGCTCAGGGCTACCCCGTTTCTTCCCCTGAACAGTTCTGGCCTGCTACGTAATTTCTTCAGCTGTCCCTCTTCAGGCTTGAACATTTACACTTAATATTTTTATATTAGATGGAAATGTGAGTCAAGCAAAACACACAGCAACCTGTATAAATAGACTGACTATTCACTCGGTCAATCAGGAGACTGTATTTTGGTTTATGTGTATGATTCCAAGCTAATCATACACATAGCTGCGCTTTCCTATTGTGCCCAGATTAGAACTTGTAAGCATAAAGCTGGAAAACTTCTAAAATGAAAACAATATTGGTAATGAAGTTGGCTTTTAATAGCAAACACTAATAAAATTCAATTGAACTAAATCTTTTGTCCACAACTATTTTTTACAGTTTTCTGTATCTCCGATACCTGCCAGCTTGCATGAATTTCTTTTGGGGGTATCTTGAGACCACAGCAAAACCACTCAGCCAGAGACCCCTCTACAGATGAAGAAAGTCAGATCTGGAATGCAAATCTATCATTCTATATTAAATAAATGAGATCAAAATCTTGGATCGGAAAACCCCTGTAGTTTTGTGGAACATTTGATCATGATCTGACCTTTGTGGCCCAGGCTCATTGTATGTCTTTTTATGATGAAGAAAATATGCAGTAAAACCAGACCTGTATGGTCAGGATCCCTCAATGTAAAGGCATTAAAAACAGGATAAATCAATGAGGAAAAAGTCTCTCTTCCTTTTTGTTGCAAGTTGTTTCCTCAACATCTGCCTTAACTGACCTTGGTAGCAGAAGAATATTTCTGTAGGGTGTGTATTTTATACTTTAACAACTTGGTACAAACATTTTATTGTCAGAATTGGGACACAGTTACGCTTGTAGTCCAAGTACCTATTCCGATTGAATGTGTATGAACTTGTACATGTCTATGAAAAGATTAAGCTTTTCTATTCACCCTCCAGTCCTCACACTTCACTTGGAACCAGCAGTATCATTCAGGCAAAACAGACCTTTTCAGAGAAAAGCAGCTTGCTTTTTACTGCTTTATAAAAAGACCTGTATTTCTGTGAAGCAATACAAATTCCTTGTATTAAAAAAAAAAAAAAACCTGTTCCACATGAATGCTAATGCTACCTCCAAATGACGCGTGTTTGTGTGGAGTGCCTTTAAAAGAAGCCCTTCACAAAATCCATTTGCATCGGGATGTAACTGGTGGACTTCCATTTGAATGTTGCTATTGTTCTAGCCTCCGTCACATTTGCCTTCCCAGTCATTCTCAGATGTAACTTCCCAACCACAAGAAATTGTTTTCAGTTGATAGCAGTCTCAGTCATCTAGATTTTCTTTGTTTACTGGAAGATTTTTGTGTCCAATGAGAGGAAGGAATTTTGCTAGTGAGCTACTAGTCACTATGGGGTGAAATGCAGGCAGGGGATGGATGCATTTCAACATGTCAGGGTCCTTAACAGGAGGGTTTTTTTTTCCAGGTTGCTGGCTGTAGCCTAGCTGTAAGTTTGGTGTGAAGCATCCACATTATGCTTGTAAAGAGCAGGACTCAGGTCATCTACTACTAAATTGAGCAGCCAAGTTCTCAACTCCACTTGTACCCCATCTGTTCAAACTACATGATCAAGAACCTGAGCCTATGCTGAAATGCCACGTGTTGAGGTTTCCCTCTCCAAAGAACTGTGGAGCTTAGCCCATGAGTGTTCATTTGTGTATAGAAAAACTGGATGGCAGATCTCAGTTCTGCTTGTTAAAGGTCTATATGCAACCAGTTTACGGCACATGCTCCTAATCTGATGTCCTGTTGTAGATCAGATCAGTAGACTCATTGCTTATAGGAATGAGTATCTACACTGTATAGGATTTGTGTCTTGGCCTTTCTCTCTGATTTCTCTCCATGGATTCCTCTCTACTCCTGAATTAAACTTGGTAGACTAGATAATTTGATTGTAGAAAATAAAGTTTGACAGGTCCTCTGTCCACCTTTCTCACCCATGACAGTACAAGCTGCACCTACATCTGCCACTGCTGGCACTTTTTTGTCTAATCTATTCTTTCAAGACCTCTGATGATGGAGAGGCCACAGCTCTGCTCAGCAAGCTATTCCAGCTGTTGTCTGTCCTCACAGCCTTCACTTTCTAACCTGAATCTTTTTTAGGTAATCTAAGAACCTTAGCTTCTGTGAAAAGAGATGAGCTCTGTTGACATCAGTGAAGTTCTACCACTAAACACGCTTTGAAGATATGACCTAGTACTGTCAAAACTCAGCCCTTTCACTTCCCTCTTATTTTTTTCTCTGTTCCTTTTCTTTATCTGTTGTTGGATTCATGAAGTTCCTTCCAGTCACTTTAACATCTAAGCAGTGTGAAAGTGCTGACGTTCACTCCTACATACCATCATCAATATTCAGCTCTCTTTTTCTGTTCATATTTCTGAAACTTTCAGATCTTCATCTTCACACATCCGCACTACAGCATCGTGTGCTGGGTGTCTGAAAACCACATCATACATGTAAAGAAGTGTTTCTGAGATCATCTCCCAGACTTATCTTTCTGAGCAAATAAACCTCTTTGTGACCCTCACCTGGCTTTCCAAGTTCAAATTTTCTGAGGTTAACTTTAATACGATCAATAGTGCAAGAGGTCAGCCAGTTCCTAAAGCCAGATCAGTATACTTCCATCATTCCTGTTCTGTTATTATGTGTATCCCCCAACACAGCAGCCTCAAATGTGCATTTGTCCTATTCCCCAAAAGATAACTTCAAGCTTTCTTCACTTTATCCTTTCATCCCTTATGAATGCAGTTTTCCTGAAGTGTTCTTTAAGGCTGTTTTTCTGCCTTATCTCATACCTTTCCTTAAAGTTCAAACTTACTGCAGTGCTTACAGGAAGCAGTGGACTGCAAATATCTAATTAGAAGATAATTTTTAATTAATTAATTTGACAAGTTTGAATACAGTTAAGCCACAAATCATTGCCAAATGCACATGCACACGGTTAACTTTTGCAAGAATGACTTCCCTACCACTGCTGCTTTAATCTTTTCTCTGTTTCTTCTAATTTTTTTGTTCACTCATTTACTAGGCCTTGTCTTAAATTAGTAGCAGCCACATAGGTAATGTTATTCACTGTGTGTTTGTGCAGATGTTCACATTTCTGCAGTAGTTTCCACTTCTACCTGTGCTGTGGGTAGTACTAAAAGTCCAGCATGGCCTAGGAGTTAGCTAAAACTCCACATCTCAGCCTGTGTCTTGTCGTGACATCTCCTGGATGTTCTTGCTGTCTGCTCCTAGGCAAAGGTGTTAGAGTCGCATTTTAAATTTTGTGCGCCAGAAGTGAGTTTGCCCACTCGCAATGCTGGCATCATCAATGCACCTTTCTCCAGGAAAAGGCTTCCCTTATCCTTTGACCAGTGGGTAAGATACTAACACAATGAAGAAGACTTTCCTACATTTGCCCTGAAGAATGCTGCCAGCAATGTCTTGCTTCCCAGACAAGGGAAGATCTGAACTATGGAATTTGCATTTGGTAGCAATTCTTGCAGTCTAAGTTTTCCTAGCTTCAGGGCCTGTATGCAGACTGTTTGATTTGCTTGGTATTTGGCTGATTCTTTACTTTGGACTTTGATTAAATAAAAATATATTAACACTCAGCACTTAGAACTGCTCATAGGTAGCACTTTGTAAAAGATTTAAAGATAGAGAAATTAGAAGCTTGTTCAAGAATTTGGTTGTCATAATTTGCATGCTCTCCAGGTATTTTTAGTTTTTGTTGTTGCTGTACTTGCTGTTTGTTTTTGTCCTTGTAAAAGCCCTACACTGAAATATATAGTCTTGGTTTGTCCATTATGCTCTGCATCTATTGTTATATGCAGCTATTGTGAATCTGCTATAAACTGTATCTCTGCATGCCTTCACTTACTTTCCTACTTCAGTGTATCCTTTGCCTCCATCTGATACAATTAATCACTTCACTGAGGGAAACCTGATGTTGATACCCTGCAAATGTTCAGGCAAGTATCCTAACCCAAAGAAAATAATGGACTTGTTGAGAAAGTAGCTGCAGGGAGAGGACTGCTTTGCAGGGAATGATTGCCTTCACTTTTCTCTAGGGATTGCTGGAATGACTACAGAACAGGCAAGTGTTGGCAAATGTCATATAGGCAGAGCAGATGTGTTCACTTATCTCCATCGAACATGCCGTCAGCCCCACATTGCTTCCTCTGTGTGTCTGGAAAAGCATCTCTGTAAGGTAGCCCTGAGCAGTTAAACATCAATGAAAGCCAGGCTTGTCTAGTCTTTGCAGTTCTTGTGAGGAAAGAAACATTCAAAAGACTACTGAAAAACTAATGAAAACACTTTTGCTTTGGGCCACAAGCACAGAAACCTGGAATCAAAGCAAAAGAGCTTCTTTCTATTTTTTCCTCAGCCTGCAGAATCAGTGGATATCTGAGCGAGAACACTATGTACTGGCAGCATCACCAGCGCACACACATGGCTCAGGGCAGAGCTGAACCTGGATGCGGCGCCAAGCAACCTCATGCCATCAGTGATCTCTGAGTAGATCTGCTCTTTGCAGAGAGCTGAAGGCCACACAAATCTCCTCCCCCACGCTCCACATGGGCAGGCTAGATCTACCTAATTAAACAGGCTATCTTCCAGGAACATCAGGGTTTACCCTGAAAACTGAGGAAACTGGAACTGCCACAAATACCTTGCTGTAGCAGTGCTGGCAAAATAATAAGGCACATGCAAAAGCAAAGCAAGGCATAAGCATTTTCATGCCGCATCTGAGTGTATCTCAACATGCTGGTAGCTTTGGCATTTGCTCATCATGCTAGAAGGAAAATTATTATGTGAGCAAACTAGGTTTGCCTTGCTGTCAGCAGAAGTGTGTTGTTATGAGTACAAATACAGAGAAGAATGTTTTCACATGCTGACGTTAGTTTTGAGAAACCCTGGCAAAAACCCTCTGTGGCTAGTGTCTGCTATTTGGAGAAAAATACTTGACATGTTAATGCAGGTAGAAAGAACATTATGAAAAAGCCTTATGGGCAGTTAGATGGATTTGGCTGAATTCAGCTGATATGTAAGGACTGCAGGTTACTTGTTGGTAAGAAGACACACGTCAAAGAAGTTTGATCCTCAGTTTAGACAGTCACATGTGAGAGAGCCACTGTAAACTTGGTTATTTCAAGCATACTTTTGAATTTGGCCCACTGTATTTACTTATGTTGGATCTTCCCTCGGGACAGTTTGAAGAATCATCATATTTTGTAGTAGTGTTTTATTTGCAATGGATTACATTGAGAAGGTTGGAGAATTGGAAATAACACCTTGAAGTTCCTTTCATGGTTCTTTTTTTAATGCTTTCCATTTGCTCTCCTTGAATTGTAAAGGCAATTTGTTCAGCCTTTAAAGGAGCAATTACACGATTGTTTAGCAAAAGCACAATGTCAGAAGTGAGTAAAAAGTTAAACAATACCACCTTCTTATTTCAGTGAAGTATACATTTATGTAATTTCAAATTTCTGACTTTTAATTTTCCCTTTTTGAAGTTACAAAGTTTTGGAAGCTGCATTGTAGCTTCTTCAGTTTATGCATTGCAGAATGTTTCTGCAGTAAAACAACTTTGCTTGATAGTAGCTTCATTTTCCTATAAAATCAGGCAGAGCATTCTTCAAAATGAGACCAGTTCAGGAATGTCCTCACCATGTTGTCATCTAGCACATAAACTTTATCATTCCTTGTCACGCCAACCCTGCTTGACCATTGCTTTTTCTAATGAGCTCCTAGAAGAAAACTTGACTGGTTATTGGCTATGAAATCAGAGTCCCAGATCCTCAGCTATATGAAGAAGAAAGTACTGAATCCTCACTGAATCGGGCTCTGCTGATTGCTGCAGGACATAATGAGATTTACAGTGTTTGGACCTTCTTTACAGTGATTTTGTAAATGTTTCAAGAAAACGTGATACAAATTTCCTGTGGTTCTTTCACAGCTTCTGCACTTGCATTGATCTCATTTTTAAGAACCAACTACCTAGCTCGAAATATTAGATTGTCAACACAAGAGCACCTTAAAGTCACATGCAGGTTAGGTCAAAGCCCCTCCAAAAGGATCACATTAGGGAACAAAGTGATAGACAGATACCACAGAGGAAGTGAAAATAGGCAAATTAGAATCACCAGCTTTGTTTTCTTAAAGCTTTTCATCCCAAGATATGGAAGTACATCTGCTCTGTATTTGCGTATTGTAGCACTGCCTAAGGAGATGAGCAGATATACCTTAAAATGTTGTAAAGAACAAGGACTAGTGAGAGGTTATAAACAGTTTTTAAATAGTGTATGGCTCATAGACTTAAAGCAGAGGAAATTTTCATTTCCTCTTTTCCTGCCCAGTTTGCCCATCTCTTTTTCTTCCTCATTCTTTCCAGGGGAACTAACCTTGTTGAGATTTAAGTACTGATAAAAAGAAGCTTGATTTCATGGAAGGCAGAAGATGCCCTGTTATGCCAGGTGTTACTCTGACACCATGGCCCTGATTTTTGGAGGAAAAGACAATGAACAGAAAAACTTGCTTACCCTTGCACAGGGTTCAGCTCCGGCTGCACTCCTGGCCTTCTTCCAAGAGGGACAAGAAAAGGGAGGAGCAGGCCAGGCCACTGCTTTTGACCTTTCCAATGCACCAGGAGGAAGAGGACCAGTGTATTAACATGATAAAGCTCCCTGAAAATAATAGCTAATACCTGCAATCACAGCCTTCTGAACAGTGAGATGGGAGAGAAGGAGAAGACAGTTGTACTGCCTCCTAAGATCTGAGGTGGTTTGGGAACAGCAGAAGAAATCCTATCAAAACAAATGAAAGGTCATTGAGGTCTGAGGAAAGAGAGGTGGCCAGAGCAGGAGAGAATAAGGTTTCTTGCTTAGCTGCACAAGTTTTGATGCTGCCATTCTGTCACTTGCTTGAAGTACAGGTTCCAATATTCTTCTGCAAGCATCCTGCCACACTGTAGGTCCTGTGCTTGACTGGGGGGAACCACTGCAACCGTTGACTGCAATAGTCACCTACTGCAATAGTCAAACTGCTCAGATATTTTGATGTGCTTGGGCTGCTGCTTCTAATGCATGCAATGAAAGAGGATATTACTCACTGTCGCTATGAAGAACAGGCATTATTGGGAAAAGATTGGTAGAAACTGTGAGCTACTCCATCCCTCTGAGTCTGAGGGCAGGGAGTAATCCAAAGATGACAGAATAGTAGAATAATTCCTGGCCTTCACTACTGTCATCAAATGTTGTGAAGAGATGTAGAAGACAACTAAAATCAGAATTTATTTCTCTTAGTTTTCCTCCAGAATGAATATGCTAACAAAATATAGAGAATGCTTTTATCAAGTATAGGACTCCCTCCACCCTTTCATCTTCCTCCATCACATTTTTATATTTGTTTTTAAGAACAAATTGTCCTTGTGAGAAGATGTCTATAAAGCACCTTGCTCAGTTACACAAGTGACAATCACAAACACCAAAGCTGCCTGGATACTTTACACACCCAGTTTATCCAAAAAATAATTTAAGCCAGGCCATTTATTCAGTTCAACTACATATAAAGCAGAGTGATTCTGTGCAAGAATGCACAGGATCAGGAAGAAGGCCTTAAGTTGTGTCAATTCATGTTTTCACATGCCTTTTATACTTGTAGGGAAGTACAGTATGCTGGGGATTTCTTTGTCCAACTGCTTTAAGTAGCTTCAACTTACTATCTGCTAAACGCAATAAATCACAAGCTCATATAAAGGTAGAGCAAGCCAATTTCTCTGATAAGCAAATCAGCCTCCACAAAATTATTTCCTTTTGATTCAGTCTTGTTTGCACACTGAAAAAGCAAATCATGTAGTACTTAATGAAAGAGCAGTTTAATATGGTTTAATACAACAGTTTAATATTTCTTCCATTGCCCATAGTTGTGGATGAAAAAAAAAGCAGATGTGGAGCTCTGTGCTTAGCTAGGCAGAGACAATACATTATCCTTGGCATGGACACTAGCTCTTCTTTCTCCTCGCTCTCACCTAATTTCTCTTTTCACCTATTCACCTACCTTGTTTTAGCATGTACCAGCCCTAGGGTCTGTAGGGCATCATTTGTAATCATTTGGAAGGTACTGATCTGGCACAGGTGGCAACATCCTCCATAGATTAAAAATGGGGAAAAAGTGAGCCAAGTTCAGCCACGCAGGGATGGATGAGCCTGAGGGCAACATGGAAGGAGCCTCCTGGGTTACAGGGCAACAGCAACGGTCAGGTCAGCACAGTGCTTGGCCCAGGGGCACTCACATCCAGAGCAGGCAGGAGAGACCAAAGCAGGACAGGGAGCCCTTGCGATCCCTTTGCAAAGAGGCATGAACAGCCCTTCTCCGCATCGCCTGCCTCAGGCACAGGGACTGTCGAGATAGGGACGGCAGGACACAGCAGTCAGGACTTCCTGGCCGCCTTTCCTGCCAGATACCAGCTCCTCTGCAACTGAAGAGCTTAGGTTGATAATTAATGAGAATTAAGCCATGCAGAAGGCATAAAACCCCACATTAGAACGCTGGTTTATGGCACCATTTATTAGGCAATTGCTCAACATCAAAAAGAGGCAGCCCAATGTGGCACTTTCATTACCTGGTTTTATTATACTGGAGTATTTTATACAGCGTGCACTCCCAGCTGGGAAATGTGATTTCTGAACGGCTTCTTCACTTTCCAAGGGCGTTTCCACTCTCAGGTTTCTGGAAATGAGCACCTCCAGGAAGACTTTGACTTCTGCATCTACACAGGAAAGGAGGTGTTATCACATGGAAGAGGAAAACTCATCTCACACCCTCCCAGGATTATGGAGCGAAAACTACCCCATTAGTTTCCTTTAGCTCTGAGCTTCCTTAATATGTTGACAATTACATTCATTTCCGTATTTCTACCATGATATCTTGGTTACATTTTTAGAGGCAGTGTAAGAGTCAAGGAAGAATTCATGTTCACCATCATCCCCCCCTGAAAAAGGAAGAAATGGAACAAAACAGGTACAGTGATATCTGAGCCATTTGAGAGCTGAAAAGGACAGTACTGCTGACCCAGGAGGAAGGGACATGGCCAAAGAGCAGCACTGGCCATGCACAAAATACACTAACACATTTAAATCTGTATGTATATGTATACATATACATATAGGCATATGCTATAAAACATGAGCTACAGCTAAAAAAAGGTTTAGAGATAGAAGCAGAGGAACAAACTATAACGAAGGAGCAAAGGGAAAGGAAAACTTTGAAAAGGGGTAGAGAGGCCTGGCTTAGGCTATGTGAGCACTACAGAAATGTCACTTTTTGCCACTTCGCTTGGGGGCAATATAAGAAGGCAAGCATGAAATTATTAAGTTGATAACCCTCACAAATTTGAAACAGATAAAGAATGAGTCATGCTCGTTCTCGTGGTCAACTACCAAAGTCTGCTGAGAGAGCTGATATTAAAAGTTTTGTCTGCATAATTTCATGGGCCATTGCACTTAGGGTGACACAAGTTATGAGCAATCAGATCTCGTGCTTCAGCGTATGAGTCGATCACGTGAGGGAGTTGGAAAGGAACTTCCTTCCCTTGCTCAGCTGAGCGGCTGCTGGCAGTGCCGGTGCCGGTGCCGAGCGGCTGACTCAAGCGGCGTGCGGATCTCAGCCCGCTCGGCCACATTCGCGCTCTCTGTGACAGCAGCGGAGATGACTGCCTCACTGCAAAATCCTAGCACGGCGAAGACACAGCAGCGTTGCCCATGCTGGTTTTGTGGGAGAGGGGGATGGGAGAGAGACGGAGCACAGTCTGAGTTCAGATTTGAGTCCTGCTGTTCCTAGATTTGGATTCTTTTAAGTGTTTATGCTTGATGTTTCCCAGAGCAAGAGGAGGGGAGGGACAGACAGGAACCAGGATTTGTCTTGTTATTCTTTGCCTCCCATCAGTAAATACAGGGGCTTTCAGGTCAGCTTCTCAACAGGAACAGAAAGGAACATAGCCCTCTCAAAATATTTCCCTATGGCCACCTGGGTATTTACAGCGGTCTTGGTTCCTTGAAAGAGCACACAGGCAATTTCATCTTGCCAAAAAACCCCAGCCGTGATCTCATTGCTCCTGTTACGAAGGAGCAGCTCTATTCAGTCACAGCTATTCAACAGTAACTGCTTGCAACTCACTTCCCTTTCCTTCCCCGGTCTCTAAATGTTACTGCTAACTCACAGCCCAACATTTAAATATGGCCCAGAGACTGGGCTTCTTTTGGGCTTTCTTTTTGCTCTGGAATAGAGGAGTCTAAGAAAGACTGGATAACTCAGAACAATTCAAAGCGAGTGGTTTAATGTACACAGCATCTTTAACAGCTAGAAAGTTTGGTTGCTGATTTGCAACTTTCTTTCTTTCCACAGAAAGTTTCATCATGGGTGCTTTCCTGCTGAGGACCTTTAAAGTGCAAGGCACTTTTGACCTGAGCAGTATTGCAACACCCGCACCTTTAAATAGCCATGAGCCCTTGATCATTCCCATCCTTTTATATTTTATTCCAATAAGACTTTGCCCCTCTGCTCCTTTGGCACATTTTGGCAGACAGGGGATTGTTAATTAGCCACACTTCGCATTTTTAGTGCAAGTCTGCTGCGAATGCCTTGTTTTTCTAAATCTGACCTGTTGAGTGATTCATGAGATCCATATTAATATATGGCACAGTACAGCTCCACTGGCTAGCATCCTAAATCTGCCAGATGGCTCAGTAAAAAGATAAGCAGCAGGAGAAAATTCACTTTCAAAAATAGCATTGAGCCAGCAGCATCCATTAGCCTGAAGTTCGTAACATAAAGCTACCATGCTATGGTATTTTTGAATACACTGCACTCTAAACTAGGATGCAGGGGAAGATTAAATTTAGAAAATAAGGGCTTTAAATAGAACTTCAGTTCAAAAATATAGTGTACCCTTTGAAGCTATGTTCCTGTAATAAATTTAGAAACAAGAGTAGAATAAAAAATTTACTAGTGTTCTCAGGTGACAGGCAGCGTAATCAGGTGGACATCCCTGCATGTGACATGCTGTTTCAAATACAGACTTCCAGGAAAAACAGGGGCAGGAACCATGTCTTCTTTTTCTGTTTATTATATGGAGCTAAGAACATTAGAGATGTGTGAAAAACTATAAATCTTGATATGTGGGCCATCTGGCTCAGATGGCATGACAGCTTATATCAATAGTTTTGTGTACTCACTGGTTGTCTCCTGGTTTCCAAGTAATGACTATCTCTGTGGCCAAATTTTCAGATCTCCGCTTCCAATGAGGCATGCAAATAAGTGCATATTCAGATGTGCTCCGCTCATAACAGCTTCCATTCTCACATGCCTGGCCAGATTTTTTAAAGCATTTGGCTTTAATACCCTATCAATAACCCAAAGAGAGCTGAGAGAGATATTGTGGCCATAACTTTTCTGATAGAAAATGTACAGTATCTCCAACTTTTAAAATTAATTTTAATCAGGCTAAGTTGTTCGCATCAGAATCCAAGGAAGAAAAAACTGCGCATTCAAATTAAAAAAAAAAAAGGATTATTACTTTTGTTTTGCCTGCACAAGGATTTTATTTTTCTCTTCAGTGATATTTCACTGTGAAATTCCATCCAATATTTTGTTTAACTCTGCAAAATGTTCATAACTGAAATGCAATACTGTGTGAAATATTAGCAACACATTACCTCTTGTGAATTTAAACTACAACAAAAATATTTTCTGCAATCATTCAGTTTGCTGAAGATGTTGAAATAATATCTTTGTTGTTAGCCTAGGCTGATCTTTTTCCCCACTTGTTGGAAAAACTTGTAGTTGTTGGAACTACCACAAGCTGGAAAACCAGTTATTCACATGGCTTGAATTTGTTTTTTTTTAAATGTCTCCACTTTTAGGTGAGTTTATGATGATATAGAGAAAATTTAGTCCCATTCATGTCCCTGAAAATACAAGTCTCTGGAAGAGCTTATGAGAGACAGAACTTTCCACCTCAGCAGGTGATTATCTCTGTCAGGAGGCATGAGGACGGACTGTCATTTTCACTCAGATAATGAAAGTATAATGGTGACACTATTTAAATATGTCCTATTCTTACTACTGTATTAAAAAAAAAAAACTTGCTTAAGGAGACAGGATGGGTTTTGCATATTGTACTTGTCATATTATGCAACAAGCTACATGACACTGCATTAGTCATATTCCTTATTGGTGACATTTTCACCAGTTCATTTGGCTGAGTGTTTAGGCTCTTTTTACAGTTAAAAAGGAAAAAATTTTTCCATGTATATTCTCTTTTCAGAGAAAACAGAACAATGCAACGAACTTTGTTTTGATGATAGAAATGTTATGTTGAATATAGAAAAACTATTTTGTGCTGCATTATAAACATTAAACTTCTGTTAATTCTTGTAATATTCCTGACAATTATTTTCCCAGATATTGAATCTGGTCTAGGTGCATCTCTAATTGTTTAGTAGATTATTTACTCTTTGGGCATAATCTAGAAATCTTTTCATCATATTAGTTTTCCACTGACCTGTAAGAATATTGAATATTTGATAAAATTTGGCATCTTCTCCTTATGAAGTGGCCAGGGCTTCAGCTCAGAGTTAGGAATCTCTGGCTGTGTGCGTGCAGCATCAAGCCTTGGCTCCTGGCTTCCCAGCAGGGGTGTGGGAGGCCTGGCAGTCAGGAACTTCCAGTCCCTGGGGAAAATTCAGTTAGAAATTGTCAAAAAGCTACCAATTTCAAAATTATCACTTTTCAAATATCTGTTCATGAGAAAAATATCAGGTTTTCTTTTGAAAAGAAATCTTCTTTGAAATGTTGAGGCTTCCTTCAGCATGGACATTCTAACTTCCAGATAACTTCACCATTTTGCTGCTTGTGATTTAGTTCCCCATTTGTAGACTCATGCACTTTTCTATCTCATAGGTGTCTTCTATGAGGATAAATAAATACCAGTTTGCAAAGTAGTCAGACAAGACAGAAAAGAACAGCTCATTTCATCTATAGTGAAGGTGCATACTGTGCTATGAGTAATATACAAATTTGAAAGAAAATGATATAAAAAGGGAAAATAGTAGAATTGCATAAAGCGGAGGCTGAATTTCAAGCTTTTGATATTCTTCAGGATGAAGCAGATGACCCGCTATTAAAAATATTCATAGCCAGTCTCAGAAATTTGTTGGATCCACACATGTGCCAACATCTTTGACTAAAATTAGACTTCAGCTTTCAGTAGCATATAGATATTTTGAGTACCAGTTGAAAACCTTATTGGAAGACTAAATTTTGCTAATTTTTCAGAAAGGCTATGCATCTTCTAAGTCACATGATTTTCATGGGCAGATGTGGGTTCTCAGCATATTTGAAAAATTAAACAGGCTGAGTATGGAGGTAAGTAACTCATGAGAAAAGGAAGATATTTTAAAAAGTCTTTTCATTGAAATAGGTATGAAACATTGAAACATGCTCTCAAATAGAGGAGGAGCAGTGTATATGCTACACAAATGTGGGAGGTAAGAGCTGTCCAGAATCAGAATGCAGTATGTAAAGCGTTTGAGTTTCAGCAGGTATAATAAGCATTAGAGGAGATACTGGCTAATTACTCTTCAATTCTTTGACATATGGGTTTGCTAACATGGACTGTAAATAAGCTGCATGATGTCTTTTCAAGAAGTACTGGATAGCATCTCCCCATGAGCCAACAACTTTGCCTACAAAAGGGACCACAAAGTTCAGAAGACTCCCAGAAAGCAGTAGCAAACACGCTGATGGTAGAACATCATACAAGCCTAGTGTACTCAACTTGTGTGTGACATAGTTTGCATTTCACATAGGAGAATATATGGTGCACAATAGGCATGTCAAAAAAACACACCTTCTGGAAGCAGGAGGTGACCACCTGCAGGCTAATGTCCCCATGTCTGCATGGCTTTTGTAACACGCAGGTGAGGCAGCTCGGCAAGCACCCTCTGTGCCCACATGGCAGAGGGCTTAGAGGTGCCTGGAGCAGCAGGGTGCTTTGCCAGGGAGCTGCGTGGCTCCTCCCGGCCACACTCGGCAGTGAGTTACCTTCTATACGCTGCCAACAATCAGGACATCAGGACCCTGAAGCAAAACAGGGTATAAACCAACTTGGCGGTATGAAGGCACCCCAACCACGCACTGACACCAGAAAAAGTGGCATTTCCTGAGCACAGTCCTAGAAAGCACAGCTAGAGGTGAAGAGTTTGCTTGAGTTTTCCCAACACTAGCAGCTTTGCTTCAGTGTAATTTTTCAAAATGAAAGCACAAAAGAAAAAAGGGAGGATAGAAAAAGAGAGAAAATAAAAACAAAACTAAAAAAGAAGAAAAGCTCTACAAAAAAGCAGTCAAGACTACACATGCCGCCTGGCTAAAAACAGAAGAACTCAAGATGGCACAAGAAAGTCCTGATAGTTTTCCAAAAGGCAGGGTAAAAAAAGGTGTTAAAACATGCAGAGATGAATAGAGCAAGTGAAGATCCCATGGCAAGCACAGACAAAGAGAAATGTATTGTCAGTACATCCTGTCTTCTCTTCAGCGGTTTTCAAGGACATCAGGAAAAGAGAAAAAGCAAGTTCATTGAGGAGGAAACAATTCCACCAACCCACCAGTTGATCAAGGAAGACTGCGCGTGACAAAATGCCTCTTACCAGTCTGTAAGAAACCTGTCCAAAGCAGGCTACTTCAACCCGATTAATGACATTACTGGGCAAAGAGCCTTCTGTATGAGATCAAAACAAGGGGAGCCTACTGCAGGGCTCCAAGCCTGCAACGGGAATAGTGCCTTCTACGAGCACTGCATAAGAGTCATGTATGCCATGTATGGCTCTGCTGCTGGGTTTGTAAAGTGGGGAATGGAATAGGAGAGTTCTGGAAGGATAGCAGGAGACTGACCTACACAAATATTCATGGCACCAACTGCAGAGATTTTTGTTAAGCTCTGTCTTCTTCTGTTTTGCCATTCAAGGTATTTATGAACCTATCCCAAAATAAGCTGTCACTGATTACTGCTGCTTCTTTCCCTTGTATGCCCTACAATTCACCCCTCAGAAGAAACTCCCCAACCGAGTGCGGGGCTGCTGCTCTGCAGATGATTGAGATGGTGGTGTGTCCTGAATCCCGCCCACACGGTCAGAGCCTGGCCTTGCCAGCTGTACACAAGACAGTGATTTGGCTGCTTCGTTTTCAATAGCTGCCTGCCTGAAGACAGGCAGCTATTGGCTCCCAGGCTCCCAACAGATCCCCCTGTCTAGCTGAGCTGTGGATACTCAGAGTGACCTGGATACCACCTTGCACGTCAGTATTACCTAACCTATTGCTAGCCACCTTCTTCATGACACTTCCTAGTGATGGGGTGCATAAGCCAGGTCATCCCCATACATGGATCCAGGCTCTGTGTGTGAGACCCAAGTCACGGGTCTCACTTGCTGCAGGTAGCAAGCCTGTAAGTAGCCCAAAGGCTCTGGGCCCCATGGAAGCAGCTGCTGGGCCTTTCTGGGGGCTGAATTCTGGTCATTTTGCCTGCAAACCAAAAGAGCATAATGCAGTTGAGAATCACTCTTACATCTATTTTAGAGAGACGGGATATGCAGTGATCATTTGAATTACAGGGCAGGAGAGAAAGTAAGACACTAAAACCAAAGAGTCAAACAGCTAACTTTGGCCAGCTGCTTTTGCACCTTGGGCTCAGATTCAAATCTGAAACTAGCCCTCTATTCTTCATCGCTTCATCATTTCATTTCATGCAGTTTCTTCAGCAAGAAGAACTCCTCCATGACATGAAGCTGTCTGGATGTTACTGCTCCATTCACATAATCTGGGCTCTCCCCCAAGTCCAAGGATACAGTTTTTGATTTTTTTGGGGGTGAAACTGCAAAATTCCATTTTTCAGGGGGGATGCAAACAGACTGTGATCTTTAGCAACAATCAGCAATGAGCTTTTGACTCCTGTAACTACTTACATTGATTTGTCATGGCTCACAAACTCAAGACTTTCTTCCCAGGGAGGACAAGAAACTTCTTCTTTGTCATCGTTGTATATGTTAATTTTTAGGATGAAATCTTAGCTTCTCATGTATTTCCTGGTTCCCAGAGCTGGCAAGGAGGCGCTGGGGAAGAACAGAGTCTGGGGAAGGGAATGGGGAGAAACAGAAGAGGCTGCAGAATGGAGGAGCTGCAAAGACTCACTCATGATTCTCAGACTGCTGATGGTGGGACTGTATGGAAAAGCTGAGCTAAAAAGATTATTCATTGCTGAAGCTTTGCTGATATGCATTTGGATGTCCCCAGAATTCCTCATGTCACAATGGCAGAAGTGACTTCTTCACCTCACTATCTGACTTGTATTTTTAAAATGAAGACTGTATTAGGTGTTGAGAAGTGCTTCATCTAAAAATTAAATAATCATTGGGCTAATACCTTATCCTAGAAGAAGCTGGGAAACAGTCTGTTCCAAGTACCTAGGTCATGTGTTTTCTTAGAAGATAATTTAGAAATTTCCAGACTGACTAAGACTGTGCTCTATTCAGAAACATTAAGTAGCAGCAGCTGTAGGCCGTGACCCACTTGCTATCAGTTATATTATCTGGTTTATAGAAAATAAGAAGCTGTCACATCGTATATTTTAGTATCACTTCTTCATTGTGGGATTGCATGAAAGCACTAGCTCCTTGGAGCATTATGCAAGAAGTAAATGCCAGGCGCTAAGTGATTTCCACAGCTTCCTAAGGTATAGACATTGCACTTGTTTCTTACGGCTGCAATGAAAACCAAGTGCTTTGTTTATTCATAAACAGAATAACAGAATAGGGAGGGAAGGGGAAACACCACTGAAGTACCACCCAAAGCAATAGATATCTCCTGTTATTAGGAGGAATTATATGAAATTAACCAGAATCACAGAGTGATAACACAGATCAATCCTCCTGTCCATCACAAACTACACCGCATTGGTGCAATTGGGCTCATTCATAGAGGCTGCTTTGGGACTTGATAATTGTTCCCAACAGAACAGGACTCCCTTCTCTGAGCTGTCCTCTGGGATCCTTCCCCGGCGGCTGCTGCACTGCCCTGTTTCCTAAAGTTTTTACTCCAGGCTTATGGTTTGTATTCTAACTCCCTAGTCAGACTCTCTTCCTGTTTTCTAGCAGTGACTGCTCTCAAATACTTATCAGACTTTATTTCCTAATAAGAGAGGTGTAGGCAGTACAACATGTACAATGCCAATAATGTGGTATTATCCGTGGCTTATGGATGTTTATTTTAGTATCTGCCAAAACTGTGATTTTTTTTCTGTTTGGCATAATGCTTTGGCAGTCTTTTGACATCAAAAAGAGAGATAGCTAAGCCTCATCTATGCCTCAATGAAAATCAAAAGATAATACTCCTCTGTCAACTAGGAAAGTCGTTTCTTCTCAATGCTGTATAAAAATTACAATATAAAGAACCAGGCAAAACGAAGATTAGATTTGATTTGAAAATTCTGTTTTAAAACACTAGGATCCCCTTCTATCACTGCATGTGTATTTGATGGAAAAGTTTTAGCAACAACGTGTTTTATCAAGTAAACAATAGCAAGTTAAGACAGAGGCAAAGTGTTTCCATTCCACTGATGTCTAAATAGTAAATCTTCATGCATAGCAGTGAGTTATGAATGGCTTTCATGTTTTGGAACTTCACAATGCTCTTAAATTTTAAGTTGCCGTATTTAAGGAGATTTTTAAAACTAAAATGAAACTATGAAAGCCCCCAAAGTGACCTCATGCTTTCCAGCACACCTACAAGAATATTAAAGTTCTATTTTTACGATCACATAACAGTATAACTTTGCTAAGAAACACTCGTTTTACCAATCTATGTAAAAAAACTATATTTTAAAGAATTTCATCCTAATTGATGAATGTTCTGAAGTTCTAAAAGTTCACTTTCAGTTTTTAAATTTTTGGTCATCTAAGGATATTATTTAAAACTGAACTGTCGGATGAGTTCCAAATGTGAGTATTGAAAAAGAGAAATAGAAGACTTAACTTACCCAGCAATGGAGAAATTAGTCGTGTCTACTTGTCAAACTGTTTTCAATTTTGAATATACATACAGAAGGCAACATTCAAAATTTCCAGTTTCATGTGCTGAAATACCTTTTGCAAGTGTGTCTGCATCTTTCAGGGTAATGTGGGGGAAAAGGTCATAAAGATACCCAGCAGACAGATTCCATTCATAACAATAAGGATACGACATGAAAAACCTAGCAGGCATTGTGACCAAATCTGCTCATTCGGAGCAGAGGACAAGCAGGGTATCAGAATAATGGAGCTTTATCCAAACTGTGTCCTCATTAAGTACCTAAATCTGCAAAACATTGAAGTAGGTAAAGATCTTGGGACACTTATGGAAAATGTCTCCTACTTAGTATGATGTTTTTGTCTCCCTTCTACAGAGCTATCATGTGGGCCCGTGTGTAGAAAAGGAAAGTGATTGTGAATGCTAAAAACGGACCTTCCTTCCATACAAATAAAGGTACTTCCAGCTAGGGCAAGAGACAAGGGCAAGAGAAAAAGTAACACAGACAGCATTCCAGCATGCGTAACATGAGGCTGTCTAAACAAAACTTTTGAAGATGTTAGAAATTTGAAGATCATATTTTCACGAAACCACCCCCCTCTCCCAACCCCATCTGTTTGGGCAGTTTAACGACTCCACTTGCATGGCTCAGCGTCTCACATTCAGACCTTACTGTAAACGGTCCTAACCTGATTTGCAGTGGCAGTATCATATTTCATCAGTTCCAAGCACAAATAACAGGAACTTACATTGCCGTGGTAATTACCACAATCTCACCAGTCCCTCTTTCAGAGCTGTGAAATATTGCTGCTGTGCTTTTTTGAAGAGGTGCTTCTTGTGACCTGCAAACCTATGTTCCAAAGAAGGACTTGCTCTGGGCATGCTTTGAGAGTAGGTAGAAAGTATCTCCTGACTATATTGCTTTCAGCTGCTCTACCTCCATGCTCTGGTATTTTGGCACGCAGCTTTCTAGCCTATTATTGTCCGCTCATATTTCTGTGTGAAACCTTCAATACTCTATTTAGAAACTTTCCCTTTGAACAAGGGTGCATGAATTTTAGAAAGTGCCTCTTGTGAACAGTTAGAGGGGAAAGAGATTTATCAGGCCAGGTGCACAGCAGGACAACAGGCCGCAGTCACAGGCTGCAGAAAGGGAAATTCCAGTTGGACATAAGGGGGAAAAAATTCACTGTAAGTGTTGTTTAAGCACTGGAACAGGTTGCCCAGAGATGGTGTGAAATCCCTGTCATTGGAGATCTCCAAAAATGTGATTGAACAAGGTCCTGAGCAAACTGAGCTCACTTTGAAGTTAGCCAAGGCTGGAGTAGATGTCCAAAGCAGATGGTAAGAGCAAAATCTTGGCCCTTTTGCATTCAGTGGGAGTTTTAAAAATTAATTTTAATTAAATAAGATTTCATCCTATATCTTAGGATGTTGTAAAAATGAACACTTTTTTTTCTGATTTATAAGACAACAGTGTATAGTTACTATTGCACCAGCTAATTTTTAGACAGTAATGCTTAGCTTCGTACCTACATCTAAATCTGCCATACTACTTGCAAGTTTAATATTTGTACCTGCGATTATGTTTTCTGAGAAGTTTTAGTTAGCTGTTTTTGAAATTAATGTCATTTTTATTATTTTATAACTAAGTTTGAAGCAGGTAGTGGGTCTGTGTCTGTGTCTCCATGTCTGATTTCTCAGTCCAATTTCTTTTTATAATTAATTCTGTTCATTTCTCTCTCTGAAAGATCTCTGTAAGATACCATTTTTAAACTCGGCCTGTTCATTAACTATGGCTGCACTTTACCCTGTTCTCTGAACCCCTCTCTAGTTTTATCTGTTCTGTGTCTGGGCTCCCAATTTTATGCCCTGTTGCACAACAAAGCAATTTGCAACTAATACCAGTTAAATTTTTGCTGGCAACATTTCTTTATGTCCTTAATCATGACTCTTGTTCATTCATTCTATCAGTAAAAATGCCAGTGTAGAACATGCACTAAAATATGTTCTGATAGTATGTGACTTCCCAAAATTGAGATAGGCCACTAGACCAGTTTGACTTCCTCGATGACCTGCTTTTACTATATCTGATTTTATTATATATATGCAAAATTAGATCTGTAATTATGGCTCCTGTTATCCCTCCCATTCTAATCTAGTGACAGATGTTCCTTCTGGCATTTGGTAGCTTTTAGTTAGAAGATAAGAAAGGTAAGGTTAGGAAGATAAGTTATTAACTTGGATTGTCAACACACCATCACCTGATAATGAGTAGAAGGGCTAGATGACCAGCAAAAGTGGAAAAGCAAATTGCTATACCTTTATATATTTAGACTGCAACATGGGTGAAACAGTACATGTGAGCACATATATGGAAAATTAGCAGAGAGCTGCCTGAGGGGTGGATGTATGTGCTCAGTAACATTACCTAGAAAAATCAATTTAGCATGAAAAATAAAGGAAAAAGGCTTAGAATAAAAAAAAAGGGAAGTGAAAATGGAATTTGTTTTTTGTATCAGCCAGCTCAGTTTCCCATTTTTTTTCCCCATCTCAGACTTCTTTCAAGCTTACTTGACACAAACTGCTTGGGAGATACTGGATTTGCCTGAGATTGCTAGGAGGCCTGAGTACCTCCTTATGTTGGAAAACGTGGTTCTGGCTTCAGCAGGGGCAGTTTAGTTCATTCTGTAGCATGTATGTGTAGGACCATAAAGAAACACCCAAAGAAGTTACATGAAGCCAAATAAGACTCTCACAGAAGCTGTTCCAAATATGCAATTATTCTAAGAAAATGTGAAAATAGGGCTCTACTTCCAAAAATAGTCAGATGCAAAACAGAACCAAGCAGGCGAATCTGGATAGGTGCATGCTGTCACCCGTTTGGCCTTAGCAATCACACTGAGGCAAACCATCATACCACAGTTTTATATATTGAAGCTGGAGTGTTGGTTCCAGTATAAGAGGAGGAGGAAGAAATATTAAGAATATTTTTTCCTGTATTAACACTTAATAGAAAATGAAACAATTTATAAAAATTCTTACAGCAACTTCTTAATAATGCAGAACATAGCTAAAATAAAAACTACAAGAGTTAAATCAAGCCTTTTGTGAACTGAGCCTCTAGGCTAAACTGAATCTGGCCAGCACAGATTTCTGTCTGAAATATGCTTCTCCAGCTGTCCTAATTTTTCTGTGCTTGAGTATGTTTCTGCTTAGACTAAGGAAAGTCTTTAGGCTCATCAGACTGCTATCCAAGCCAAACTTCCAGCTTAAACTTTCAAAGCTGGGGCAAACTACATAGCTCTTCCACCCCACCTTTAAATAAACCATCAATCATCAACCACCTGCAGAGGCAAACCACACTTTCACACTAGTACACTGCTTTTGACCACTTAACAGAAAAATAAGAAAGCATGGGAAGCATTAAAACAGAGATGCCGCTACAGACCTGGTGGGCCCATTTAAATTATTTTTTGAGCTTACTCACACAGTCCTCTCTGGGGCTGGAATACCCTGCTCACTTTTCTGCTGCAGGCCCTTAGGGCACATCCACAGCATTTGAGGCACATCTCTGCTGAAAACAGCTCTCCCACATCCACTGTGGCATGCCTCCTTAGGCCCTTTTAGCACTTGCACTGGCCCTAATTTATCTGCACCACAGAGCTACAGAAGGGTTCTCACCTGAGTTACCTCATGGTTTCTAGCCTCTCATAGCAAAAAAAAAAAAAAAAAAAAAAAGGGTAAAGAGAGTGAAGAAATGTCAGGGAGCCAGGGACCAGTTCTCAAAGCTCACAACCCTTTATTCCCACTGACCCTCTCAGGCAGCAGCAGAACCTGTCTGTGCCTATACTTGGTATCCCACACAGGTTTGGTTGGCTAGCACCCATTTCCACAGATGTGTGTATGTGCGTGCGTATGTGCACATGTGCATAGGTCTATATGCATATGCAGAAGGGTAGTATTCGAGAGGAGGGCTCCTTGGGCTGCTGAGTCAGGAAACAAGCCACTCAGTGTCAAGGAAAAAGTGCATCATTCCCAACAGGAAACAAAATAATTATTGCTATCCAGGACAGCACATGTTTAATTTCCTCACTTGCACAGGCCATTGGTAAAGAAGAGGCCTCAGAGCCAGCTGTGGCTCCCTGCTCTTCCAGAAGCCATTCAGAGCATTGGACAGGGTGAACTTTTCTCTTGCATCCTCCATTCTGGCATATTCTGGAGCCAGCACCTAAGAGGAAGCCAAATCTAAACAGGCTGGGATGAAAACGGCAATAGAAGACAAGCAGCGTTTAAAAAGCTTCTTGCTTAGTGCTGGAAATCTCTGAATTGACATGTGTTGGAACTAGCAACAATTTGCCAAGAAAACACAAACTCCTCAAAAAAATATGTTTCATTCTGTCCCTTCAGATCAACCTCCAAATCAAAATTGACAGCTCTCTGCCTCAGGAATCCAGACAAATGACCTAGAAAGAAAAGGATAATATAGTCACTACAGGGAAATTTGGGGGAAACAAGAACATAATGGCCTGTCTAAGGCTGTGAAGCCTTTCTGTTGTTGCCATTTTCACCTGTCTGGTGTTCCCACCCCTTGGGCTCATAGATCACTGCGTGATCAGGCCTATGAGAGGGCTGGCTCTGAAGATGATCCAGAGAAAGCTGTCAAAGCCGTTTTTCAAACACTGGGCTTGATCAAATGCACTGAAGAAGTCCATGCCCTCTGAACTGAGTTGATGCAAGGAAAAAGGCATACCTTCCCCTTCTCCAGAAGGGAGAAGAACCAAATGAGAGTAAATATGAAGTATCTTAGGACAAAGTATTTTGGGTTAGAAGTCATTAGTCACAGAATCACAGAATCACAGAATCACAGAATGGTTGAGGTTGGAAGGGTCCTCTGGAGATCATCCAATCCAACCTCCCTGCTCCAGCAGGGTCCTCTAGAGCATATTGCCCAGGATCACATCCAGACGGGTTCTGAATATCTCCAGCGAAGGAGACTCCACAACCTCTCTGGGCAACCTGTTCCAGTGCTCTCTCACCCTCACAGTGAAGAAGTTTTTCCTCATGTTCAGGCAGAACTTTCTGTGGTTCAGTTTCTGCCTGTTGCCTCTTGTCCTGTCACTAGGCACCACGGACAAGAGTCTGGCCCCATCCTCTTGACACCCTCCCTTCAGATACTTACCCACATTGATCAGATCTCCCCTCAGTCTTCTCTTCTCCAGGCTGAACAGGCCCAGCTCTTGCAGTCTTTCTTCATAGGAGAGATGCTCCAGGCCCCTCATCATCTTGGGAGCCCTCCGCTGGACTCTCTCCAGGAGTGCCATGTCTCTCTTGTACTGGGGAGCCCACAACTGGACACAGTACTCCAGGTGAGGCCTCAGCGGGGCTGAGGAGACGGGGCAGGATAACCTCCCTCCACCTGCTGGCAACACTCTGCCTAATGCACCCCAGGAGACCATTGACCTTCTTGGCCACAAGCACACGTTGCTGGCTCATGCTTAACTTGCTGTCCACCAGGACACCCAGGTCCTTCTCTGCAGAGCTACTTTCCAGCAGGTCAACCCCCAGCCTGTACTGTGCATGGGATTATTCCTCCCTAGGTGCAGGACCCTGCACTTGCCTTTGTTGAACTTCATGAGGTTCCTCTCCGCCCAGCTCTCCAGCCTGTCCTGGCCCCAGGGCCTAGCAAGGCTGCCTGAGCATGAGGGAGGGAGTGGGGCAGATGCTGCTTGCAAAGCTGGTTATCGTTCATGTAGTTGTATCCTCCTGCACCCACAAATACACGCTACAACATGCTGGCTCCAAGAGTGCTGACAAGAAAAAAGGAACTGGTACACACAGCGCAAATGCAAGGATGCAGGAGGGTCTGCATCTATGTGAGATGATACACACACACACACACACACGTGCACGCACACACACCAGCTGCAACAAGAATACATGGGTTTCCAATAAGGCCTTTCTTCTGGCACCAGAAGGTCAGACGTAGATGGTAACAGCTGCTGCATGAGAGGTCTGTATCTAGCACCATCAAGAGCAAGCCCATGCAGGAGGTAACCAGTGCGTGGTTCTTATGCTGTACTGCTCAGGCTGTTTCAGAGGCTGTTTCTTGATTCTGAAATGCAGAGATACTTTTGCAGGGAAGGCCAGTGCCACGCCATCACCCCCTACCTTAACCTGGCAGACTATCTTCCCATGAAAAGCCAGGGCAGTGTGGGCTGCACAGACCTGAGCTATCTCACCCCTCTGGCATTGCATCTCTGCCACGGTAAGGGAAGGGAAAGGGTGTCTGAGGGAAGGCACCCTGGAGAGGACAAGGTCCATGCCTTGTGAAGGATGTTTTTATATCCTTGTAAAAATCACTTATGTCTGGCTTTTCTCTGCACACATGGGCATGTCCGTTCTTGCACAGTGGCTGTTGGCAGCACTGCTTCTTGTTCATAATTGGTGCAGCAGGGACTTTCAAGCAGCGGTGCCTGGTGGAGGCAGGGTAGCTGGGCGAGATGCTAGAGCACTCTGCTCTGCTAGAGCAGCCCTGACTGTGAAAGCCAGCCAGAGGAGGAAAATGGAGTGTCAGGAGCATGCACCTAGTCAGCAGGGGCTGCTTATGGCTGCTGTGAATGGCCCATGCCATACTAGAAGACTAGCACAGCTAGCAGCTGAGTTGAGCTGCACATCTCAGCAGTGCTGGCTTGGTGTTCTGCAGCTGTGCCACAGCAGGGCTCCTGGCCATGCTGTCTG
This sequence comes from Struthio camelus, assembly GCF_040807025.1. Taxonomy (NCBI): domain Eukaryota; kingdom Metazoa; phylum Chordata; class Aves; order Struthioniformes; family Struthionidae; genus Struthio; species Struthio camelus. Next base: position 64,413,993 of record NC_090982.1, on the reverse strand, counting down.
TGCAAAGCAACATAATAGTGATATGAGCGCTCTGATGGTGTGCACATGCTCGGCCTCCGGGAGCAGCTTGCTGGTAGTTTTTCCATAGCGAGAGCCCCGGGAGGGTTTCCAAGTGGAGGAGAAGGGGCTGCTCTCCTAGGGCTCTGTGGCTGTGACGGCATGATCCTATCAGTAAATGTCAGAGCTGCTTCTCTGTGCCATGGAGACTCCAAGGAGGGTGCAGAGATGCTCTGGTTTGGAGATGGAGGCTGTGCTGGCCTGTTTTGTGGGATTTGTTGATAAATCCCAGCCACTCTGACAAGGTCTTTCCTGGGGTGACAATCTGGGGGACTCCACAGGGTCTGGAGACTTCTGCCCAACGTTGCACTTGGATATTTTGCCCATGTCCTGGATGTGCTCCAAGACAAGACCACTGGACCTCCCAGAGCTGTAGCGGGTGCTCTGACAATGCAGATGAAGCCGCAAAGCTGTGGTACAGCATTCGTGGCATCACAGCCTTTCTTGGCGACCTTGAGCCACTTTGTTCCTTTCACCTCAGGTTCTTAGCTAGAAAAGAGAAATAAAAATGTCTTCTATCGCAAGGATATTCTGAGGTAAAGCCTATTAATTACTGTAACATGTGGTTATTATGGTAATGGAAACTATATGAGCAGATAAGAAATTCTGCTCTGCTTAAGTAGAGAAAGATACCATTAAGCAGTTATCAACAGAAACTGCAAATACTGTAAATACCTTCTTTTCTTTACAGTGCAAATTGTCCAGCACTCCGATCTAAATAAGTGTATTCTGTATAGCTCATTCATAGCTGCTGCATGGAAGTAAGCCCTTTAGCAGGACAGTATGTTTATGTTATAGCATGGGCAAATATGATTTCTGTCTGCTCCTACTCTTAAGTTCAAAAGCAATGGGGCTGTGTGCAGGTGAATAGTGCAGGTGAATCCTGCATGTAAACCCCAAAAGCAAACTGGGTCTCCCTGCCATAAACAGTATGAATGCAACATGCTCCAGAGTTCAGTGACTGAACCATTTCCCTGGCCTTCGCGCCCAAAGCCAGCCAGTTTTCTGCAGAAAGCGCCTGTTTTCTCTTCTACTCCAACACAGCAACTGCCGATGCTGGGGAAAGTTGTTTGAAGCTGCAAAAAAGAAGCAAGTGGGAGAGAAGGAAATATTTCTTACATGCCCACGATTGCCATTCGCTAACTTCTGTTCTTAAGAGCATTGCAGTGCCTTTTCCTGAAGTCAGAGGAAGCCAGCCTTAAAAAAACAAAATAATGTTTAAAGAAAGGCTGTTTGCTTTCACACTAGACTGATTTTTTAGAGTCTGTTTCTCTATATCTGAAGCCAGGCATTGATAATGGGAACCCTGGCACTGACGGCCTCTCTGCAGTGAGTGGCATCGGCAGCTGGTGCTACGGAGTTTACAATGGGGAACAAATCCTTCAGTCTGTGTTCAGGCACAGCTCCATTGCTGTGGGCCGTAGGGTTTGTCCTAACCTATTTTTGCATGTTCCTCCTGTGTTTTCAAGTTCCAGATGCTACTCAGAAGATTCCTACTTTTGAAAAGATGATATCTAATTGACAGAAGTCTTTAGCAGACAAAGTGTATTTCTGAATAATCTGCTGGCATGTTTTCAGGAAGAAATATGATCTGACGCAAGTAAGTGCTTAAGGATTTTTTTTTCAAGAAATGCTAATCTTTTTATTATCAGATACCCAGGAGAATCTTTAAGAGTATTTTTTCTCTTCCAAAATCTCTGCTGCCAGCACATTTTGTGAGAGGAAAAATTTCCTTATTCTTTTAAAAGACCAATGGTTAGACCTCCCCTTCTAATCCAGAAGACCTCTGACATAAGGATATTTCCTTGTTTAATACATTGCTAAAGTATGCTGTTGACAGATACTCTGCCAGTACTGATTTCCCCTGGGAAAGTGAAGTAGCATAGACTTCCTTCCTCATCTTAGAAAAAAACCCACTGAAATGTGTTTTTCCAGGCAGCTGGTCAAGGAAGCAGGTGTCAGGCTTACAAGAAAGTCTGCAAGTTCTGCATCACAGCCCCCTTCTTCCCCTTGCTCAGCTGATGTCAATACCCCAGTCTTGCACTGAGACCATTCCTTGTGTGAGTAAGAAAATACTTCCTTGTTACCCTAAGGCACATTTAGGCTACGCCATATATAATTTGACAGTCGTTTCTTCTGCAAGTTATAAAAACAACTTCTAATTCACGTTGTCTTTATTTCCTGCCACAGCTCTCTGTCCTTTGTGGAAACTAATGCCTCTCTGCAAGTTATCTGGCTGCTTGGTTTGGATTGTTTTCAGGCTTGGCTGTATTTTCTAATTTGGTAAATCTCCTTCGCAGCCTTCCCCTTCTCCTTCACTCCCCCCTGCAGCAGTGGTAATCTAGCATTTACATTTATCCCTCTGACTACCTCACTAGTTTCCCCCTTTCATTCCCAGATCAGAACCAAAATCCCCATCCATGTACTTAAATCCCGCATGGACTTGCTTTTCCTCAGACACTGTGCTTCACTGTGCTCGCCCTCACCCACTCCTGCTCAGCCCGTGCCAGCCTCCTCGCTCCGCCGCAGCACAATCTTCCCTTGTTGGAGCGACAGCCGCCTGCTCCGCAGCTCCTGCCATCTGGAGCAACCTCCCCACGTCCCTCCTGCAGCGCCTGTGCCTATCAACCCAGCCGTATGCCCCTTGCTTGACAATTAATTTCTTTCCTGCCTCCACTGTTTTTCAGGCTGGAAATCAGCCATTATTACTGCACCCGAGCTTTTTAGAAAGCAGTCTGATTCAGGCGCTCTGTAGAATGAAATGAGATCATCTTGTATTTCATTGTCTTAAGGACTGTTGGCAGGCAGGTATGACATTGTATTCCATGGTAACAGCCGATGGAAAGGAAGATGTTATAAATACATGCACAACACAGAAGTCACTTAGAACATCACTGTTTGCAAGGGTTACTTCACGGCATTATCATTTACTTCCTTTTACTCTTTCCTTCTTTTATATACTCCACGTTTCCAAAGAGGAATTAAAAATGGTAACTTCTCAAATTTGGGGAAATATTTGGCAAAAGTCAGATTTATAATGGTGATTATTGTATGCAGGTGATTTCCTTCAGTAAGGGCTCTAAGCACCTTTTGTTTTTCAGTGGAGAGTGTGAAATAAATCTCTAAGAATACAACAAAAGAAAATAAAAATGAAGGGAGAAGATAAAAGCAAGCGGCACACAGACTCAAAGAAACAGATTTACCATCACAAACAAAGCAGCAAAATCCTGTTAGTGTCCATGGGAGGCACGAGCAATAAAGAGCTTAGCTTTCCATTTTGCCTTATTTGATAATTTTTTTTTTTTTAAATATACATTGCTCAAGGAGCTACTTCAGACTGGTTTCCTGCAGGTCTGTGTCTTTTGTCCCCAAAACTTCTACCTACTATCAAAGTAAACCAGCTCCCCTCATACCTGTGGTCATCCTCACCAGTTAAGAGAGAGCACGTTCAGTGCTTAGCTCCTGCTAAGACTGGCCACATGTAGCCAAGACACGTATGCCAGTTGGAGGGGCAGGATAGGCTTGCTGATCAGTTAACAGGCCAAATGCTTAAGGGTGACTTCTTATGTTTTTATGCTGAGTGGGATCAATAATTTTGATCTCTCTTCTGCCTGTCTACTCGCTTCCACAATGCTTGGAATAATTTATTTATCTTTAAGACCTCTACCCCTCTTTCAAATATGGCTGCAACTGGCCAATGGGCTTAAAACTTATTAGAGGAGAACTGGCAGAAAAATGGGCAAAGATAGTTAACAAGATCCCCTAAGTCTTGTTCTGGAAGAAAACCATGCTGAAAACATAACTACTGCACAGATGGCACTACCATTTTACATTTATTTCAGAGTTCCTCACTGAACAATTTTGACACCTCAGCATGTGGGCCCCAGCAGTTATATCCTCAAGGTATAAGAATATGTGTGAAGAAAGGAAGGCAGGATGTCGTCTGTTCATGAAGTGAAGTGAGATACTGGAAACTGGGTCTGGATCTTGGGCTTAAGGCTAGATCTGAAAAATGACTTGTATTTTTAAAAAGATGTAGGTGGACTTTACTCTCATGCTGCAGTTCAAAGCTTACCTGGCCAGTTTATACTCACAAGGCTCCTTCTCAACCGAGTGGCAATTTGCGTTGATGCCAACAGATCTACCTACAGGGCATGTCTCAGTCTGACTGATCTGAATATTGATGGCTACATCGATACTAGGAGAACTTTCCAATTCCTGGATGCTGCTGAAAGATCCAGATTTGGCCCTTTGCCACAGCAGGGTGAGTCGTGGTCACAGACCAGCCACCAGGGGAAACCCGGATGTGCCCCACAGAGGGAGATACAGTACAGTTTGGTGAGGTGCCTAAAGTTGGGATTTGAGTCCTGCTCCAAGAACACAGTGTGGTGAATAACCTGAAGACACTATGCACCTCTTTGGATCTGCACTTTCACCTCTTCATTCTTCGTATCAGTCTTTATAAAATATAGAGATGTCTCTAAGCCTGTATCTTTACTGTGCCTAGTACAACCATACCTTGATGCTGTTTGGGCCTTTTGCATGTTACTTTAATAAATAAAAAGCACGGTAATATTACACATCACTAGTGACAGAGAAGTATCCATATGTATGACGTGCAGTGATTCAAAACTGTAGTTCCAGCTTTGAAACCAATCTGTGTAGCTGTGCCATATTCTAATTTCTAATCAATAACACTTACATGACGAGTGGTAAGAAGAAAGGGAGGGTGCTTGCCAAAGTCAGATGGCAAAGTGGGATAAACTCTTACTAATATTTCTGCGAGGCTGGGCAGACTCCTTGCTGGTCTCTTTCAATTACAATCAAGACAATTTTTCTAAGCTAGGTAAATCACAAGCAACAAGAACATTTGTTCTTCCTTAAGAACTGGTGCATACATGTGACAAAGCACCAGGAAGCAGACAATGATATTCTTCTATTGAATGGCCATCAGTACAACATATGTCCAGCTGGCCTGCCACTTATTTGCAGCTTGAGCACATATAGTAATCACAGGCTGTGTGTGCTTGGTCTTCCTCCACGAACCTCTAGAGCATAACAGAATTAGAGCTCCAGTGAGCTAAAAACACCAGCTTCAGCCAATGCTTTGTCAAATTGTTGGCCTGCTGCAGTTTATATGCAAATGAAATCCTGTAACTAACCCTGACCCAAGTTTAATATGTCACGTAAGTAGTTTGCATGATGTCTGCACAAAGCTAAGAACAGGTTTCTCATTTATTTGGAGGGAAAGCTCATGATATGTTCCATTTCAGTATTGCCTTTTACGGGTGATTTTCAATGACAATCTCGAACTCCCTCTTATGCTGATGATTAGTGTGTGAGTAACAAGCCCTTTAAGAGATTAGAACATTCATTTGAAGCCATAGCTGTAAAGTGAGAGCTAGCAGCCTGATAGAGAGGAGATCTCTCACAGTTCTTTATGCTATTTTCCCTGTAATTATAATAAAGAGTCATCCTAGTTAATAAGCTTTGACTCAGACTTCCCTTTAGCCATGATGAAAGAACACTGCCATTAATTACTACACATGTAACTGCCAGTGAAATCCTGGAAACTGAAGCTGAAATAAAGAGTGACCCTATTTGAGCGCTACTCTCTTTTGCTCTCCTGCAATGTAGATGCATTTTTTTATAAATATGTTCCTCTCTAATGTAAGTTTTACTTGTTAGGACTTACTTTTGAGGTAATCAAACTTATACTCAAAGTAGATTCAGAAGACTCCCAGTACATAAACTGAGAAGATAGAAGGATTAAACAAGAAAGTATATACATCATCTAAAATGATTCTGGGAAACAAAATAAGCTGTGCTGTGAGAGGAAACTGAGGAGGAGAACTAAGGAAGGCTGGTTTTCTAAGGATTTGTATGCATCACCCTGTAAAGGTCCTCTTAAGTATTTTCCTTGACCCTTGAAATAACTCCAGCTCCCTCAATCACCCATCTCCTCATCCTCTCACTCTCCACCTCGCGAAGGGGGCAGGTGGAGCAGCCAGGCTGGAGGTACCTACGAGCTGACCAGCCAGCTGGTGTGTGCCTGCCGACCAGCCAGCAACCACTGCCAAAAGCACTAAGTGACAGCTGAGCTCTGCCTACCTTTCCCTCCATCTGGTACTCTTTGGCTCTTTCTCTTCTATCCAGGCACTGAGCTTCAAAAAACTGGTAGGACTGTCCTTGCTCACCGCTCAGATGTCTCTTTCTGTATTGCATTTGCTTGAAATCCGCAAAGAGTTATTGGGAGGGAGTAGGGGAGAAATGCCAGCAAAAATGGACAGACAGGCATATGGTCAGTGAGACTAGATAACTCTTCTCCCATTGGAAAGTCTGGCTAAAAAGAGCAAAAGTTAAGTTATTTATGACTTAACACTGTGGCTTCCCGCTTCCTGAAGCAAGAGAGATGTTCTTGAGCTAACTGGAGCACAAGATTAGTATTGCTGCTTAGATCATTGTCTTATACTTCACTGTATGCTGACCCCTCTTGCTTTCCTTTTCCTGACCTGCTGCTTTGGACCCTGAGCTGCAAACTTCGGACACCAATTATCTTTACACTGGCACTAGGATCATTTCAGAACTTGCACTGTAATGTAATGTAGTTTTTGAGGTTAGTGAGAGAAGATGAGCTATCTCCACATCTTTAACAGCTACAACAGCCTAATAACTTGCTGGTAATAATAGATCTTAGTTTGTAAGCTTAAAATACTATTTCTGATCTATATTTACGCTTCTTATGTCCTACTTCAGCTGTTGTAGTCTTAAACTAAAGGTGGGCCAGAAGTATTGCATTCCTGAGAAACAGACTCCGTGATATTTTGCAGTTGGGGTATCTCTGCTGTGAGGCATGCTTCACAGAGAAGTGATAGGCATATAACAAGCTGGTTGTCTGGCTGCCACATACCACAGATTAGTTGTCATGCCTTGGTCAAAACAACAAAGCGTGAAATACTTTTCCCTTCCCTGATAAATACAACATGTCATAATAAAACATAAGCTCCTCACTGGATCTATGGAAGTGACTTCCCTTATACAGTTTTTCTTAGGAGACGGCCTGAATAATTAGATAAAATGAAGAATATTAGCAGTATTCTGTGACTATAATTTGTACAGTTACATGAATTAAGAATATTACTTTCATTTTGTCCATCATGAGCGAAAAATGACCACAGATGAATGCAAACCATTCATTTTTATGGACTGTGTGTTCCAGAGAGTTTCATCTGTGTCACCACATGCAGTAATTTGTATCTGGATGTTTTTCAACTGAAATAAGGCTAACATCACAAGTAACTAGGCAACTCCTCCTCATATTCTGGGGGTTTGTGCTATTTCAGTACATATATAGAAAGTGCTGGGCTTGTGAATGACGCTAGTAGGAGTACAACGGTAGCAGAAAGACAGCTACCACCTTTTTGGATTTTGTGAATGTGGCATTTCCTAACCCACCTTCAGAAGCACTTGATACTCTTTGCACATTTTACCCAGATTTTTCGAAATGTTAATTAGGTATGTAACTGATCTGGGGAAGAATTCTCAAAGGTCACTTAAAGGACAAGCTTTGATGAGAACAAAAAACGTACAGTACTAAAGAGTCTGTTCACATGAGCTTAAAAAAAAAAGTCCAAAACTTTATCTCACAGAAACACTGGCATTTTGCCTCTCTTGATACCTTATATGTGAAGGTGTAAGATCAGAACAAAACTCCCCCTGATATGAATCTGCAACAAGGAAAAAGTTAAACAAATTTTTCACAAGCAAGCAAAAAGGAAGAATCCAGAGGTTAATTTACAGTTCGCTAATCAATTCTATAGGTAACTTCTGACCCATTTTTATACTAAGGCTGGTATAACAGGCTTAAAAATGCCAAATATAGTGGGGTTTTTTTCCTGGTTATTATTATGCCACAGTTCCCACACATATTCTACTGTTTATTTACTGACTAAAAGTACCATAAACTCTTTTCCTATAGCATTTGAACAACGCAATAGGATAATGATAGGCTTGGTTTGGGCATTACAGTAATTGTCGCTTCTTAATAACCTGGAAAATGACTCAGTAGATAAAAGGTGACAGTCACCAAGGAGCGCCTTGTAAAAACCTGCCTTGTCTATCATTGGTTGAAAGCCCTTTCAAATTCATGTCAGGGTGGTAATTGCAGTGCTGCTGCAGCTGTGATGGTCTGAGGACATAGATGAAGAAAAGTCTGTGGGAAGAGAGAGAGTATCTCTTAACAAACCAACTAGAACAGCTGGAAAAAGTAGATCAAGCTTTCAAGACATATCTTTTTCTTCAGGTCAGAAATACTAGCAACAAAATTAACAGCTAAATACAAATCAAATCAAAGGAAATTGATACCTATGGAGTAGCAAGGAATAAGATTCTCATTGGTTTTTTTCTTACATTTAATGGAGGTAAAAAGAAGTAGCTCCAACACTAGGAGCATCTTCCTGACTTCTTCCTCCTGTCTGTCATACAAACCTCTTCCGTAGGATCTATCTCTTCGAATTCAGCAGATGGGCACTGTACAGTCTCTAAAGCTGCACTGGTATCTGGACATGCCCTGGCTGCATCTCCTCACCCTCCAGCAGAAGAACATTTTTTATTAGTATTGGCATTCCAATTAGTTTTATGTAACCTTTTCTTGAGCCTTGCTGCTAACTTGCAAGGCATTTTTAATACCCGCACAATAGGGAGTTTGCACCACAAGGGATCACTTGAAAAATCACAAGCAATGCCCAAATGGGAAATGCACATTTAAGGGTATTGCATGCATTGAAGTTTTGGCAGTTGACTTGAAAAGAGAACAGAAAGAACATTAAGCACGAAATAGTAAAAAGAGTGCTCAGTTTGAAGGAAGGTTGATGGTCATGTCAAGTATTATGAAAGGAGAAACAGACTTCTTTGTACTTCCTTTTCATTCTGTCCCTTCATAGACTTTGCTGCTTTGCCTTTTATATTTATGTCAACAGTCTGTTGCTTGTTTTAATAGTCTGTTTATTTTTGTGACCTATAGGCTCATACAATAGAAAAAACCCTTCAGATCTTCTTGAAGAACTGTAAGCTGGGGAAGCCGAGGGGTTTACCATGCCAGGGTGGAGGCAGCCTGGGGGCTGAGCCATCACAGTTGTTGGACCTTTTGGAACTGACTTTTACAGGAGGGACGATGAATGTGGAACTATTTTCAGAACAAAATACAAAACTCATCTTCAGCTTAGCTTTTCATGAGCTCAGAACCAAGCAACACAGCTACCTCCTCACAAATAGAGGCTACACAGCAACTAAAAATGTACTAATTGAACTCTGCAACCTAACCAAACTATTTTTCAAGAAGTTGTGAAGGCGACCAGGAGGGAAGACAGACAGACAATATTAAGGTGATAGGGTGAGATGCAGACCTTGACAGACTAAATAGATGGTCCAGACCTAAGAAAAGCTTATGAAGAAATCCCATCTGCACACTGCATATGGAAATACCCAGGTTGCACACCTCCATGCTCCATGACAAAATAGTAGGTTCAATGGCTTTTTGGGTGGTCCTGGCATACTCTTTCCCCTCAGTTTTCTGTGCCAGCTCACCTGCTGGTCGAGGTCTCTACAGTGGGGACAAAGTGGTTCATTTGTCTTGGATCCATTAGCTCTTCATATTCATTATTTTCAGAAATACAGAAAGAGTCAGAGATCCTTTCTGAAAATCTCCAAAACTTTCCTGAGCATTCAGAGTCATTTCAGTCAATGATGAGAACTCCTTGGCCTAAGGACAAGGGTGTTTGCTCAGATACACAAGATTCTACCAGCCCCACAGAAATGAATGTAGCCAGTGCTGGAGTGCTTTAGCAGTGCTTTAGCAAAAGAAAGTCTCAGTGAAAAGATATCTTTAATCTCAGCATATATCCACCAGGTTCTTTGTTTCTGTTTCTGCTGCTGATGTGAAGATGGTAAGCACATAACAAGCAAGCACAATTGCCTTTTCAAATTCTCATGTTGTGAGGACATAAAAATCCTTCCTGGATTGTAAAACTAATTTGGAAATTGCTGTTGTTGGTAGGTAAGAGAAAAGGTGGCATGAGTTCCGATTACCTTGCAAAGGAGCCTATGAAATATGTAGGTTTAAAATTAAGACTTTTAGTTTCAAAGAGAGACTTTTTAAAGGAATGATGACATAGTTTAGTTGTTAAGAGAAATTAAAATTTGACATTTCATGACTGATACTCAAGTCTGTCTTTGGTCCCCAAATCTAATATGTACACCATACGGTTGCAGCAAATACCTTGGAACAATATTTATTGGAAGTGAAATCTCATTGAAATGACAGGCATACCTGGCCAATGAGTCCTGTGAGCAGAGTTACAGACTTCTTCCCTTTCAAGGGATTTGTGGAGACTGTGCCAGTGCTTTGGTGAGAGCTTCTGGTGGACTTTGGGCCAGGTATTCAACAAGTGCAAAGTACCGTAACTTTTTGCCAGTGTGAGAGGTACTTGCAGCATGGCTGGCAACAGCATGTCCATAAAAAAATGCTTTTCACTTCACTAAAAACAGCAGAGAAAAAAGATGCTACTCTGTATTAAGTAGTGAGCGCTGGAAAGCACAGCATTCTGGGGGAATAATTTGACGATGTGAAATTTCACAACAGGCACATATCTAATTTAAAAGTGATCATCCACTGAAATGAAACAAAGTCAATTTGACATTTACCACCTGTCCACTAAAATTGACTGTTACTGAGGAAAGTTTATTTTCACAAAGTTAACCATCAACTGATTCCTATATCTAACAGCAGTACTGTACAGATAACAATGTACTTTTGTTATATTTTTCACTTGTGAATTAAGTAGATACAAGAACTATGTGTTTTGAATGAAAGTTACAGCAGAGCAAAGTGGATGACTTTTTTTTTTTTAAAGAAAAGTTATTCTATAGCTAAATGTCATTTTTAATTGAATATTATTTTCTCCTTTTAAAAAATATGTCTGGCTAAAATTCAACATGAAATTATGACAATCTGTATGAAAGCTGAAATATATTGTGACTTAATAAAATGCTTTATACCGAGGAAAAAAAGATAAGATTCAAGCAGTGCATATTTACTGCCAGTATTTTAAAGAAAGTCAGAAAATCAAAAAGAGAAAAGGTCACTGGACTTTGAACTAGAGTTTGGTGAAGTGATAATCCAACTTTGGACAGCTTCAGCCTCCTCAGCAAGTACAGAAAGACCATTTTCTTCACTTTATCTTATTCAGTTCAGGTCAATAAGGTATTTTCTCAAAGTTGAGAAACCTGGGATGTTAAAAGGAAATTATGCTTTCCCAGAAACCAAATGTTAGGGTCAGGAATCTATTAGTTTTATAATCTGAACAAACATGGGACTTAAGTCTACAAACATCCACATTAAGAAAGTAGGGCTTTCAGTAAGAAGTTAAAAATCTAAATAGGAGTTAAAGACTGCATATTTAATTGATTTAGTTTTATCATGCTTCCTTTATTTATAGAATTGTTGTGCGTCAAATGCAGAAATTAAATAGGCTTCACCATGAAAACACAATTTGCAAAGAAAAGTTGAACAGCTCAAATAATGTATCATGAACAGAAATTCTTCAGAGCAGTCAGAAGAGAGTGGAAGGGCCACAGTTCTGAAATGCTAAATGGTAGTTTAACATCTTTGTTCCTAACAGAGAGCTATTTCTAGGAAGAACAGGGTTAAGTACACTGAGATACCATGTGGAAGGGCAGGCATACTAGGTGAAAGGTAAAGGGGAGGATAAAAGGCCAACATCCCTACTTCCCAATTATAACCATTTGAGATGGCATATGGGAACCTGTGCTCTGCAGCAAGGCCTTGGCTGCATGGCTGTGCCGAGACATCCCCCCACCGGCCCCCAAATACTTAGCTAACATTAAAGACACCACCTTTCTTGTTAGTAATCCAGCTGAGAGACAATGAGTTTTCCTTTGCCTTCTCCCTAGACCAAGTCTAATATTACTTTGTAGCAAAAAGCTGCGTGATAGTGTACTGTAATTTTGATGCAGTGAAATCAGCCACAGGAAAGGAGGTTTTAAGAAATATCTTGTGGGTCTTCCTGCCCCACTTACAGGTTATAATTCAGAACCTTTAGAGACATTCAAGAACCAGGTCAGTGGTGATCTAGACTGCCTTCCATCATTTTTCTCTTAGGCTTGGACTCCATTCTTCCATCTCTCAGATGAGATATCAGTTTGACTTGCCTCAGGTACTTTGTTTACGGCTTTACTTATCTTTCAGGGTTATCAGGAAGCTCCAGCTTGGGTGAAATGCCAATACCTAAAATTAGAGCTGAGCAGGTTGCCACACATGCGCTTAGAACTAATTAACACTCTTCTGGATGCCACAAGGTCCTTGTGGTGCTGGAGACTGCCAAGGAGAAGGTGTCTTTTCCCTTGTACTCACTCACTTGTACTACTGGATTTCACTTGTGTGCTCTTGTGTGGAGCTGCCACAGCTTGAACTAAAGCGCAAAGTCCAGTCCAAGCAGAAGGTCTTCCAGTCTCAGGTTCACTTCAGTCATGAGTATACTTGACTTTTTACAGCAGATATCAAATTGCATCTTCCATGACCCAGGCTGCAAGCCTGAGTATTTTAAGCTCATCGCCCTTAATTAGCTAATTATATAATCATCTCACCCATCAGAGGGGGAAAGATAGATGGAATGAACTTAACTGATGCCCATTTGGCAATAGTTACTATTTTTAATGTATAAAATATTCAAATGACATTATGATGAATGCAGGCAAGTGGCTAATGAATACTCCATATTTTATAACTTTAAATAATACATATAGTATAACACTGCTTCCATGTATAAAAATAACCATTACGACTATTATTATTATGAATACGTGTTATCTGGCATGAAACTATTTAAATGCTGCACTTATTTCCACTTTTATCTCAATATTTTTAAAGGCGTGCTTGTATTTTGTGGATTTTTTTAAACTACCAGACTTATTTACTATTATGAGGATGTAGCAACATCTGACTTTCAAAACTGAAAGTCTAAACTGTATGAATGCTTCCCAAGACTCCAGTGTCAACATACCATAGAAAAACAAAGCTAAGAGCAAACACACGTATGGCTTGCATAAGGAAATTCCAGTTTTGTTCGCTTTAATAGAATAGAAAGTCTAATCAAATAGATTTTTAAAGACTGAAACAGATCACATATGTACAATTTCTGTTCCTTGTGAAGCTGAATATGTTTTCATAGCTACATTCAGATGACAAGGGGCTTAGATTTTCCACTAATAAGCAAATGACCATCTCTTGAAGAAGAAAAAAGTTTTGTGCGATGAATAGCTCATGTGCATATCTTATCTGCTTTGAATTCATTCAGTGTGGTGTCTTCAAAGCAGATTTAAAGCTGAGGAAATGTTAAGCTGACCTAGTTGTATAAGCCAGAAGTAATTAATTTTGATCAGCATAGCTTTAGCAAAGTAGAGATGTTAAATGAAATAGAATGAAGAGGCTCAAAGTATTTTGAAAGTGAACTGAGTCACCCTGATAGAAGCAGAGTATTTTCAACACTGTTGAAACAGAGTTGGTTGAACACCCCTGTGTTTTGAATGTGGGTGGAGCTATCCTCAATCTGTATCAAGCTGTAATCCATTAAGATGATCTTTCATTCATAATCATCAACAAAAGCAATGTAGCTATCGATCAGAAATCCCCAGCAGAAGAGGGGAAAAGCTGAACAAAACCAGACCTATTAATTTTCCTTAAAACTGAGCAAGGAACAATGGTAACCCACTCAGAATGGCTCTGGGAGGATGACGCATACAACAAAAATTCCAATTTTTGTCCAAATAAACAGTGTTCACAGGGCATAAAGTATTAAGTTATATTAAGCAGTGACTTAATACAAATAAAACTGATCTGTGGAGCGTTATGTAGACATCATACTACAATTAGCCAACATTATTTTCCATTGTAAGTGTTCATAAGAATATTCTTACCGCAGTGGCTGGGGGTCAGGTACCAAGAGTTATACAAGTGTGTCCAAGTCAAGGAAATCCTAAGTTATTCTCGGTGCTGCCCATCCCCATCTAACTCAATTACACCAGGTCTTTGGCTCCATAGCAATGAGGTCACGTACATAATGATCACCACCAGCCTTCATTTGCTTAGAAAAGGCTGCTTCCTACATTTCTGCTGACAGTAGCACAGGGTAAGCACATCAGGGCAGTTTGGACTCTGCAAACTTCCTATTAGCCACGCTTTTCTTACAGGCACATGAGAAGACAATAGAGACTGTTTAGGAAAGAAGAACAGATTCTTTCCAGACAATTTTTCTCACACATCCTCCATCCCTTCTCTGTTTCATCAGGTTGTAGAGACACATTTGACACCCTCTTCTTTTGTTTGCTTTGCCCGAGTAGACAGTGCTGCATGTCATACGGCCCTCTGACCAACCCTTGTCTACAAGGATGTCCAGGCTCTATCAGCTCTGCAGTCTCGACTATATTTAAGTCCAGGACATTATTTCTGTGGCAATGCTGGATTTGAACCAGATGTCTGCTGCCAAGATTAGAAACAAAGGAGTCTTATCTTCCCTCTCTTGCTCTTCTCTCCTTGAGCTTGTCTCAGTGTTGCTACCTTTCAATTTCCCATGCCACTGAATACGTTCTTTAATTTCTGCAGTGGCTCTCCTTTTTCCCCCCCCCTTTTCTATACATTTGAAGCATCATCTCCACCTGCAGAATTCTCTGTCTCTTCATGTCCTATTTCCCTTCATGGTTAGTAGAGTCTTTTATCTGTACAAAGCACCACAAACACTCAAACTGCCATATAAATTACATGGTGTGCCAACAAAAATAAAAGAAAATACTGCAGCCCAAATATCCACTGCTGAGCTGCCAGGGCTCTCCTTGTTCATTTATAGCTGTTTTACACACTGATTCTCATTTACACCCAATAAATGAGACCTGTTGACACTGCTGAAATGGTGTAATGTGTGCTTAGACATAAACCTGAGCCGGGCTATAATTCTGCAGTGTGATGCTCTACTCTGTTCAGAGTCCTATTCACTTCAGGGCATTTGGGATAAGCAAAAAGGTCATCCACAGAAATGGCTGTGCCACAACAGGCCCTTGCTATCACAGCTGCTGTTACACTCACTGCATGGTTGGGCCTATTCTAGGCCAGTAGCTATTCCACCATGCATAAGAGAGCCATAACCTCTCCTCCCCTTTTTGGTAAGGGCAGAATTGTATTTTAGCTACCACAAAGCAGCATACAGCAATAACAAGCAGCAGCTCCTCAAAATACATGCGTCTTTTTTGTTTTCTGTCTTTGAGCTTGCTACCATAATCATTGCTGACCCTGTCTCCCCATCTCTACTCTTAAAATTTCCTTAGACAAAAGCAGTCATGCTTCCATCCTCCCAGCATCCTGCAGCAGCACATTCCAGCACCATAGCAACACAGGGCACTTATATAACAAGTTAAAACACTCAAGCAGACAGACCTAACAAACCCCCCAAACCTGACAAACAGAACCCCAAGGAAACAGCACATGCTTCTGATCAATACAAATATACTTGTAAATTGAAAGGTATACAGACAACTCACAAAAGCAAAAATGCTATACAAAAATGGTAAAATGTACTTCCCAGTTTATTGCTATTGAAAATCATCCTAGATTAACAACCCATCTCACACGGCAGAGATAGCAAAGCAAAGATCTTTGCCATGGGGTTGCTTCAGAGGCCAGTTTTGTAAGCTTCAGAAAAGGATTAAACATTTGTAGGGGAAATAAGGGCCTCCACAGCTAAGATACCAAGGAATTGAGATTAACGATCCCCTAGACCTACGAATCCCATGGGGTCCAGGAATGGAAGATTTCTCTAAGCCTTGGTTTGGCCTTTTTCATGCGACATGCAATGCCATTCCTTATCCTTTCCTAACTCAAGCTCCTCTTCCAGACCTATCTTCTATGCAGCCACTTATTATTTACCTGACCTAGAGACTCATTTAATTGGTTCCATAATAAAACAAACCAATCATTTATTGAAGTGTGTGTTGCATTTTAAACACACGGAGAATTGCCACAGTTTTGCCATCATGTGCAAAATCCTTATTTTACAAGCACTGCTTTGTCTTCCCCCCCCCCCTCCTTTGTGCTGTCCACAAATATCTTGCTGTTCCTTTTCATGGCCATTCAGAGTATTTAGATTTACAGGATGTGCATCATATATTTTTATCTTTTGAGACATCTAGAGAGCTCCTGTGTCCCCATGATTACTAATAACTAAAGGTCATATAGCCCATCTTCCTGCAAATGAATCTCTTCCACACCTACTGTTGTCTTGTCCATTTCAGAACACATGGTGAATCCTAAAAATAACCAGACATAAATGTCACCAGAACAGAGGCTTTTACCACAACTGTATGGAACCTATCTATCAGGGCAGTAAACCTCGCTGTTAGTTTTTTACTGCAACTTTACCCCGCATTTTATTGTGTTATTCCCTTCATTATTCCAAGATTGCTAAAAAACAAAAACAAAACAACAAAACAACAACAACAAAATCTATGCTACATGATTCTTATGGCAATTGCATAGTATTGAGTATATAGCTTCATAAGAATGGCTGATCTCAACTAATTACTGAGATTTTCCCTGCAGAAGTTGTTCCTTCTGTTCTAAGGCAAAAACTGCAGTTGCAACTATACCAGAATTGGCTGGACCTGGGTTACTCCTTGAACTCTCAGCTGGTAATTATCACCTCTCAGCTGACGCACTTATCATAAGCACTTCTTCTCCGTTCCAGTCCAAAGTCAAAGAGATTAGCTTACCCATAACTGGGAGGCGGTGTGAATTAACCTGACTGCCTTTACACTAAAAGGGATTAGGTGCTCTCACGAGATCAGCTGTGGAGACTAGGCAGCTTAAGAAGATGGTCTCTCCCCTTCTGCTCTCTGCCTCTTAGCTGTTAGTTGCCACATCTTAGCTTGAGTCTCAGTGCGATTTGCATATACTCCATCTGCTGTCTAGACAGCACCCAGGAACTCACACTTGCCCAGCAGGGTGGTCTCTCTCCTAGCCCTTGGCTCCAAGAAAGTCTCAGTGATCTGAAGGGGTGAATGTCAGAGGAGCTTCAAAGCTGTGCATGGCTGATGAGTTAGAAATCCAGGTTGCATGCAAGCTGTGCTTAACTAACAAGGTGAATAAACTTGATAGGGAATATTGTCGCTTATGCATACTGGGCTCTTTTAATCTTTCTTTGTGAAAGCTCTGGAAAAAGAGAAAAAAAATCACTGAAGTTTATAATTTCAGTATTTATCAAGCAAAGATTTCCAGAGGGTTCACGACAGCTCACCAGTACTAGAGTAGAAATATTTCAGCACTCAGACTAAATAGTTACATGCGACTAAATAGTTACATGCAAACAGCACTGTGGTGAAAAGTGCCACCACTTATATACATACTTCAGTCAAGGGGGAAACCTGCTATCTATGAGCCTGTCTACATTGCACAATGGAAAATGGTGCAGGATTCTCAAATTAACATCAAACAAGATAACTAAGAGCAAAAGCAGTAGAATCACTTCAACGTGTTAGGCCATGCACAGAAAATATAGCTATTTCCAGCAGTGCTTTTAGAAACTGAACCAGTATCTTTTCCTGGTACTGAACTACCATGTACATTTAGAAGCTCAGTCTGGGCTCACTGAGTGACTGGTTGCACAGCTTCCATTGTGCTGGGCAGACATGCCTCAAACATCTCCTGCAGTAACTGCTGGTAAGTGTTCACTTTTTAGTGAAGATTGGTGCACCATTTTGCATCCAAGCAGAAGAGAGCTTACCTCAATAGCAGATACATGAACAAAAATGACATCAAACTGTGTGTCAGATCCCATGAGATTGTCAACACAGTGTAGCATCCATCATTATCACATCTCTGTTCCCCATGATGTCACCAGCACTCTTCCAGTGATACCACACCTTGGCTGAATGCTATACCTGCTGGGTAAGTGACAAAACTTCCATTCATTTCAATGGATTCAAAATTAGATCTGTGCTGAGCACTAATCCAAATTCACAAGCCCTTAAGTTCTACCTGCCACTGTTAAAATAAAGGGCTCTCCTGGAGTCAGAAGTAGGAGAACTACTGCTCTTACCCTGAGTGGGTCTGCTTGCCCTTGGCTTTCTAGGGGAGCAGGGGAAAGGACCAGCCACATAATTACTTAAGAGAGTTCAGCTGTGCTGCAGAGGTTAATTATCCGTCTGAGATAACAGGTTTAGCTAGGTTCTGAGAGCTACCTCACCGATACCAGGGTTACTCAATGCAGTTCCAGTATTCACTCTAGTGAGAAAGCAGTAAGTGTCACAGTAATGTCAGCCATCTACATGTGAATAATGCAGAGATTTTAGTCGCAGCAAACATACCCTCAACTTCCTGAGCTAAGACATTTTATAACAGCTGTTTAAAAATAATTTTAAAAAGTGATGGTTTATTCTCTGTTATCTATAGAGATGTTAGTTCTTGCTAAGGGTTCCTGGACCTTGCTAGAGAGACCCAGGGCCTGCTGCCCAGTACTAGACAGAATGAGTCACCTAGGAAGGACAAATCTCCGAGTCTGCTTCTGCCTTGGTGACTGAGGAAGGGGAGGGACATCAGTTTATCGCTGTGGGGCACTTAGCAGGACTTAGCCTTATCGCCTTTCAGGTGGAATAGCCTGGCAACATCAGGTACTAAGGAAAGGATTGTTTCTCCTCAAAGAAAAATCGTTGCCTGATTCCTCATGAGTAAGTACCATCTGCCCTTTCCCCCTCTGATGCCGCAGCTCCATGTTGTGTCAAGCAGAGTAACGTGCCTTTTTACAGTGAGAGCATCAATATCATTTGAAAAGTCTGCAATGGCCTTTTAAGCTCAACACCAGACTGATAAACTATATTACAGATTAAAAACATGCACAGCCTTCACCGTATATCAACAGGTGAAAGATTTTACTGTTTCCAGACCTTCCTCATGATGGAGAGTAATTATTATGATTACATGGCAAAGATACAGCAGCACAGAGAGATACTGTATCTGTGAGTCATTCACAGCAGTAGAGTTAGCAGAGGCACAGCCTGAATAAAAGGATTAGCAAGGCAAGACAGACAGACACATGCCTTGGGAGTGTATACTTGTGTGTGTGCTCATTAGGTGTCAAAATAGATAATTAAGGATTACACTGGATTAAGAAGATCAAGAAGGACTTGGGGCACATGCGCAAGCCAGCTGCATTGGTAAATTGATCACAGCACCTACAGGGTACTTTTGTGTCCTCAACCACTCCCCCCCCCCATTTCCCTAGTGTTTAGTAACACTGAAAAGTCACAATGCTAAAAATAGAAACTTGGGCAAAAGAATTTGTCTAAGTAGGTTTCTAAATATTACAGAAGTATTTCAAGACTATTACAATGTATTAATACAGAACCAGATACGACAGTGCTATGCATTTCCTCTCTTCCACTTCCTAAATAGCCAGCATGATAAAACTTTCTTTCCTTTTTTTCTTCCATCCTATAACACATTTTTCTATTAATAATTTTATGCCTGGGGGGGGTGGGTGGGAATCAATATCACTGTGGGGTCACATATCCCTTATGACAACTGCAGACTGCGATCACTAACCGTGCAAAGCAAATTCTTGAGAAAGGGAAAGGAATATGCATCAGAACGCTCATTTTTTGGACACATACACCAAACGGCATCCACTACAGGACATCACTCAAAAATCTTTGTTCTGTTTCATTTCCACTGTTCTTTGCGTATGCCTGCCCATTGCATAGATTGTGTATGGGAATGGAATAATAGTTCCCCTCAGGTTTTTCTCCATTCTGTTTTATAAAAGTCTCCTTTATGATAAACACTATTGTGCCACCCTTATTGTATTTTCCTCTTATAATTAGGGTGATAGAACTAAGCCTGTCTCTATAAGGATATTAACATTATGCAACAAAATAACTGTTGTACAGTGGTCAGTCAAAAATATTTGAAAAGTAACATTGATTTCAGTCAAATTAAAATATAACTTTTCCAGAGTGGCTAAACAGAAACAAAAAAAAAAATCTAATCTTGAATATTTTTGTTTGATCAGCCTAAAATATGCTATCCAGCTTGAAAACAGTCTGTTTCATTTTGACTTTTTTGACTTATTTTGTGTTAACTGATACAACTTTATGAACAGAAATGCCATTCAGAAGAGTTGAAATCGTTGTCAAAAAATGTTATGGAAAAACACCAGCATTTTAAAATAAATATTTTACTTAAATAGCAACTACCTTAATCTATTCAGTTTCTTTTTTAAATGTTTTGTAAATAATTTGCATCTCCAAAATTTCAGTGTATTTCTAATTACTGTGTTCAGCTCTAGTTCAGTGAGCTTGTGACGGAAGCAGCAACATTCATAGACGCTGCCTGTGGGGAGAAAGAACAGGGAGTTTGAATAAGATTAAGAGAGATCTGGATCCAGTAATCCTCTGAAGTGAATTTCCAAACATGACTCTATGTGCTCTCTCCTACCAGTTTTAAGAATGCAAGATGGTGTTACTTGGTGTATATATTGTGTGCTCTCAAATAAACGCCCAAAAAGCTTTCACATCACCATCATTCATTCTTTATGTGCTCTGTCTTTGACTGAGGAGTGTGCGGTGTCAGTACCAGTTGGGAGTGCATGGCTGTTGGTGCCTCTAGCACAAAACAATCAACTCATTAACTTTTCATGCTCGTAGAAAGCTGCTCTACGCCCGCATATTTTCCTTAACATGAGCAAATCTAGCATTTCTGATTCTAATCAGAAACATAACAAGAAGAGACAAGTTTTTTCCTCCTGAAGCAGGAGGCAAGCAAATACAGCCTCTCAAGACTCTGTGGAGATGTGCAAAAAAGTTATTACTCCTCCATCAGCCCATCTTATGCCTGATATGTTGTAGTTCATAGAGCTGAACCTATGAGATTAATTGTTTGTATTCTCTTCCATTTATACAGATAAAAACTGGGAAGGACTCCACTGAAGAAATGTAGTTACAATGGTGTAATTGAGAGAATTATGCCCTTGACCTCCAGGTTGATCCATATTTCCCAGTGTGAAAAACTGGTGGACTGAAGTATTATACCATACATTTACCACTGTTTCTAATTTGCTCCCATCATACCACTGAAAAAGGCAAAGCTGGTCAACTGAAAGCTTTCACACTGCTAGTGCAAGGCTACATCCACAAATGCAAATGTTACATACTTCCTTTTCCTCGTGGGAAATGTGGAGCAGTATCCCAGCAAAGGCAAAACTGAATGCAAACCTGCCCAACAGCAGAAAAAGGTTTCATCGTTTGCCCGTGGCAGAGATTATGTGCTGATAGTCTGCAATATGGGGGAGGAACCCGCTACATACCCCATCACGACAGCTTAACGTGGTTGTGGCAGATGAGGGAGGGAGGCAGAGCCCTTGAAAGCAGCCTTTTTAAAATGTCACTGAGTAGGTTTCAACTGAAGTGCACAAAAATAATTTAATTCCACTCCTACTCTAAGAGGATAGCATATATTGTTCTTTCTCTTCATCTATTTCCCCTGAAAGCTTTCTGCACCCAATTGTATTAATGAATGTTGAACTGATGATGACGCATATTAGATCAATATGGATGCATGTAGAATTAGGTCATTCTAATGGAGAGCAGCCCCAGCCATTCAAAAAGCACTCTGCCAAATGAGAGGCAGTGAGCCGAGCACTTGTCCCTTGCTTTCATTTTTCTTACACGATATGCATGAGGATGAAATCCAACATGCTAACAATGCATTTTGCAGAGCCAGAAACTTGCTCTGAATGTGAGTTTAAAATATGGGGACCTTGTGCACTGAAGTGCAAGTACTTGGTGCCTATCTGCAATAATCAGCATACCTCTAACAGCTACATAAGCCATTCTGCCCAAGCAAGGAAGAGGGACAGTTTGGGAAAATGAGACAAAGATATGGTCATACCCTCTCTGTTAAAAAAAAAAAAAAATCTTCAACACTGGCAGAAGGGAAAGAGTGAAGCCAAAGCGGTCTGTCCACATACAGGTTTACTGTTACATCCAGTCCACTGCCCATCAGAGAGGTGGACAGGACAAGCTAGAAATCGCAGAGTAGTTTCATGGTATCTCCTAGACCCTCAGAGAAAATTCTTCTGTTTCTTACTGCCATGAGGCTGTGCCCAGGTGCTGCTAACGGTCTAGGAATTTATTGCATCATGAATCCAGGACAGTATACTACTAGGGTATTTGCATAAGTGTCAACCTATCTGTTCAGGATAATCAGTTTTGTAAGCAGTATATGTTGGGCAGCAATAGAGATTGTTCAGATGAATGGGTACAAAAATTGGATCTCAAAGCTGAATATTCTTGCACTGTTTCACCAACGTTTTTGTTTTCTATTAAGTCATACAGCTCATGCTTTTCTCTAAATGAAGTACAGAGGATTAGCTATTGAAGAAAGAGATACTCTAGACAGCCATCTTGAAGATGTTGAAGACTAGGTCTGAGGTGAACCTAGTTACCCAATGGTATTTCTATGTCAGTAAACCAACCTCCCAGGCAGCAGGCCAAGTTTTGATATTAAAGACTATGAACTTCATTTCTGCAAGTTGGAAAAGGCATGTTCCTGGACTTTGCCTCCAAGTGACACCAAAAACCCCGGTAGGAGCAAGAAGAAATCTTGTGCTGAGGTTATGATAAACTTTATTAACAATAAAATACAATACAATACAATACAAAGTCTGCAGCCCTGTTACCAAGCAACACCACAAATGCATCAGGTATTATGGCATGCAAAGCTACTGTTACGTTGGCACAGCTACCTCCTCATATCCTCGCATCCAGTAACATTACTGAGGAAAAGTAGGTAAATTAGAGCAGTACAGACACCCACGAGCAAAGGGATCTTAGCGGCCTGTGGAAATAATGCATTTCTATTGCCCTGAACGTGGTCCCATCAGAAACTGCACAGATGATGAGTGGCAAATGTGCGAGTGTTTGGGACCTCCACCACGTCTAAGTTGTCAGCAGCACAGAACAAACATGAAGTTGATATGAACTACAGGGCTACCAGGAATTCACCACCTATTCAGGCCCTGAAGTATGGTCTTATGAAACTAAATAACCAAATTTGAAAGTCATGCTTACTCTGCTGAAGTGTCAATTGCCATGATAATATTTAAACTACTGTATGATCTATTATTTAAAGCAAAGACAATTTTCTTGATGCTAAGAATGAGAATATGAACTGGATCTTGGTGTACGATGAGTAGATGCTCTCAGCAGAGGCATGCAAGCCATCAGGACACACACCAAACATTCCTGCCTGTCTGGAGTGAAAGACACAGCCCATGGCTGTATTAAGTGGTTAGTACAAAACTGAAATTTGGTTCTAAAAAAGCCTGTGCTAAGGAAGAATGAGGAGGCTGGGATTTTTCATTTAAAAATAGATCTTTTCCCCATTTGTAGGTTGGTCTCATTTTGCAGCAGCTATATTCTGCACCAACATGTGGTTGACCAAAGATTAAGTCTCAAATTCCCAGACACTGGGTTAGAAGAGGCCAAGAATGTCACAGAAGTGACAAGCTTAGTGTCAGGAGATGGGGATTTGGTTGCCATACTTTTCAGCACCTCTTGTTACTCGAGTCTTCCAACAACCTTGACACTCATAACAGAAGTGGCCAATTCCCACCTCTCTCTTTCCTAGTAATCAGCTCTCAGTAGGCAGCATAGCTAAAAAGAGCCAGGTAGTTTTTTTTCAAATGGCTGTGGCTCACACCCTCCCACTGGCAATGTTAATCTCACCCTTTGCTTTTTATAAAGTGGTCAGGACTTCATCAGAGTGCACAGACTTAGAAGCAGCAGAGTATCAAAATAAATGCTACAATTATCAGCCAGAATTCAAATATGTGCCAGGAAGTTAGCTTTATGAAATGAACACTTATTTTTAAATTCTCTCCCAGTATATTTGTCTGAACTCCTTTTGACTGCAGAGAAAATGATACGTAAGTTTTTGAGGCCAGAATCTTGCCTGAGGTTAGCAAATACAACCTAGGTGCATAGAAATATAAGAAAGATCAAAAGGATACAGCTACACCACGGTGTGAAGGGCATTTCTAGGACACCCTGCAGCCCACATACCCTGTCTGGACATCTGATCAGAATCACAGCCTAGAGTATGGCAACATACTGGTCTCACATGGATGTGGCACAGCCGATGCCTGAGCTCACCTTAGTACATTGTAATTACACTGGCAGGTGCTTATGCAAAGTTCCTGTTGCCTGCAAGATATCAAAGTGTATAAGATACGTGTGGACCTGGGAATCATGCTGTTCTCCTGGGTGTTCCCGGTAGCATTCCATAATGGCAGGGAAGGCATAGCCCTCTGGAATTGTTTGAAGCCTCTACTCCACTTCTTTGAAATTCCATTAAAACAAGAGTCTATTTCTTCCGTTCCGTCTTATTCCATCCACATGCTTCATCCTTGGAGAGCTTAAAGAATTTAAACTTCAAGTTTTTGCTGTTCATTATGGAGCCAGGAAACTCCGAACTCACACATTTTTATCTGCCACTGCGGCAGGATGGAATGTTATCTGAGTTCAGTTCAGGGGTTTCTGATTTTGTTCGTTATGTTCAGAAGCAAAGGGCTGAGATATGTACTGGCCAAGCGCCTACTTCAAACCACTTCAGCTGCAAACCAATTTCAATTCTGGAAAAGGAATGCAGGATAGTTTTCAAGTATTTTTTTACTGGATTGATGTACTCTACAGTGACTGGGTAACCGAAAGCCAGCTTCAAATCTCATGGGAACTGACAGAAGCATGAGCCCAGAGCATTTCGGCTTTGCCAGATTTTCATACCTTTTCCTTTTACCATCCAAATATGACAGCAGAAAATTACATTTAATTTCACTCATATCTCTGAATGGGAATTTCTTTTTTTCAAAAGAAATGCTTGTCTATCACCTCAATAAGTGAACTCCAGTGCCTTGGAAAGTCAAACCTGCAGAAGCTGTAGTAATCTGCACTCACCTCTGAGACCAGTGAATTTTTCCCAGATCCTTGTACAGACATAAGTACTGATGTATCAGGCTTTTGCTATTGATACGCCTCTATACAGCAGCCACTGCAGCCTTTACCATTTATCCTAGTGCTAAGCTCCAGATCTCACCTCTGTGCTCAGCAGCACACTGGGCTGTTGGTTTCCAACAAGGATCTGTGTATTGCAGCTAAGAATTCAGACTACTGTCAGCGTTGAACTTGCACAGGCTATCATATGCCAGCATTTGGGATGCTCTGACTTTTACTGAAGACTACAGAAAGCAAAGGGCAGTAAAGCAGCTCTGATATTTCCCTCTAACAAGTTGTAGCATTGCACTGGCTAGATTTGAACCTCCACCTTTGTCAGCAGAAGTTAAATTTCCAAGGTGCTACAGCTGCTCCCTTAAGGCCTGCTCTAAAGACCAGTGCAGGTAGTGGGAAACTTCTCATTAATCTTAGCATTAACTTCCTCCAAATCTAAGGAATCACTTTCTTTAACTACAGCATAGTCTATCACTGTTCTTGTATTGACTATGCACCAATTGCCATAAAAGTGACCATTACACCTCAGTGTATCTCCACTATATGTTATATTCCATCTGTGAATTGTCTGTGAACAAACTTATATTTCCCTAAATTCATTCTTTTGTTCAGAATTCTTCACTGATTGTTCCCATGGCCATTACCTTAGTGTACAGACATTTGTATGTTGCGTGTACATTTGTGTGATAGTTGCCATTAAAGTCTCAGGCTGTTTTGATTTCACATGTAGGTCATGCTCATTGGTGGGATAATAATAATAATAACAACAATAATAATATCGATAATGATGATGATGATGATGCAGCATTAGGATTTCAGTGCAAATTCTCATGATTATGAATCTGAAATTTACTCTCTCTGAATGTTCTCAACAATCACTTAAATTTTACTGCTTTCATGAATATTCCTCTGAATAAATTTGCTTGTTAGAACATTAATGGAAAGTGAATAGAAAAGGAATATAAACTAATTTGAAGCACACATTAACCATTTGAAAGATTATCTATGAACATGTTTTTGCTGTATTTATTGGCCTATGTGTATATTCAAACGTGTATTTGATCCAAACTTCCATCTAACTTCTTCAGCGAATATGGTAGTTTTTTACTTTTTTAATGAGTTACTAATATAAATCTCTAGCTGCAAATATGAAGGAAATATAAAAATGATGACACATTTATTTTATATCATGTGTGACTTCTTGTTCTAACAACATTTATTTTTTTCCCATTCCAAGGTCACAACTGACTTCTGAGCATATGGAGAAGCAGAGGTATCAGAAGTATTTCAGGGTGTATAAAAGAAAGGGAAAAAAATTATGCAGTCCTGCATGGTTTAATAAGGTTGATGTGAACACGAATATCCACTGGCTTAATAGCTTTAACTAAAAGCTGAGCATCATAGTTCCTTTTGTATCCTGTGCTGACTTGCCCTTTTGCATAGTTTTACTGAAGTTGCATTAAGTTTTCTATTTCAGCACATTCCCACTGAGTATTAAAAAAGTGTAGAGGTGCCACGTGAAGATATCTGATATATAGCTAGAGCTAGGCAAAACGTTTTTGGCCCAATGGTTTTGATGAATAACACTGATTCAATGATGTTCATTCTTCTGAGCTGTTTAAGAAAAAAATATTTTAACTGGAAAAAAAAAGTTAACATTTTAGTTTGGAAATATTTTGATTTTTAATTCAAAGCAGTATATCATTTGGGACTCAATTTCAGTTTTATGAAAGAATAAGGCAGGAAACAAACAACCTTTCCCAAAACCCCAAACTTGTTTTCGATCAAAAATTATTATTTTTCAAAATTTTTATTTGGCTGAACATTTCATTTCAAGTTGATAAAAAAATGAATTCTCATTTTCTCCTTGTAGAATCCCCAGTGAACTCCCAAAATCAATTATTTGCTCTGCTCTGGATACAATAGTCATGAGGATTGCAGTGAGGAGTATTTCTTTGGCAAAAGCACCAGCTGTAATATTTGTGTGAGGGTCAAACTCCTACATTATTTTCAGATAGATGAATGGTATGCTTTCAAGTGACTACTCTTCCAAGCACTCTCTCTGTTTGCTTGTGCTTATTATGCATTAGTAGTTATGCTTTCATATTGAAAATTTGCAAAGATAAAACTCATACTCATGGAACTGTGCAAGAACGATGCTCATATGAGGCCAAAAAGAATTTGGATAGCAGGTTTTGAATCTACAGCAATGCAAATATGAAGACCCCCGTGGCTTAATGGGGATGACCGAACCTTTCTCTTTTATTTTGCTATTTTGAATTCTAGATGCAGCTCTGCACAACATAAAGGGTAAATGCAAGAATCTACAAATAAAATTTGTGGGAACGATAATTATAGTATCAGTTGAAATAAAAATCATAGACATCTGAGTGCCTGAAGCAAGATATGTAACATTTCAGTCACACAAAATCCTTGCTCCCCTGTCAGATGGTAGCGAGAGATATGAGCACTTTCCTCCTCTGAGAATCAGGATAAATCCCTGTACAATTATACCTATCAATCATGCCATGGGCCTACACAAGGCCCTTCCATTTTTCTGGGGCAGTGCAGGGAGTTCATGAATAGTCAAGGGAGAAATACCACCTATATATGCCAGCCACAAAGTCAGCATTTGTGAGAAGTGAGTCACTTTGTGAGAAGTGAGAAGAGGTGAACATTTGTAAGAGGTGAGAAGGGTCTGGACAATTTCCAAAGTCATATTTTCATGAAAGAGTGTTGCTGATAATGCTTTGAGTGTTGCTCCCTTCGTAGGGCAATCCTGAATATACTGTTCTTTGTCTAGCTAGAGAACATTGCAGAACTGGATGAGATATTAAGGCCAGAAGGAAAAAGAGAAGTTCGGATGGATGTTCAGCTATTCAGTGCAATTGATGGCAAAAATCCAGTCCTGCTGAATTCAAAGCCAAATGACTTTCCCAGTCAGATAGAAAAGAAAGCACTGCACACAGCCATGGACTGTAACACAATATTCTGAGCAAAACTGTCTTTGTGTCCCCAAAATACACTACTCTTTCGCCAAGCACAGGACAATCAGTTAATCATTTTTAATGAAACTGTAGAAATTCATTCTCACTGCATAGTAAGTGTTTTGCACCCATACCGAGTAAATAATGTGCAGCCAATCAAGTGCCATGCCTCCCCAGGACCTCCCTGAATCATCTCTCAAAGGTCTAACAGAGTGCAGAAGCTACTTAAAGAATACTTATTTTCTCTGCTAAGCTCAGGGGAAGAAAGATTAGATTTATTGTTTCTGGTGATGGGGTTGACTTTGTCTATAAACCTACAAAGATGCCAGTTTTACCCATGAATTGTGTTTGACTCATTGTTTGAAGCTACCAAAATGTTTTTGATTCCCTTAAGCCCAGGCAATACCTGCCAGGCACTGCCAAGAAAATAACTGCTCCTTTTTTATTTTTTCCTCTTCTTCAAAGGTACGTGAATTCTAGCCAACTGTTTTTTAAAAAAAGTTCATGAAAGTAAACAGAATAAAATGTACAAACAACATGAATCCCACTTTGTAAAGAGGTGTAGTTACAAAACCTGAGAAAGGTAGTTCAAAGGTATATATGGCT
This sequence comes from Struthio camelus, assembly GCF_040807025.1. NCBI lineage: Eukaryota > Metazoa > Chordata > Aves > Struthioniformes > Struthionidae > Struthio > Struthio camelus. The sequence continues at coordinate 64,385,224 of NC_090982.1, read as the reverse complement.
ACTGCCCCTTGGGAAGCAATACTGTCTTCAGCACAGTGGATCACAGAACCACAGAATGGTTGAGATTGGAAGGGACCTCTAGAGATCATCCAGTCCGACCTCCCTGCTCCAGCAGGGTCATCTAGAGCACATTGCCCAGGACCCTGTCTAGAAGGCTTCTGAATATCTCCAGCGAAGGAGACTCCACAACCCCTCTGGACAACCTGTTCCAGTGCTCTCTCACCCTCACCGTAAAGAAGTTTTTCCTCATGTTCAGGTGGCACTTCCTGTGTTTCAGTGTGTGCTCGTTGCCTCTCATCCTATTACTGGGCACCACGGAGAAGAGTCTGGCCCCATCCTCTTGACACCCTCCCTTCAGATACTTACCCACATTGATCAGATCTCCCCTCAGGCTTCTCTTCTCCAGGCTGAACAGGCCCAGCTCCCTCAGCCTTTTCTCACAGGAGAGATGTTCCAGTCTCTTAATCGTCTTAGTGGCCCTTCATTGGACTCGCTCCAGGAGCTCCTTGTCTCTCTTGTATTGCGGAGCCCAGAACTGGGCACACTACTCCAGGAAAGGCCTCACCAGGGCTGAGTAGAGGGGGAAGACAGATCACCTCCCTCGACCTGCTGGCAACACTCTTCCTAATGCAGCCCGGGATACCACTGGCCTTCTTGGCCACAAGGGCACACTGCTGGCTCATGGTCAACTTGTTGTCCACCAGGACTCCCACGTCCTTCTCTGCAGAGCTGCTCTCCAGCTGATGGGTCCCCAGCCTGTAGTGGTGCATGGGGTTATTCCTCCCCAGGTGCAGGACCCTGCTCTTGCCTTTGTTGTACTTCAGGAGGTTCCTCTCTCCCCATATCTCCAGCCTCTCCAGGTCCTTCTGAATGGCAGCACAGCCCTCTGGGGTATCAGCCGCTCCTCCCAGTTTTGTATCATCAGCAAACTTGCTGAGGAGGCACTCTGTCCCTTCATCCAGGTCACTGATGAACAAGTTAAACAATACTGGACCCAGTACTGACCCCTGAGGGACACCACTAGCTACAGGCCTCCAACTAGACTCTGTGCCACTGATCACAACCCTCTGAGCTCTGCCATCCAGCCGCTTCTCAATCCACCTCACCGTCCACTCACCCAGCCCACACTTCCTGAGCTTGCCTATAAGGACGCTATCAGAGACAGTGTCAAAAGCCTTGCTGAAGTCCAGGTAGACAACATCCACTGTTCTCCCCTCATCTACCCAGCCAGTCATTGCATCATAGGAGGCTATCAGGTTGGCTATCATGTCTTCCCTTTGGTGAATCCGTGCTGACTACTCCTGATCCCCTTCTTGTCCTGCACATGCTTAGAGATGACATCCAGGATGAGCTGCTCCATCACCTTTCCAGGGATTGAGGTGAGGCTGACTGGCCTGTAGATCCCTGGCTCCTCCATCTCGCTGTTTTTGAAGACTGGAATGGCATTGGCTTTCTTCCAGTCCTCGGGCACCTCCCCTGATGGCCATGACCTTTCAAAGATGATTGAGAGTGACCTAGCAGTGGTGTCTGCCAGCTCCCTCAGCACTCGTGAGTGCCTCCCATCAGGGCCCATGGACTTCTGGGTGTCAAATTTGCCTAAATGATCTCTAATCCACTACAAGGTCTGAGCTCTGGCATCTTTTGTCCACCTGACAAGTGCACGGCTCTGCCACCAGGATAATTCACTGAAAGGGCACCTGCATCTTTGCATCTTTCTGTGTCTTCAGTGGGATATACAATGTTTCACAGAAGAATCTTAAAATTCTCTGGGGTTCATGTCTCTAATGAAAAAAAATCATCTTTATAGCTATTGCTTCATAATTCCGTATATTTAGTGTACATAAAATGAGGAGGATATCAAGTCCTACATGAAATGTTAACAACCTAAGACTGAAGTGACAAACACCGTTTAAGTGGTGGTGTACATGTTTGCTATGCTCTCCCCAGTATGAGGAAAGTTCATAGCTAGGTGGTATCTCTGTGCTAGCAAAGCAGCAGCATCATGGAAATAGTTCAAAGACAAGCACTCATAGTAATTATCAGAGGGTTAAAAAGGATGATGTTTGAGGTGAACTGAAAATAACTGGATGCGGGTATGTCAGGCAAATGATAGTAAAGTGCCTCAGAGACAATAGGCCAGAGTAGCCCTTGCTTCACTGTGGGAAAGGGTGAAGCATGTGCTCCCCCAAGCCTCTCCCCCAGCTCCACTGCCCAGTGACTTGGGCTCTTTCCCAAGTTCTTCTCCCAGGGCACTGGAAGATTAAACTAGGAACTGTCCTTGCACAAACATTGTTGAAGCAGGGTGATACCAACAGTCTCTTCAAATGGTGACTAGGGAAAGGATCTTCGCTCTTTTGGCTTCCATGCACAGGCTTGTGCAGAGGAGTAAGTGTCCAATGCCAGCCTACATGTACTGGCCAGAAAGACCTCACATAGCAATACATAATTACAATCCTTTTTTTGATAAAGGAACTTGAGTCACTGAATGTTTCTTCTTCCCATTCTCTTCCTACTTTTTTGTTTGCTTTTCTTTTTGTGAATTAATGCTAGATTTATTGCCTTAGGTGAGATTTTCAAAGCACTCATGGCTGGCCTAATCCTGCTCCTGTTGAACCACTGGGAGTTTTGCCAGTGCTTTTAATGAGAACAGAGTTAGGCCAGCTTTGAAGCCCCTGCTTTGTGTGTACTCATGTGAAGGTGGGGAACAGGGTGCAGATAAAATGAGAACCAGTCTAAACCTGGATCCAGCAAAGCAAAATAATGCAAACAATACCTTTCTTGTGGTTCCAAGGAATCTCTTCAGCCATTTTTTGTTCCATTCCCCAAAAGCCTGATTTTGTAATCAGCACCCTGTTCTATGGGGATGCTCCATTCTGTGGGGCTATTGCTTGCTTTAACGCTGATTTTATTTACCTTTTGAGGATAGCTGCTTTTCATTTAGGAGAAATATGCAGAGACTATTTTTTATGCAAGTGTGCTAATGAACATTTTGCTGGTAATCCAGCACTAATCAGGAATTTTAAGACCAGAAGGGACTGTCATAGTCATACAGTTATATGACTTCAGCACGATGCAGTTTGTAGCCTGTAAGCCAGTACTTTCTATATTCACCCACAACTTCTTTGAGTTGTGATAACATACAGAATGTGTGCATGTGTGTGTGTGTGTGTGTGTGTGTTCAACGCTATGCCTATGTATTAGGGAAATACACATGTAATCTACATGGGCTGAGTGTGCCACAGAGAGAAAGCATTACCCAGACTAAAGCAGGCAAATGGTTGGGAAAGACAAACTAAAACAAAATAGAGTTTTTCTGTTGCTGTTATTCCTCAATTGCAGTAATATTTTCTTGTTGCCTTAAGCATACAAAATGTATTGATTTCAATTGACATTACCTATTGAGATTGCTAGATTAAGCAAAGATTATACTCATTAGCACAAAATGCTTTCATAAGTTCAATTTCCTCATCTGTATCCAAGACCAACACTAAGACCAGCATTTCTCCAGAACAGATTACTACATTGTCCTGATGTAAGCATTGCCAAGAAAGACGATAAACAGGCTTCAACTTGCTTAAAACACTCTTGCCAGTGTTAGTATTTCAAGTAAGAGAGCAGTGACAGATTTTACAGATTATACTGTTTTTCGTAAGATATCAAAGGCAGTTAGTTGATTATAAGATCTTATTGTTTTAAAAGCCCGTAAGTCTTAGAGAATCTTTGCTAAAAAACAGCAGAAAACCTACGGTGCTGGAATAAGAAACCTCTGAGTTCTGATCTTGGTCCTACTGTCAGATGCTCTGTGGCCTGCTCAGAGTAGCCAAGTCTCATTATATTTCAGCTAACTTCCTAAAGCCTTTGCTGCTAGAGTCAAATGACTGTATAAGAAATACAGCTTTTAGGCTAACAAAATAAAAAGCATTGCCCTTACAGTTGTGGAGGATATCTTCAAAACAAACTCTCAAGGCTCAATATTGTATAAGGAGTTATAAACTCCCTATTTTTTTCAAATCGCAGTAAGGGTGTACAGTACGGCTAGAGTATCATTTGCATGTATTTAGGCAAATCACAATTCATACTCAGTTTCTTGCACTTATAGACAAGTATTCACCTTGTAGAAGTTATTAAACAATAAAAACCAATCGCTGCCTCAGAGAATCCTTAAGTGCAAAGCACTGAGGTGTAAGAAGGGATGTATCACTCTCTGTTTGATCAGTTTATATCTTCTTATACTACTACTCATTTTTTTCTGGGCCAAAGGAGTTGGGTACAATGGTACTGTCGGATATTGGGCTGTGTGAACCTTCACCTAGCCCAGCTAGTTCATCTGTGCAACTAAATGCAAGAGGTCCAGGGAAAAATGACCAAGAGGAGTCAAAAAAAGAGGGTCAGAGATTGTGTAAAATAATGTAAAGAATGTGCTATGCTAGAGAGGCTTTTTACAGACTGAAATTCAGGGTAACTGCAGCATTCCCTGACATCTAAAAAGGAGGTATGAAAGGACATTAGAGGGTGCAAAGCCTGAGGGAGCCTGTGTTGGAGGACTGTTTAGTCTGGTGCAATGTCTATATTGCCTCTTTTGGGAATGGTTTCAAAGTGACCTGTCCCGAGAACCAAGACTAGCTTCACCTTGGAGAGCACTAGTTGGAGTGGCTCACACAGAGCAAAGCAACCAAGTAAATAATCAATCTGTGTGAGCAATCAAAAGTCCAACACTCTTGCCTGCTTTCTGGACCCCTTTAGCAGTGTACATGTAGTTAATGTGGCTATTATAAGTTTCGGGAAGAACACTTAAATAGGAATTACATTGTGCTCTGGTACTGTATAGAATTACTTAGCGTTATGCAAAATTAGGGAAAAAAACAGTTTCTAAAAATGTTTCTCAGAATTATTCTTAAAAAACGTTTGATTGTCAGGACCATTCTCAACTCTAATTTGCAGATATCTTCCCTAGCTTCATTCAAGAGGCTAGAAGGCTGTCTCTTCTCATTTGGAATGCGTTTCCTACTCTATTTTAGATCATGTTTTCATTTCGGCTTTAAACGTAATATTTGGCTGTATTCCTTTAAAGGTTTTTTATGTACTGTTACTGCAAGGGCTTTGAATGAGCCTCTGAAAACCACTGAACAACAAAGTTGTTGTTGCCATTGCTGCTTGATCTTTCTGGGAGGCCGGTCCCACACAAACCTCCTTCTCTCTCCAGAATACTGCATATTGTAAATACAACAACAACTTTCAGTTTAGTCAGAGGAGAAAAACGCAGTAGCTTTCTCTTCTTTCAGATTGTGAATTCATTTTTTGTTTTGTGAATACCAATTTCAATAGCTCCACAGCCACTTATATTAGCCGAAAGGCCTCAGATATAAAAAACAGCATGAGTGATGTGGCGAGATTGTATTTCAAATTCGCCATTCTGGGACTGAACAGAGCAGTATATTCAGACATGTTCCTAGATTTTCCTTTCTTTTTACACTTTTAGAGGTCTTCATGTGCTGTAATCACAAGTATTTACTTGAGAAATTACGTGCAAAGGTGATTCTTATCATGTAGACAGAAGATCTATGCTTTCAATCTGTGTGAGTCGGTGAACTCTGACACTTCATATTGTGATAGCTCTAGGCCTATTCATGTGAATGAAGAAAAAGACAGGGAAAGGAAAATTAAAAGAGGAAAGAACAATATTATTCATATTCTATCTGCTATCCAGATCTATATGGAAAATTATTCTCCCATTCCGTAAGAGTTGTTGAGACTTTGCAACTTTTTCCCATGCTGAATTGGGAAGAGGAGTTGAAAGGTAGAAAAAAGGTCATAAATCGATACATTGGAGGAAAGAAAAATGGACCAGATGAACTGAAGCATTTTATTTAGGCATATTAGAAATCCTTCATCTTGCTGCAGCCTTTTTAATTTGATTTTTTATTATTATAAATTAGTTACATTTTTAAATAAAAACATAAAATGAAGGCACGAGTTGAAACTTGTATATGTTTGAAATGTCCAAGAGTGGTGTTAACAACTTCCAGTAATTTTCTTCAGCATAGTTTTTGAATCAGAAGCCTTGCTGAAATGGGTCCTTTCTCAATGACAGCTTCATTTTGACTGGTTGAGATGAAAAATATTAACTAGAAAGTTCTTAAACAGCTCTACCTATATCCTCTCCTTTCTCTCCACTTTTCTGCCATTTGCCATCCCTGGTCATCTTGGCTGAAGAAAAGGTGTTTCATTTTGAAATTGTTTTAAGCCTTAGGGCAGTGCTGCTCCTTTGCATATTATTCTGATTGCCCACTGTTGCATAGCCATTCCTCTGCTTTAGGCTCAGGTAACACTTCAGGTGCAGAAAAGGCACATGAGCACAATGCTGAAACAAGGCCTGCAGGCAAACATGGATGGACCCAGCAAGGAGAAAGGTGTAGGAACATTCATTTGATTTCACTGTTGGTTATTTTGACAGTACATCCATGCTGTAGCTAGGGGAATGGAAAATACAGGGGAAGACTAAAGCAGGATCAAGGAAGGGTGGCAAGGAGTCTCAGACAGTGAACGAAAATGCAGAAAGCTCGATTAGACGTTTCAAACAGTTTGCAGAAGAGAGCCAAGAATGAGTTCAGATCTGGAACCAGAAAAAGGCAAAGAATTCTAATCGTATATCATCTTCCAATCTAATTTTACTGCACATTTCTGCTCAGCTAACTCCTGCCGTCTTTCCTAAGATGTTTCAGGACAAAAGATGGATAACAGAGCTATTAGTGCTGTTATTTCAGTTTTTCTTGCTCCAACTCAATTACACAATCAAGCACCTTTTCAATACATTTAAGTTATCTGTACAAACCAGAAAGGGCTGCAGACCTTAGACCAGAACTGCCCCATCAACTTCACCAAGCTACATCAGTGAAAATATCTTGTTCTTACACCAGCGTAAAAGCTTGGATTCTGAAGGAGGCAGAAAAACATCTATTCAGATTCTATGTTGTGGGTGCAATGGGTAGCTGTCTATGAAGAGGGAAGGAAGGAAGGAGGGAAAGAAGGCAGGAGGAAGAAAGAAAAGAGGCCAGTCTGAAAGAGGTAAAGAAAACTACAGAGTTCTCTCCTTTGCGTAACGTTTTCTTGCTTTAGGCTGTACATTAGGGTTTCCTGATGTCCTTCCACTCTCCAGTCAGGTGGAGAACTGTCTGATGAACTATGCCATTGTCAGGAAAACCCCCAAACCAAAATATTTCGCAGAAAAAGATACATAGCATTTTCAAAGAATTCAGATTTTCAAACAATTTTCTTCCAGCTCATTCAGTCAGCTTCTGAAGACCTACGTCTCTGTGTTGACAGCAGCATCATGCCCATTCTGCCAGGTATCTGCCGGGTACACATCCATTACCCAGCATGTGCCTGGGAATGGAAGCTCCAGAGCAGCTGGGCAGCCCTGCCATGGGGCTGCCTTGGGAACTTCAGGACTTAAGAGTCTCTGACTCAGAGCTGAGAACTCAGGAAACCAGGGTTTCTAGGGTCAGCAGCTGTAGGGCATTTACCATTATTGGAAAAACTCTTTCCAATAAAAATGGAAAAAGCCAAATGGCTTTTAAAACAAATAAGGAAAGGAATCAGAACACTTGATTTAAAATGTACTTTTCACCTCCTCGAAAATGGCCTTTAGTGATAACACTTTCAGTATTATTTCCTTCTTGAATGAGGGACAGTCTTTCCTAATGTAGGAAAGTTTCTACTCTAAGCCTGTTGCCTTTCTTACACTGGAATTTTCAGGTGGATTTCTAAACCTGTTAGGTCTGTCTGCTACTGTGGTTCTGGGTTTAGTTATTTTCTGAAGGCTGAGTACTGATTATCAACCCTGATCAAATCCCTATAACATAAAGATGCTTGTGTCATCTGATTTTGCCACATGTTTTAGTTTAGAGTCAGAGGTATATTTACTGTTACAGAGGATATGCACAACTTTGTTCTACTTACTGGGAAGCAGAATCTTTTAGAACAAATCTTTTAGAACAAATGAAACCATGGCTTTAATGAGTACATCTCCATACAGTTAGGCAATATGAAAGTATGGCTGCTAACAAATCCCAAAATGAAACAGTTTCCCTTTCTCACAAGAAAATACCTATCCCCAATCAGGGCAAAGAATGAAATTGTGGGGGGAAAAATTGAATGGAAAATTTCAAAGCAAAAGGAAATTCCAATTTAGACAGGAATTTTTTTTTGTTCGTTTGATAAATTGGAATTTCCCAACAGAAACAGATTTCACAGAAGCAAAAAAAAAAAAAAAAACTTCCCCAAAACAGATCAGCTCTTGTTTCCCTGTCTGGTCTTCATAGCAGAATATGATGGGTTTGAGTGCTGAAGCCCAGATGCCTGCTATCACATGCATTAATAATGTGGCATGTAGCACGTAGCATATAATCCCTCCTAGAGATTGACTGATCACCAATTTAATGATTACTTAGGTGCCCCTTAAGTCTAATGGTTAGGAGCAATCTTGTAATTTCCCAGCTATATTTATTCATGGCCACACTTGTGGTTGTGCTGACATAATCTACTATTATCTGTAGCTCTTCTTCTTCCCTGGTATTTACAGAAAACCATACAGAAAATAAATTTCCTAAAAGAAACCATATTCCTTCATAGTCTGCATTTTACTATATGAAGCAAGCTAGGCTGTTCTAGCGTCTTGTAGCCTCCTCTAATCTTCCCTCTCCTCTCCGTTCCTCCCTCATTATAATTTGAATTAATCTTTCTCAAACATAACACACCACGTTTGTATGTAATTGTTGCACAGAGAACACGAGTTCTTGCTACACTATCTGTTGCAGTTCTCTATCTCCCTTGGAGGTACTTCTCCTAATACACTCCAGTATCATGTTTGCCTTTTTTTTTTGACTGCATCATATTGGCAGCTTATAGCTCGTCTTTAATCAGCTTCACACCAGGCTCTTATTCCTCTCCAGCATTTCCAGTTGATGTTTTTGTTATGAGTCACCATAGGGTCAAATTCTAGGACCTCTTCATAATCCAAGTACCAAGAATATTCATTGGGCAAAAAAAAATGTTTTTTTCTCCTAAAAATGTGGAGTAGTTGCATTCCAGTGTTCATGACAGCATAAGATGCAAGGAAGTTTTAGCTTGGACTGATTTACAATGTCCTCAGTCCTACTCTTTGGCTTCGCCATGCATAGAAAACACTTAACATCTGTGCCCAGAAAAACTCTATTACATATCACATCATTGGTATTACTAATTACATATCATTCATTTGGTTCTTTGCACATCTGAGTCAGCACCAAAAATAGAAATGATGTGCTGAAAAACATCTATTTTAAAGTAACAATGAATTTAAGGAATTTCAGAAGTCCATTATAAAGTTGAGCTCTCTAAATGTAAAAACTTTTAAGAAATTACCAGAAATAATATTCACTGCTATTTTTTGCCCTTATTCTGTTTCTTTCATCCTATCTTATCCTTTCTGATGATTGACAGGAGACATGCTAACGACTGCATAGAAATGCCTTTGCCATAAGAGTTTTGCAAAATCCTTTACTCTAATGCATAGAAAATATCATTTATTACTTCCTCAACATCAAGGAACATCCTCTTAGAAAAATCTGCATTTGTATTTTTCATGCCATAGCACTGAAAGGTCTCTTTGCCAAAGGAGAGTGATCAGAGTATTTCGCTAGTTTTCACAATTGCCCAGAGTAAAAAATCTTACTTTAAACTAACAATCCCACATCAGTGAAAATGGCAGTATCTCATGTTATGTATATAAGAACATTTCAAACATAGGTGTTTATTTTTGTAAATATAAACAGAAGTTTGCATATTGTAGCTTTTTGCTTGAAAAAGTTTTCACCTTGAAAATGAAAACTGCTCTTATTTTAAGTATATATTTGGTGTCGTCTGTTGTAGGGTCATGTATCCCTATATATTTGCTTCCCAAAATCCATCTGTACTCATCAGCATCCATCTCTCCATCAATTACAAACTAAAGATAATGATTCTTAAGCAGTAAAATACTATCAGTTCTAAAAACATGCTCACATGCAAGTTAGAAGGGCACCTAAATCTTATTACTGGATGACATTTTTGCTGTGATCAATCTAGAGAGTTACAATGTTTTTAGAATTTCTTTCCAAGGGACAGCATGCTGTGTTTGCCAGCCTCAACTGTTCAAAAAAAAAAAATGCAGTTCACAAAAAAATCATGAGGTTGGCTAAAAAATAATGAGATTCTAAATAAAAATACATGCTGGGGCCTGTTTATTTACCGAAGGATGTTTGAACTGTTCCTTTTTCATGTGTTGCTCAAGAGGACAATTTTGTGCAGTTATTTATTTTATGCAGGTTTTTTTTTTAGTGAAAGCTGAGATTCTGATATGTTCCTTAGTTCCTTCAGAGAGACTTTAAACTGTGACAGCTGTCAAAATGGTGTGTAATTCTCACTGACTTGGGAATATTTTATCCAGTTTTGAGGGAATTCTGTCATTTAGAGTAGAATTTTGAAAATACAGTAACAACTCTCGTTGTTTCTTTAGGTGCCAGAATTAGAAGGACAGGTAAACAAACATACCCACTAAGTAGCACATTGACATTTTTGTGGAATGTAAGGCTGCTAGAGACATATATATAGTGGTTTATACAATATACAATGCTTGTCTTCTTAATAAAGGTATGGTTATAGCATATAGGGGTAACTAGCTCAGCGCTAGCATAGATAGCCTCAGCTACTGACACAGAAGAATTACTTAGGGAGATTAAAAAGCAAACTCTTCAAGAAAGCGGAGCAGTTAAGTCTCAGATAAACAGAGTGCTCTAACATGATCCAAAGGTATGAGTCTTGCTGATAGACAAGCTAATCAACACAACTGTTACCAAGAGCAGTGAAGGAAAGCAAAAGAAATATGTTGAAGTTTGGCTTCTCCAAGACAGTCAGGAGTCAGGTAGCTGTTTGTCAAGAATCCCTTGCATTATTTGTAGCAGTTAACAAGTTTGCTGGTTTCTCCTTGAGATGCAGGCCTCTTCATATCTGGACATGCCTTTGTCACAGGTAGACACAGGATCCTAAATGCTGGCACATAAGCTTGCAAGAGGCTCCCAGACAGCAGGACAAAGTGCAGGGACATGCCAGGAACTCATACTTGGTGGCGGAAGCTTATGCTAACCCTGATTGTAACAGTAGAGTATAAGCCATGTTAGCCCATTAAATTTAAGCAGTTATTTAAAGTATTAATTGGTGTATGGTCTTTAAATGGTTTGTATCTTTGCTATCTGAGAAATTCCTCCTAGCTCAGTTGAATTCATGTTGATTAATGTCTGCTTGTCTGACAGTTTTGTTTAGTTTCAGTCTTCCTTCCCTCCCTCTCTTTGTACTGTAATTTAACAATTTTGAAATGAAAAGCAATTCTAAACCAAAACCCACTTTTTTTTTAAGTTCCTTCTGACAACCTGGGATGTTTCGGCCAATTTTTGAGCTGGGAGATTTTGTTAAAATACAGTTCCTCTACAGTCACTTTCAGTTTGAACGAATAGGTATTTTGACGTGAGGGAATCAGGAATTTCCCAACTGGCAACTTTCTGTGAAATTTGCATTTTTATATTTAAAGCTACTGGACTGCAATGTTGCTGTAAGTGTAGATAAACTGTAATAATTTTGAGCAATTATGACCAATGATGACTAATCAGTGATGGGAGGGCTTTAGAACTGGGCCCCTTGTGAGACTCAAGAAAGAGAATGTTTTGTATTTTGTTATATTGGACAGTGATACCATAAAACGCACACAATCTCTGGGCATGTTTTAGCAATACAAGACAATAAAGAGGGAGGCATAGTTCAGCTTTTTTCTTCTATGACAGCATGTTTCTAATTTTAAGATGCGTTTCAAGTGATTCAGAGGCAACACCAAGAAATGAGAGCAACTGTCTTCCTGATATTTATCACTCATTCTGAAATTGTTAGATAAACTACATTCAACTAGATCTACTCTACTGCTTAGAACAGAGGCATATAGTTTTAAAAATATTGTGATAAGAACTACTTAAGAACATCTAGCAAAATTAGTCTGCTCCAACCACAAGCTACTGTATATTACTGATAGTTTAGGATATTCATATCAGACTGGGTAGTGGTGCTGTGCCAATATAATAATTGTGTCAGTTGCATACACAAACACACATATATTTTGTGTATGTGTATTGCCCACGGACAGCTGGTTATGCTAGTCTCACATGCAAAAAGATTAAAAATAAAAAAGATTCACTGCCTGTGTGTCTCTGAATCCTGCCCTAGGGACAGAACAAGGAGGGGTGCATAGGCAAGCCTTTTTCAACTCCTTCTCCCAAGCTCATTGACACTAATCAAGGAAGGGCACCAAGGAGATAGATGATAAAAGCTGTGCCCAGGCTCTTTCAAGCTGATTTGGTTCAAAAACCGCTTCAAAGCATGTGGTCAGGTGCACACCTCTTGGCTTTACATGTATGGAGCTCTGTTTACAAAGACTCTCCTCCTCACCTTCTCAAAACACTGTATATTTGGCCGGTGTAGACTGGCATGCTGTATCCTGGCTGCATGGCTTTTCACATTTGAATCTTTCACAGAAAAGATTCAATTATACCATAGCTTTTTCTGAGTACCAACTTTAGAATATTCTAACCAGCATTACATACAGCATCCAAAATATTGAGCCAGCTAATCAGAGTAAATCATCTAAAACTCTGAGCACTAGTCTTTTAAAAGGGAATTCCCATCTATTACAGCTGAGCTACTGAAAGGTACGTGTTGCTCTATTCAATGAACTTCCAGTTGTCTAAAGGCTTCTCCAAATTCATATCTATCTTCTGCATCTGGAACAAAAAGCCAAGGATCAATCTGAACATGTTAGACAGCCTTCAGTACATGTGGGACAGAATAAATCATCTATTACAGCTTCATTCTGTTTCCTGCATGTTGCACACACTCTGGATTTCCATAGTGTCTGAAAGACCTAGAGGCTTGAGGGTGGCTACTATTTCAAGTTTAGCTGGAGCCTGATATAGCTCTGCAGTTAAATTCTAAGCATTTTTGCCAGGCTATGGGAGGAGTGGGGCTGAGAGTATTGACAGAGATGAGAAAGGATAAACTGTGGTATATGTACAGACTTCTGTTTATATGAAAGGTCTTAAGGATCTCATATTTCACCTAGCTTATATTAGTTCATTTCTAGGGCATGGATAGTAAAAGGTAAGGCCTGGGCCAGAGAACATGGGATCAAGCTCCATCTTCAGTCATTGGGACTTTCGCTTGAGCAAGAACTGCACGGCTTGGTACTCAACAACAACAGATAAATCTGTGAGACTTTGATCCATTTTCTGCATATATAGACTTTAAATAGGATTACACACACAGAGTGTTAACCGTTGCTTTGGCCCTGCTAACAGCTGATACCACTCAGCCCTTCCTCTCTATAGCACTCTTCTCTTGGACATTTCCTTTGAGTGCATGGTGTCTATTGCAATTGCCAAATATGGTTTAACTGTGTCTAACTCTGGTGTTGGTTGGTGACAATAATATTCGGGATATAAATAACCTAATTCTGGCTTAACCTTGGGCCACCAGACAGCATGACAAATATGCAGAGGACAAAATATGCGCTTAGGGAACTATAACTTATGGCTGTGGCAGTTGACAGGCATTCCTGTTCAGATGGCTCCTCAAGATTCATGCATAGTTAATTGGTTGTCCCCTATAATCTGGCTAGCAGGGACTAGGCAATTTTAGGACGACTGATGTTTCTCAGGACAGTTTTGCTCTGGTTTTCTCATCAGTAGTTGCCTTTTTATTGTGTAGTACTTACAAATGTCACTATCAACAGCCCTTTAAAATTCACTTATGATTTGTAACAGAACAGAGGTGCTTTGCATAGGATTAATGAACTGATAATTGTTACTCAATCTCATTAATAATGATCTCAAAAGTAACCCTTATGTCACAGGTTGCTTCCAGAAGAAAAGAGAAATGATAGTTTGCTTCTTAGTTAGGAAGCTAGTTAGAAATAGCTAGAAGAGTTAGCTAGCTAGTTAAAATAGGAAACTACTCGACTCAATAAATATGCACAATATCATCTCAGCAGAAATATCAAAAGCACCTAAATATCAATGAAAGAACCTAAAGTGTCAGAACAGGATTTTAGAAAATAGATCACTTCTTTTACTTTACCCGTTTTAGGCCTGCTAATAGCTAGCTAAGCTCTCACTACATCTGCAGCTCATAAAACGTATCAAGGAGGAATATCCTGTGATTTCTGGAGAGCATAAATTTTTAGCAGTAGGAAAAGCACCAGCTGAGATGCATTGCATCGATACGCCTAACATATGCAAACCAAACATTACAAATCACACTAAATACAAATGGTGCTTAAGAAATGACACACACAAAGACTCTTCGCAAGTACTCCTCTAACACAGGAACCCCTAACTGACTTGCACAAAACACACACACTGAATGATTAATAAGAAAAACTCATCCGTCAATGGATTTATTTGCAAACATCATGCTTCATTGTCTCTGTCTTACAAATCTAAACATTACTTCATCCCACTAATATCATTATAAGGTTGCACTGTATTGACCAAGGTTAAATATAATTTTTTATTTCAATCTATAAACTGAAGCCAATCAACATGACTTGATATCACTAGTCAAAATTCTCAATAGGATTGAATAATAGAGAAGAGGTAAATCAAAGCTAACCACTTTAGCTCCAGCCAGTCTGTCTCCACTGAAAGCATCCATTCAGCCGGGAAGCACATCAAAATTTATAGCATAGACATTTACTGTGAAAGGCTTTAACACTATGAGGAATCCTACACTTGTGCCATGAAAGCCAATAATATGACGCAGAGCCTATATTTGCCATGTCCTACAGGAGCGCTCAGCGGCTGAGAGCAACAGTGAACAAAAGCATTTATGAGTCTGTGAATCTTGTTCCATCGAGGTATACTAACACTGGATGTGTTGTCCCTGAAACTGAAAGCAATAAAAGATTAGAAATGGTTACAGCTCCCATCTTTTTCTTCTCCTTCCAACTGAGAGTCCAGAATCACAGAAGAATGATGCGATTCCCTGTCAAAAGACTGGGCAATATCTGTATTGCTTATACTCTGTGTGAGAAAGCCTGAACGGTAGTAGAAGATTCCTCTTTCCTTCACGAATAGATCAAGGTACTGTTTGACAAACAGGAAGGATAGGCTGATATTGAATGGCTCTTGATTTAATTGTTGGCCTATGATTTCTTTTACTTTGAAAAAGGAAGAATTTCTTTTTAATCTTTGATCTTCAGTCTGTGGTTCTAATGTTCTTTGCAGCCAGACCATCACAGCTGTGATCTACTTTTTATATAACAGTGAAATGCATGGCTTCCTGCAGAACATTACTTGCTTAATAACTGCAACCTAGAAACCAACAAAGATCTGGGATGCACGCCCTTACACATCGTTGAGTAAAACTTGTACCAGATGTGTCAAGTCAGAAGTCTAATTAACCGGAGGGATGTTCAAATGATAGGTACTTTCCCAGATCCTCAGTGGAAAAACAAACAGGAAAACAACCTTGTGTTAATGTGGCAGGAACCTTCATGCATTTAAGAGTAATCATTTCACTGTGTTCATCGCACTGTGTTATGATACAGATTGTATACTTGAAAACACAGAAGTATGGCAGTTTTCAAAGTTTTCTGCTGTCCTAGGGAAAATAGGCTAGTGTAATTAATTGAGTTGCCGCTTAGGGGGGACTAACAGCTATAACAACGTTTACCTAGCATTTCACTTGTTTTCTTATTTAAAGGCTCACTATTTGCATCTGTGAAAGTCTTCTGTTTTTTGTTTCGTATTGATTCGGCAGTGATATTTCCCACTTTCCTCTTCCACACTTCCCCTCCAGAACAGTTCAGTTATTCAACCTCCCCTTACTTTTTGCTAAATTTGCTTAAACACATCTAGGAAAGGAAGCTGTCAAGCTCAGGGTAAGAAGTTTCAGTCTGATAAACCATCACAGCACCCTTTCAAAAGTAATTTTTTTCCCGATCTACATTTACCCTGAATGATTCACCTTTTCCCCATTTTGGTGCCTTTGTCTTTTATTTTGTTTGCTAATTGTTTGCCAATGGTTACGCATTCACATTCAGGAAGAAGGTTTTTAATCTGACACAACTAATGCATGTTAAGTAAAAAACAGTGGAAACAAAATACCATAAGGCAAGCTATGTGCAGTCAAGCATGGCCTGTAGTCTAGTGCTAACCTTGCCAAGTCTATCTTGTGATAAAACTCCACTTTATTTCTAAAGCAAGTGAGTGGAGGAGTGTTGGCTGTTCTGTTGTAAAAAAGGTAGAGCTGATGAAAATAAGAATTTCCTTTCCATGATATATTCCAAAATGTGCATCCCAAAACATCTTCAGAAAATGTCAAAGCTTCTTGGAAAGGGGAAACGCCAGTGATTTTCATTTTGAAATCATGACAGCATTTCATTTCAGATATTTGAGATCAAACTTTTACCAAGAGCACAAGCAACCACAGCTCTTATGTGTCACTCAGCAAATCTGAAAACCCCTGGACTGCTCATCTCTAGGGCAGAGGACAGGATGGGCTCTTCCAGGGGTGCCAGCCTGAGGCTGCATTGCAGGGGGGTGGCCAAGCATACAAGTGAGCAAACCGGCAAACTTCTGATAGAAATCTGTCTGGTAGGTAAGTTTTGCAGCCCTCCTAGTAAGAAAACTCCCCCATCTGACTCCTCAGAAGATTCCCAGATCTGCACTTTCCTGTGAGTTGATTTCATACTGTTGATTTCAAGTTTTCCAACAGAAAAAAGAACAGTTTGGAAATTTCTGAAAAGTTCTAGTAAAAATGGTAACATAAGGCCAGGCATTATTCGGATTTATTTTTGTTACTCCACATCCCTTGCTTTTCTTTTGTGTGATTTCATTTTCCTTGCGGACAACCTATTAGATCCTGTTACCCCTCATTTCCCTTAGCTAGCAGCTGCTATTGATCTTGAGTTCTGAATTAGGTCCTTCATATCTCATTCCTTTGCTCGATCTTTACTGGCTAATGCTTTTTGCCTCTCTAACTTTCCAAACTAATTCAGCTGTTTCTTCAAAATACATAGCTTCCCTTAATGCTGTGAAGAAGCTTTTGATATTCGCTAGGAAAGAAGCATTCACTTCACAGTGGTACGTTAGAGCAGCTAGTTTTGTAACCATCTTGTTCAAGCTATGCTAAAAATATTCAGACACCTAACTGGGGAAGATGTTCTTAGCTAACTACTGTGCACTGTGCTATAAGGGGACCATGCTCTGAACTGACTAGTATTACTAAAAGGCTAAGACCTCCTTGGAGTCCTTATAAACCATTTCTGGTTATCAACAGGTTGTCAGTGACTGATGATGGTGTGTATTGGCTTTCTATGCTAATACAGCTTTTCTAGTAATTCTCACCTTACATTAGAAATCTCACATTTGAGTCAAATTTTCTATCATGTCTCCCAAAGCATCTCATACTGAATACATGTGAAACACCAAGCACATATTGCACATATTGCTGTCAAATAGGCAGTTTTTCATGTGTTGAATATTGTGAGCTGAAATTTTTACCTCAAGCTTGTTGAAACTCTTTCCTACTCTGAAATATACTTAATTTCACATGTGTGTACCTCCTATCATTTGCCTCTGAAAGGCTGTAAGATGTGATCAAACACATGCTTCCTCAGAGGGTGCTTCTCTTATCCCACTTCTGATTTCTAAAAATATTAACTGGAGATACTTTCAAGACTACATACTGTTCTGCAGGTAGTGCTTTCATTCAAGAAATGTGTCAACCTTCACTCTCTGTGAAGGAAGATGGCTGGCTATATGTATCCATAGCATGTATGCATCACAGCTCAAGCACCTGCAACTCTGATACTTATGGGTTTTGGATAATCCCTTAATGAATTTGATTCCATAGGGTAAATCTGAGCTACACATAGTCTAACTTCCATATGCTGTCCAACAATATCACTTAAAGAGAAACTCTGCTCACGTGTCTCAAATCAACATTTGAGAAGCAGCTCCACAGGAATTCACATCACAAGAATAATTTGGTGTCACCTTGAGAGCTGTCAAGCACAAAGGATGACCAAAATAGATACAGCTCTCTTCCAGAACATTATGGTTACCATATGTGATATAAGAAGTATATTATAATATTCCATGACAATGCCTAGTGTAGCACAAACAACAGGAACCTTTCCCATCGATATATTTTTACAACCCATGAACTAATTTCTCAGCTGTGTTTGCAACCCTTCACGTTCTCATTCTATGAATATAGAGATATTAATTAAAAGTGAATCTATCGATCATTTGCTGAAAGTATTTGTTGGTGGTGTTGTTTTTAATGCTGTCATCTCATGATAGGATTTCAAATATGGTGTAGGGTCCATGAGTTAACTACATGTGACAAGGTCTATTGCAAGGGCATGACTAGGGGAAAAGGTCTTAGGGCTACTGGCAGAAGAGCCGAAGGTCAATTGGGAAAGGTCGTAGTCAGCTGGGGTTCATTAGCCTCCTAGGAACCAGCCTGGAGCAGCAAGAAAGGAGAGAAAGGGGAAGGCAGTTTCTGGTAAGAGAAGATCCAGTAATGCATTTTTTGGAGCACAACAAAATTCAAAAAACAGGGTTTGATCTTATGCTGTAATAATGGGGTAACTATAGGTTTTTCTTTTATCCTTCTTCTAGAACCAACATATCCTTAAGATTGTTTTCATCTTAATGGGGCTTCCTGAGAACTCGGCGGTGAGGAACACAGACCACTGAATTTTCTGTATAGACAGGCAAATATAAATGCTGTTAAAGTTTTTGTATCGTTACTCTGGAATGTTGTTACTTTTTCCCGATTGGAGGGAAGACAATATAGCGATGTTCACAATGAGACAGATAGGAGATGTAGCATATAGTATTCATACCTTCAAGTGTATTTTGTTATAAGGGGGATTCTGTGGGTCTTTCAAGACTCAGGCACTTTATTTACCCCAGAGAGTGAAGGCTGCTAGTGGGCTGTAACTGGATTTGGTGGACAGGATGACTTTTGGGAATGATTTCTTAAGGGGAGTGTGGAAGAAGACGTTTCCTAAAAACAGGAGAAGAGTGAGCCTGCATTCTCCCTGAACTATGGATAAAATAAGTAAAGATCAGAGATCTTAACTTCCTGAAGGGATTTGACTAATTAGCTGCAACTTGCTCTTAGCCAGCATGTAGCACTGGTCTGTGGCAAGTCGTGTCATGCTATCATTGCAAGCAGTAACCTGATAAAATCCTTAGCATGATGGTCCTATTATATCTATGGGCTTAGCAGCCTGCTTGAGCAAGCTTTGTACCTGCCTGGAGGAGAGGCATGCCATGCTTGTCATTCAACTGTATCATGACACAAAGTAATTTATATGGGAATGCTAACTTTGATAAATGCCACGGGCTGGCACCTACCTGGAGCATGGTCTAACTCCTGTCTGAGGTGTGTTGTAAAAACTGGAGGGAGGAGGGAAATGAGTTGTGCCCATGAAAGTCTGGCTCTTGCTTTGATATGGGACTAAAGCAGCACTGAGGGGTGTGGCCTGAACTGGAAATTGTTCTCAAGTATGTGAATACAGATGCAGTTATTGACAAATATCTATAACTATTCCTGTAAAATGTATTATAATATTGCCAGGGCTATGACCTTACTGCAGTTCTGTCCAGAATGATCATAGCAGAGCTAGTGTGTAACCTCCTCATGAAAGATAAAAAATCTGATATACGTGGCCTCTATATACCTCCACAAATACAGGTCCTTCTTACCCACTCCCTACCTAGGTGGGATTTCAGGCTTTATAGTTACTGTGGCTAAACAAAGACCCCATCAAAAATTTCAACAGCCTCCTGGAGTCCTCAGCAAGTGCTTCTGCAGAAACATGAAACAAGATCAGAGCCTACTCCACAGAGCAAACTGGGGGAGCTAGGTAAAAGTTGAAAAATAAGAACCAAAACTTTGTATTATCTTGCTGGATGACTAGGAAGGACCATGAATTGTTTGAGGCCCTGCTGCAAGGCCTCAGCCAATGGCTCAGACGATACAGATGTCTGCCTGTGTATTGCAATCCTAGACAGAAGGGCAGCAGAGAAAGGCGCTGTTATTTTTGTGAAACCAAAAGTAAAAAACAAATCTCACCCAGGTGAGAAATCTGATCCCTGCATCTGACTTTAGAGACATGCGGTGTTCCTTATTTAAAGATTGGATTGTTTTGGGAACTACTTACTCCTCTTACAGGACAGACTAAGATAAATCCTAGAGGAAGCTTTCAAAGAACAAGGACAGCTGAGGGAAGAGAGTCAAGCGATACTCTTACTAGTGTGGAATAAGAGCAAAGGTAGGCAGGGGAAGAAGGATGATTCAGAGGGCAGGTGCTGGGCTCCACGGTGAACGCCTGGGCAAGCAGCAAGAAGCGTGGAAAGAAGGATGGAGCTGGAGGCTGGGGTTAGCAGTGTTTGGGCAGCAGTCATCTTGCCCTATGTCACAGCTACCAAAGGAAGAAAAAGGCAGCAGCATCTGTCAACCATTAACTGCTGTATTTGTGATTATACTACCTGATCAACGACCCATTTGATTGCAGCTGGATTGGGAAACCAGTTGCCGTTGCTGTCAGTGAAGATAAGCAGCAGTGTTAGACTGGAGATGTGCGGCTGACTGCTAGCGAGGTGTGTGCTGAGGCCAGTGGGCAACTGCTGGCTGTTGATAGGGAACCCACAAGATGAGAAATGTCACTGCTCAGATGCCATCATGGCTGGCACACGAGGAGTTCCCTTCTGGGCTGCAGAGCAATGCGAACCACGACCACAGCGGTGTCAGCACCGAGGGAAGAGGGTGCTGCTTCAGACCCTGTGCAGTAAGGTGTCAAACAGCAAATGGAAGCTTAGCAGAAGTGATTAAATCCAGAACTGCATTAACTTTGGGGGATATACTTGAGGCCAGTTCTAGTTGGGAGCTCTCTGCAGAAATTTTCATCCTATACGTCAAAGTACCTGATAAAGGAACTTGGTGTAAATCATACACTTACGAGCTGTAGAGTAGGGAGTGACTGCCTGAAATAATTCAATGGAAGCTGACTACTAGCTCTGTAAGTCACAGCTCAAACTGTTTGCTGAACTACACTGTCTCCCTAAAGAATGGCACATTTTACCTCTTGTAAGTCACGTGCGATTAGCATTATCAGCTCAATAGTACTGAGGAAACTTCCTGATAAAGGGAGGAGCTGAACTGAACATAATCATTAACCTGAGCATGGAAGAGTTTCTAATCAATATGTTCAGGACAAAAGCCCTTACTCTGTGCAATGTCAAAATGGTTTTGACACTAGATGAGCCTTCCAGTGGATGTTTTGCCGCTCTGCTTTGCAAGTACTGCTGGAAACACTGCCAGATTTAAAAGCATCACCCCACAGCAGGCTTCTGTTCAATTGCATGGATCTGTCACTTCGGTTACTGAAGTAACTTAACTGATAGCCATACTGGGTTAGCACTCGTCCATGCGTGGGATGACAAGGAGTAATGATGTGCTTTTTGCCAGTGTTTGTCACAAGTGTCTGCTGATAGCAAAGAAATAGCAATAAACCTTTCCCGTTGAGGTTTTCTTCTTGTGAAGGGAAGGTTAGTTCATAACTTACTTGAAAGTTCAGGATTAGGGCATGGTTTTTACTTTCTGAATTGTGTCCTAAGCTATGTACTGGAGTCAACATTATGCAATACAGAATAGGCTGAGGAACTTAAATCACTCTCCAAAGCAAGAAACCTTCTTGTGCTTGCAATTAACTGCTGGCACGATCCTTTCCTTTTGTCATCTAAGTCCCTTACCGTGGACTGCATAAAATGAAGGCATCAGAAAAAAAAAAATCAGTCTTCTTGCATTAACACAAGATGACTGAGGAAGAGATAAATTTTTAGGAATGTTAATAATTTATGTATGACATGAGGTGAGGAAGAATACTTTATATTCCATCCGTTTCTGCCTGAATAATTCTCACATTGTCATCCTGTTCCCAGCTAAAACAAATGTTAAGCATTTCTAAAGGCCAATAACCCTCATTACACTGTTCAGAGCATTTCCAAAATCCAGTTTCCACTTACGTTAAGTAGTTGGATGTTGTACTTCTTTCCCCCTAAAAATCCCAATGAGTTTTACTGAGAGAACACCCCAAATCCTGCTTAACTACTGCTATTACAATGAAAATAAAACTAAGGAATACATGTTGATGATGAATTACATTAATAAATCACCAAGATGTCATAGGGATGTGACTGGCTGATGTGATGTATCATTCATGCTGCTTTTGTAATTCTGAGTTAAGAACTACACTGAGCAGACAAGCAATGGTGAGAAGCTGACAGTATTGGGTTACTAGAGATCTATTAACTTTTTCAACATAAATCAAAATGACTGAAAGATCTGGAAGTAGGACTAGAAAGTGCTATGTTGGCTTAGAAACATAATAAACATTTTATTTTGGTGCTGGTCTCATTTTATAATTGAAGATCAGTTTGAAAAGTCAGAGAGGGTGAAAGACAAAGCATTTGAGGGTCTATCATAGTTCTAAGTATACTTTCTATTAACAGCTTTGGGAAGTTTCTTCAAGAAAAGCTGAGTGAATGGTATTTGCCAAAAACATCATTTAAGTGACAGATGGCAAGCAGAGCAGGTGAAAGCAATATGAAAAAGAAACTTCAAATATGAAAAAGAAACTTCAAACTAGGTCTTCTTGTGGTTAGTATCTTTGGATTTTGAAAACTTAGGACCCTGTTCTCTTTCAGGTAATGATCACCTTTAGGTCTTGGTTCGAGGGGAAGATCTGAAGGAGTTTCAAAGTACTTTAGAGCAGTAATATGTGTGTACCTCACACTAATATAAATGGCAGCAAGTTATGTAAAGGTCTGCAGCCCGGGGTTTCTGTCACAAAGTACAGCTAGATTCATCCATTTAGCCAGGTAGGTTATGTAGATTCAATGCCCAAAGAGTTGTTCATTGAAACTGAATTTGATGTAATTGTTCTTTAATTATATATGGACAGGCATGAGGAGCAGGCTAATTTTGGACATTACCTCAGAACTGATTAAACCAGGGACTCAAGCCATTCACTGTTACTCATTCAATTGGTAAAGTTAAATACGATGCAAAGTGTTCTGGATGGTATCTGGTTGTACTCTCTCCAACATCAATGGGACACTTGCCAATGACGTTAGCCAGTGGGGTCTGGACCCTGAACCTCCATTCTCCAGCTCCAGTTTCTTTATTTGCATCTGTGAGCTCTACCTACAAATTAACAAGTCATGTTCTTCGTGACTATTTTTTTTTCCCAAGCAACAGAGCTTATATTACTTTCTACACATCATTCCCATTAATTTCAGAAGTAAGAGAGAGAAACGCATGATGCCTTGCAGATAAGGGGAGTTCTCTTGCCTTTATAAACTGGGTTTCACCTGTTTATACCTTTATAAACAGGTTTTACTGGAATGACCCAGAACTGGTGAGGGATAACTAGATGTTAGTTGCAGAACAGCTAAACCATTCTGGAAGCAATTGCTTTTGATAGCTGGTGCTACACAGTTCAATTCACTGTTACAAAAATCGTTGTGGGGGGAAGCCCAGCGCTTGATATTGTTGAAGCAACTCCTCTTCCTCTGCATCAATTTGTTATTGTGTTAGAGATACTGGTAATAGTTTTGTGATGGATGACCTTGTAGAAGTTTAGACAGATTGACTTACAATAGTTACCAAACTAATATAGAAATCAATTGATGAGATGAAGTGAAAGAGGTTCTGCTTTTGTAGCTTGTTTATAATTTACTGATGCAAAAACTTCCAAGTTGCCTGATCCAGAAAAAAGGAGAAATGTTAAACAGGAAGCCATACTATGCCTTCTGGCTTTTACGGTATGGAAGAGAAAATGATTACCAGTAAAGTGGCTATTAGAGAAGATGGGGAATTTTCTAACTGAACATTTCTCTGTCAAAACATGCTAATTCAATGAAAGCCAAAAGCTTCATTTGGAGTTCATTGTTTTTGGAGTTTTCTACTATAATAACTGGATTTCTCATTAAGCATCTTATTTTCTATTTAAAAAAAATCCAGGTTGTAATGAAGCATTTTGATAACACTGAAATTAACATAGTAATTAAAAAACCCTTTGGAGTTTAATAATTCACTCCACAAGAAATCGTACATTTTTTTCTGTTGTATTTCATGCTATAGTCTCATTCCCACCCCTCTTGATTAGCCGTGCTTCTGGCCTCTGGCCATCATATTTGCATTGGGAATGTTTCCAAACTCAATTGGAGAGTTAAGTTGTAAAAAGCCATCTTCTAGTTGGTTGGTTAGTACATCTTGTTTTGTCATATGTTTCTTTAGTGGAGAAAACCCCATAAACTTAAAGTTGCTCTGTTGTGAAAAAGAACAGGCATTAGTCCACTTAGCTTTCAAATTTTAATTCTAGATTAATTCTACTTTTTAGTGCCAGCAAAGCATAGGCATTTTTCAAATCAACTTTTAAAATATAAGCAGCCTTTTTGTAAGTAGTATTTATAGCATCTATTTAAACCTATTGAATCCCTATTGTCCCACCTGACAAGCCTGATGGATTCACACATGCTACGTGTCCTGAAAGCTGAACATATTTTGTGGCAGTCTTCTGCTACAGACTGAAAATGGGACTCCTGGTGATGGGATCAAGGCCAAAGAAAAAAATCTGAACAGAGAATTATCTACTTAAGAAACAGTAGCAAATCTGAGGCAGAAATATTGGCAGCAACAGATTACATTGTACAATATCCTCTAGTGGGAGTCGAGATTCAGTGAAGTTACATTTCTCCTGAAACATAATGCAGGCCCCACGTTCTTTCAAAGTACAATAAGGTGCTTGAAACAATTCAGATTATAGCGAATGCCTGCTTCTAATAAAAAATCCCTCTCCTGTGCACAAAGCCTGAGTAAACAGGCACAGAATTTACATCTTTCTGTACCCTAAAACCTGTCCGGCATTGTAACCTATACACTGGGACAGGTGTCCAGATCATCCTCAGAGATCCAGTGGCTTCATTCTGGCTTACCTATGCCCTGCATAGGTATCCCTGTATCATCACCAGGACCTTATATAGCAGAATCTATAATCATGTTCAGAAAACAAAATAGGTCACTCAATGTTTCTGACTTAAAACAACTGATTTTAAAAAAGAAACAGCTTTTGTCACTAGTTTAGGATGAACAAGTACCCTCTCATCAGAAAGACAGAGCCTGTCTATTTATACCACCTATAATGTATTAAAAATCAGCTTATCATTCAGCTTATTATTGTATCTGCAGTTTAAACTTTTTTCCATTTCCAATACCATAAACTGACTTACAAGGCTGAAGTGCCTGTGAGATTGCACCTAGAAAATAAGCAATAGCAGTCCTGTTCCACTATTGCAAGATCTGCATAGATTTAGGTGAGGATGCTTGATAGGAATTGGATTAGTTCTTTTTCACTAAAATACTTTTAAAGCTGGACATAGGGCAGTGAAAGTAACACTCTTTGGGAGTGTTACTCTTTGGGAAAAGCTGAAGTCTGCTGTAGGCATTTTCTCACCCGCATAGTTCCACCCAGCACCTGATTCCAAATGGTGTTTACTAAAATGCAGAACAATGCATGCTGTGAATAGAAAAAGTTTCATAGTAGTGGTGTTTGCATGTATTCTAGGAAGGGACAGACTATTTAAAGAAGTTACAATGCCATGAAGAGATGGTGAGTGGTATATAATCTGTGCATGCTTTTGGTTCATGTGGGCAAATATCAAGTCCTTGTAAGTATTTCAGATGACAGAATTTTAATTTATTTATAAACTCCACATACTCTGGAATTTTATTAGTCTGCATTCCACTCCCAGGACCAAGTTCCAAAGAGCTGCAGGAGTACAGAAAAATATAAAGGGGACTGCTGTTTTGGGACTGAATACAGGGCCTATAAAGTCATGCCACTGAACGAGGTGTGATACCCTTGTAAAGAAAAAACAGTATTAGGTACAGGAGTGCACTGTTTGCTTTATAACTGGAGGCATGATGCAGCAATATGTACACGAACGAGAGAAAGGTAAAGGATTAGACAAGTTTGCAGTTGCTTTTAGTAGAGAGTAAGGCCAATACCAGTAGGAACCTAAACATTTTGGCTCAGTTTCCTCTCTCATCTCAGTCGTGAAATCCCTCTAACGCTTCAAGAACCAACCTGAGTACAAAGTTTTTGTACTTTTAAGTCAATGTGGAAATATAACAAAAGAGAATGATGTATAGTCTAAATTTCAGCCCCACATTTCCATGCCCGAGTTTCTCTTAGCATCAACTGTAAAACTCCCATATCTGCATTTGCCTCTCAGTTTATAGCCCAAAGATCAGAATGGTAGAAATCCTTACTCAGCAAAAGAAAAATAACCTCTTTAAGCTGCTCATTTTGCTCAGCTCAAACTTTCAGGCATCAACATTATTTTCTTTTTCATATTTGAAGAGTTGTGACAGGGATGTTATATCTGCTGTTTCAAAGAATAGCCTATAGATCCATATATTCCATATCTACTTTCCGTCAGGAGGTATGTCATGTTTATCTCAGAATGCCATTCTTCTATACCTTGCTACAAGTGCTTCACTGTGAAACTGTCCTGATGCCATTTATAGCTACCTGTGAGTCAAAGAACTTGAATTCAAGAAATCTGGATGGTAACAGTTTAGCTAGGACACCTGTCACTTCAAGATCTGTCTGTAAGGAACCTGACACTCAGCAGGACATGGGAAGGCTATGCACACTGAAATGCCACTGAGACTCCAGTGTTCCTGTAGCTGCGATACTGGAGCAACGCCATGGGAAAGGAGAGCGGCAACCTTTGCTCTCTAAGAACACGTCTGTCCACAGAGTGCTGCCTGATTTATGTCTACCGCATATCTTAAATATCTAGTCGATCTGATCTGATTTTAGCATTTGACATTTTGGCATCTGATTTTGGCATTTAGTGACTTCAAGATCAATTTACCTTGGTTTGCTGTCCCTTCTGAATAGCTGTCAGTTCTTGGATACAGTTACATCTTTTGCAGAAACTCTGCAAGAGGATACTTGTATTCTATAAATGAAAGGTAGACTAAAATACTAAAATGAGTTTTATCTTGGAAATTATATGCCCGGCACAGAATTCAGACCTGCTGCATAATTCCACATTACAATAAGAACATGTCTTGCATTTACTTAGTTGCAAATATAAAACAATTATCAATTCATCAATCACCTATGACTGGCAAGGCAGAGTAAAAGAGAACTAAACTAGGATCTGTGCTGCAGAAAGAGAAAACAGCATCTCCACATCAAGAAATGACTTCTTTGGCAAGGGAGTGATACTAATCAGAGACAGGGACCATTTACTTTCCAACGGCATTTGCCCTTCTGAGCAATTTCTGAATAAAAAACAGATAGGACTTGAATTTTAATTAATTGCATTGTTGCCTTTCCATCACTCAAAGAACAGTGTAAGATCAGAACAATATAATCACTGAAAATGAGCTTGCAAAGGGATCTTGAGAGATTGTCTTGTTCAATACTTTGCTTTAAAGCAGGAGAAATATGCCTTCATTGTTCATGCCAGAGGTTTGTCTTGCACGTTCAGTAAAACATGTGTTGGAAAGACCTTAGGGAGAATGGCAGAAAAGGAATGTTATTATCAGATGCGAAGAACTGAGTTACACGATGCACTCTGCCGCAAATCCCAATCTTTGGAGGTGACTATGTAGTAAAACAGGAGGTTCACCTCTTAACACTGACTGTTCTGCAGTACTTTTTTGGTCCCTGTCTTTCACACTTAAAATTATTTATTACTAAAGATAAGGCCCAGTTTCTCCACTTCTTTGCATGTTTTTGAGCAAGGATTTTGTGATGGCTACAAAATGCACTGTGCATCAATGCATCATATGGATGGCCACAAAACTTGAATGACAGGATAAACAATCTTTGAGGATTTAAGTTCAAAGGGGAAGAAGCCTAAGTCAGTTTTGTCCTTCCTGTCCTGCTCCCCACAAACAGATTCAAGACATGTTCATCTCATTCCTTTCATTCAGAAACACCTGTTTTAGCTGTTGCTACATCCAGCTTGATAGTAGTACGCTTGGTTGGTTGGCCTGTTACCTCTAAGAAACTTTGATCAGAGTCTACAATTTTGGTCCTTCTCCTTTGGCCCAGAAGTAGATTTTCACTAAAAAAAAAAAAGAATGCTCCAAGCCTTTTGAAACTCAGCTCTGTGAAGTTAGCCACACAAACACACAAATCTAAAGCTGGTAAAAATGACTGCACTGCATTTAATCAGAACACTAATACTAATCTGAGTTGTGCTCCTACATAGTCCTATTTCTTCATGGGTGATTTTATATGTTCTTAATTATTTGTATATCTGAACACTAGCCCCAACAAACTAATGTGTTTATGGCCCATTAGCCAAAATGCAATACTATCATACTTGGATAGCTCACCTCTTACTACAAATTCTACCTCTAATTAGAAAACCAAGTGTGTCATTACAAGTTCCTCAATGTCATGTGACTGGACTGGCAGAAAACTTGCTAAGCTGTTTTTTCAAAAATACAATACTTTCCATGAACTTTATTTCACCTGTGTTAATATTACTGGTATCAAACAGCTGATAAATGAACTGCCAAGGCACAATTAATTGAGTACCTAAAAAGGACCAAAAACATTAAAGCAGGGCTAACAATAAATATCTGTAAAGACTAAAAATGATACATTCTGTGCCTTCCATTGAGAAATTGAATCAAATTCAGAAAGAAGGCATGGAAATAGATGTGCTTGGGCAGAGGAAAGGTTGTGACATTTTGCATTGAAATATAAACACTAAGTAAAATCAGTCAGGCAAAAGCGTCAATGACACTATTTGAAGAACTGCTGCTACTGCTGATAAGTAAGAGTGAAACCTCACTGCTTCTCTCCTATTCGGTGAAGCAGTAATAAAACTTACAGCTGTGATATTTGATGCATGTCCAGTTAACACATTTGTAGTTGCATGTCTACATATAGTAGCCTGTTAGCAGTTTGACACTATATCAAATCACTATGAGTCTCAGTGAAGCTGTTTATTTTCAGTCTGATATGACTGAACACTCTGTGTAGAAGTCAATGGAGCCAGTTTAGACTTGCTGAGGATCTGGCCCAAAATTCTTAGTCTTAGCTATTCTGATGAGAAATCTATTTTCAGCAGTATGTAGACTGAAAAAAAACTTGCATCACATAGTAACTATATTTAATCAGAAACACAAATAAGGTAACTTCCCAGCCAAACAAAGATGCATCATTAATGACAGATACAAAGATAAAGATAACTCAGAATGTTTTTAAATAAGCCAGTCTCCTAATATAGACTCAGCGTATTTTCCTCCTGCAAAGCTTTTTGCAGAGGTAACTCACTGGTTATTGACAGCCCATTTTGATATTAATTGAAAAAAAATGTCTCGGTTTCTGCAATGCAAAGGTTCAGCAAAGGGTACCAAATCTGTGGTAAACAGGGTAATAAGAACAAACCCTGAAGATGAAAAAACTCTTTACAGAAAGGTGTAGGTGTAACTCTGTTTACCTCAGCAGCCCTATGTTGCTGTCGGTAGACAGTCAAACCCAGAGACCACCTTTTTAAAGGGATCTGTAGCTGTTTTTCCCTTGAACATATGCAATTCACACCACATGTGTCCATCTGTAGGATAATGCCCAAAGTTAATCTGCTCTTGATGTACAAATGCTAGGTCTAGCATTTGCATGCACCAGTCATATGCAGGGACCCATTTGCACTTACATATGTAGAAGATGACATTTTGAAAAACTGGCTCCTAGAAGCATTCCTTCTGTGAATGTTATGCAGCCATCTGTACAAAAGTAGCAACCAAATACTTTGCCATCAGCAGTGTGCTAGCCTTTCAGATGTGACTGGTAGGAAGGGTTTTTTCCCTTTGTCCAAACTTAATTCAACAGAAAACGGGGTTTTCAACTAATAAAATTTTTCAACATAATGTTAGAAATGTTAGTTTTCAGTAGAATCCTTCCTTTTCTCACCTCTGCCAAATTTGATTGATCTGATAGATGCCATGCATGTTCATGCCCTGTGACTTCAGTTTTCTCTGCGGTACTGTGATCAGGGATTCTTGTGACACATCCTAACAGCTCAGCAAGACAAGTGTGATCTCAGGAGTGACTATAGCTTACAAAAAGAAGCATTACCTCAGATAGCACAACAGCATTTTGGGTGAAAAAAAATCAGGGTTCTCTTTCTTCCCCCACTTCCAAAAGCACAAAAGAAATCCGATGAGGAGAAAGAATTTTATTTTGAATTCATTTTCAGCAACTCTGAAAATCCAAACCTGTCACATGAAAGTGCATCATTCTTCCCGGTAGGAACTGTTCCAGAAGAAAGAAGGTTTTTTTCGGAGAAAATTACTGTGACAGATTGTCAAAGGGATTTCTTTACATTAAGATCAATGTAAAGTCAGCTGCTTAAACCAGGTACAAATTGGTCAGCGCTCAGCTCTCAATGAAATATGTTGTGACTTGATCAATGGTGTGGATGGACAAAGTTTGCAATGAGAGAGGCATGAAGGGCAGGACCTTGGATGATGAGAACCACATGTGGAATCCACAGGTCATGCACCATGCAAAATGCTCAATATGTTAAACCTATCAGAGCCCACACTGTTCAGACTCTGCAGTAAGCCTAGTTACAAATATTAAACATGCATGGTGCATGTTAGATTATATCTGACTCAAATAACGCAGACAGGGGTGATGGCCAATGAGAGAAGCCATCACAGAGTCATGAAAACAACAGTGCGGCAATTTTCCAAAATATGCTAAAATAGCACACATGGCAGGACAGGTGTCCTCTACCTCCACAAACTGTGCCAGAGAAGTTAATTAGAAAGGTGGAACAGTGACTTCTATTTGTCATATTAATCTTTGTAAATATTCATTCCATTTTGTCCTTCCTCAGTATTTTATGAGAGTAAGGTCATGTGTGTACACACATACACAAAACAGCAAAAAATAGGATTCTTTCAAAGAAGCACAATCACTTTTATATTCTTTCAATCTTCTGCTGGCTATACTCTAGGACTGAGTAAAAAACAATTAAACTGTTACATAAAGAGAGCTTGAGTCACAGAGAACAAAAAAATAGAATGAAAAGGCCTTCTTCACTTTAGCTATGTGTTTGGGATAAATTTTGTTCTCAGTTACATAATTACTGGTATCTGTTGAATCAAAGGGAGTTTCACCCATGAAGCTGAAAAAAAAAATACTCCTCCTAAGGAAATATTGCTGCAAACCAACACCTTTATAGGGAAGAAATGTTGCGTTAGACTTTACAGCCAAGATGCCTGACAAAATCTATGTTCCCTTTAAGAGGAGATATTTAACGTTTGACATTTTTTCTTCCCTCTTTCCTTCACATCTTGCCTTTACAAGAATACTGAATGCAGGAGAAAAGCAACACAGGGTTGCACTACACTGCCGTAGTGCTTTTTTCTCCCATCCCACTTTCACAGCATTTTATGCACACGTTTTGATACGCTGAATTATTGCAACACAGGATGCAAGACAATGACAAAACACGATCTAGAAGCCAGTGGACTTGGAATTTTGTTTTGTATATGTTTGAAAAGTGCATTTTAGCTCCCAGTCCTCAACTAACAGCTGAAACCCATCAGCTGTGCTCTGTTGTTGCTACCAGAAACCTTTCTGAGTCAGGTTTTAGAGAAAGACGACATCAGGTAGGTGACAGCTTTTATGAAGTATATATTTTAAACCACTTCCCCCTCTCTAGGCTGTCACCCATTTCCATAGAAACAGAGGGGGAAACGGACCATTAGCATCCAGGATTCAATTTAAGCTACAATCGGTTAATTCCTGTCACTGAAAAAGACCTCAAATTAGTGAAAATGGCAGCTTTAAAATGACCCTTTAAAAAATCTTTTAATGTATTTTTCTGTACTAGCTAAGCTCGGTCTCGGTGGAACAAAGTCACAAATGCCACTTAGAGCCAGCAGGGAAGCAGAAGGTGAGGATAAGAACTCTAGGTCGTATGCAACAGCTGGAAGTAAAAAGCAAAACAAAAGGCAGCTGAAACTTCAGGTTTCTAAAGCCCCAAAATTAAAAATGTCAGTTTAAAACAGCACAGACTTGCTTTAATATAGTGACTTTTTAGTATCTTTATTTGAAAACCAAATTCTAAAATCCCTTTAACAACTGCAACTATACTCTTCAAGAGTTAACTTTCTTTGGATAGGTGCACTTACAGGAGAGAAGCAAGCATCTAGGTCACAGAGATATTTGGTTAATAATCATATACATATTGTGATACGTTGTTTTATCAATGCAGTCTACCCACAAAGATGTAACAGATGCAATTCCAAAGTATCCTTTGCTATGTAACTGTAGAATGATGAGCTACAAGAATGCTAGACTCAAGGTCTCCTGAGACTACGGATTAGCAGCACAGTACGGACATGAACCTTACATTTCTTTTATTGTGGTGTAGCTCCATTGCCATTAATGATATTACTCCTGCTTTCTAAGCATGAGAAGCTTCCTTTGTGGGAAATCAAGGCAATCAAAACCAGTTTTGTAGTGGTTGCTTTCAAGCCTAAGCGCGCATGTGTTGTGCCCTATTTGCACATTATATCAACCACAGCATTCTATTGCCTTTTTTGCCCTACGTCTTTTGTAGGCAGTTTATAGTCTACATATTCTTTATGGAGTGTGTGCCTACTGTGCAAGGCTTTAAAACCACCAACTAGAAATCCATGCTGCAAAATCATACTTAGAGACAGAGCAGTAACATTTCTGTATAGCATTTTGGATGCCTAGGGCTCAGTGGTTTCTCCTTTCTTTGGATGAGTTTGATTCCCTCCACACATGGTTAAAGGATGAAAATCACGTACTTAGTGCGGTTTTTTTTCAGGAATTCTGCCTGATTTCTACAGTCCATTGATATAAAGGTCAAATTCCATCATCTTCTGCCAGAGAATTCTCTGAATTTTGTTACTTTTTTTTTCCAAGACACACAGTAACCCAGAACGCTTGCCTTAAAAATTGTTTCAACTTTGGGGACGTTTCTTAATTTATTTGCTTCCAAACTAAGCATTACCTTTGTATAGTATTTGTCGATTTCTGTACTTAGCTCCTTTATTTCGCGTTTAGTCTTCAACATTGGGCTGAGTCCTTTTTTTCAGTCTCCAAAGCGCTCAGAAGCGAAAAAGAACATCGTGTTCCTGCAGACTGCCCAGGACACATGCTTCACAGCTGTGCCAAGTTTGCAGCTGACCAATTGGCCTACATCGCAAGAAGACTCATTTTCAAAATTTACAATCGTTTTTTTTAATGTGTGCCAGATAGGCCGACTCACTGTGAGGCTTCTTTGATTTTTATTGACGTTTAGAGCCTTACCCAGTTCCCAGTGAAGTCAATGGACGCCTTTCCAATCCATGTAGCGGGACTTGGATGAATCTGCAAGTGGGCAGATCTTTTTCCTGTCACCTATTTTACCCACTGAGACATTCAAAAGATCACCAGTCCTTCGTTTTGTGATGTTGGATAATGGCATTAGTCCTGGAATTTACAGGATGTGAGGTTACCAAATTAGAAGATGCAGCTAACTTAAACTAACAAATTCCACACATTATGCCTCTCTTGGAAATGGCAATGCTAATGCTAACTATGTTATTCTGTTTGATTTGCTCCAGAAATAATGTGTGCCTTTTAAGATTCTTAAGTCCTGCTCCCTGAACATGGTTGGTTTGTCTGGATGAAGGGAATACATGAACAAGCAAAATTCAGGTATCTGGTCTAAAATACTAAGATGTGATTTCATTAGTAGAATTTTTGTAACAGTGGAAGCAGGCTTAATTCAACCATAAAATGTTTTAATTAGAGTTTAATGTCTGAAACTATTTCAGACTGAGCATTTCAGTGTACAGAGCATATTAACAGACTTCTGAAACTCAGTATTTGCAAAGATGAAATCATAAGCTGGAAGAGTCCAAACCCAGATGACATTTGAATCTGTAGCCAACAACAGCATCCACTCTGCAAAGTAAAACCAACAGGGGAGCAGCAGTGTTAGTATACGTACTTTAAGCACAAGAAACCTGTATACTGTGGATGCCCTGAAGCCACTTTTCAGGCAAATACAAAAAAAGTAAAAATAATCATAAACAAGGAACTGAGAAGTTCAGGGCTTTCCATTCCAATCGATCACTGAAATATCAGTAGGAAATGAAAGGAAACAAAATGGGATAATGCCTCTCCCCATTTGCTAGGGAAATTCTTTTAGCAAGCTGAAATACCCTCTTACTGGTACAGTATACATAAAGAGGAAGGAGGTAGCAAGATATCTTACTCACTGAAAGGACTGGACTTTTTGCTGCCCTACTTTCTTCTCCCCATCTAGGTCACATCTTCCTTTATCCTTGAGCCATTACAAGGAAACATGCCGAAGAGACAGAAACTACAAAGATCAATTCTTAGAAGACAAGAAAGGAGTATCTGACCCGTAGAAGAGTCAGCACACACCACTCCGCCTCCTACACTTCTGGTGAAAGATCACCAACTTCTAATGATTCCAAAAGAGTTGAAATTGTCACTCTAGGGAATTTCTGGTGTCTGAATTCAGGGTTGCTCTGGGAGCACTGGACCTAAAAACAAGCAAGTATGGAAGAAGTGATGTTAGACTGCAGGAAGAAAGGAAGAATAGATCTTTCCTAAAAAACAAGCAAGGATAGGATAAAAATCTATGACATTGCTATCACTTATATGTGATAGTTTTCTTTCTAAAATGTCTTTCACTCTCAGTTGTTAGTATTGCTAGTATTAGCGTTAATATTGTTAGTATTGTTAGTATTTCTCTCTCCCAAAGAGAAAAAAAAAAAAAGGCCAGTCACAGAAGGCCAACAGGATTGTCCTATCTCAAATAAAATTAAAAGAGAAGGCCAAAACCAGGAAAAGCAATAGACCAAAAATGCCTGGATAAGTTTATTCCACAAGAGATTATACTTTTCCATTTACCAGCTACACCTATGAAAAGGGAGGCTGCATAAAATATCCTCAGAACAATGCACTGGTGAGGCCAGTGCATTGATTTGCCCCTACAGTCACCAGGACTGCAGTTAACAGTCACACTGCTGATCTTTAAATGGAAACATGAATTGAACGGCAAGGCAAATGGAAATGGCCTTAGAATGTGACAACATAACTGAGGTCACAGTGACACTTGTTTTGATCATAAAATCCCCTCTTTAGGAATATTTATGAAAAAATGAGCCAAGTTCTCCTTTTAGCTTATTTGTAGCAATGGTGTTTTCATTCCCATAACAGAAGCAGATAAATGCTCAACTAATAAATGAATAGTTATGTTTTCTGAAATACTATCAGGTTCCATACGGTCTAATAATTTGTTTGAAAAGTTGCTGATAAAGGTCCTGGACATAGAAGAAGAACATGTAACTACTTCCTTGCTCAGTTACTTTTACTTTCAACAGTGCCTCAGATAATATTCATACATTGCCCACTGAAGAATTCTAGCTCACTTTGAAGAGGTAAGCATACCCACTGCCAAGATGTTCTCATAAAAGATTAAAGCTCCCTTTCGTATCAACAACGAATTAGTCATTCCTTTTCACACTGTTGCACTCTGGAATCAGAAAAATATAAATTATTAAATATACTACATTTACAAAAGCAACTATTTTAGTTAATTGCTAATTTGAGTGTGGCTTAAAAATAAATGAGAAAATGTACTGTAAATGTTAGCACTCAAATACATAAAGTGGATTCTATCAGGAACAATATTAGTACTTAACGGTATTGGGAGAATAACTCATGATAGGAATAAGTCTTACTACAAAAAGAGTTGCTGCAAACTTCATTTTCTTACATAGTAGTATAAAAATGGATCAAGATATTTAAGATACTGTTTCTGCATTACAGATGGCTTTATAACTAAGATTGTATTTTCTTTCCTCCTGTAGTGGAAGGTATTTTTACTGGCAGGCACAAGAGTATGGTTATATGCATTTGTGACTATTAAGAAATCTGTGTGGTAACCCAATGACAAAATTCAGTGAAATCTTATCTATTGACAAGATGAATAATTATGACATGAATATTTAACGCTTTAACTTCATAACATTCCAGAAAGGGAATCCTTTAAACAGATCTGTCTGCGTTACACCCTTTTACCAGCAATGAACCGAGATACATATATAACCCAGTGGCATAAATAAATGCATGCTGGTTCACTTCAGGTGAGGATTGACAAGCAGGCTTCAGTAGGGCTCAGCACAAAGACATGGGACTGTGATTTGGTTCCTTTGTGGGACAGAATATTACAATAGTTTTCTATAGAATAAAATGTCCTTTCA
This sequence comes from Struthio camelus, assembly GCF_040807025.1. NCBI lineage: Eukaryota > Metazoa > Chordata > Aves > Struthioniformes > Struthionidae > Struthio > Struthio camelus. The sequence goes on along the minus strand of NC_090982.1, from coordinate 64,348,723 downwards.
TACAGGAAGGGTAGGTCCTGATATTATAAGGAATGTTTAATGGAACGTATTCTACCTAGAGTTAGGATCAAAAGCAGCAGACACATTTAAAACAAACATCAGTCAGCAACTTTGTGGCACGACATAGAGGACTGTGCCTGCCTCTTAAAGCAGTTAGTTCTATGAATTAAAAATTTTATTCAAACACTAAAGCCACCACACAGAATGTTCTTTTTTTTTCTTATTCATGAATCAAACTCCCACTAGACTGAGTTGATGATCCATCACAGTGCCACATCAGGGTCTTGTCCAGCTCTTCTGTAGATAAGAAGGCTCTAGCACACAGGCAGTGGCCAGATGAGGTGGGCAGAACCGAATGCAAGCACAGTCCTTTATACTTTCCACTCAGACTAACAATGTAAACAAAGGCTGGCGTGCAGCCAGGATTGTTGGACTGGCAAAGATGTAGATCCACCACACCTGACCTATGTTCCACGGGTACATATGGGAAAAAAAGAAGTTGTAAGCTAATTCTGCTGTTATCATGGGTCAGGTGCAGGATGAAGTTCATAAGCAAAGTGCGAGCACACCTACCACAGACTGGCCATGTAGCCTCCTAGCAAGTCTCTTAGCTTCGCTCTGCTCTCCCCCAGCAGATCTGTGTGTGTTTTTTGATGAGAAGTCACTGCCACTAGCCAGTCTAACGGCAGGGCAAGCGCCAAGACTCATGCTCCTCATCCGGGAAGTCCACAGTTTGATCCCAAACCTGACTCTTAGTAAACACCTCTTACTAACAACCCTGAGGACTACACTTCCCTACTCTACCAAACTGCATCAGTGAATCAAAGTCAAGTTGCAAGTAAATCCCAATAATGCCTACCAGAAAGCATTAAGTCTCCAAAAGAAATAGCACTGCAATAGTTTCCATGACTGAGTGTGAGCAGCGTAGAAGCAGTATGGGGCACAGAGGAGGAACCACATTATGCACATTGAAATCATGACTAAGTATGAAAATCAATGGAATCACTCCTGTACAAACCAGAGCAGAATCTGGTCCAAGCCCTCTGCGTACCTTTCACCATGCTGCTCTGCAGAGCGGGCCTGTTTTTGCAATGCCTGCTCCCAGCTCCCAGAGCTGGAGCTGGGATCCCAGCGTCATATCTCTCCATAGGGCAAATGCCAACAAAAAACGAGAGCAGTGGATCATGCCTGTTGCTCCAGCACTGACAACAACCCTGCAGCCAAACAACTGAACACATCTGCTTTTCTCCTGAAAATGGTTATAGAAGAGATTTTGTCTCTGTCTTCTATAATTACACTGGCCCCATCATCCAGCATAGGCATGCTGCCATACATAAGCAGTCAAGGAGGTCTCATTTGACTGAAACAGCCAGGGAAACAGACTGAAAACCCTACTGTTTTCATGGAGGGAGAGAGGGCTGATGGAGGACTCTTCAAGAAATACTGAGGCTTCAGGGCAAATACTGGCATGGGAAATAAAGTCTTTATTTCAGAATGTCTCCAAAAACGAACTCCCTGCTTGCCAAGGCTCACTAAGATTCCATAAAGTGCTGATACTATATGAAATACAGCACTGTGCAGGAAATAAACTCACCAGGCTTACTGGAATTATATAGTTCCCATTTTAGCCGTTACATTACCATATGGGGCCCAGATACACAGATCAGGCATCCATCCAGCTTGTTCCTGTTCCCACTATAAGTGGCGGAAGAAAATCAAGTCTTAAAGACTGGGTTATATGACCACAGTCATGACAGAGAAATGTTATGCTTTATTAAAAGATCCAGAATATACTATACCCTCCAGCACACAATAAGGTAGGATTTCCAGCCCACAGTACAAAATATCTGCAGACTATAGGCTCCTTGACTTTTCTTTTAAACAAGTGTTTTTTTCAATTCACTCTTCCACAGCCCAAGAATTGAAACGCTGTTCTAAATAACCTCTGCGCTGTTTTGTAGATCAACGGCAATCGAATTAAATCTCAGTTAAAGACAAAGAGGGAATGTCCAGTGTTTAAAAGTGGGCTATCTGGGTTGCGAATTAAACAGGCCCTGTCTTCTCCCAGCTCTCCTGAGTGCAGTACCCTGGTGCAGCATGTACAACACAACACGCGTCGCTCACCCAGACCTCTCTCTGCCTGCTTCTTCTGAAAGCAGAATCACTCTCTAAGGACAGCTGCTTACAACTTCTTTCAAACGCGAGTGTACCACACATACTCCTATAACTCAATTTCCATGTGGTTTATATTAGCCATATTTTCGCTCTTCAGCTTCTACTTTGCTGTTATTACAGGCAACTGAGAGCCAGCTGTAACTAGATTGAGGCACATAATGCAGGTAAGGCATATCATAGGCTCACCCAAATTAGAGCTTCTCTGGGTGATACTGAAGTCCTGAATACTTAAATTACTGTGGGATCTAAAGGTCTCTGCACTGAACAATGTATAGACACTGAAGAGAAGCCACCCTTGCAGGGATACTGGCCCTCCCTGGACCACCATTTTCTGCCTTCTGGCCTTCCAGAGAAAAAGGATCATGATCCTCACGTGCTGCATGACAATCTGAGAAGGGAGATTTGCTTCCCGCAGTCCAGCCCTTTGGCAGTTTTGAGTTCAGGAACATACAATAGCAGCAACAGCTTCAGACCGTGTCACACTGCTTTAACAGCACGTCCTCTCATGAGCTCCTGAGAAAAGGTTTGCTGTACTAGCAATTCTTCTGCATTGCTTTTAACTATTATGGCTCTTGTGGTGCACTTCATATCAGTCTGTTCTCACACTCTCTATATGTTTTCCTAAGAGTTGCTCCAATAGGTGTTCAATTCTCCAGTGGTCTTTTTCTTACACCCAAGCCATCAGCGTCTTCTCTTTCTTTCATGAGTCAGACTATTTTTCCCGTGTCACACCTAAGACTTTTTTTTTAATATGTTGACTGTTGCCTCAATCCATTTCTGTACTGAGTTCAGCCTATTTCTTACATCTTCAAGGCTGTCATGAGACATTCTGCGTGATCTGACTTACGATATGGCACCACTGGTGAACTACAACTTCCTCAAATTCTTTACTTTAACAAGTACGCTTAACAAGTGATGCTTTAGGAAACAGGCCAGAGGGCAATGCCGTCTCTTAAAGAGCTGGTGAGCCTATCATAAACCACAGCTGCATCACATCAAGGGATCTCTTTTCAGCAACCATTTGCAGGTAGAAACTGCACTTCATAACATACCTTCTGCTTCAGGCCGCCTGCACAATCAAACAAGGGCAGTGACAAAGCAAACCCTGCTCTGCACAATGTAACTCGCTTGCATCGTGATCTGAGGGGATCACGGTATCTTTGCACCAGCCACTGATTTTTGCTTGCCATCCAAACCCATGCCCATCAAAAAAAAAAAAAAAAAAAACTCCAACCCCCTAAACAAGTACTAAATACTGCCTGAGACTATGTGGCTCTGTTCTAGGACCCTTTCCCTCTATTGTAAAAATTGTAAAAAAATACTCCTGTTTCAAAGTGCATTTCATAGCAGAAGTTATACAGAAGTATTTGTTCTCATATGAAACGTGCAACAACAACATACAAATTGGTGGGTAAAGGGCAGAGACTATCAGCCTTATCTTTGAATTTCCATGCTTTTCCTCAGACCCTAAAACCTTACTTTAAAGAAGTGGTTTTCTTTTTTTCCCCTTTTCTTTGTGGTTTAATAGATAAAGTCATAATGGGAGGAGGTTTGACCGCTTCTGCTGCATGTAAAAACATTAAATTATTCTGTTATTCTGAGGCTCACTGATAGGATAAAAATGCCAACTGAACACTAAGGATAGCATTTTCTTGTTCTACTAGTAACAGAGGGCTTCTTTGGTTTGGTTTTTCAGTTTAGCAAATTCCTCATGCAATGGCCTTGATATGAGCTCTTCAAATTTTTACCTCCTTTTTTCCCCAAAATAATACTTTTTCCTACTATTTTATTTTTGCAAAGAAAGTAATTTCAAAACCACTATTCAATTTATACTAAAATATACTAACTCAAGCACATTTCTCAGATTACTTCATGTTATTAAAAAGGTGTCCTAATAGCATATACCAAATAAATATTCTTATAAAAATATCACACACAAAATATTGGCTCTACTAGAATCAAAGTGAAAATAAAATGAATTCAGATTTCATAGAATCACAGAATTGCAATTTAATTTAGCTTGGAAAGGCTCTCTGAGGGTCATCTAGTCCAGCGTCTTCATCTTGCTCCAAACAGAGCTGGCTTCGAAATTAGATCATTTAAATGAAAAGGAGTCCAAAGACTAATTGCTCATATAACTAAGTGTTTGTTTTATACTGACATTCATTTAATAGTTTTGTAATATTTTTATGACAAGGCATACCTTCTTGTAGTACAGAAACTCCAGTGTTGCTATAAAACAAAACAAGCACTCTACTGAAATAACAGGCACAGTGAAAAAAACTAGAAGGTTCCCCCTAAAAGGAGGAGTACTGTGCCTAGTTCTGGGCTGCGCAATGCAAGAGAGACATGGAGCTCCTGGAGTGAGTCCAATGAAGGGCCACTAAGATGATTAAGAGACTGGAACATCTCTCCTGTGAGAAAAGGCTGAGGGAGCTGGGCCTGTTCAGCCTGGAGAAGAGAAGCCTGAGGGGAGATCTGATCAATGTGGGTAAGTATCTGAAGGGAGGATGTCAAGAGGATGGGGCCAGACTCTTCTCCGTGGTGCCCAGTAATAGGATGAGAGGCAACGAGCACACACTGAAACACAGGAAGTGCCACCTGAGCATGAGGAAAAACTTCTTTACGGTGAGGGTGAGAGAGCACTGGAACAGGTTGTCCAGAGGGGTTGTGGAGTCTCCTTCGCTGGAGATATTCAGAAGCCATCTAGACAGGGTCCTGGGCAACGTGCTCTAGATGACCCTGCTGGAGCAGGGAGATTGGACTGGATGATCTCCAGAGGTCCCTTCCCACCTCAACCTTTCTGTAATTCTGAGAAAAACAATTACACGTGCACATGTGGGTATGTATGCATATGCATGGAAGAGACCCATGCTGAATTACCCTGTGATTCCATTGCAAGGTAGAACTGACATAACCCCTGCTGGTTTCACTTTGCTGTTCCCACCAGAGGAATAGATTGGAACAATAAAGACAATTTGTTGCCCTGCACTGGCACTTGAAAAAGCGAAGCAAGTGTTTTCGGCCTTCATCTTGCATTCTTTCAATTAACTGAGGTTTAAGGGAGCCTGCCTTTGTTGGGTACACCTCACAGCATCCACATGATCATTTCAGGCTTGCTAGAATGACAGCTGTTATGTCATGTGATAATATCTGCCAACAAGACAGGATGACGCTTTGGTGCTGTGTGGTTAGATTTTAGCAGACTACCAGGATAAAGCTAATTAATCATATTGCAAATTTGTTCCAAAGTTAAAAAACATGAAAGCTCTGGCCCATCAGATTAAATAGCAACAATTCATTCTTGTTTGTTGCTTCAACTAAAAAAAAAAAAAATCCCTAGACCAAGCAGCAAAAGGAAACTAAATATGCTTTTCTTCTGGCCCTAAACTCCTACTGGCTTCATAGGATGGGTCATAGTACTGTAATTGTTAGAAATGTCACTCAAGATGCATTTTATGTAAGAGCAACAGTACATGTTCCTGCCTGGTAGAATTTAGATTATTCATGCCCATTTTGTAGTGTATTTCTGAGGCTTGACAAAAAACACAACTAAATTGGCACGCTTTCCAAGGCTTGGTCTTGCATCTTATGCCCTTTGCAAAAGAAGGGAAGGTGCCGCCTGTCTAATAGCCATATTGGTAACTCTCATGAATAATTGATTTAAGGGGCCATGGTATCTCAGACAATGGGTAATACAGTATGACGCTTTCCATCTTGACATTTACTGGAAGAAACTAGACAACTTTTATTCTCTATAAACTGGTCTCAACCTAATTTAAACTTCATCTGTCCGCTACTCAGAATGAGCTCATTACTGCAGGATGCAGATTTCCATGTGATCAGCTGTCAATACTGAAACCTACAAATGACATCTTTAGGCAAACAGTCCTAACAGAAAATACATCTACAGATGGCCTGCGAAATTTAGATACATTATTACTCCTGGGGTTCTTATTCAGATAGTGCTGATAGACGTCAGGTGCACAAGTGACACAACGCATGTGAAAACTTGCAAGCTTACTGTATATGCTGCACCACTTGTCTACACAGAAAACCTGTGAATCTTGAATGGCTGTCAAGCCTAGACTTTTCTATTAGTGAGTGCACAAGCACTGAAAGAGCAGAGGAGGAATTACTCATAGATTTCATAAAAAGTAGAATCTATGTTTATGTAATTTTACTTGGTTGAAACATAAACACAGATGTTGCACTTGCAAATATATTTATAACATTATTTTATCAATTATGCTGTGCTTCAGATATGGAAAAACATTTTCTATTTATTTGTCTTAATCTGTAGATCTGAGAAAAAGTTATTTTTCTTTTAAATTTAAAATTTTTTTTGACACAATGTAAATTTTCATAAAAATGTTTAGTTTGTTGAAAATTATAAGACTAGAGAAAAAGATTGCATAAAAATCAACTTTCAGATGACTAAAAATAGTTTTGGTTTTTTACTATAAATAAAACATTTTGAAGGCTTTTCCTAAACACAAAATAATTTCTGGTTGTGATTTGTGCACAGAACACTTGTTTTCCATTAGTTCTAGCCTTTTAGAAATTTGCTCTAAAGCAAATGGGAGAAACTCCTTTCTAATAGACTGTATTGTGGAAGTATGGTCCTCTGCTTTTATGACTATAGAAACCCGTTTTTGGATACAGTGGGGGGGGGAGGGGGAAGGGGGAAAGGAAGTGATTCTGGACCACTTAGGTCCTGACGGGAAAGTTTAACTATGAGAAAGTATGATATGTCAGGATTTGTTTCTTCTTCAGATAATTAATATACACATGCTTTTAGAGATCCATAAAAAGATTCCAGTGATCATTCAATCCATCTCTCTGCCCAAGGCAGGACAACCTTTATCTGTGCCAGACAGCTGTTTGACTAGCCTGCTCCTAAAAATCTTCCATCACCTCCTCTAGGAAAATGAAAAAAAGTCATAGATGTCCACCATAACATGAAATGAGTCATACACTAGAAATGTCTATAAAGGGAAACTTGGCTGATTAGCTCAGATATAGATATTTACTGCTGATATCAACTTTTTGGCCAAATAGATCCCATTCTATCCCTCTGACAGACTTAACATAAAATACAAATCAAATTGCTCTGTTATGCCCAGCATGACTGGCACACTGCTAATCAGCCTCCTTCCACTTTTAGTATGAAAGCCGTCAGGCTTACTTCCCTGATTCTTAATACAATAGGAAGGTTGGCTAATTTCTTTCCTGCATTCCTCTATCTTATTTTTAGCTCACTCTTTTCCTTTATATGCTAGAATACTTCTAAGCAATGATGGAACTTGCTTTTCATGCTACTGTTTTGTCTTCTGAAACACATTTAAACCACATTTTTTGGGCAGTAATATTCTCTTTGTCCTAGCTATGACAGAAAACATCACCATTCACAGTCTTTGATGCTTTTCCTTCTTGTGATCCACTTTATTTATTTTCTATTTAATTCATGTTTACAACAATTATGAACAGTTTTTCCTGTTGTTTTCCTGACTCCCTACTATGGTCATTCCTTCAGGAATTTTACATGAGTCATTTAGCAATGTGTGCTAGAGCAGCTATAGTTATACTGTGCAAATTCATTTTCAGCTTTGGGAGTAAGAAAGAATATAAACATTTATTCTCCTTCAGTTTCAACCTTTAAATCATCTGACTGAAACCCTACTGCTGCAGGATAGTACGATGTTGTATCAGGAGTCACAGCACTGTGTTCTGAACTTAGCAAATGACATGTGCCTTTAGCATTTATCACACCTAAAGTGTATTCCAGTAGAATTCCCTTATGCTGTCTCCTCTACCCTTGCCCACACTATCCCAGGAGATCACGTTCAGTGCTGACGAAATCCACTAAGCTAGATAACTTACCCTAGGAATGGATTTGCCTCGATATCGCAAAAGAAAGAGAAAGAAACCTCCCTGCTTAAAATGTGTCAGTAAGGAACACAAATGTAGTTTGCCAGTTGTAGTGACAGAGATCTGATGCTCTGGGAACTCTGCTTTCCCCACAGATCCTCTTTGATTCCCCACAGATGCTCTTTGATGACGTTTTGTTTTCTTTCCTCTCTTACCAATTTCCATACTTTAAAATGCCCTTTCTAAAATCAAGCTGAGCTTTTTTTGCTAAAGGAAAGGGAACTTCCAGGGTAAATTCTCTCCAGTATTGCATGACCTTTATTAAAGAAAGTCTGCCCAGAGGTTAGATGTGAAGGCTAAAATCACCTTACTGCTACTAGTACAGAACAAAACACCTCATCATTTTTCATGGTATTCCCTTAAGCAGCCTCTGGCAGGAATGCTCCTCAAGAGATCCCCTGATGGATGGAGATTAAAGTTGTCTTCCTTAAAAAACACTTTGAGTGTGTATGGCTTGCACTGGATAATCCAGCTGCTGTAAGCTGAGCCCTCTACCTTTATTTCACCCTTACTCCTGTCTTTTCTTCTTTCCTCTGACTGTCGGGCTTGACAGTCACTCCTGTTTATATGTTCCCTCAATGATTTAACCTTTCCACTGGTCAAAAACATTCTTCTCAAGAAATTCTGACCTGAACAAGCATGCCTACGTGCATTACTCACATTGTAACCTTCGTATGTAAAAGCTTTATGTGATCCATAAGTAGCTAACTGAAGAAGGACCCAAGTTTACAACTCCTCTATCATCCTCCCTTTAGTATCAAGCCCTACACCAGAGCAGTGCTTCCTAATCTTCTCAGAGCAAACCTCATGGCCTTCTCCCATGGCCATGGGAAATCAGACATGGGCAATGATCCCTGGAGACACTGGGATAATGCCTGGGAGGGGGATAGGTCAGGGCAATGAACAATCTGGGGTGTGAGGGAGCTGGAGTGACCTTGGGAGAGGAGTTACAACAGGCCTGACCAAAAGGCTGCAAGGGCTGCTACAGAACAACGTGCTGCCATTGCCTACCTTCCCCTTCTTGGGTACTTCTCTTTCTTTGCAGTGGGTGAGTTCACGGAGGAAAATTCATAAAGAAAGGAGACTCAGATGCTTGGCTGCTACAGAGGGGACGGAGGAAGAAGGTCTATTCTTCCCTGCCTTAGAGACTTTCCCCTCCAGTGAGGGACAGAGCACCAGCAGGGAGGGAGCAGAACCACTGACTCTAGCCTTGCATTTCACCCGTGGGACAAGTCTAGTCTTGCCAGCTGGGAACCATTACTCCAGAGGTTTTGAGTTCCCTTAAATCCTCCATTGTCAGGCCAGTGCCCAGGACTGGCATTCCAACCAGCCAGTCTGTCTAATCCCCTTCAAAATCCATGCTGTTTTTGCCCTCAGCAACAGCGAATGCCAGAGACAGCAGTCTGGACAGAAGAAATGGAACATTCTTTCTTAACTCTGCTTCGGCCTGCATTTTCAATAACACAAAAAACGCATGAGATGAAGGCTGGCATTTCTCTCAATAACCTTCAACGTTACTATTATTTAGTATTTAAATTACAGCAGCGCCTTTGCTTATGTACATGCACTGGTCTCTGTTCCGAAAGAGCGCTAAATTAAAAAGTCATTCTGTGTGTTTAGATTGCCAGAAATTCTAATAAGGGCATTTTTACCTTTATCTGGTCACTGGATCCTAGGATTCTGTTGCTGCAACCTTGTGGCATTCTGTCACACCTTGCTTTGTCAGATCCATCCTGCCATCCCAAGAGGCCTCTGGAGCTGTCGCTTTCTCTCGTCTGTAGTGCTGGAGTAAGTTGAGACCTAATGAACCAAGGCAGAAATGATTAACAGATGTCAGAAAATATCCTTCTAGTTTCTCTTGGAAGCTTGTAAAGAAAGTCAGGAACTCAATGGAGGGGAAAAAAACCCTTCCAAAGCATAAGGAAGATGCCACAGAGCAGCATCTTAAAAAAAAAAAAAAAGTATAGCTAATAAGAGATTTCTGCTTTTTTCTCCAAGCTCAGTACAACGAAATTCCTCATCTTAGAACGTTTTTGAACATATCTCCGAAAGTGTAAGGATTCCAAAAGCACGTACTTTCTTTCAGGCGCGCTAACCTATTGTAACCTCTTTGTAAAAACTACCCCTCGTCGTAGTAAAACCACTTCACTTTTTTCACTTAGTTGTCTGTGATCAGACCATGAGCTCATTTGCTTTTTAAGAATGCCCAATTGCCAAATTATAGCAAGGTAGACTCTTCCCTTCCTCTCAGCCAACCGGTCCTTCTGTTCTGATCATAAGACTTCAGACCATATGTATTTCTGGATATCTGTGTTACTTCACCAAACGTACAGTTTCTCACACAGTACTTCAAGACCTGATCCTTGTGGTCTGTCTGGATAGGTAAGTCTCTTGTCTGTGCCCTTATGTCCTCTCTTCATAATCAGGAACATCTGTATTTAGACTTCTCTAACACCTAAATCATCTTCCTAAAATCCACAGAGAGCAGAGCTGCAAAAATTTTCGTTGGCCAGTTGACCTAATCCTGCCACATGCCTTTTTGAGTCTCCTACCACAGTGGCACCTATCTGTGCCACTGCCTCAGGCACAAATTCCTTGTCCTTGCTTTCAAAGTTTTGCATATCGCTTGCCCTCATTTAGCCACTTTTCAGACACCCCTTGCAGTGCTGTTCAGCACACCCTGGCCCTGGCCTCGACCAGCCTTCAGCCTGCTCCTTGTGCTGCTGCTGCCCGTGCCTTCTTTCCCTCCTAGTTTGCTGGCCCTATGCTTAAACCACTTTCTCCTCTTTCGCAGCGACACCTACAAGAACTGCGTCTGTGCATCTGAAAGATAAACAGAGACCTGTTCAAACACAGCACACATACCTCAACAGCATGATCCTGTTGCTGCAGCCTCGTGGTGTCCTGTCACACCCTCGTGTTGTCAGATCCACTTTAGATTGTAAACTCCTTGGGGCAGGGAATATGTCATTTTGTTCTGTGCTGCACGGAGCCTCGCAAACTTTGGCACCATCACATGATAATTAACGATATCAACTGAAGATCTTGGCTACTTCAGACAGCTACCAACTCCACCCATTTGCCTGTGCCTGCTATGAACCTCTCACTAGGCCGGGGCTGACACGCGTTTGGAGCGGCACCAGGCTCCTCGTGACTCACGGCACGCACCACCGAGGGGAGACAGCCGAGGACAAGGAGGATACCGCGGGCTCCGCTCTGCAGGACGGAGCTGCGTTGCGAGGAGCTCTGGGGGCCTGCAGAGCCGCGCCGGGCCCTGGCACAGCCACCACACGGTGCCTCCCGCCGCGCCACAGCCACGGGCCAGCCCGGGCGACGCGCCGGCACGTGCTTATACAGACACAGGTGCTGCGGCGGGGCGGCCTCTTCCCTCTGGCCATCCTGCCCCGACGCAGCACCTCTCGCCGGGCGGGGGCACGAGCAGAGGCCCCAGGGCCGAGCTAGGAAGGCGCACACGCTCCTCCCGACCGCCCCGGCCCCGGCCCCGGCCTCAGCCGCCCACTGCGCAGCGCCGGCCCCGCGGCGCCGGCGGCCGCCCCGCGCCCCTGCTCCGGCCCGCGGCGGGGGGGGCTGGACCCCGGCCCGGCCCGGCCCCGCCGCTCGCAGCGCCGCGGACCGCCGGCGGCGGCAGGGAGCCCCGCGGGCCGGCGGGTGGCGGCGAGGGGCGGGCGGCGGCGGGCGCCGCCCCGCGGCCGGCCGGCCGCCAGTCAGCGGCGGGCGGGGGCGCGGCGGAGCCGGTTGGCGGGCGCGGCGGGGAGGCGGGGCGCAGGCAGCGCCGGCGGCCGGCACCGCACCGCGCCGCGCCGCCGGGGCACTGGGGCGGCGAGCGCGGCCGGGGCAAGCCGGGCCCGGGCGCACGGAGGGACGGCGGCCGCCAGCGAGCGGGGACGCGGCGGCGGCGGTGGCTGCCCGGCGGCGCCGCCGCGCTGAGGTAAAAGGGGCGCCGCGGCGGGCGCTCACCTGGCGCTGCCCCGCTGGCGGCGGCCGCCGGGCCGGGCCGGGCCGGGCCGGGCCGGGGGGCAGTGCCGGGCCGGGCCGGGCCGTGCGCCGCCCGGAAGCCGGGCGCTGGCGGCGGCGGGGTGACAGCCGGGCCGAGCGGGAGGCGCCGCCGCCGCGGCTCGCTGCAACTTTTCCTGCCGTGCGAGGCCGGGCCGGGCCGCTGCCGCCGCCGAGCCGTCCCGGCCGAGCCGCTGCGGCCAGCCCGCTGCTTCTGCCGGCGGCCGCGACAGGACGGGGCCGGGGCCTCTCCCGCCGCCGGCCGGGCCGGGCCGGGCCGGGCCAGAGGGCGCTTCCTGGTTGCGCTGTGCGGGGCGGGCGGCCGGGCCGGGCCGCGGCCCCGGAGCCGCCCGGGCTGCGCAGGGCGCGGAGCCGCTGCGGTGCCGGGGCTCGTGGGGCCGGTGCCCCGGTGCCCCGCTGCCGCCCGGGCGCCTCGGGGCCGGCGGCCTCGCAGGGGGCAGAGCGGCGGCGGCGGCGGCGGGAGGTCCCGGCCGCCGGCTGGGCCGAGGCGCTGCCGCGGGGTGCGAGTGCCCCAGCTCCTTCCGCGGCAGCGTCCCCGCGGGCTCCCACCCCCTCTCCCAAAGCCTGGGGCACGGGCCCCACATTAAGTCTTAGCCACGTGCATCGCCTAATACTTCTCTTATGTGATATCGTTACGGACCTCACTTTCTCGAGGGCAGGAAGTAGAGCCGCGGTGTGGTACTCGCCTTGGTGCGTCTCCGTTCGGGAACGGCAGCATCGCGCCCCGCTCTAGAGATAACTGCAGTTTGGAGTTACAGGTGTGTAGACACCTAGTGGGGAGAAGAGTCCGTCTCCGAGCAAAACTCCGGGGTTGGATTTCGGTTCCTGTTATTTCAGTGCACAGCTCTGCTTCCATAAATATGTTAGTCTGATCTTCTATTGACAAAGTTCATAGTAGCTGCGAATGGAGAGTTAATGTCTTGGGCACTTTTTCCCCTAGGAATTTTTGGAATAAATATTAGAGGAATCAATTGTATGCATGATTCAGGTTTCGGGGAAAACAGTACAAGGAGGTATGCTTATCAAATGTGTCTATTTAAAAGTGAGGAAAATTGTTGCCATGTGACATAGTGATGCAGGAGCAGTAGCACACAAGTACCCTTCTGGCTCGGCTGGTGGTAACAGGTACTCGTGAAGTAGAAAACCTTTTTCTCCTCAGTCAAAAAAGGAATGACAGTCAGGGGAAGAAATGCTTAGGTACCAGTGGGGTGGCAGGAGGACGTCATTTTTAATAGGGGGACAAAAGAGGGGCAGAGAGGAAGCTTTCATGTAACCTTAAGTGGAAGAAGAGGAGGATACATAAGAACCTCATGTAACATGCTTTTGAGTCTTATATCTTCTAACTGTTGATATGCTCAACATAAAGCTTTCTGTTGAGAGAACGGAATTCTGCCGGAACTCAGGAATCTTTCAGCAGGGTTGAGCTCTTTAGGCAGTAAATAAAAAACAAATGAGCATTTGACTCTCTCACAATACTTCTTCCTCCTTTTCCATTCCATCTGCCAACTGGAAATCCAGTAATATATCATCTCAAATATAACAATGTTTCTTGCATAAAGTGTTTGGTTTGGGTTTTTTCCTTCTACTTAAGATGGTCTCTGGGCTATTTATATTAAGAGTAATCAGCTTAAATCAGTTTGACTCAAAATGTCTGAGGGTAGAGAGACTGTAACACCACTTGGAATGAAATTCTATTTATATAAAATCTTAACAGGACAAAGAATGAAGAAGTGTCAAAGAAAGTTATTTGGAGACACTACAGTGTTGCCTAGCTGATGAGGAAAGCTAGTGTCTGTTCACTCTTTTTTACCCATTGATAGGCACTAGGGCTGTATGCACGGTTTTGGAGTCTCGGTGTTCCTCCATCCCCAAACTTGACAGATAGTGAGACTATGTCTTTATATATAATATCTTTATATAAAAAGAATTCAAGAAATTCCATGTGGATCACCCACGCAGTGTCTCCAGGTATGCACAGCAGCCATCAGCCAGGTGACAGGGTGCTGGGGCCTGAACCGAGGGCAGTGCTGCACAGTACCTCCCAACCAGTACTGCAGCTCTGAGCCCCAGGGAAGCTGGATTTAGGAAAACTTTGTTGCTGTAACTGTAATGAGCTGTTCTAACATGCAAGTAAGTGAGGCCTTTTGTTCTCTCTGATTCAATTTCTGAGTTTTTAAAATAGGTTTGAAAACTGTCATAAACAATTTTTACATTACTACAGCATTTCCAATTTTGTGTTGTCAGACGAGGTGTAAGACGCACAAATACTCGTTTTAAGTATCTGGCCATAGAGATGATATGATAGATTTGATAAAAGATCAGAGGAGTAGGTCAAGTCAGTTAAATTATGCAGTGTTTAGAAGACTTATTTGGTTAACTGCCAAAATGCCTGCAGGCAGTAGGAGTGAAATGAGTAGTAGTGGAGCGCTTGTTGAACCTTTCTTAACAAGAAAATAATTTTTTCAGAATATTTAATGTAGTAGAAGTGGTAATTTTCTTGCAGGTTTTGCTGTGCATAGTTGGTTTTGATTGGAAACATTTAGATTAGCTCCAACATTTAGAGCTAAGGTGTGTAAGTGCATTTTGTTCCCTTGCTGTATGAAATGGGAGGAACCCCTGCTTTTAAAGAGACTTCTGTACAATTTAATTGATACTTATGCTGCAGATCTTGTTTCTTTTTTTTCCCCCTCCAATTCTTGTCAGGTTCTGTGCATTTGCTTCTGGTAGAAAACACAAAAATATCAATAAAAGTATCTTCCTGTTAATTTCAAAGTCTGTAATGTTTGCTAGTGTCTGCTAAGCAACATAGTTTAGTTTTTCAGAAGCGGCTACAGAAATTTCTCATTAAAATTTCTGTGGGAGCTGGATGGCTAATACACGTGGATATATTCAAACATAAATGCTTCAGTGTAGATTATTTTCTTAATAAGCAGTCTACCTCGGGCTCAGATGATTCTTTCTACAGCAAAAATGGTTGCAGTGGATGATAAGGAAGTTCTTGAAGAACTTGCAAGATTTTCTTCTCTGTTCTCTTACAGGAGATGTTGCACAATAAGCTACAGGGAATTATATTTAGACCTGAAGGACTGAAAAGGAGCCACATAGAAAATAGAGGTCAGGGCCATCCCTTGAAAAGTGAAGTCCACATACGTTCTTAAAAATACTTTTTAGCTTTTCAGTTAGTGGTGTTCCAAGGACTTACCTTCCGAGACGTTAGAGAAAATGAGGTGAAAAAGAGCTGTCAGAGGTTGCCTAATACAGCCCTGCTTGCTGTTCTCCTTTTGCAATGTAAAAGGGATTGTTAATCGAAAAAATTTAGCTTTCTGTTACATTAAGAATAGGGTATGCAGTCAGTGTGTACCTACTGGCACGATATAGCCCCCTCAAGTCTTTTATCCAGCAGCGGTCGTTTAGGTGTTTCTGTGCAAGGCTGAGTAGTTAACACTTTCTAATTTCTAGTGTAGCACTTCACATTACAGTTGGGCTTGACTTTTCAAGTAGATGAAAATGAGTAACAGTTGAAATAATAATGTTTAGAAAACTTGCACTGTTCTGTATGTCTTTAAGCTACTGTTTGCTAAATTTAAAATATTGTTTTTTCAATCATATTTTTCCTTATTACTTTACAGTCAGGCAAAATTGATTCAAATGTTTAGGCCTGTAGTCTCTTGTCTGTAGTGTAATTTAAGCATACACCCTGATACTCTCCTCCTCCTCGTGCTGCTTAGGTGGTCTGGGTGTGCCCGTTTCAGTTGCTGATCGTTTTTCTAACGTTATAGAATAAACACCTTAAACACCATCTGGAAGATGGGAGAGTGGGGAAGCCCATCTATTTAAGAAAAAAAGAAAAAATGCACCTGTTGAGCGTTTATGACTTTTGAGTCATCACTGCAGATTATGAAAAGCTTGCACTTCCAATAGGTTTGGAGATTTTAGGTTTCGGGCTAGAGACTGTTGCACACCTTCATCCTCTGTACAAAGAGCAGGACAAACAAAGAATGCTGAGCATGTCAACACTGATTACACTGAGTTCCTACTCCGTTTTGTAGACCTCGTGGAGAGGAGTTGTGGCCCTGTGTCTTCGGGGAGACACTATGTAAAATCATGCTGCCAGGTTACAGGTAGCACTGACAGGGATACTCGAGGGCTTAGCCCTCTGATTTTCAGAAACTTGAATAGCCACAATGCACAGAGAATGAAGCAGGGAATACATAGCAGTGTGCCTCATGCTGCTGGGATTCAAATTCAGTTCAAGTAATAAATATATCCCTTATGAAAAAGCAAGCATTAGCTGACAGATTTTTTTGTGAGGTTGCTTTTTTATTGCTATTTAGACCCCTTTTGTGCGATACATGACCTCTGCCTGGGTTGCAGAATGTTTAAATCGTATGTGAAATCATAGGTTCACAAGTATCAAGAGTGTGTGAAATGACTCCACCAGTTTTCTTTTCTCTTTCTAGGAAGAGCATGTCTGAAGAGTTGTGTGGCAGAATATTTAAGGTACATGGGCAATCTATGTCAAGTACATCGGAAGAAGGTGTGACCAGCTATAAGAATCAGCTAAACTTGAGTATGGAGACCCAGAAGTACCCGAAAAATCAGAAAAGGAACTAATTGGAAGAATATTGCTAGACATAGAAGAATTGGAACACGTTCTTCTGCAACAATCATTGACTCAGAATAAGTACATGAATAAAATATCAGCAGTAAAATGACAGATCCTGGTGCTTTTTGATTCTCTGGTGGATCTTACTACTTGGACATTGCTGTTGACATTTTTTATTATTCTGTTTAATACATCTTGAATCTGTACATAAAAATATAACTGGACAGTTGCATTTTGGTACTTTTGAATGATAAATCATTTGCCAAGATGAGTGCCGAAGGATATCAATACAGAGCTTTATATGACTACAAAAAAGAGCGAGAAGAAGACATTGACTTGCACTTAGGAGATATATTAACTGTGAATAAAGGTACCTTACTAGCACTTGGATTCAGTGAAGGGGAAGAAGCAAAGCCTGAGGAAATTGGTTGGTTAAACGGCTTTAATGAAACCACAGGGGAGAGGGGGGATTTTCCAGGAACTTATGTAGAGTACATTGGAAGAAAAAAAATCTCTCCCCCAACTCCGAAGCCTCGTCCTCCTCGACCTCTCCCTGTAGCACCAAGTCCTGCAAAAGCTGAAGCAGAGAGTGAGCAACAAGGTTAGTACTGTTCTCAGAAGATGTGTGCGTGCGTGCGTGTTCCTGGGTGTTTCTTCCACGTTTTATCAGATATTTTTGTTTCGTAGACTTAGATGACTGTACATTTACATATATAACACGTGCTTGTCAGCCGCCTTAATGCACACCTCATTTCAGTCAATTAAGAATTATTTACACTTCATGAATATTTATAAGAATTATTTACGCTACATAAAACTTAGATCACATATTTCATGATTTCATGTGTTTTGTGTCACTTGCTGGTCTCTGCGATGCCTGATTGTGAGGTACATCTCACAGGTTGAAAGCTTATAACTCATAACTGTGAAGGCTTAAATGGAGAATGAGCAGGCTAGCATTTATTTTAGGTTTTCGAGAAGCTGATGGAAGAGCTTCCCACAGTGATTTGTCAAACTCAATAGTGAGAAATTTCTTGGTGAATCTAACAGTATGAATTCCAAGCAAACAGTATGTTCCTAGAATAAATTTCTTGTTAACAGCAAAAATTACTACTTTGTCATGGAGGTTTATATGTGGCATTAAAAGTAAGAGTAGATATTTAGAAATAAGCAATGGAATGATGATTTTTAAAAAATCAGATTTAATTTTATGTTTTGTTTGGTTTTGGGTAGGGCATGCGCTAGAAAAAAATAGCTCTTATGTAAACAAAAGGAGATAATTCCTTTGTTTAAACATAATCACTTTCTAACTACATATGCAACAGTATGCTGGGCAGAACTTGGACAGATTTGATCAGAACCTTTCTGCTAATAGAAGAAAGAGTCTTAATTGAAAGAGCTGTAGGTTTAAAAAAAAAAAACAAACTGGAAGTGATTTTTATCTGCTCTACCTACTGGCGTTCAGATACTGGCTTTTATGTTAAGCCAAATAAACAAGCCAGAGCCATCCTAAGATAGATTTTACGTTGGTCTTTCACTTATTGAAAGTCTAGAGTGGCTCATATTACTTTAACATCTAATACTTCTTAAATACTTAATATTTCTACCTGCAGAAAATAGGAGTCGTCATGTGTGATCCTGATTCTCCTAGTGATACTATAGTCATGAACAGTATCATTACCCTCTGCCTCCATAGAAATGGAGTAGAAATGCAGTATCATTCACAAACTTGTAGTATCCGTTTGTCAGCTTCCATCCCACTTTGCCTGCTACAAGTTCATGTTTAACTGTGTTAATAATCAACCAAGATAAAGGAAATGCAGAAAATTGTACACGAAAATTAAGTGGAAACCTGGAAGAAGCATTTCCAGGTTGGTGGAGGCTTAAAGGGTAGACCTGAACTGTTTTTCATAATGATTTCCTTAAGCACTGAAAAATTGCTTATATCTGTATAATATCTTGGTGTACATTGCAGTTAGAATGAGAGAAGGGGTCAGATGGGGATGTAATAGCATTTTAGGTTGTACTGTCCCTAGTTTTTCAGTGCTCAAAACCTCATCTGTAGTCATGTGGGCTCTCATTTTGCTTTTGAAAGAAATCCTTTTTACTACTTTTGATAACTGCTTGATTTAAATGTTAATATGTGCTGCTGGTCAGGTAAAACTTTTTCTTTTGTGTTTTTTTTTTTTCTTCCCTCTCTCTAAATCCACCTGTTGAGGTGGATGTCTCCATCATATTGTAATTGCAAAATAAGCATTGGTGTTTGGATAGACACCTCGGTGCTGGCAGGTCATTTTGAGAGACAGGAGGTGGAATGAAAATCTGATTCTTTACATGTGCACGCTCCAGTGAAATAACCGTCATCTTAGGCTTTGAAACATTTATTGCTTCAAATTTAACACAGTGCTTTGTAACTTGCTTGGTCTCTCTAGTCTTGCTTGCTTGATGCTCTTACTCTTGACTCCATGCTGTGAGCTGGCTACAGCGCTGCGCAGAGAAGTCCTGGTGCTGATCTCGTGGTTTCAGAGCCCGCCATGGGACTGGGTTCACAGCGAGCATTTACGGAAGCTACAGCTGCTGGGAGTTATGCTGTGAAATTCTGCTGTGGTTTTGGAGGGGCTTTACTAAAATATAGTGATTTTGCTTGTTTATTTTCCTTCTGCTTCCTTGGGATGAGACAGCGCCCCAACCATTAGTGACTAGATCTCTCCTAACCTGAAGTTTATTGCCTCTAGACAGAGTACTATTTATGTGTGATACACTTATTTTATATAGCTTGGAACTGTAGGGATTGGAAACAAGGAAATGTGCTAATTTAACTGGGAATCTGACAACCTCAAATGAAACTTGTACACAGGATGTTGCTATGGGCCAAAATGTTTAAGAATCATCTTACAGTCAAGCCATATATTTTTTTGTGGTTAAGAAATCTTTGAGTTCACTGCAACTCCTTTTGACTTAGTGTTTGAATTTCATGTAAAAGGCTAGAGAGCTTCAGTAATGCCCTAGGACCATGGATTAAGCCTACCCTAACAGGACTAGGAGCAAAACTGAACTTTGAACTCCAAATGGCAAAAGGGATAGGTTTAATTATTTTTTAAATCGTGTGTATTTACTTAAGAGAAATCAGGGAAAATTAAAGATAAGAGAGTATCTTCTGGCTTTTAAAATATTATACAGATCTTTTTACCATAAAAAACTAGGACAGAGGGAGTGCATGAGATTTTTAGAAACAAAATATGGGAACTATTGCACTGAAAGAAGATTATAAAAACAAAAACAAAATGAAGATGAATTTTAAGTGAGCAGAATAATACAAAAAAAAAGATACAGTGAAATCAGAGTTATTAGGAGGAAATGCAGTTCAGATAAAGATAAAGAGTAAAGTAGCAGTGTGTATCTGTCTTTGAGGTGGCTTTGCAATTTCTATTTCTGTGTATAAAATTTGGTGTGGAGAATAGCACAGTTAATATTGTCCAGCAGCCAACTTAATGGGCAGTGGGCCAAAAGATTCTTCCCAGGGTGATACTTCTCGCTGCAGCCCTAGAGTATATTTTAAATAAATTAATGCGTAGTATGAAACTTGCTTGACCAAATACAGTCAAGTTTACATTTTCAGTGCTTGATGATTTGAAACTGCTGTGTATCAAAATGACAAATTAATGGGGAACTGGAAACAGGGACTTTTTAAATGTAACTCAGTTATTTGTAATCCATATGCTTCTCTCATCCTGTGAAGAGTCAATTCTGTGTGTACCCATGTGAATGTATTGAATAAGAATATCAGAAAGCTAATTGGAGATTTTTAAGAATGTATATATAGTCATGAGTTCTTTAAATTTTACTATATATAAATTTTAAAATGTCATTACTTCTAAATTATTTCAAGTCTTTAATACTTCATTGTTTGTTCTGAATGTTTTTTCCCCTAGTCTTGCTGAGCTTGGTTACTTGCTAGCCAGTTTTCAAATTCAGATCAAATTTGCAATGTTTAGCCACAACGCTGCCCGTACTCAGTGCTGCAGGTACACACAAATAACTATACGCATTGAATAGATGCATTACAGTCAATGGGGCTAGTAGCATGGGCAGTTATTCATCTGGACAATGTCCTATGCAATCACAGTCCTATTTGTAAATAAACAGGGAGCTCTTTAAACATTAAAAGCTGATTGGAAAACAAATAAAACTACTATTAGTCTTGAATTCTATTTAAAAAATTGATTTATTTGTTACAGCACTTAAGTCATCTCTTTCCTTAGATTTTTTTTATCAATGACCCATTTAAATTTCTAGAACAAATGTGGATATTTAAATGGAATTTTAGTACTGTTGTCTGTCTTCCCCTTACTTTTGTCACTGTAGAGTAGATTTAGACTACATGGGTTTGTTTTTTTTGTTTTTCTAAGTGCATCTGTGAAGATAAGAAATGAAGCAGGTAAGAGCCCTAGGAAGCCTCTAGCACCTTTCAGTTTCAGGCCTGGTGCAAGTCAGGGCTACTGAAAAGCAGATTTAATCCATACTGCTGGTATAAGGCTCTCAGGGCTCCAACCTGCCCTTTATTCCCAGGTTACTCGTCCTACCAAGGAAAGGTGAATGGAGACCATTCCAGAAGTGGAGACCCCACATAGGGTCGTCTTTGTGCCCTCCATTAGATGTCTGAAGTTTGTGTGAAGCAGTAAAGTCTTGAGAAGTAAAATCTATCTCTTGTCTTGAAAGACTTTCTTTTCTAAATTGCAACAACCTAGCCCCATCTCCCCCAACTTTTTTTGAAGATGAAAAGTGAACAAGCTGCTCTGAGTCCAGCTGAGTTTTCTGAACTTTGATTCAGCTCTCATCTGACGTGACTGTATACGTCTAGAGTTGGCTCATGCAGTATAGTTTCTCTACCTGCTTCCTGAAAGCTGATCTTAAACAGAGTTTGGAACATAAAGCTTTAATGATTGATAGAAATATCTTCTGACTTAACTTGGAGTGCTGAATTTGCACTTTTAAATGAAGGTCGGGTTGCACAAGGCAGACTAGAATTTTATATGAAACATTTTTCTGTTTTGATGTTCTGGAGCTTCCTGTAACTTCCTGTGTAACTTAAAATGGTTGTATAGGTTAACATTTCATACCATTTGAGCTGTTTTAGAGCCTGAAATCATTGGAAGCTGTTCCTTCACATGATGAAAGGTATAGCATGGATTTCTTTAATTTAAAAAATGTCTTTACTCTCCTCGTAGAGGAGATACAGATCAGCAAATTAGACCAAGATAATGAGACAGAACGTTTGGAAACCCTTTCCTTTCAGAGACCAGGTTATGCAACGTCTGACAGAGATCCAAACTGACAGAAAGCAGAGGACACTTTGTACATGCTTGAACTGCATATGTTGTAGGATTTGTTTCTTTCTTTATTACAATTTATTTAATCTTGCAGTACAATGACTGTGTTTCTGAAAACTGTTTGCATTTGTGAAGTAGGGGACACAGTAGTGAATGGGGTGGAGAGAGCCTGTAGTCTGAGCTGGGAAGAAAACAGTCATCATCTCTCCTGATTTAGGCAAATGGAAAAAGGAAATAACGGGGTGAAGTGATGAGTCACTATCTCATTTGGTGAATGTACTTGCCGTTCAAGGGGCTTGTTCTAAGAAGCCCGGCGTGAGAATAAGCCGTAGTTGTGCCAGAGGTGCCAGGGCTGCCCTAGAGTCGCGCACCTCAGCGGTAATTGCTTTTTGCTTTTAGTGAGAAATGTGACAGGTTCCTGCCAGAGAACCTCCCCAGCTCCTCCGGGGCCACGTTTCATGGTGTACGAGTCAAACGATTTCTAACTGCGGGATTAGCACATGCATCCGAAAACAAAGCTCTCACCACCTGCTGTATCACCAACGAAAACAAAGTTTGTGCAATCTGTGCTAACGTGAGGCAGAACAGTTTTTTCACAACTCTAGGAGTGGGGGTGATAGTTACTGAGGAAAGTTTGTGTGAGCAGAGAAAGCACAGGACTATGCTTGTAAATACTATTTCAGGCTGCACGTTAGCAGTGAGCGCTGGGCAAGTTCATGGTTGATGCTTGGCCCCATCTGCTGGTCGTGGGGGGAAGAAAGCAAGAGGGAAGAAAACTCCAGAAATGGCATCTTCCAGGTTGTGGTTTAGTTGTGATGGTGGAAGCATAAAAGTTAAAGATGCCTTTTGAGAAAAATATGTTATTTCACTTGACCAACTGATATTTCTACCAAAAAAAATCTTACCTGTGGCGCACAGGACCTCTTTTGGGTCCTCAAGGAAGACTTAAGTCCTGAAAAATGCTTGTGTGGCTGATCAAGGTCTTTTTTTCCCAGGTGTATCAATTAGTCAAAAAAAAAAAAAAAGAAACAAAAAAGACTACCTTTCCTCATACATTTTGCTTTAAGAAACTGAAAGAGTAAGATGCTCCTTCTTTGATTCTGCAAGAAATATTTGTCTGGTTTTTATATTACACTAATCTTAATATGCCTTTTTATAGTTACAGTAGTGGCACTATGTTGAGTGACTTTGCTTACCTTTAGCCTTCTGTAATACTGATTCAATCTTTTAATAACTCCACCTGAGGTGAATGTGCCTGGGGCAGATTTAAAGCATGGGCAAATTTGAAATAACCTGCTCCTCTAATTGGAATCATCTTAGTCTGTTCCTGTAGCTGTGGTCCAGGAACATCTGAAAAAAACACTAGTTAGTAAATAGTTCTTACTTGGGTTCTTGTATGAGAAAATAAACTTATGAGTTTCAGCAACACATGGTGCTAAGTATTTGCCAAGAATGGATCATTCTGCACCCAAGCAAATGACCGTGCCCACTGAAATAGTTGTGTGATGCCATCTAGACATCCACATTTTCTTGTGTGAAAGAACGCAGGTGTTGTAATTACAGCTGGCTGCCCACTCTTTCACATCTGCTTCTTTCTCCAGAGTTGGCTTCCATGATGAACAACCATGAAATCAATCTGAAGGCTACAATACAAAGAACTGTTTTATTTTAATAGCTAAGAATGACAAGCAGAATTACAAGACTGTTTAAAAAAAAAAAAATTCAGTGGGAGGACTTTAAGTCCTGCGGATGCTTTGGTGAGAATCTAGGCACTTACAAGAATTTAAAGGAGAAATCTTTGGCTTTTTTAAAAAGTAAGAACTGCAGTGAATACTTCACTGATTTGTATCCTTTCTCTTTCAGGAAAATATGTATATGTAAATATGTATATATGTATAAAAATATGTATAAAATACAATCCTATTTTGTGTTTTCATTAGTAAAAGAAAGTACTATTTTTTTTTTGTTATGTACGTATTGCATTTTTTCACTGTCATAGAAATACCTGCATTCTTGAACACTGCCTGAAGTCCTTTGATGAAGTGTTAGCAGGTATAACTGTACTAACTTGATTGCTTTTTGTTCAATCTTGCATGAATGCTGTATGCAAAAGTCCAGAAGAATAGCACCCAAATGCTATTCTTTGTTTTCCCATTTTGATCCACTTTATAAAAAAAAGTTTTCATGTAAGACAGCATTTAAAAATAGTATTTAGGCTGCAATTTAGGTAATAAAGATCTATACCCAAAAAGTCTCAGAATAGACCTTCAAAAACATCCTAGTACCCTGAGCTATGGAAAGAAGTGATTGCATACAGGTCACAGAGTTTAAAAATATCTTTAAAACCAATCTTGTTCTTCAGAACTGCTGTGTAGATTATAGTATGAATGACTAAAAGGGTCTTTAACAATTCAGTTAGCTGTTAGACAATTTGCTTGTACAATCCACTGGGTTGGTTCCTGTATGCTTGGCATCATTGGCTGTGCTAGAGTATTTCCCAGGGGTTACAATCTGAGATGGCTTCTTTACTAGAGATTGCAGACATCAAAGGCAGGAAGTGAAATCTACCTTTGGTAGGTTTGATGATACCCATTGCTATCCATACTGGCAGATTGCTTGGTAATGTCTGGGATGGGAAGATGCTCCTGTAGAAGGCAGATATGCAGAAGGAAGGCCAGTAAGTTCCCACTTCTGGTCCCGGCTCCATCTAGGGCTCCAGAAGTTCTTGAGCAGCTATTTTATTTTTCAATAAGTCAGTAAGGCCTAAACTTGGCTTTCCGGGTTTTTTTGTTTTTTCTTTTTTTGTTGTGTTTTTTTTTTTTTAGTCAAATTACTGTATGATGGAAAAATCAGACTTCATTAACTCTGCTTTCCCTTTAAGTTTTGCTACTTCATTCTAAAAAGCATTCACATTTAAAAATGGAAAGATATTGGCTGAAAGTTGGGCTATTCCATTTAAACACATCTGATTGATGTAATTCAAGGATATCTTACTTGCTCTTTCTTTCCTCTGGAATCAGATTCATTTGATGCAGCATATCCATGCACTCCTGCACCATTCTGGCTTCCTTCCCATGAGCTCTGTAGCACAGGTATGGCATGCACCTCTCAGGATGTGTGTCGGTGTGATTTTTGTTTAAAATGACTTGCTTATATCAGTTAAATGTACTTGTTGAGGAAGGAGAGAAAGCTTTAGTGCTTTCATTTCCAAGCGCTCTTCCTAAACTGCTTTTGGCTGGAGGTAGACCAAAGCTCTTAAATTAGGGAATTAATGGAAGAAACCACTAATTATGCACACTGATAGATAAGGCTGTGCAGCTGTGTCTGGTTTCATTATCTTTCCATCCAGAAATATCCCAGGAATAAGCAGTTAAGGGCAAAGGCTCATAATCCTTCTTATGCTTTCACATGATATTTAGCACTGTGACCACACATTCCAGTCCTCTGTTGCTAATTCTTAATTTTTAATGTGCTAGGCTTGGATGGAGAAGTAGAAATGTCTGTTGTGTTTATAAACTTAGACATGAATTGTCTCCTCTCAGAGCCACAGCTGCTTGGCACAGGTGAGGAGCAATGGAGCCGGTGACGGAGCCTTCCTTGCCTCCCTGCTTTCCTTCTCAGAGGCTGGCATGCACCTGGGGGTCTCCCCGCACTGCTGACCTGGAGCGGCAAACCTGTGGGCATGGCCAGGGTGCACCAGGCACTCACTGGCATCCTCTTCCTCTGCATGCTAAGCACAGACCCTAAAGCTGTCTGTGAGGGGTGGCACGCAGGTCTTCTGTGGTGGATCAGTGCCATGTGAGAGCTCCTCTAAAGCAGGAAATTCTTGGCTGACCAGACTTGATTGCTTTGTGCCTCTTACTGTAATACATTCTTCCATTCTTTGATTCAAATTCATAGCATTGTTTGCAATACACCCTTTCTCTTGAGAGAAACATCAGAAAATGTCATCCCCTGACATTTTGAAACAGTTATTTGGGGTACTTTGTAGTCAAATCTGGACAGATGTTTCAATATAATTTAGAATATATCCTTGCCAGTCCAAATCTGTTCAATTGTTCTGAAGCTTGAATAGCATAGTTACTCAGCCTACATAAGCAATTTTGTTATGGAGAGAAAGATTAGGGAGACCTTCTGTTCAGGTGTAAGCTGGTTCTGAAACTAAAGATTTTTTTTAGTGGCTCTCACAATCTGACCTAGTCAACGGAGTAAGTATTTAGGAACTCATTTTCAAAACAGTATGAAGCAAAAGCTTCATATCAAATATCTGGAAATAAAGGACCTCTGTTCACTTACTTTAGGGGTCCTCAAGGGCACAGAGGGATGAATGTTTGAATTCTTCTTGCTCTGCTGTATTTATGATTTATTACTGTTGGTTGAGAGATTAGTGTGCATTCCCTACTGCTTTTATGTTTTGTTTTGCTTTTTTTAACTTCCTCCTGGGCTCAGACTTAGTGCTGACAACTCCAAAACTCTCTTGTTAGTCTGTATAATTTCCAGCCCCATATGAAAATATCTTATTTTAAGTAATCCTATTATTATCGCAACACTTTTTTTGTTACAGTAAGTCAATGGGTTAATAATATTTACTGCAGAACACCTGACAAGAAGTCCTGCTTCTTTCGAGTAGTCTTTTGGCCTTTGAGAAAAGTGCGACTATCTGTTAAAGGAACATATGGCACTTATCTATCGTACGTGATCCTGATCCTTGCTTTGGACTATGCTTGTCTCATCGTGGTAGTTAAGCTTCTTATATTTCCGACAGTAAAACTTGTACTGAAAAGGGTAGTGGGTTGGGGTTGCTTTCCCCAGTGATTTAAGATACAGGACCTTAAGCTGCATGTACAGTTAGCAAAAAGGGGAAGACAGTTACCAACTGGTACGCTTTTGCTCCAGATGTTTCCTCTAAGACAAATAAATATCTAGGGTTTTATTATGACACATTAAGAACACACCAATAAGGTCGTGGGGTTTTTTTTTTGTTTTGTTTTGTTTTTTTTACTTGTCATTGTCTGTCTGATCTAAATAGTTAGTCAAATACTGTGGTAAATTGTCTAGTAGTTTAGAAGGAACTTGCTTTTGCCTGTTAATGTGAGCTGCTCTCTTCTAAAAAGAGAATTAAAATGTTTTATTCAATCCCTTTGGATGCAAAGAAAAAATAAGATTATTTTGAAGTTGTTGTAAATATTAGACATGATTTTGTTTACTGAAAAGACTTGTTCATACAAGAAGCAGCAGGCTCCTGTTCTACTTTTCCTTAACTTGGTGACAAAACTCACTTTGACTTCAGAAGGAAGAGGATCTGACCTATAGTCAAGGATTAGCAACACTGGGACAAGTCCCACAGCTCTTAATCTCATTTCTCTCAGGCAAAATTCCCATTGCCTATAGGGTTTGGCGCGCAAATTCTGTGATTATGCTAGCTCTGTTTTGAAGAGATCCTGCCTTTTCAGTATACCGAATTCCATCTAGTATGGATGTATGTAAAATACTACATGATATGCACTATACAGAAGAACAGTATCTAACTGTCCTTTTATGGATTTCGAAGACAGAAGGGAAACACCTTAACGATCCTCTAGTCTGACCTCCTGTGTTAACACAGGGCATGGAATTTCACTCAATAATTCCTATATCAAGCTCATAATTTCTAGATTATTTGAAGTATGTTTTTAATCAGTTCTGACTCCTCCTTTTACTACATGCTTAATGGATATGACTTAACTTTTAGTTTAGTCCATTACATAGTAGGACTTGCAAATTTAGTAGCAGAAATGTCTTTTAAATTTTTGAGCTACACTTACTTGTACTTGGTGATGGAAAATATAAAGATTATTTTCAAACAGGTTATTTCCTTTTGTTGTATTCAGTCATCTTCACTGATGCAAATAAGAATGCTCCATGTTGCTAGACACTTCGGCAAGGATGGTTGTTTTTTCAGGGCTGCCTGTTATTTGATAACTAGTGTGACAATAAGTAGTCCTCCTCATAAGCGAGGAAATGATATGATGACAGTTTTAATTGGATATTCTGTTATGGTAATGAACTACTATATTAAAATAAATACAGAGTTTTGTTATCTTGATGCATTTGCATATATACAGTGAATTACACACTATATTAGCAGAACATTGTTAAGGTTGCAAAACTGAGCATTTTAAAATTATGTTTGTACATGTAATTACACCTCCTCATAGCATATGCAGTATGATACAGTTTTTAATTATATAGTCACCTGACACCTTTTCCCCCCGCCCCTTATCCTTGCTTTCTTCATTATAGATGTCTTCACTGAATGAGAACTGCTTCATTCTGGTTGTTTAGTTTGTGGTCCTAAGCCACCTTTTTTTTTGCGGTATTCAGACTCCTCTCTGGAAGCAGATTTCTTCATTGTCTCTTGTGCTCTTTCCAGTGACTTTCCTCATAACAGCATCATGGAGCTTCTCAAATATTAAGACATCTTCAAGGTACGGGTGTGAGCAAAGGCAGCATTATGATTCCTGTGAGGTAGCACACAAATAAGATTAAAAAATAACTACAGTCTTAAGCTGCCTGCGTTAACCTCTTTGTAATAGGAGGTCATGTGGGAAAAACGTTTCAAGAAGCTGGATTTGGGGACAGAACTGGAGTAAAATTTCACTTAACTGTTCATTGAGATGAACTAACACCCAGAACCGAAGTAAGCTGGACGCTGTAAGGCTTTATTTGTCCCAAGGAGAGAGTACCATCTGCTTGCTCCACTGTTGGCTTCAGTTACTTAGTACGGAGTGTCCAAGACGATTCCTTGTAGAACAAATCGTACTAGCATACTTCTGCATCATTCCAGCTTCGCTGGCTGGAATCCAAATATAAGCATCAAAAGCAAACAAAATCGTTAGAATGGGAATGCACAGACTGAACAGATGTGATGACATAATTTAGTGTTGTCTCACTTGTTTGCTGATTCTAGGAATTTAAATTTTCAAATTCTCAGGCTTTGTAAAAGTATGTTTCGTATTATAAGTATGCATATCAGGGATGCATGTTTAAAGTACCTTCTGCTTTGCACTTTTTATGATGCATCTCTAATAGTTTTGCTTTTTTTCACTCTTTCACAGTTGTAATGCACAGGAACAGTGCAGGAATTTTCCAAGTGATGGCAAGTTATGTAGTAAATATCAGTTCTTAAAATCTGATTTTAGTTTCCCATACCAATCAGTAACTTGCTTGAAAGATGCTTTTGCTACCATCTTTATTCTGCCGTGCTGCAAACTGCAACCTTATTTAATCAGGAGATGTGACACTGCAACATCATCCTGATGTGACAGACAAAGTTTTTTCCTGTATTAGTCTGTTGCTAGACTTGTACATTAGATTTCTCTTTTGGGAAATACTACTTTAGAAAGTGGAAATCCAGACTGCTTCAGTGCAAATGATAGATGGATAATGAGAGAGGTAGAAAAAAATACTCTTGAGATTTGGAATGGTTGTTCATTAACTCTCCAGCACTTTCTGGACACATTTGAAACATGGGAAGATTGTTCTGCAGTAGAGGAATCTGTGTTGTCTTGCACCAGACCGCTGCACAAAATTGGAGGAATTGAAGGATATGCTTATTCTGTATGTCTGCACAACCTTTGTATCTTTTTAATTTTTTCATAGCTCATGCCTCTTCTAGATACTGGTATGTAAATCGTAGGGGCATTAGGTTTTATCTGTACAACTGGGACACAGGACTCTAAAAAATCATAGCATTGGATCTTTGAAAACCAAGAGTGTATGAATGCATGCTCCTATGAAAACCCCGAATTGCAAAAAGGGTTTGTAGTGGACTATAGAGGCATTTGACAGATTACGTGCAAGTACATACATGTGTGTTTCGTTATTTGATTGCCTTAGGAGACTGGTGTTTAAGTTGGCAGATCTACTTATTAAGAGCAAAGCTTGCTGGCTGGCAGCATTACAGAATGCCAGAAGGAAAGAGAGACCAAATGCTGAGAGAGAAAGAGAGAACATGCAATGTGCATAAAGTATGGAGAAGCTATAAAGTGAGCAGGAAAAAGTAGGCTTACATGTGGTTCCAGTTTGTTCTATTGAGCTCAAGTTGATAGCCGTTCAGAAGTAAAAGCATGATTTTTCTCTAATTTCAAGATGAATTTAATATATTGGAAAATCTAGAGTTTTTTGTCCTGTTAAGTGTGATTTGGTCACCTGTTTGTAGCCTGTCAGAAATCTTTAATCCATGCATATTTTCCTGTCTCAAATAAAAAGCAGCTGGCTTTGAAGCTTTATAAAGCACTGTTCGACCATGGCTTAATTGAACACTGTAACAGCCCCTGTAGCTTTGTTCTTACACTTAACAGCTTGATAAGAGACTACAGTAACTACAGTATTGAGTCCCAGTATGTCTTAAATTTCTGCATGGAATTTCGGGATGGGTAATTTGTAGCTATTTGGGGGGAGGAGGGGAATCCAGTTTTTATACATAATGCTTTAGAACTGAACTGTCCTCCAAGGCTCTCAGAAGCAGAAACCAAACAAGTTGAGTATGGGTGTCTCCAGGTAGTCTGCACCTGTGGCCTCCTACTGCCTCTTTCCAGTCTGGTTCCTTCGCAACATCAGGCAGCATAATTACAATATTCTCTTACTCCTTTGCATTATTTATTCTTAGCTGAATATCATTTGAATAACCAGTGGCTTTGCTTTGTCTCCTAAGACTTCTCAGTTTGAGAAGAATGTATAAAATGTGGAAAGCTGATAGAGTAAAATACAAGAAAAAGAGAAGCAGAATGGCTGGCTTTCCTGAGAAATCAGTAAATAACCTGTTCTAAAAAACAAACAAAAAAGTTTCGCTTAAAACAAGACCCAGATTTAGATGATCTTTTTTCTACTAATCTCCCTGAAATGGGCTATTAGTGGCACAGTTACTGTGAAATATTAGAACCATTTGGGAGGTGGCAGGCTCCTGTTTATCAATCTCGAGTCCTAAAAGAATTACATACCTGGTGGGTAGCGCAGCAGTGGTTAGGTGAGCTACACCAGCTGTTTGCTGTATCTACCGTTTTTGAAGAGCTTTAACTTTTAAAAGCCTTAGTAAAGTTCTCTGAGGATGCCAGGGATGAGCTAATTAGGATACAAGTTTTTCCAGCTGCATGCATGAATTTGGAAGGGTAAATCTAAAAGGAGACATAGATAGCAAAATGCTTGTTTTGATGTAGCAGGCAGGTCAGTTGAACTACCCTCAAACAGGGAGTCATAAGCCTGTTAGAAAAACCAGATCATTTTAAAACAAATGCATTCCTCTTTCTTCTGTTCTCAACAGGGAATAAGTTTTTTGGAATGATTCTCCATCTGTGAATCAAGTAAGCCATCCTTTCTCTTCTTGGCATGGCCCACATTTAAACAAACAAATAAAAAAAAGTTTTTTAAGAAGGTAGAAGAAAAAGAAAGAGGTGTTCCCATTTGGTAGGGTCAAATAAAGGTAACTCTAGTTCTTTCTTTTGGCAAGATGATGACCAAGGGTTTCCTCTGGAGCGCAATAACAAAAGCAGACATGTAAGAGTTTCTTTTTTTTCTTTTTTTTTTTTCTTCAGTAGGATAGCGGGAAAACCACTAGGATATATCTGGCCTTTTGACAGAATGGCAGCCAATCCAAGTCCTTGCTGGCCAGTGTGAAGGAAGGCATGCTCCTTCTAGCCAGAAGCCTTTTTGCCTCACAAGCCTCCACCCATTTCTTAGTGAGTTACAGCTGGAAGACCTTTTCATGTGTTTTCCTATGTTTTCACATCTTGTGCAAGTAGGGGATTTTTTTTTTCACTCCTTTATCGTATCCTATAATCGACATTCTAAAACAGCTAAGTGGTTGTAACTCCAAGCTCTCTCTTTCAGTGTGTGTACATATGTGGAAATGCAGATAGATGGACAGATAGATAATGCTATTATATTTTAAGATGTGGATGGGTAGGTTAGAATACTGGCTAACTTTCTTGGCAGGAGCAGGAAGGTGGTGAAAAAGCTATATGTTTGTGTATGCGTATGACCTGTGGAAACTACACTTGCAACACTTCAATACACAACAGATGAGTATTTCTTAGCATGCTTATTTATATACTCCGTACTCCCCTAAGTTCAGAGACAGTCAACTTAAATACTGATCTTGCTCCCCATGAAGTTTCTACAGGGAAACAGGAGAACCTCCTCAGCAGTTCTTACTCTTTTTGGGGTAAAATAGGCCACTGCGGAGGAGCTGCCCAGCAGCAGTAGCGAGGAAGGGGAGAGGCTGGTCGGAGTGCTCCTTGTAAAGGACATAAAAGGAGCTTCTGCCTCCCAGCTTCTTCCTTGGAACAGCAGCTTTTATTTGACCACCTGAATTACAAATCACAGGGAACGCATCTTTGGTTCTTAACCAGCTGCGTCTTTTTTTTCTTTGCCCAGCCACTCTCTGGTTTAGGGCTTTCCAAGAACATTTACAAAATACTTCTGCAATTATTTCAACCTCTCCATTCTTCCTCACTCCTTCACAAAATGTTGCTTGTTTTCAAGAGGTCTAAAACTGTGTCCCGTTTGGAGAGGAACACATTTTTCTTAGAGTTTCTTAGGGTCTGAATCAGTTTAACACTGTATGTTTGCACTGAAGTTGCAAAAGAATTTCTCTCAGAGTTCAAGTACTTATAATTAAGCTTGGATTCTCTCAAAGAGAAAGCCTTTTGCTGTTGCTTTTATTCTCTTTGCAAATGAGTACTGCCAAAGCAGACTGAAATCCTGTTCTATACTCGTTACCCTGACTTCAGTCAGGACTTGGCTTGCAGATGGCGATATAAAAACGTAGCCAATTTTTCATGCTAGCTTTTCATTACACCATCTTTGTTCTTTTCTATTCAATTTTTTTAACACTTTCCATAAACAGATTTTTGTGCTGTATGAGTTTCTACAATGCAGTGTGCTAGACAATACAGAAAGCAGGTTCTTTGTCCAGTTCAAGTTAAATGGCCTGTTGAGACCCTTACTGCTTTCAGCATGTAGAGCTCTATGAAACCAATTCATTGCTTTAACTGCTAAGATCTGATCTAGTTAATTCGATAGCACAATGTGAACAAACTTAACAGAGGTTTATGGAATAGATAACTTTTAAGTTCATTTATTAAATGCTGGACTTCATATTCCATAAGGCCCTTTTGGTATTGTATCTGGATAGTGTTAAACGTTGCAGTGAGAAATCAACGCTGACACCACTGTGTAGAGAAATCTAGGCAGCTGTGTGATCAGGATTAGAAAACTTACTACCTACAAACTGAGAGTTTTCTTCTTTATCTGAAATTAAAGAAGGCGATGACATTAACTCTCTGTAGATCCAGTTCAGGAATTTGTTAATAATGTTGCTGTTTCTGTATCTATGTCAGATCAGCCCATGGTTTAATGGCTGTAAGGATTAACCCATTTTTACTTTCTGTAAGATTGCCTTTCAGCGTTGCCCTATTTCCGTATATCTGTTGCTACGGCTAGAGCCCCAAGCTGCTTTTTTTTTTTTTTTCCCAAACGCCAAAGACTAATTTTGAAATATATCAGCTTGCAGAATAAAAAAAGCCCTTCTGATGCTGGATTGCTGTTACCATTGCATTTTTTTTTCTAGGTGACTGCTGCACTCATTATTTTTAAGTTTCTATGTGCTTATAAATGTTTCTCATGATTCCCAAAAGATGAAGGAGCTGTTTTGGCTTTTATCTGTCAGCCCCTTCTGCCAGTATTTTAATGTAAATCTTCCAGATCTAAACAACTTAACTTCTCAAACACAATAATATACACTATCTTTTTCTTGCAGTAGTGAAGAGCTTATTCTTCTCCTCTAGATTGCTTGCTTGTGGATACTTTGAGAGCCATGGGATTCCCCTCCCCCCTTAGCAAAAAAGTAACAAAATAAAGTACTCCTGCAGAGCAAAGCAACTCACTATCCCAAAGTTGTATGTGTTAAGATTATTGAATAAAAAGAGAACAGTTTGAAAGCTACTTTTCAAGCAGAGTCAACATCAGAAACTAGCGATGGCTTTGCATAAGAACGAACTTCATGCTAGTAAGAGAAGGAAACAGCAATAAGGAATGAAGATCCTCTTCAGGTGGGGCAGGTCAGTAAGGAGAGAGTTCCAGAGTCCCCAGTCTCTTCCAGTGAGTGTCCATCCAGCAGTCCTATTTCTGTTATAAAGAGTGGATGCTACTGGAGCACCGTTACTAACCATCATTTTGGCTATGTGGAATGGGGAGTGAGATTAGTCATCTTGGTAGGTGAGTGCCAGACCATACAGAAGAGAATATATATCAGTATTTTTTAGATCAAGTAGCACCCTCTCCCACCGAAACACAGCATGTGATAATTGAGCCTTTGCACCCTGTGCCAGTTTCAGTTTATTGCTCATTTTGTAGAGGAAACTGCGCTATTCTGATCTTGAGCTGACAAAGCTACAGCCATCAGTTGCAAGGTCCACATAAGGAGGCAAGGTCTGGAACTTCTACTGAAATGCAGATAGTCAAAAGTTGACTGAGTGGGTGTCTTAAAAAAAGCTGTTTGTCTAACACCCGGTACCAAATGGTTACCTAGTAGCAAGGGTATGTATTCAGTAAAAGAACTGCTTATCCTAACGTATGTTCATTAGTAGCCATCTACTGAGCTGAGCCAGCAAAGCTTTGGGTCAGAGGTCTGAAAACAGCGTAGGAACTTGTTTCATCTGTGAACTGATGGAGTTCACAGACGGCCGTCTGACCATGGCATTCTCCACAGCTTTGCCCAGAAAAGGTAGAAGACGCTAATGGCTGGCCAGATCCAAAATTTTCAAGTCCTTATCGAGATGGACCTCAGCGTTGCTTCCTTTACAAGTCAGGCAGCTGTCACTCTCTCTTCAGTGATGGAGGTTTCCAGAAACAAAAGACTATATATTTTCCCATTTGCTAGAAAAACTAGAGAACAAGTTATGGAACAAAGTACTCTTGCATGAGAAGCTGGGCTGGAGAAGAGATAATACAGGGATAGGTTGGAGGACTTTCGGCATCCATGTTTGAAGAGGCAAGTGAACAGAGGAATATGAATTTACTAGAAGACCATACGTCCTTTCACAAACTGAGTAAAGCTGAAGTTAATAAATACCTCAACTACTTAACTGTCCCCTGAGAGTGCTGGACTTTCTGCCTGTTGATTGAAGCAGAGTAATTTGGTGGGGAAAATGCTAAATCATAGTATGGAAAGAGGTAAAAGAACTGATGTTACACATGCAATCTTAGTTGTCCTAAGCTTTAGGTAGTTGATTGTGATCTTGATGTTCCTTTAATGTTTCTTTGTCTGTGTAGTATTTCACGTGTCAGACAGAGGGAGCTTTGCTGCTTATTTCTTGAAGAGTGACTGTAATAAAATCTCGTGTAAATGAATTAACAGTTTACGTAATCTATTTAAAATAAAGTACATTTATACTAGAGTTTTACTATTCATTCTTTAAAAAGGAATCTAGAGTGCAGAAGAAGTATTAGAGTATCATGGCTTTAATATTTTAGGGAAAGATGAGGTAAAGTTTGTGGAAAGGTTGATAGAGCAACTGGTATCAATTTTAAGAGATTGCTTAGTTAATCATAAGACCAATAAGGGAGGCGTTGTTTGTACAGAACCTATTGCAAGTTTGTTTGAGTCTGATAAGGTTTCTAGGTACTGCTACTGCAATCTGGGTGTTTAATGGCAATAGTAACCCTGAAAGTTGCACAGGGAACCTGTTAAGTAGGTCACAAGATGCAGCCGTCAGTAGAACATGCCTTTTGCCCTCACATCTATGCTATCCACAGTGCCCTTGTATATTCAGTGTAATATGTTTTTCCTTCTTCACATCATTCGTGGTTTCATACAAAACTGCTGCCAGAAGCTGGAACGTTAAGTCAGAGCCTTTGTTCTGCAGCAACGTTTTTCATTGCCAGTTAGCATGTAAAGTGAATTAGCAGAATTACTCAAACCCTTTCGGAGCTCAGCTCGCTTCTAACTGTGGAGCTGCCATCCTGGAGGAGGAGGAGGAGGAAGGAATATGCACAAGCTTCATTTGGCAAAAAAGGCAATGTTTTGCAGTTTACTGGGCCCAACACCTTGGTTGTCCCTGTCCCTCTCCCCCTTACTGCCACCTCTGTGATGCTACCTTGGCTCGTGGGGCATGCTGTAACTGGGTACCTATACCACATTTTTACAGTAATCTGCTAATATCTCTCTAGTTGAAAAGCGCTAGCTGGGAACCTGCACACATCAGCCGGATCCGAAGAGTAGATGTCAGCTTTCAAAATGTTTTCTTTCTCTGCCCTCGGAATCACACTCTGAGGACCACACCTGATTGTTCAGTTTAAATACGTTAACCTGATTTTCTGTTTAAACAAATGCTAATCAGGGGTTGTGAGAACCTTGCTATCCACTGTGCTCCTGCAGAGTCACTTAGGGTGAGCTGTGAGAAATGAAGGACAGAACTGAAATTTGTATCGGCCTCCAAGCCCCTGAGACGCGTGGGAGCTCTGTAAGCCCTGCAGGGTTGCAGCCCACGGATGGAGGTACCCAGGGGCACCTCCTACGCAGAGCCCTGCTGGTGAAATGCTCATGCCTGCCTGCTCCAGCTCCGCATCCAACTGTGTCTGTCCTGTGCATGCTCTGGTCCCCTCAGCTCGGCTTCCTGGATGCTCTCCTCTACTTAGAAGCAGAAAGGCAGCTTTCAGTTTCTTCTTTTCTTTTTCTTCTACTATTTTGGCTTATTTCACAACACTTCAACAGAACAGTTGAATAAACACGTGTTTTTCCCCTTCTCTTCCTTGATTTTGCGTGTGTTTTTTTTGTTTGTTCGTTTTGCAGAATTGCTGAAGTTAAACACTGTGTGGCATTAGAATGCAGTGTACTGCATGCAGGAATATATTGTACTTAGTTAATATTTATTTCATAAACCTTGCAGTTTTTCAGCGGAACAGAGAGGCTTCTTTCTCTGATCGTGTTGATTGCCTGTGTTCTATAAGAGTTAGTAATAGCTGCAGCCATTTCAAATCCTAAATTCAGTTACAGTTTCAAAAAGGAGTATTACAGAAGCTCACCCATAGAGGGAAGCAGAATACTGTCATTACAACAGTCTTAACTGCAGCTTTTTAAAAATTATCTGTGCTTCAGCTGAAGCCAACACAAAACATCTGTTGTCTTATTTATAGCTCCTGTTTCTAAGAAGTATATTCTGTAGCAGATGAGAAAAGTGCCTGACAGCTCATAATTCATAAAGTTACTGAGGTTTAATCTGTTAGAATATTATGTACAGAATTCCACCTCAGTAAGGGAAGTGATAGTGCCTGTTCACAGATGATAGAAACAGGGCTTTATGAAACGTTAAATTAGTAAGTGTGAAACGTGATTAGAAGCCACTGTTAGAAGAATTAAACTGTAATGAAAGAATACATCTACAATGCTACTGTTGATTGATTGGTGGTTTCTTACCAAATAAATCTGTCTTATTGTGCTGCACATTCGTGCGGCTAAACTTTCCTCAAGTCAGGTACATTCCTTTTTTTTCCCCCCTTCTTTTCCCCCTTCCTTCCTTCTTTTCCCCCAAACTTTCATTTTGTTTTGTTTTAGAGTAATTTGTTTGATGATTAGTGCAGCAGGTCTGTGACAAGCATTCATTTTTGTGTCAGAGAAGGGTAAAGAGAACCCAGCTTTCTCTTTGAAGAATCAATACATTATAAAATGCAACTTTCAATATCAGATCAGAGCTTTCTGCTATCTATTGTTTATAGATTATTTTCTCATATTAATCTATATTTGCCTTGGATTTTGTTTCCCCTTCATTCCTATAGTTGCCCCTTACTCTCTTTAGCCCTGAGAATGGAGCTGGTGCAAGGTTATTCATGGGGATGAGAGAGGGATTCTTTCTCACTCCCCATCTTCCTGCGTAATAACCGCACACATGATATTTTATCAATCAGATCATTCCTTGCATATTTGTGCTGATAACCCTGGAAAGTATCTAGGCAAAATATTTGACTTGTCTCACTTACAGCATTAATTTATACAGGTAACTATGTCTTTTTCTACATGTTATGTGTAGCCAAGATAAAATGAAGTAACATTCCAACTTTTAAACGTTCTGTGGGTTGGACTATAAATGGCCCAATCATAACATTACATATATTTGTCCTCTGGGAAAAATGACTGCATAGCCATATTCTGTTGAGTATCATGTATATTATAACAATTTGCATATACTTTTTCATTTTTCTACAAAAATCAGTTTGAAATGCCTTTTTTCAACCTTATAATTGATGTTGTAAGTACCTTCCTCACAATACAAGATTCTACAAATGTTCACTGGCGTTTTACCAGTATATTGTGAATTGACTGAAGTTCAGGAGGTTATGTTAGCAAGGATTCCCCTCTTCCTATGGTCATGATAGTTCAGAATAAGCTCCTTTGAAAAATTCTTATCATTCTGCATTACTGATACAGGACCACAGCAGAAATATGAAGGCTTTAAAAAGCTATTTGAAGTCCAGAAACACATTAACAGAGTAGTTTTTATTCATAAGAGTTAATTAATATCACTGAGATTCCGTAAGTAGGGTGTTGTGTGCTTTATTCACATGCTTCTCCATTGCAGATGGAGGAAGAGGACTGACAATCTGATATGATAAATTATTTTTCCAGTGCAGAGCTATATTTCCCGCTGTGACTAAAATCCTCAGTGTACCGTTAAAACTGAACATCTGAATGAGGTTGTCGCTTTGTCAATAGAAGAAATAAACTGGGCTTGCTGCATATTATTGAAGAATTTTCTGATGGGAATTTAGAATTAGCTATATTTCTGTCATGCCTCCCAATTCTACTGTAGTCATGTAAGGTCACCAGCAGATGTTATTTCTCCATTCCTTTTCATAGCTTTGGGATCATTCTTATCCCAATAAATCTTGACTTGCAGACGTTTTTCTGCCTAAATAGAAAGTGGGCTTCTTGTGAGCCCAAAGGCTGATAGTCTTGGTGGGCCAGACCATTTCTCTATCTAGTGCTGGGATATTCTTCATCTCTCTTCATTTCTCCCTGATCTAGTCGTCTTTTGCTGCCAAGGCTTCTGTGGTATTCTGAGTCCACGGTCTGTCTGATTGACGACATCTGATAAAAATAAAAGACAAGTAATAGTAGACGGGCCTATTAAGCTGTTCCTAATGAATGTGTCAAATTCACTGAAGCTTAAGCCTCCCTTTCATATTTTTCCATGAATAGTGTTACCTTTTGCGTATTGCTCAGGAAACAAATACTGGAGGAGGTGATTAAACTCTGAACAGCTCTTCTTGCCAGTCCAGTGATGGATTCTGCCTCTAGGAGAACTTAACTGTAGCCAAAACCAGATCTTCTGGGTGCAGAGAGGCATAAGGAGAAGTCTCTCTCTCCTTCAACAGTTGCAGATAATTTTACTGGATATTTCAGTGCTTGATAGATCTGTGATAGACAGTGACATTAACTTCTTTGTCTTCACTCTCACCTTTTTGTCTTTCATCTTTTCCCAGTTAAAACCTGTTCCTAATAGCAGCTCAGCAGTTCTAAATACTCCATTTGTTTATTCTTTTGGTAAATGTCATTAAGCGCTCTAAAATTACAAAAGGCAAGGCACAGTTATGGCTCTTGAATCTCAGAGGGAACTTCTCTCTGGTGTTAGTTGTAAAATCCGACCCATCTTTTTTCTGTCTTAGTCTGGCATTGAGCCCAAAGCTTAGATCTCTATGAAGACTTTCTCTTGAATCCTGATAAAATGTATCAGGATTGTATCTATAAGTTTGTATCTAGTCTATAAGAACTAAGGAAGGCTACAGTTCGCTACTAGTGACAATGCTAGCTGATTTTTTACAAATACCGAGATAATTTGAGCTGTTTGTTTAGGGTTGGGGTTTTTTTTCTGTTTTATGGTATTTTATTGAAAGTTTCTGCAGAAAATTGATCCTTCCTAAGAATATAAAGAAATATACAATGGACCATGAAACGCTCTCTCAGTAAAAGTTATAAACTTTGTGTCAGTAAGCGTCTTTTCATTCTTTTACTATGGGCTATGAAGTTCCTGTGACCCTTCTTCCCCAGCTGATGAAAGCAGATGTGAGGGGGCAGTGAAGGTTTGGGCTCTGCATCTGGAGCAGTCACCACATGACAGTCTCTGATAAGCGTTGAGCCTCCTCCCTCATGCTTCCCAGGAGGGACCTCCTGGTGATTTCCCATGTTAAGAAATCTGAACTCTTGTTTGCACAGACACAGCTTTTGATGTGTTCTCAGTGTAGTCTTCCTAAATGCTTCTGTCTCGCTGTTTTGTGGATTCCTAGCAGTAAACCACTATGAGTGCACTGATTGCCTCGACTCCAACCACTGCCTGAAAGGCTTTGCAGGAATGCAAAACTGCCCTTATTTCCAATGTGTATCTTCGTTTGAACTGGACATTTTATGCTGACAAGCAATTAAATTCAGCCATTATGAATTTCATTTAAATTCAGAATCTACTTCAGGGAAGATGGGTGATAATAGTGAAACATTTTTGAATTATTTTTCCCCTACCCAATACAACGTGTAACTGCTTATTTCCTGAAATAACTGCATTTGAAGCAAGAAGGGAAGGTCCTGTTTCCCAGGGTTTTCAACAGTAAGCATGGAGGTTGAATTCTATGGAGAACCTGCCACTATCCACACCTTGTCTTTCGTTATGGTACTGATGATGCCACAGCAAAAGTACCATAGGCTTGTTTCTTTACAGTCTTGTTAGCTGAACTTGTTGGAGGCATTATCACAACTTGCTTGACAATGACACTTACTGTTGCCTTTGTTCTTCTGTGTTAATTAATATGTTTATGTGTGTTATACAGTTAATTTCAGTGCTGGTCAAACCATTCGTGTTTGAACATGTTGTATGACTTTCATGCAAGGATATGTGCAAATCTATGAAGGCATGAAGCACTATGTTAGTGGATACAGTTGCAGGTATAAAGAGCATATCTGCATGTGCACATAAGCAAATTATAAGCATCGTTAAGACCTGACCTTTCAAATATTAGACTTCTGTGCACAGCTGTGTTGTCATTGATTGCAGTACGTATGCATAACCTTAAATGACCATTTCTTAAAAAACATGAACAACATGCATGGAGATCTTGATCCAGAGCTAAATTCAAGTAATGTTAGTATATAGTTGCTGTAAAAATATTTAGAAATTGAACTTCTTTCTATGGTGTATGTTGTTACATTTTAAATTATATCCTTTTATATATATATATATATATAATATATATATATATATTTTTTTTTTTTTATATATATATATATATAAATCTTCATTTTCGTTCTTCTTCCAGCAGTAATGAAAGATTTGGCTCAGAAACTTTGGAAGCCAAATTCCAGCTTTAAATTTCCACTTGTCATTGCCAGGTACTAACTCTAAAATATCTCTTTTTACTGAGAACCCTTCCAAAAGGTGCAGCTGTGTGCTGGTTTCATCTTGCACTTTGTAGCTGTTTTGGCAACCCTTAAACGTAAGGTATGCTCTCATCTCCCACACATTGCCGTTGCCTTAGTGCTGTTCAGGCCTGTCTGTATGAGGGAAAGTGAAGAGCTTGCAGATTGGAGGAACCCTGACTTGTGGTTCTTCTCATTGGTTCTCACTGTGGCAAGGTAAAAATAGAGCCAGTGGAAAATGCAGCTTTTACGATG
Source organism: Struthio camelus (assembly GCF_040807025.1). Lineage (NCBI taxonomy): Eukaryota > Metazoa > Chordata > Aves > Struthioniformes > Struthionidae > Struthio > Struthio camelus. The sequence continues at coordinate 64,306,953 of NC_090982.1, read as the reverse complement.
TGTCATCAGAGGCTTCCTTGCTGTCTGGAGACCTATTCCCAGACTTGTGACTCGAAAGAAGACACGGAAACTGTATGACAGCTTTTCAGACCCTTAATCTTTTAGAGACGGTGGGATTTCCAAAAAATTACAGGATTTCTTTGGGGGGAAAAAATGATTACTCTAAGTGAAAAACTGATACTGGATTGTAGCAAAGGGATCTCGAAAGTTGCTCAGATTCTTAAAAGTGGATTTGGTTCTCCAAACCTCTGTGCTGTGCTACAGCATGCTTCAAAGCAAAAGATACTTTTGAAATCAGGTACTAAATGTAGCCTGCATGTGGGATTTTATTCTCTTTCCTTTTACTAAAGGTGACATATATGAAAGGTTTTCCTTTCCATCTGTTAATCTCTTAGTATGCATGCTGTATTTTCCTTTCAGAACATCTAATCTAGAATCTAGACTTTCTTTAAGGATATCTTGTATTCTGGCTCCAGAAGTCAAATTGTTTTTTTTCCTAACTTAGCTATAGTTTTCTTCAGTTTAGCCTCTGCCGTTTCCTGTCAGCATTTTGAAAATGAAGGGCACTGTGCCCAAATTTAGCTGACGTCTGTGTAAACGTTATAAAATGGCTTCAGTTCCACGAGTGCTCTTGAGGTTTTCTTTTGACAGATACGTGCTTTCTGAGGCCTTTCAACTTTAAATGTCCATCATTTGCTATTTTGTGCAAAAGGTGGAAAGTTTATACAAATGGCACTGTGATGCTATGGATATTTTATATGGGTAATGACAGTAATGAATAGGAAATCCTAGAATGGTGGGAGGCTAAATAATTTTAATTTGTTAATAGCATCTCCTAAGTGCTTTTAAAGTGAACATTTTTTTTTCAAAATTATTGAGCACTGTAATTAGATTTCTTAATTGTATTCTTCTTTGGTTACTGTGTTGAAGGTAAGTATAGGTTTTGTTATTGCTACTGTATGTGTGTGTCTGTGTGTATCTTTTTGCTATAGAACTGTTACTCACTAGTGTATGCTTAGTATTAAAAGGGAGGTGAGTATCCTGAGGTTTTAGTCAAATTCATAAGTATTTTATGTTGAAGTATTTACAGAATAGATTGTCATTATTTCAAAGGCTCTATTCATATCTAAAAGTTCACTAGTTTCTCTGGTAGATGGAAACTGCCTGTTTTGGGGAAGAGGAATGGGATACAGGGAGGAAGAGAAGAAATCAGAACTCCTCTGAACTCCCAGAATGTTAATGTTTTTTCAGTTACATATTTTAGGGCAGGAGAGAAGTGAAATCTTTCATTTTAACCAGTCTGAGGTTTGCTCTACATCCGCATGGTCTGTTGACTTCCCTCCTCTGTCTGTTTCTCCTTCCTCTCTCCCTTCTTTCCTCAGTTTCAGTTTAGACTATTAGTTACAGGTTGCCTCCCTCAGCAATTATGAGATGAACGTCTTTGTTCAGAGATGATGCGGTTTCATTGCTGCTATTTAAGGGGAGAAGGGCGCTTCATGTAACTTGCTACCTAAGGAGCAGAAGGTCGTTTTCATAAGTAAAATATGTAAACTCTGTTCTTAAAACCTGCTCTTCCTTTGCTACCATGTAGGGGATACAATTTATGCCTTTATTATTCTGTGAGTCTATTAGTATCATAATATGAATATTTTCATAGCATACCCTTTGTTATGACTCTCATTCGATCCTCTAATTTGATTCTTTCAGTGGATTTGACATTATTCCAAGAGTGATTCATAGTTTGATGTCAAAAGGGACTATTTGACCTGACTATTACAGATCAAATAGTCTGTTTTTCAGCATGTCTCATCAAGGGCTGGACTACGGAGTCTTGCATTTGAGCTCAACTTGTGTTTGGTAAAGCAGAAATGGATTTGAAGAGATTAAAAAAAAAATCTTCCATAGGTAGTTTGTTCTGCATTAGTAACTGTTGTAGAGATTGGCTGGTTGGCTAGATCTTTATCTATTTAACACGTGCTTTTAAGCATGTGTTTAAGTTTCAATCAAAATGTTACACTGAGTCAAATATCTGTCAAAACTTCAGAGTTATTATGATTACTCATTTGCATTTTTCAGCTAACTATGATCCACTTAAGCCATCAAGGAAGGAAGTAGTGTGGTTTTTAACAGGACCCATCCTCCATGAACCTATGCAGGCAATCCCTAGTTACAGTGCTGTCTTTTACTGCTTTATCATATGAGTCTAGTATCAGGTTTTCCATTATTTTGTCCAGGATTGATATTATAACTAGGATGTAGTCATCAGGGTCATCTTACTTGTCTTTCGGAGTGCCGATAGAACATTAGACCTCTTTTGTTCCCCTGGAATTGCCCTGATTTTCCATGATTCATTAAAAAGTAACAGCAGTAGGCCAGAAATCTCCATAGGCAACTCTTTGGGACTCCTGAATGCTCATTTTCTGGGCCTCCTAAGTTAAGCTGTTATGATTAACAGATGTTTTTCTAATGTCCTTCTCAGTTATGAATGGACTGGAAAGTATTTAATCATTATCACACCATCTTTCCATCATTCTGCTTCTTTTTGCAAGGGACATGTCTCAATGTCCAGTATGTTCCACTTCCATTATTAGTTCAAAAATATTCATTATTTATTATCTTTAACTTCTTTCCTCAGTTTTCTGCACTTCCAAACCTCTTCTGTATATTCCTTGCTATCTTTCCCATTTTTAAATTATTTGCATTTTTAAAAAGGTATCTAATTTCTGCCTTCAAAATAGTGTGAATTCTCAGCCAAAATTGTTTTCTCACTTGTAGTATATTTATTTTTTTGACCATCTAAATTTTTTTCATTAAAAGCTCTCTTATCTCTATTCATATTTTGCTCTTTTTCCTCCTAATTAGTTATGCTCATGATTTTGTTCAGTTTCAGCTTCTAGAAGTACAGTGTGTGCAATATGTATGTATGTTTGTATACATATGCATGCATGCACATATATGCATGCATGTTTAAGAATGCTCTCTATTTGTGTATGATGAATTTAATCGGGCAAAGATCGCCATCCCCCAGGCAACTGGCAACTTTTGCTTCAATGATTAAGCTATGTTTATCAATCATAATCCATCAAAGTATGCCAGATGTTTCTGGCAGCAGTTTAATGAGAGTATGTAAATGCTCTTGCTTTCCAAGAATTAAATAGGACTGATATAAAACTTTGAAATAATTATTTTGGCAAAATTAGTAATGTTTAGAGATATATCATCCCTCATATCACAGAGCCAGAATGCTCCTTTATACAGTGTGTTCTTTCAGTGAAGAAATTGCATCATGTAAAAACTGACTTTGTACAAAATCAGTATGCAGGTTTGAAGCTGCAGGATGTTCCTTTCAGATCATCCCGCTATTTATTCTTCATCGATCATTGTACAAAACAAAATTCTTGCTTCAAGAAAACTGTGTTGTTAATACTATTAAGCTTGAAAATTGAAAACAAACTGGAATTGTCACTGAGCTTTTGTATGAGTATTAATACTTGTTTTGACTGCTATTTCAGGCAGGGGGAGCAGCAGCTCCCAGATGGTGATGTGTTTAGCTCCCTCTTCTGGTGCACACTGGATATAAATGTTTCAGGACCAAAAAACTATTTTTCTCTTCTTTGCATTGTTTTTTCTACAGATTGCAAACTTTTGTTATATTATCTTTTCTCTGTTAATATTAAGGGTGATTCTAAGAGTGATCTAGCTCTCTAAAAGAAGATGCCATAAAAATGCAATTGTCATAATTTTTATTCAGCTTTTGGACAGCTATGTGGTGTTCTCATTTAGGCCTGAGAAGTAGGATGTTTGCACTGTCTTTCACAGCTGATAAAATGAATTTGTTCAGTGTTTAAAAATTAACTGGTTGCATTATGTGTCATGACTTTCATAAAAGGAAATCACATTCAAGTGCAGCTTGGCTTATTTTTCTTATTTTTCTTTTACAGCTTTTTCACTTCCAGATCTTACGGAGCAGTTTTCACCTCCTGATGTTGCTCCACCAATCCTTATCAAGATAGTGGAGACAATTGAAAAGAAAGGTAGGCTGATGAACGGCCTAAGAAGGTTTTTGTTACTTGTGTTAGCCAAGACGGCAATCAGATTCAGAGCTGGCATCTCCCATTCCTTGAGCTGCTAATGCATCACGTTACTCAACTGATATGAAAATAATCTAATTTAAGGTTTACTGTGTTGGTTTCTGCTGAACAGAGGCTGCTTGTATTATAGCAGCAATAACAAGCTTACCCCAAATGACCTTTAGTAACTCAACTAATGTAAGTTTTACTGAAAGTGATGGGAGAGTTGGTTTTGGTTTTTTTTTTTTCTGATAGATGAACACCTCAAGTTGCTCATGGAAACAGCATCGTAACGTTGAAATGGATACAAGGCTGAACAAGTGATGTGTTACCCCAAAGCAGGAAAAAACATTAAGTATGGAAGAGTTACAAGGACTGTTTTTATACTTCAGGAGTAAATTCTTTATTGCTGTTGTCTGCTGAGCCAGTTAGTGTTAGCTGCACGGTTTTTGACTCTCCTGCTTTCCCGTGGTCATGCCTCTCGATGCTTTTGAGACTCTCCCCTTTCTTCTAGTGTGCCCTGTCCCTTTTGCTCTTTATCTTTTATCACAGAATCACAGAAAGGTTGAGGTTGGAGGAGACCTCTGGTGATCATGTAGTCCAACTACCCTGCTCAAGCAGAGTCACCTAGAGCACGTTGCCCAGGATTCTGTCCAGACAGCTTTTGAATATTTCCAGGGATGGAGAGCTACAACCTCTCTGGGCAACCTATTCCAGTGCTCTCTCACCCTTCCAGTAAAGACATTTTTCCTCATGTTCAGGTGGCACTTCCTGTGTTTCAGTGTGTGCCCGTTGCCTCTCATCCTATTACTGGGCACCACGGAGAAGAGTCTGGCCTCTCTGTCTTGACACCCTCCCTTCAGATACTTACCCACATTGATCAGATCCCCCCTCAGTCTTCTCTTCAGGCTGAACAGGCCCAGCTCTCTCGGCCTTTCCTCAAAGGAGAGATGTTCTAGTCCCTTAATCATCTTAGTGGCCCTTCGTTGGACTCACTCCAGGAGCTCCATGTCTCTCTGGCATTGGGGAGCCCAGAACTAGACACAGCACTCCAGGTGAGGCCTCACCAGGGCTGAGTAGAGGAGGGGGAAGACAGATCCACCTCCCTTGACCTGCTGGCAACACTATTGGCCTTCTTGGCCACAAGGGCACACTGCTGGCTCCTGGTTAACTTGTCCACCAGGACTCCCAGGTCCCAGGTACTGGACCCAGTATTGACCCCTGAGGGACACCACTAGCTACAGGCCTCCAACTAGACTCTGTGCCACTGATCACAACCCTCTGAGCTCTGCCATCCAGCCGCTTCTCAATCCACCTCACCGTCCACTCACCCAGCCCACACTTCCTGAGCTTGCCTATAAGGACGCTATCAGAGACAGTGTCAAAAGCCTTGCTGAAGTCCAGGTAGACAACATCCACTGTTCTCCCCTCATCTACCCAGCCAGTCATTGCATCATAGGAGGCTATCAGGTTGGCTATCATGTCTTCCCTTTGGTGAATCCATGCTGACTACTCCTGATCCCCTTCTTGTCCTGCACATGCTTAGAGATGACATCCAGGATGAGCTGCTCCATCACCTTTCCAGGGATTGAGGTGAGGCTGACTGGCCTGTAGATCCCTGGCTCCTCCATCTCGCTGTTTTTGAAGACTGGAATGGCATTGGCTTTCTTCCAGTCCTCGGGCACCTCCCCTGATGGCCATGACCTTTCAAAGATGATTGAGAGTGACCTAGCAGTGGTGTCTGCCAGCTCCCTCAGCACTCGTGAGTGCCTCCCATCAGGGCCCATGGACTTCTGGGTGTCAAATTTGCCTAAATGATCTCTAACCCAATCCTCCTCTGCCAAGGGAGAGTCTTCCTTTCTCCAGACTTTGTCTTGTGTCCAGGGTCTGGGATTCCTGAGAGCTGGCCTTAGCATTAAAGACTGAAGCAAACAAGGCATTCAGTGTCTCTGTCTTTTCTATATCCTTTGTCACCAGGGCACCTGCTCCACTTAGTAGCGGGCCCACATTTTCCATAGTCTTCCTTTTGCTAATGATGTATTTGAAGAAGCCCTTCTTGTGTTCCTTGATATCCCTAACCAGATTCAATTCCAAATCGGCCTTGGCCTTCCTCGTTGCCTCCCTACATACTCTGCCAACGTTCCTATACTCCTCCCAAGTGGCCTCTCCCTGCTTCCACCTCCTGTGCACCTCCTGCTTATGTTTGAGTTTTGCCAGGAGCGTCTTGTTCATCCATGCAGGTCTCCTGCCCTTTTACTCGACTTGTTGCTCATTGGGATGAACGATTCTTCAGCTTGGAGGAAGTGATCCTTGAACGTTAACAAGCTCTCTTGGGCGCCTCTTCCTTCTAGGGCCCTATCCCATGAGATTCTTCCAAGAAGGTCCCTGAAGAGGCCAAAATCTGCTCTCCTGAAGTCCAGGGTTGTGATCCTACTTATTGCCCTTCTTCCTCCTTGCGGAAACTCGACTGTCTCATGATCACTGCAGCCAGGGCTGCCCCCAACATTCACATCTCCACCAGCACTTCCTTGTTTGTTAGTACAAGGTCCAGCAGCACACCTCTCCTTGTTGGCTCCTCTTTCAGAAAGTTATCCTCAATGCTTTCCAGGAACCTCCTGGATTGTCTCCTGGATTGTGTGCGCCTTGCTGTGTTGTTCTTCCAGCAGATATCAGGGTGGTTAAAGGCCCCCATGTGATCATGAGGGTCTGTGATCATGAGGCTACTTTCAGCTGTCTGTAGAAGGCCTCATCTGCTTCCTCTTCCTGATCAGGTGGCCTGTAGCAAACACCCACAACAGTGTCACCCATGTTAGTCTGCCCTATAATCCTTACACATAAGCTCTTGACCTGCTCATCATCCACCCCTAGGCAGAGCTCAATATATTCCAGTGGCTCTCTCACATAAATGGCATCTCCCCCACCTCGCAGCTAACAGAGGCAATGAACAGATGCAGCAGTTTGTGCAGCAGTGACAGGGATCTGCTTAGAACTTCTGAGAACCTTATTGGAAGTTGTGGGAGGGCTTTCTGGGGACCCTCTGAGTAACTAGAGGGTGATTGCTGCAGATAGGTAAGGAGAGCTAGGCAAGGACAGCTACAGGAGGCCTTAACTTCTCCTGGGAAGCTCTAGCTAGGCGTAGCTGCTGCTAAGGAGCTCTGTTGGTTGCCCGATCAGAGGGAGTTGGGGCCTTTGTTCCAGCTGGCCCTCGACTGGGGTGGGTCAAGCACCCTGAGTCGGTGCTAGGGAGAGGCCTATATAAGAGTCTCGGCTTCTCTGACAGGCAGTCCTCGTACAGCAAGGAGCTGCCCACATGGTCCTGCTCTTTCAGTGGCCTTACAGCCTGGGAGTGAGTGGGAAAGTGGTACTCTAATCTGATTCAAACTGCTGTTCTTGGGACAGCAGGACCTCACATAGTGCTGTGACTCTTCAAGAGAGTGCATACTCTTATCAAATGAGTAGGAGCTTGCTAATGTCAATGAGAGAGGCCAGTGTTCAGTGACAGCTTGCATAAGCAACCACAGCTTCCAGGAAGGCCCACTGGCACTGTTAAAGCATCAGTGTTCTGGATTCCTGGCTGTGCTCCCTTTCCACCTGCCTTGTGTATTTTTTCTGAAGCAGGGAAACAACTCTGAAGTTGTAAACGATACCTCTCACATAGGACATAAAAAAATTGTATTGATGTCTTTTTTTCAGGTGGATTCTTAGACATATTATGTGACATAAACAGACACAATGATGTGACACACACCCTGCATACACTGTGAGGTTTGGGGCTCTCTTGATAGTCAAAGGCAACGTAAGAGTTAACCATCCTGTAGGAGGGCCTTTCTGTCTCTATTGACTACATAAGGTGCCAAAGACTAGACATGCTTGTAACTTACAGGTCTCAGTTAAGTCTTCAGGCTAAGTAGGATGTGTCAGAATGTGTGCATTGTCCCTGTCTCATTCCTGTAGTGGTGCAACTCAAACTTCTCACCTCTTATGCAGCAGAGGTGAAACAGCTGCCGTTTCTACGTTTCCCCATCACCTTTTCTTATCCCATTTGAAGACAATTGTGAGAGACCGACGCTGTGACATCCACTTAAAAGACCTGCTGTTTCCAGCTAGCATGTAGAGTGTAAAGAAAGATCTGGGTGCTCCCATATTGCTCCTGCAAGCTGTCTTCTTCCCTGGGATATGTGTATCTGTTTCCTAGTTCTGGCCTTCTACAGTTAGCCCATGGAGAGTTGTAAGGAACATGTGGGTCTACCAGGATCACTGATCCTTCTTTTCTGCAGACCCAGCAGTTTGCATGTACAAAGAGGTATTTGACTGCCCTGAAATACAATCACATTCAGTATTTCAATATGTTGTAGGAGAATGGTGGTGGGAGAATGATAATAAATTATACTGTTTTTGAAGAAAACAGAAGTATGGTGTTTCATGGCAACAATCACAGGAATATTAATATATCCCCTTGATTTGTTTTGAAGGTCTGGAGTGTTCGACTTTGTATGGAACACAAGGCTCAAGCAGCACAGCAGAATTAAGACAAATTCTTGAATGTGGTAGGTACAGCTCTTCCTTGAAGCATTAGATAGATTTTGTGGTCAGATTGATCATGTTTTCTCTGCTCTTCTACTCAGCTTATGTATGGTCTGGTTCTGAATGATATAGTATTATAAAGCTCAATTTAAGGGAAAAAGCTTTGTAACTTTTACACTTAACATGAAAGGTATTTTTCACTTGTTCAGTTTGCATATTTTTTTCAGGGCTCCACTACCTAGTTGTTTTTCCAGGAATAATTATTTTAACAATTTTTTGGTCACTTGTTCAAGGACTAAAAATCTAGCTGTACCAAAAAAAAGTTGTTTTGCTGAGAAGCAAGATAAAGATACACTATTCTTGTAAGGCTGCAGGTTAATATTTTGTAAACGAATGGACAGTTTGTGTATGTACAGACATGCAGTTCTGTGCATGCATTTGTTTGTGCACCCTTTCTGATTCCTTTCATCCAGTGACTGGGGAGGCAATAACTGAACACTCCCTCCCCGGCACGGAGATGATGGTGGAAGGGAAAGAAAAAGAACTGATATTGCTGCAGTAGGCAGGGTTCTCGGGTTTTGGACAGTAACATGCAGCTACACCACTAACACCACATACCTGTTCAACTTTTCTGATACTTCTTTTTCTTTTGGTACACTTTTTTTTCTCCAATGCCAGAGTAAAGTGGCATGACAGCACTCAGCTGCACTGTGAGAGATCAGGAGCTTTGCTGTTGTAGTGAGAGTGCTTGACCGCGCCTTTGCAAGCCGAGGTGGGGTGCGGGTGTGAGCTTCCGGTTGCATAGAAGAGCGTGAAAATACAAGGGCCAGGAGATGAAACTGGTTACATGCAGTCTTGCCAAAGGGGCAAAGGAAGCAAACTCAAACCATGAATTCAGCACTCTTCATTTTTAGTAATTGGCGAGTGTTAACAAAATGAACTAGAGATGATATTTTGAGCTGACTGTTCTTTCAACTCAAAAGAGCATCCTGTCCTCTGCTGATTTTGGTGGGAGGGAAGAAGTGTATGTGTGCAAGCAGGGAGAGGAGCTAGGCATGCGGTGCTAGCAGTCAAAGCATTATTTTTAGTATTGTAATTTTATTTTTCAGTACAGGTAAATCCAGACTTTCCAAGGCACCAATGCAAAAGTATCTCTTAGTTTATCTGAATCCCTTGTTAAGTGTCTAAACTGAAGTGTACTTTTATGAAAGGTTCATTTATCTCCTGAGATCAAGAATTTGTGGTTTACATGTGTTCTTATTTAAAATGCAATTATGTTTGAGAAAACGAAAATAGGACTTTACCCTTTAGTAACAGAGTATCTTTCTCTCTTCTTCTTAAGATAGGATCCAAATCTTCCAGGACAAAGCCGATATAGTGGGTCTCCAGACAGATGGATATAAACAGCTCTGATGTCCTCTGCCTACTCTCTGAGTTAACAGAGCGCAAGTCAGTTTTGTTCTCAAAAGTTGTGAGCTGTATTAGTGTGCTGTTGTGCTTATGGTTAAAATGCTCTGTGTATTAATTGGATAACTGCCTTTTAGCTTCCATACAGTGCTATCTGGCTCTGAAATCAAAGCTGACTTGCATCTGGCCATCTCAGCAGACACAAGACTTCAGATCTGTTTATGACGTTACATCCAAGGAGTTGTGAAGTACCAGGAGTTTATTCTTACTAAAGCTTTGATTGTAATAATTTGTGATATACTTCAGAGAATGGTTCAACGCCAAGAGAACCAGAATTTAACTCAATTTAGGAAATAAAAAAGTGTGTGAGCTGGAGAACTAATGAAAACTATTTCCTGTAAATTTGTGGTTGGATTCTCTCATGCCTAGTTACACTTGCATCATTCGTACCCAGGCTACAGCTTTTTATTCATAATGTCCTTGTTCCTGTGTGGATTCTTTGGTGTCTAATAAGGACTGCAAGCTTTCCTTTGGGCAAAACAGGAAAGAAGAGGAGGAGCAGTACTAAGTGTCTCACTGTCCTCACTTTGCTGCCTTTTTTCATGGACACGCCATATATCTGAGTCCTCTGTTGAGTTTGCTTCAAAATGGCCAAATGGGTTCAAGAGTTACTTTACTGGGGACCTGATTAGCCTAAAAAGTCAGTCAGCATTAATAACTCTAAATTCTTACATAGATCTTTCTGTAATCCTTTGGGTCTTTTCTGGACCAGTTTCATGTTTAAGAGGAAACCCAATCTTGCTTGCACTAAGCAAGCATTTCTGAATTTACCTACTTATATTTTTGCTGCTTGATATTCAGCTGGTCCTGTATGTGACAGGCTGAAACCTTAGCTCGAGTCGTAAATATACTGGAAGGACGCCAGGCTTTACAAGAGAAATCCTAACTGCTGCATAAAACACCAAGCACCCAATTCTGCAAGTGCATATTTGTTTCCACTTACTATCATAAATATTTACAGATTTGGGGCCTCAAGTTGTTAATGTAGCTTCTAGTCATAATAGAAGTAGCTACTAGTAGAAAAGCTACTAGTTTGACCAAACCCTTGATTAATACTTCTTAGGCAAAATATTTACAGGTAAAACACAAACCTGTTAAAAATATTCTGATGTTCCATAACATTGCCGACATAGTGCAAGTCACTACCACCATTATGAGTTCAGCCCTGCAAAGCATATGGCTGGAGGCCACATGTGGCTCTGGAAGCCATTTCGTCCATCAGATACCAAGAGCCTGTGCATTGTGTTGAGCAGTGTATATTCTTGATCTTAAAGATGTGTCTTGGTATCTTAAAATATTTATTACGAGTTGTTCCCTGTAAACCAGATTCAGATTAGCAGTTTTGGCTTGGTATAAAGTGCTAATATCATGAGCCTCTATATTTTTCCGGTTTCTAATATCTGAAAAATATGTTGTTCTTTCCCTTTAGATGCCTCTTCGTTGGATTTAGAAACATTTGATGTGCATACTTTATCAGACGCTCTCAAGAGGTATCTCCTGGACTTGCCAAATCCCATCATTCCAGCAGCTGTTCACAGTGACATGATTTCTGCAGCTCAGGGTATGAATATCAAATATTTCAAACATCAAACAAAAAAGCTTTTGTTAGAATTCTGAGTATCCAGTGATTCAGCTGAATCTTTGTCTCCCAAAAAATATAAAGATTCTGCATACCCTGGCAGAATCTCAGAAAAAATATATACATTCACTGATTTTGATGAAAGTTACTTCAATTCAAATCTGGAGATGTATTATTTACTTCTCTATTTATGCAAAAATAATGGAAAATATAAGGGTTAACACAGTTCTCTGCCTTTTAATAAGTAGAATAGCTATAGAAGAAACGAGGAGGAAAAAATCAAGGACTTATCTGTATGCAGAAAGCTAATTTTTAACTTTTTATCAGTGCTGACAAAGTAAATGTATTAGAGGTCATGATGTTCTGCAGTATGTTGGGAGTTACGGATTATGAAGTGACAAATGCATTCATATAAGATTCATCATCTACACAGTGGTCATTTCAAACAAGTGCAGCTTACAGGCTTTCAGCACGTGGGCCAAGTACTCTGTTGTATGTCTCAGGACAGGATATTGTTACTGGTAACCTTCAAAGTTAGAACAGCACCTGTGAGACTTATCTAGTGCATCTCAGAATTACCCAATCATGTGTGACGCTAAACACAAGACAGACTTCTGCCAGTACACTCTGAACACATTGTGGTTTTTACCAAAATGCATATCTGTTTCCATTTGACTTTTAAATACTTATTCTTTACTTTTCCCTGAGCATTTCACTTTTTTCAGAAGAAGAAGTGAATCTTACAGCCCTAATGAAGGACAAAATTTATAACTTTTTTCTGTAAAATTGATGCTTCCAAAGGAGTTATATACAGTTTCATTTTACTTGTTAAATGTTCCTGTGCTGATATCAAGAGCCTTTTATCTGTTTGCTTGCAGAAGTGCAGAGCTCAGAGGAATATGCTCAGTTGCTGAAGAAACTCATCAGAGCTCCAAATATACCTCCCCAGTATTGGCTCACACTCCAATATTTGCTCAAACATTTCCTCAGACTTTGTCAAGCCTCCAGCAAAAATCTCTTGAATGCAAGGTCTCTAGCTGAAATTTTCGGCCCTCTGCTTTTCAAATTCCAGATAGCAAGGTAGGTGGGACATCTTTATTATATTCTATATTGTAAACACGAGTTAGCTACATAGGAAAGTAAGTTGAATAAATTACTTCTCTGACTTTACTTTTGCTGTGCTTTCTGGAGGGCATTGTAAATTTTTGCAATGCTTTTTGAATGATACTAATGCAAACTTTTGTACTTTTGCTGGTTCTTATTGTCTGATCCATCTCTTGCAGCTCTGATAATACTGAACACCACATAAAAATCTTAGAGGTTTTAATCACAAGTGAATGGAATGAGAGACAGCCTGTACCAGGTAAAAATTGTTTGTACTTTAAAAAGCTATATACTCTTGTTTTATTAAATATTGAAATTCAAATAAGGACACTAAATGCTCTTTTTTTAAAATTAAACAAACTTAATGCAGAACTGCATAATTACAGAACTGTGTAGAAATGGTTTATATGTGTACAGTATTTGTTTTATAAGAAATTTTGCAGTTAAAATCATTTCAGAATCCTGCATAGTATAGAATGCACAGTATTAAGGAGGGGGATGTAGGAGGGGGCAAATTTTGACGATCTTACTTATCTCTCACTCTGTAGCCCCAGTAAAATTTTCTTTAAAGTACTATACCCCACAGGGATCATCTGAAGAAATTAGGATTTGAGCCTGTGTTTACCTATATGCATTTTTTAATCCAGAGTCTTGGGAGAATTATTTTTCAATATCAATAAACAGTGCAGAAAATATTAACACCCTATTCAGGAAAGTTATACTACACTTTTTCTGGCTCTGTGAGTGTGCATTTAGTTTAGTCAACAAAAAGTAAGACCCACCTCTAATTTATGCAAACCCCACTGTTTTTAAATCAAATATTTGGTATGAGCAAGGCAGAGTTGCCAACTCTGTGCAAAGGAAATTGTTAATGCAGGGGACTTTAGGTGGTAGCTTAAAGTAATCCTTTTTACAGCTTATTAACAAAGAATATCCTAACAAAGGGTAGGGCCTGGTGAACAGAGCATTAGGCATGTTGTAGCTCTCCTGCCTCTCTATTAAAAGTACAAGGTAAAGTTCATGTCAGTAGGATTTGCAGGGCTGTTTAAGATATGAAGAGCTGGAGCACAGCAGTAGCAGAACAGTAGCAGAAGAATGCATTGTTTCTCTTATTTTAAGTAGGTACACTGTATAATTCCAACCATAAACTAAAGAAGATCAGTTTTAAACGGCTGTGTTTTTTGCTCCTGCTGCTTTGGAAGGATGTTCTAACATCACAGGCTATTGTAATTAGGAACCTTTTCCAAATAGTTCCAATCAGCGTACATGTATTCTCAACTAGATTATACCTGTATGGTTTTGTTCAGATTTCTTAACAAATTTCTTTATTTCTTTAAAATAGTTAAAGCAGACATTTCCAGCACAACTGTATATTTTTGCTTCCTAATGTTTCATAAAAACCAAGAGAGTCCAAACTTTTAGTGCCTGCTTGTCTTATTTTACGAAGAGTCAGCAAATAACTGCTTATTGTTAAAGAATGATTTTACCCTTGCCGCATGTTATAAGCCTTAAAAAAGTAAAATACATTACTGAATCCCCTAATATTCTAAAGACTTTGATAATAGCACTTTCTGAAGTGATATGTTTGCAAACACTTTTGGATATGTAAACTGACATGGCCTGAGGCGTTGGTAGAGTGAGAAGCTACAGAGGTAGGGTCGAGAAGTGACAATTTCTCAAGTTGCACTTAGGAGATCAGTTAATTGCATTTAGTCTTGAGTTGCTTTATACTAGTGAAATATATAAGTGAAAGGTGTTGATGTTCGAACTGCCAATGAGGACAAGGAGTCTAGTCATCCTGAGAGTATCTTAATATCTGTTTCACTAGAGCCCTTGAAGAAATGCAGCTATATCCATCAAACTTATGAATGAATTAATGTTTTGCAGTTGGTTACTTTGAGTTCCCTCTGAGATTTTTCATGTGATCCATTACCAAAAAAAAAAAAAAAACTCCTTCCCTTTGTATTTCAGGGTCTGTTCTGGAGAATGTATTTTAGTAGAATATTTGCACATTTATTAATATACTGAAAAAATTTAGATACAGATTTTCAAACTTTGTAGCCTGTGGTTATCTAGATTCTGCTCTAAGGACTGTAAAGCACTTGAATAATTTTCAGAAGTTGAGTATTTATAAAATCTCAAATGATTCTTTACAGGATTGGGACACAAATCTGTTTTTTGGCTCCAAAATCAGTCACGTGATTGTCTTAACCACTGAGTTTTTATAGTTCTTGTAGAAGATTGAGAGACATATTTTTCAAAATTATCAGCTCCAAGGTTATTGTTTGTAGTGGCTTGACCTTCCCTCAAAAATGTTTTGATACATTACAATAAAGGAAGAATCCTAGAAAAGATAACTTATTTCTCATATAAGTGTTCTGAACAGAGCATGAAAACCTGTAATAGAATTGTTAAAAGTTCAGAACTTAAGACGTTTTAAACAGAAAATCATATTTGTTGAAAATAATTTAATGACAACTAAGTGATAACAGGCAAGCCAGTGCTGCCAGGGTTCTTTTCTTCTGATTATTTTCTCATCACATCACCCAATAATTATCCTTCTTACTTCCAAACAATAGAAAGTATGCAAATAGGGCTAACATCTTAAATTGGACATTTTATAGCTACAGTGATGCTATGCGCTCCATAGTGCAAAACCAGGAGTTATTGTTAGGCCCTTACTTGATTTTTTTATTGCACAACTCTGGACTGATTTTTCTCCTTGTCACAGTGTTCAGTGGGGAACTATGCATTTTTATATGTGAATTAGAGTATAGTCTAGCCCTGCACAAGAAGTTAAAGTACTGAAGTTAAAATGTTTAATATGTGAGGATAGTATAATGTTGCAAGAGAAGTAGGATTATGAATTTGGTTGATGTTTTGAATAATTGGTGATGAAATCCATTTTTTGATTCCTACCTTATTCTTTGTAGCTAATCAGCCAAAGACCCAATGGATGATTGGGATGAGTGGACAAATTAGATGATATAGCATCCTTTTTTAACACCCCAACTTGATGAAAAGCCACAGAAACATTAAAGAGTAATGCTGATTTTTACAGAGTCAGAAACAAAGCGCATGTCTTCAAATATGCCATTTGAAACAGTAGTATTAGAAGAAAAAAAGACTATGCCTAAGTATTGGTTATTACCTAACAGAATCTGACAGAACAGGTTGAAGGTATGACGGTGTGTGTGCTTTTAGAAGTATACATTGAAAAATAGGCTATGAATTCTTTGTAGGGTTACAAGGTTGGAAGCTTTGAGTTCATTTTTGATGATTGTGAAGCAGCAGCAGGTCCCAGAGCCATTCGTGGGACTGTTCGGGGCACAGCCCACCAGCAAACCAGTGCCCAGGGCCCCTGCTGGGCGGCTGTCATGCCACGCCGGCACTAGCTCACAGCCAGCTGGCAGGTCGCCCAGGGAGAGGTGGGGAGACAGAGGGTTCGAGGTTGGTTTGGGGGAGAACGCAGGGAAATCAGGGTCCTTTTGGGGGAGCACTGAAGAGCACGGAGCGGCCCATGGCTGTGTAAGATGAAGGTGTGTCATTGCAGGGAGGTAGAGAAGGAAGGGGGAAGCGGTGGGTGTGGTGTGGGACAGCTGTGGCAACGCGGAGCCCCTGGGACGGTGGGAAGGGAGAGCCACGGGGGCCAGGACGAGCTCCTGCAGCCGCTGGGGCCACTTCCTGTCCTGTGGTGACAAACTGAAGCCTCGATGGCCCGAACACTAACTCAGGCTGAGCTGCTTCTACTACTACTAGGCTGTGTATCCCAGCTTATTCCTCTTTCCCAGGCGTATAAATAATATTGTAAATAATGGCTCCAGCTGTAAAATACCACAGGATATAAGCATGAAGAGGTGGGTTTTAGTATTCACGGGATCCTAGCTAAAATAAATGAAGTCATGAGCCTGCCTTATGCTTAACTGGTCAGTTGCTAGGGGTTTGGGTGAGAGTCCTAGCAGTACAGCCAAAATGCAGACGCTTTGCTTTAAGCTGAACAAAATATAGCAAGCTTGATAGAGTAATAGCCAGAGTACAGGAATGTAAAGGCCAGTGCTGTTCCTCCTGAAATCTGCCCCAAAGCTCCCCTTGACGGCACTGGTCTGGATCAGCCGCGGTCCTGGCTTGCAGTGTCTCAGGGGTGCAACAGAATAAGCAAGAATGTTGTGCCTTATCAGAACTTTTTTGCATAATTTTGTAAGTCTGGCTGGATCATCAGCCAGCCCTAAGAATATTTTTGCATGTGCAGAGAACGATCTGTCAAGGAAGAATTGATTTTGTACGGTGTAGTGCGTGTCTGCTTCTCACCCGGCAGAGGGCCCCCCTTCTAAGCTAATAAAAATCATGTGCTTTATACCTGCTTTAACAGGGAGCAAAATACATTGTTAATAATTTCCAGCCCTAGCAATACTGAATTCTTGATTTAGATTTTGACAGTAGTGTATACCTTACATTTCTTAATACCTAATTAAAAGTATTTAGTGAAACTGAAGCAACATGTATGGCATTGTTAGTTTTTACAGATTATATGTGTGTGTGAGTGTATGTATGTACATATATATATATATACACATTTACATGCGCACACACACAAACCTCTCCATGCCGATCAGTTCCTTGTCCTGCTTCATGCAGCGTTTTTAGAAAAAAAATTCCTTTATAGACCAGAAGAGCACTTTGAGTATGGTGCAAAAAAGTAGTAGGCCCCTGAGTTTCTGCAAATACAAATCTATAGATTTGATGAGCACCACTCAAGGTGGTGGACTCTTAGTTTTGAATAAAAGTTAAGATGGGGCAATTGTGTGAAAAGGTAGGTGTTTGCCTGTCAGTACCTTTTTTTGGCCAGACATGTGATCCCACTCGTTTTTGCCCAGGGCGCTGAAATCAGAAGAACCCCCTGGTCTTAGGAACACCCTCAGTAGTTTCAAAAGCTTATCTTTTATCTCTGTGTAGGTAGCAGTGCTTTTTAAAATAATAAACAATTAAATGAACCAGAGTTTGTTTGTCATCAGTAGCTGATTTCCCTACAGAATGCGCTTGTATACTGTGGTCCTATAAACCAAAAGTGTTATCACCCTTTTCTGTAAATTTTTAGCAGTAAATAGGAGGCATATAAGTTATTATCAAAAGTTGGATTTTTCTCTTCTCCTCCTGGGTACTGTCATTAGTTATGAAACAAGGATTACCAACTCTGAAGTAGGCTGTACTTTTATGATTATGCTACTTTGAATTATATATAGAACTGACAATTGTTTTAGTAGGCAAAGGCTAAAACTAGAAAAGCAAGGAATCATTATAGGCGAAACTGTTTAATCAGCTATAAAACACTGAAAATATACTGCAGATATTTGGGATTTTGTTGTGAGGCACGAGTGGTTTTTTAGTAGGTTTGGTAGTTTGTAGCACAGGACAATTTTGGTAAGTGGAGTGTATGGGGAGGGAGATGAAAACTTTTCATTACCATTTGAGTTTCATAAGGGAGCCGCAGCTGATCTCAAGGAAGACAGCTGCTAGAGGTTCTCACTGCTTCCAACAGCAAGTTGGAGGAAAGTATTAAACCCCTTCCTTCCATTCTTTGAAAGGAATCCTTTGGTCTATTTCTCCTTTCACTTTGAATTTTTCCATGTAAAAGTATAGCTGGTAAGGAAGTTAGCTGGTGCAGGCAGAGGGGAGCAGGCTCTTCAGTTGCTGCTCCATTTCTTCAGCAAGTGTGATACTCTACCAAACACTAGGGCAAGGTTAATACATATGAGCTAAAGTGCTCCCTCTCCGTACAGCCCCTTTTCCCACCCGCCTGACTAAGAAATGAAAAGAAGAACCCTGAGGTCCTGGAAAACACCATGGATATGGACAGGTGTTTTTTCTAGCGTTTTCGGTTCATCTGAAATGGGTGAAATGCCTCACCACTTCGTTCTAAGGGTCTTCAAGCAACACGTGTGTTTGTGGTCCCGCACGAGTGCGTAGGAGGTGCTGCTGTGCTTGCAAGCAAGCTGCTTTGCACAGGGCTGTTCTGAGAGGTACAGCTCTTTTCAAGGAAGATTTTGATTCTTTTTTTTTTTCTGAACTAAGTTAGCCACTTCCTTTATTTGGCTGTTCACAGTGCTTTTCTCGACTTCAACACTGCACTCAGCAGCTAGTTACAGAGACTATTTTAAGACCTCTTGCAATGGTCTTCTCATTTACTTAGTTAAGATGAGAAAGTTAGTCTTGCATTGGCCACTTGTTCGCTGATTGACAACTTTTCCTTTGAATCTGGCTCCCCCTCCCCCACCTGAAATCCCTGGCTCAGCAAATATTTGAACCTGCCCAAGTTAATCATGAAACTGAGATCATTATCTGAAAGAGACGTGCAAGCTACTGAGGGTGGTTTCTTTCCTTCCTTTTTTTTTTTTTTTTTAACAGTACTAAAGTCAGGTTCACTTTTTAATGATGAACCAGAGTAAGTGGATACCTTCTGCACAGCACAGAGCTTTACCCAGTCAAGAAGAGAGAGAAGGCTTGGATTTTCTGGCTGCATGTTACAGCTTTTCTAGTGATTTTTATGAAGCATTGTTTGGAAAGCATAGCCTTTTTTTTTGAATTATTTTTTGCTTAGTTGCTTCAGAGAAACTTCCTAATAAAAAGATTTTTTTTCTTCTAGAAAGGTTTCTATAAGAGGAAACCACTTAATTTTTCAGGTTATTGGATTGTATTTTCAGGCTGTATTACAAGGGCGAGCAGTTGTGATGCATAATTTACAAAGTAAGTGATTTTGAATTTCTGTGTGCTTTCTTCATCACCTTGTGGAAGTACTTTACTGTAACTGATTACCAGGCAGAGATTTCATGGTCTTTAGATACGTGAAAGAAAGTCAAGTGCCTCAGTACCTCTCCAGGTTATACAGAGGCAATGGAAAATCACCTATCCGTCTCCTGCCTTTTCCTGCCCGCAAGCTGGGCTAGTTTGAGCTGAGCAGTAACCTAATTATACAAGTGTGGGCAGTTCAGAATTTGGCCACCAGTGAAACCCTGGAGACTTATTTTTTCCTGAAAGCCTTTATTCGATGGAATAAATAAATCTTACTGATCCCCCGTTAAACTTAAATGCAGCAATATAGTCTTTGTCAGAAATCTTTAATAACCTAATTTAAGTAATTAACCATGGCAACTCAAGTGTTTGGGTAGCAGGTGGGCTAAACCTTCAAGTTCAGTGTTTGGACTTGTGTCTGGAGTGATCCTAAGTATCTTATTACTCTTTGGAAATGGAAGGAATCTTTGGAACATGTCTACCTAAACAGGGAGGGGAAAATGAATTTAGGCTTAACATATAGGCAAACTAGCATGTATGTTTTTGTTGCTGTTGGTACTCCAGCCATGATCTTACATGTCAATGCTTGTCTAAAGTGGATGAGCTAGTGAGGGACACAGAGGGAGGATAGATAATGTGTGAAATATTTTGAAAGGGTATAAATTGTGTTAATTTCTTAATAAGTATTTGTATGATAGAGCACATTTCAGCTGCACCAAGATTTCTTATGATGTAGGCTCTGAGAGCTGCTACAGTTACTTTTTGTTGTGGTTACTTTTGGCATTGGTTTTCTGCCCCCATAGATTATAGTGAATATAACGCGTTCAGATTGCTCTGGAATTAATAGTATATTCTGCGCATGTTTCTTCCAAGAGGTCTGAGGGTTACAGCCAGTGATGGGGGGTGATTGAGAAGGAATATTTCTAAACAGTAGGAGGATACTGATGACATAAACTCAAGTTAGGAAGAAGACATTGACAAGGACTCTTGCTTTTAAAAACAATTAACATGATAAATATCTCAAAGAGAATAGGGTAGAGAAACAGTGTGAAAAGGCAGACTAAATCTTGTATCCTGACAGTCTGGCTTTTTATGTTCACCAAAATCATTTTTCAAGGTCTTTCTCAGTTCTGATTTTCTTCCATGCTTTAGGAAAGTCTCAGTAACATCCTGAATGCAAGATTACAATATTTGATTTTTAGATTTCAAAACTAGTTAATACAGATGATTACTATTGTATTGCATTACAGAATGATACAGAGAGAAAAGACATCTCTGCAATAAGTATGTTTTATATGATAATATCAAATGCATCAGACCTTTGTGTCTGTAAAACTAAAGAAATTTGTGAAGTTTAAAAACAATATTTCATTATGTGGCTATATGTGTGTATGTACGTGTAAAACAGATATATACACACACACGGAGTCAAGCTCTTATTCCCTTTCCCATTTTTTTATATATCCAGTGGGTGCACATGCTTATTAAAGCTTTTTGCATGGGATAAGCTTCAGGCATCTGAGCAGCATAATGAAACTGAGAAGTGACCTACCTAGCTATAAGCGGAGCTCCACTGTGTGTGAGTGTGCATGTGTTGCGTGCGTGTGTGTGCGAAAGCTACGTGCTGCAGCATATCAGCCTTTTGTCATCCTGCCAGGACTGGACTGTACCATGCAGCAGAGAGTCAGGAAAATGAAACGGAGATGTGTGTAAGGGGAGCCCGCTCAGCCTTTCTGCTTGTAATACCAGGTTTATATTGCAGTTCGGCTACATGTAGATTCTTTCTGAAACCGAAATTGTTTTAAGATTAATGTAGAACAAAATGATGAAACAGGAGTGGTCTGGTGACATTATTTTGACATGATTGGCTGAGGATTATGATGTAATAGGTTACAGTGCAGCCCCTTATAGGTTTTAAAATGAATTCCAAGACACCATTACAAAGGGAGCCTGACTCTTTTCTTATATCTGAGCTTACTCAGTGAAACTCATACAAATGTACAATACTGTTTGGAATATGGAAGAACTGGATATAGACTATCCTAAGACAGATATAAATTGTGGCACAGACTTGATGTTTTACATAGAAATGGATCCACCAGGTAAAACTGCAGTCTTATTATGGAAGGCTAATTCATTTTGGTCTTTATGATAGCTGCTGAAAAATCCTTAGTGGATATTTAAGATATATTTACTATGTAATTGATACAAATAGTTTTCCTTTTTCTTTTTTTTCCTTCATAGATTAGAATTAAATTGTGATTTCGTGCATGGTTATAGTAATTAGAATCGTAACCTGTAGAAATACCTGTCTGCTTACTTAATTGAATTTTTCCTGAATTGACCTGTTTCTGTTTTGATTTTTTTCTGTCATATGTAGCTCTAGCTCTGCTATCATATTCTAAGAATGTTGCGTTTCTTTTATTATTATTTTTGCTATGTCTGCTCCACATTGTGGCTAAAAAGAGATGCTGTAATGACATTTGTATTTCCTCAAACAGTGATTACAAATCATTGTTTTGGATTGTTTTAGGAAAAACGGATTTTAAAATCTAGCAATATTAATTGAATTCCTGATATCGCATCATTTTATCATGTGGTATTACAAATATTAAGCTGTCTTGTCATTCATTGCAATTCTGTCTTTTGTAGCTGGTCATATTATACATAGAGGCACGTTCGTAACAAATGTTGTACTAACTAGAGAACTAAAAGAGCTGGATTGGTTTTTAATCCTGATTCCAATGTAGTCCCCCTTGCTAGTAAGCCAGGAGTGCTGCAGTATCTTCTCTGGCACCCACTGGTATCTGTATGCAGCTTTGACATTGAGAAAAGGGGATGTGGTTTTTAATCAGTACTGGCATTTGGAACACAATTTATTCTGTAGAATACTAAGATTAACACAATGGATATATGGGTCACAGATGGGTTTCTTAAAGTGGTTTGCAGCAAATCATTGCACAAAATGCTGAGGATCAGAGAAACCCAATTCTTCTAAAATGTACAGTATTGCTGTGGGTTTGCGTTTTTTATTACCTAGCTCCTAGATGAGAAAATAGCAACATTCCTCTAAGATCGTTACAGAGGAGGAAAAAAAGAAACTTTACCTGTTTTACTATTTATATTCACTTCAGTGGAAGCAGGTAAAAACAAACTTCGGATTTTTTTTTCCAAATGCTTTCTTGACTGGTGGGGGAAGGTATAGTGTTAGTTTGCTTAAAATATGTTATTGCAAGAGTAACATACTTTCTGAAACAGTACATTTTTCTTGTTGAATGATATTATTTCCAGTAAAATATCTTGATTCTCCTAGCACTTTTAAAGACTGTTAGTGATAGAAAGCTGAATTTCATAACCATTCATTTTTTCTCATTCATGTACTAGTGTATAGTTCCAAGGTATATACAGGCAGGTTTTCAATGAGTTATAATCAACTTTTTTGTCCTTTCATCTGCAGCACTGCCGCCTAAGCCACCAAAACCTAATACTGTAACTAACAACGGTATGAATAACAACATGTCATTACAAGATGCTGAATGGTACTGGGGAGATATTTCAAGGTAAATCAGCTCAAGATGTGTATTTCTTATATTTGCTTTATATTCTTGCTATGTTATTTTTTATATATGTATTCCGTTTAAGTATGGAAAAATCGTAGTTCTAAGAGCCAATTTTAGGATATTTTCCAACACAAACATATCACAGCTGGTTTTGTTCCAAACATGACTAAAAAGTTACTGGCAGTCAATTAGAATGTAATATGTAAAATGATTTGGTGCTTGTTGTATTATTTTAAGACAACTGTGTGAAATGCTAGCATGAAAGGACAATACCAAGAAATAAGTATTTTCTTCTTTTCTTTCATCGCGAACCTCAGCTCCAGCCACAATAGTTAATAAGCCAGACTAACAAGTGCCATATATTAGCAACATTTTTAACTGTACTATATATAGGTACATTAGACCAGCACTTGCTTCTCCAATTGCTCAGGCTTGTATGAACAAGCAGAAGGACTTTTGCATGAATATTGTTTTGTTCCAGCAGTAAGAGGATATTGAAGATACCATTTTTTAATTCCATTTGTTCCCTAGTAATATTAAATAGGCTATTAATCAACAGCTTTTGTTCATATGGAGATCAAGAAGGCTCTTAAAAAAAAAGCAGTTATTTTAAAAGAGAAGAAATTAGAGCACAGTATGAGAAGAAATGAGTGAGAAGTAGCTGAAATGGTTACTTTTGCTTTCATTTTAGAGAAGAAGTAAATGAGAAGCTTCGAGACACTGCTGATGGTACCTTTTTGGTACGAGATGCTTCAACCAAAATGCATGGGGACTACACACTTACACTAAGGTAAGATAGTTACATTAGGTCTGTAATACTTGACAGTATACATGCAGTACTGAATCTCCAGTACCACGTTCTTTATGCAATAGTATTTGAAGTATGCCTAACTTTTCAACAAACTTAATTTGCAGGAAAGGAGGAAATAACAAATTAATCAAAATATTTCACCGAGATGGGAAATACGGCTTTTCTGACCCATTAACTTTCAACTCTGTGGTTGAGCTAATAAACCACTACCGGAATGAATCTCTAGCCCAGTACAATCCTAAACTGGATGTAAAATTACTCTATCCAGTATCTAAGTACCAGCAGGTAATTTGGTTTATTTTCTTTGTGTTCCACTTAAATACAGAGAAATTATTACAGCCTGAGGAGTCATTGATTATAAAGAAACTCACATCTGTTAGTATTAGAAAGAATAAAGTGGATATAAAGCTAGATTTAAAAAAAAAAAAACCACAAATTGCAAATAAATAATTACAACTTTAAATATTGCAGACACATCATTAAGAAATAAACTTATTATATTAATAAATTTCCCACTCATTGGCAATGAAATATATAATTTTCAGTACAAAGCTGCATGTTTGCAATGCAAAATTGTTTTTATTATTCATTTTGTTTTTGATTTGCATATTATATGCATATAGTATGTAATAGCTCCATATTGATAGGACAGATAACACATTTCCCATGTAAAATATCTGGGAATTTTTAAGCAGTTTTATCCAGAAAATCTTTGCAGTGTAATTGCTTCTCTATTGAATATATTTCCTTTTTCTCATCCTCCCAGGATCAAGTGGTGAAAGAGGACAGTATTGAAGCAGTGGGGAAGAAATTACATGAATATAATACCCAGTTCCAAGAAAAAAGCCGAGAATATGACAGACTCTATGAAGACTATACAAGAACATCTCAGGTGAGCTATGTTTGAAACCAGACAGAGAGTGGAGGTTATCTTCTGTGGATTTAGAAGAATATTACTGTAAATTCATACTGCCATCTTTGATAGCTGCCTTCTCCTCCTCCCTTCCTCTGCCGCTACAACCACCCAAAAGAGGAAAAGTGCTTGATGTGCTTGCTCAGTATAATGGAATTGCTTACTCATGTTTTAACCGTCACCACCTGCAACCTAACCCCATGCTTAAGTCTGACACCTGCGTCCAAAGCAAGCTCAGAACTCCCTTGATTTAGCAACACTTCTGCACACTGACCTCATCGAATCAAGCTCAGGTCTTCGAGACGTATCTGCAAGGGATCATTGTATTTTATTCTTAGTTTTTGAAGGGACTGATTTCGTCTACACAGAGTGGAGAGATGACGTGTAGATACAGTGCAGGACTGAAAAGCTGCCTTTATGCTTCTTTCATCTTAACCAATAATTAACCGGGTCTTGAAGTGCCAGCCAGTGGAATTAGTGCTGTTTTACAGCCCCACGATCAAGATGGCTTCCTACAATGTACAGGAAATATGCCTGAAAATGCTGAAGCAAGGTGCAGGCAACCTGAAAGTTGCCTTAAAGACTTAGGTTACATCTAGCTATGTAGGGGCAGGAGGACAGACTAGATGAATTCTTGAGGTCTGTCCAGCCCTATATCTTATAATTCTATTTTAGAAATGCAGCTATACTTTTAAGGACATTAGTTAGTACAAAGGGCAAAGTGCAGTGCCATAAGCCTCCAGTCATCACAAATAAAACTTATGTATATAAAACAAGTTTTGAAACTAGGCCTTTGTCTAGCAGTTTGCCTTTCTTGGAAAGCCTCATCAGTTAGCAGTTTGTACAGGCCTCTTTTCTGTGTTTTGTGAGGCTCTGCAGACAGAATGCATTCTTGGTAAAGAGATTTAAGCCATTCTGTTACAATATACTGAAGTCTTTCTGTGATAGAGGCCAATAAATCATCCTCTCTGTTTGATAGGAACTGTAATAACAGTTATTTTATTTGCAGGAAATTCAAATGAAAAGAACAGCTATTGAAGCATTTAATGAAACGATAAAAATATTTGAAGAGCAGTGCCAGACACAAGAAAGATACAGTAAGGAATACATTGAAAAATTTAAACGTGAAGGAAATGAGAAGGAAATACAAAGGTCAGTATTTGTATTTGCACTTCAGATTGTGTGTTTTTGAGGAAAGAAAGAATGCCAAGTATAGATCTACCTAAAACTAAAGCACGTTGGCAAGTTTACAGTTATTCAGGTGTAAGCTAAGCAAGCCTTAACTAGGGTAGATGTGAGCTTGCAAAACGTGTACCTACATCTAGAGAAATAATCCGTTCTCTTAAATATCTATATGAGAAAACAGCAGATAAATTTGTGAATAAGACCTCATGAGAGTATAACCTACCAAATTATTTCATTCAGAATTATGCACAACTATGAAAAATTGAAGTCTCGAATAAGTGAAATTGTGGACAGCCGACGAAGATTAGAAGAGGATTTAAAGAAGCAGGCAGCTGAATATAGAGAAATAGACAAGCGTATGAACAGCATTAAGCCAGACCTCATACAGCTGAGGAAGACAAGAGACCAGTATTTGATGTAAGTACCATTATGAATTAATAAAAATATTTTTTTAAGTTTGTTTTTATTGACATCTAACTTCTGTGAATAACAATTATTTTTATTTGTAATTACTGTGCAGGTGGCTGACTCAAAAAGGTGTTCGGCAAAAGAAGCTAAATGAATGGCTGGGCAATGAAAATACGGAAGAGTGAGTATTAAAAGATTTAAATATTCCTGGTATTTTGATTCATCTTACACAATAATGAGATAAAGCATATTTAATTCCAGGACCACATAGAGGAAATCTCAAGCCAAGTTAACAGTGAACATTGTTAACACATGGCAGCCTACGTAACGCAAGTATTAGAAAGGACTTTATCTCACCCCCTACTCTGCTATCGTTCAGAGAGGTACATAATCAGGTGACTATAGCAAAGCCCTGGAGCCTAACCAGAGTCTTTATTCTTACCAGTAAAGTAAAGATCATAAGCTGTTAGTATCTTGGAGGGGTGTTACATGGATGAATAAATGTTCGGAAGGCCTCAGGCACAGGCAGGCTCTTTCCAAAGTTCAAGTGTTGGTATCATGGAGCGGTATAGTGGTACCAGATTATTATATCACAGTGGTATCAGAGATGATAAAATTTTTATGTTGAGGAGCGGTCCTTCTCTGGTTTGTGATCTGATTAATTTTCTGGGAAGTAGCAGGATAGTATTCTGTCATTTGAGCAGTTCAGTTTCATTTATGTTTTTGACTTGGGCTTGGCCACTGAATATTTATCACCTAATTCCTGGACAAAAAGCAAAAGGCATCCAGTTGGTGAGAATGTAGGCCAAATGTAACCAAATGCAAACCATAAAATAATATCAAAAGTGACTTGAATTCACAATTTAAAATACTAAACAGAGAAGAAATGAAATAATATAAAAAACACAATGATCTGAGTGAAAATCCATATCAACATTGTCACCTGTACAGCTTCCTCTGCATGCTTTTTACACTGCCTGGCTCAGTGACATTTAGCAAAAAAACCAGATTGACAATGACTGTTTTGTGAGTTTGCATTCTAGCCTTGTCCATGTTAGTGGTCTATTTTAATTTGGTTTGCTTGCTGAGTCTCCTACTGTTATCCTGGAAATTGTGCGTCTCTGCTGTGGCTGCATTGGTAGAAGCAAGGGATAAAAATGGCACAGACGTTTTGAAGCCATGTTATTCAGCCAGTGCTAGCACAGATCAAAGATGATACAATGGAGAATATGTAGGCACCTGTTTCCACTTGGTATTCCTATCACCGAACAACTGAACAGAAAGAGTAATGCCAGGCCATTGTTTTAACATTGCATCAAACTAGTAAGTGAATCTGTTTAAAGAAAATCATTCTTTTCTTTAACTCTGTGACTGTCCTTGCCAGTGAATCTGATATGTATTCAGGTTTCTGCTAACAAATTAAACTTTTGGAACGTGACTGTTTTCTAACGTTATAAAGCAGATAAAATCAGTATAGGGAGCAGTAGAAGAAAATAGGAATCCTTTTCTTTAGGTGCTGGTTGAAGACAGTCACTACTGAACACATTTGATTATCTTGCAGGACAAAGGGGTATGATGGGATAAAGGAGCTAGATGGAGTGTCACATGAAACAAAAGAACACTCTCCTCTTTCTGAAAAATTGAATTCCGTGTGAGATTGCTGATTTGTGTAGACTATTTTGAGAATCTTCAGAAAGACAGAGCTGTGTATGAGTGGGAAGTCATGTTTTCTTAGAGGAACAAAGACTGATTAAATACCTATCAAAAAGAGAAATGAATATATTTGCCAAACACACATCGGTTACAAGCTGAGCTGGAGAGGAAGAGTGCACCAGTATAGGCTACTGGACAAGTAGAGAGTTCTGGAGCTGCAGAATGTCACTGCTGTCCACACAATCAATCTGGAGACGTCTTTTTTCATGACAATCTGTAGCTTGTCCATATAGCTCTGAATATTCTTTATAGTCAGTGGCTGCTTTGGAAGAGAAAACTCTTCATTATATGCTCTTCTCATAATTTGGTTATAAGGAGAGATACCACTCTATTATTTCACCCTTTCCACACAGCCATCTCCTCTATGAGTAGCTAATCTGTCTACCTGTACGACTGCTCATAGCATTCCCAAGCAGCAGCTGTAGTCGATATACTGCATTATTTTTCACTGCTGACCAAGTATTCTGATCTTTGGAAATGAAGCTGACTCAGAAGGTATTGATTTCACTGGGCTTGCTATTTACCAAAACAGCGAGCAACAGTAGAAGTACTAAAGTTCTCACAGTAGATTCTGAAAGATAACACAGCATCCTTTTATTTCCTTCTTCAGATTTACATGAGTATTTTTAAAAGAAACAAGGACCAGAACTTATATTTTATTTTTACTCAGCAGTTGAAGTGTTGCAGTATTACATGGTTTACATCCATGGTTTTACCAGGGAAGCATCCTACTAGCCATTCACTTACTTCTTTTTCAAGTAGTGTGAAGGGGGAAGTAGTTTGCTCTTGGTTTTTGCTCTGTAATATGTTTCATAAATGTATTTTGTCATATTTCAACAGCCAATACTCTATGGTAGAAGATGATGAGGACTTACCCCATCATGATGAGAGAACATGGAATGTGGGAAATATCAATAGAAGCCAAGCTGAAAATCTGCTGCGAGGAAAGCGAGATGGAACGTTCCTTGTTCGAGAGAGCAGCAAACAAGGCTGCTATGCTTGCTCTGTTGTGTACGTACCCTAATTTGTGAATGGTGCAATCATCGTTTGAGGCCTACCTTGAGCAAGGGGCAGATGTGTACTTGCATATGCATGGATCCCATTGGATCTTTGGGCTTAGAAACAGACTACCAAGCCCTGAGGCCACCTACTTTTGTTGCTACTCTTCCCTTTCCTACATAGATGAAACCTGTGGCACTCCCACAGATAAGCCTCATGGAGAGGAAGGGAAATTAGAGCATGGAATATCTCCTTTATGTGCAGCTGCAGCGTCCTGCCTGTCTACTGCCTTCCAAAGCTAACACAACATCTGGGAATTTTGGTTAAACCTAAGCTTTTACCACTATCCCAGTACAGAAGACAGGAATTCTATGTAGTGACTAGCATTGGAAGATTTTTTGCTAATACCTTATCTTCTAGCTAAACTTTGCTGTCAAACTAAAAATTGCTTTTCGTTTTCCTTTTTAGGGTGGATGGAGAGGTAAAGCACTGTGTGATAAACAAAACACCTACTGGGTATGGATTTGCAGAGCCATATAACTTGTACAACTCACTCAAAGAACTGGTGCTACATTATCAACATACATCACTTGTGCAGCACAATGACTCTCTCAATGTCACACTAGCCTACCCAGTATATGCACAGCAGAGGCGATGAAGATCTTAATACTCTGGGTTGTTTGGTTTTTTTTCTAAAGAAAAGATTTGACAACACTGAGGCCTCTGGAGAGAGAAGGCTCCTTTCAGCCTTACTCAAGAATTTGAGCTGCAGTATCAAAGCTATCTGTCTTCAGATGGGACTAGAGCTTTTCTTCACAACTGCAGTGGGAGAGATCACAGTATTAAGCTGTGAACGTATGTTTCTAATCTGAAGTGCTTTTTTTTAATTAAGAAAAGAAAAACACAAGAGAGAGAAATCCTAACCTGATCTCCCTGCAGGGACATAGAGGCCTTTAACCATGGTGCTTGTTTACGACCACTTCTGAAGCTTTACCAGCTAGAACGTTGGATTCTGCGGACCTCAGGTGTAAGAGGTCTTTGTGATCTGATTATCGGAATGTCTTGGTCGCGACCTGGTTTGGATTTGGTGTTGCTGCACTCAGTGGATCCAGACACAACGCATTGTGGATTTTTTGGATTCTGGTGAAAGATATGTAGCAGAACGGCACTTTCATTTATAAGGGACACTTTAAAAGGACTTCAGTTACAGTATGTTGTTCAGAGGAATCGTAATAGCGAAGTGCCAGGAAGTGTTTTGTTTAGACATTTAAAAACCCTGTTTTAAGAATATATTTAAGACTGAAGAAAACAGGACTTTCAATGGCATACAGTATATAATAATGTAAATAGTATTGGATGACTAACTATCATTGATGGAAACTATCAATACCAAACTGCTTCTCTTTTCCCTTTTCTGTTTGCTGAAAGCTGAATCCTTAGACCGTGCTATGCAATACTAAATTTTCTTTAGGCTTTAGTCCTGTCTCAAGCATATCTACAGGTTAAGCTTGTTTTTCTTTCTTCTTTCCTTGCTTTCTTTTTCTTTCTTTCTTTCTTTTGCCTGAGAATATTTTTCCTGATGATAATTTTTTGTTATTCATTTTGTTGTTTGTTTTTTTAAAAAGAAATGTACAGGAAGCCAGCAAGAGTTGGCTTCAGAATTAAAACTATGAAATATTTTACAATTTTCTTTGTATAGAATATTGAGCTACTAGCTCCAAGTTTAAAAAGTTCATAATTTTTTTTTGACTAAATATTTTGTTGGGCAGTGCCTGATAAGCTTCAAAGCTGCTTTATTCAATAAAAATATATGAACATTACAAAATATCATTGAGTCCAACAATATTGTTTCAGAGATATCCTTAGAATACGGTACCGTGCTATGTTTGCTTCATGAAGCATTTTGAACTTCTGTCTTGATTGTCTTTGTATTTGGAAGAGGAAAAGTTGTATATCCTTTTCTGATAGTGACTGCAGAAAAAACAAAGGAAAATTTGGCTATGAGGAGAGAGAGTTTGAATTTCAGAGTGAATCTGCTCTTCATAGTAAATAAATCACATCTTGACCTACTGTGGCAGAATTTTTGTTAGCATGTCAAGATATTTTCATTTCATATGAAGGAAGTTTCTCTAAACTGTTGCCTAGGATTTTTTTTTTTTTTTGTATTAGTGTTGTGAAAAAAGCGCTTTCCTTTGCTCAGAACAATTAGATACAACATAGAGCTAATTACAATTGGAAAACCTTTGTTTTAAAAATATCATCAGGCTGTCAAAGTTAACATTCTGGATTTATTTTCTTAAGCTTATGGACTGAGGCAATATCAAAGTGAACACTTTTACCATTCAGGCACCAAAGACTTACAGAATTGTGGTTCTGTTAAAGGAAACAAATATATGAATCCCACTAACACAAACTTATTAGGAATTCTGGGGCTATTCACTGTGGGTGGCTTGAAATGGTTATTAATTTCCTTAACCATACTGAGTAAATTCACACATTACAAACTAATAAAGTAATGATATTCAGAGAAATCTTGGAAAAGTTTTGACTAAATGAAGATAAGAGTTTATTCTTCCCTTGAGATGCAAAGGGAAAACCCATTACTATTAAAGGCAGTTGCATACACAATCAAAGGAGTAAGACCCACGGAGTTCTCTCATAATAGCTCCGTTTTAGAAATATATGTTTTAAGACAAAGTATGCAGTACTTATTAAGCTATTGGAAATAATAGGAAATTTGCCAGTCACCAATAGTTTTTATGTTATCTCTTAATTTTTACGTTATCCCTTCATTTCTGATGCTGTAAGGCTTTTGTTTTTATTTGGATTTTGTGCTATTTTTGGTGGATTGTTCTTGCTTTCCTGTAGATGTATTTTCTTACTGAAACTTATATCAGGAAACAAGATTCAATCAACATTAAAGTATCAAGATAAGTCATCACTTTAAAAATTATTGTGAATTTTTTTGGATAGAATTTTGGTCTTCATCCCTTCCCTTTCTCATTCTCCCCCAGTCAGGTGTCTCAGGATAGGAGCATGTGAATTTGGTTTTCTAGTAACTTTCTTCTACTATTACAGGCACCAACAGTTATTCTAGTGTGACGGTCATACTGCTGGGCTTAAAGTTACAAATTAGTTCAATATACAACAATTTAACACCTGTAGCAATCCAAAGTATTCCTCTGATGTATATTAATTTTTGAAATTTTAAGCATAAAATTGTACTTTTTTCTCTATAGGAAAATTGTACGCAATTGGAATTGATGTTTCACTTAATATTTCTCAAGAAATTTTATGGTAGTTTTGGATCTAAGTTTGGATCTAAATTTTTAGCATGCCCAGCCTATTATGGGATACCGTTTGTTCTTCTGTCATGCCATACTGCTTCACTTCATCTGTGGTTGTAGCGAAGAAAAACTAGTGTTTTTGCAAATTTGGCACTTGCTTTTCTTCCATAAGAAACAGTGAGTCAAGCACTGCGTTGCAAGGATTAGTGTTTAGAGAGTCTCAAGTCCTGCCTGTGCAGGGTCCGTGCAATGCACAAGGATCACTTAAACCCTCAGAGTGGGCATGCGAGGGACTTGTGTGGTACCCAGGCATTGGGTGGCCTCTGCATTTCCCTTCTTCCACAACGCACAGCACCGCATCCTGCCAAAGGCCCTGTCCACTGCGGAGCTGTTTTTCCTTAATATACCATATTGCTCACTTCAGTTTTGATTTGATCTAAAACAGACTATTTATCAGGGAAAAAAAAAAAACAGGTGAATATCACTGAAGAAACGTGGTGCTTTTCTGTATTTCTATTGATATATAGTGTTTCCATCTAATGTGGTTCAGGAGTGGGATTTGGTTTAGTTTGGTTTTTTGGTCTGGGGATTTTTTTATTTTATTCTAAATCCCTGAGTTATGCTGTCCTGCAGCAGCACTTTCACAAGGCTTTTGAAAGGTATGACACACAGCACAGAGAACCTAGCACTCCCAAGCAATATGAGGAAAAATCATGCGAGTTTTTGATTTCTTTTTAATTTGAAATTTGAACGTGAAGGTTTGGGGGTGTGCGTGTTTGTGTGCGTAAGCACACACACATGCCATGTGTATGTATTAATAGATCCTAATATAGGCCCATTTGCACCAAACATAATCTTTTTGCTGACTTCAGTAAGTGACATCATTAGCTTTGGTTGCACACATGCACATACACACTAGATCTTGGTGTGTGCAGCATGTTTCCAAAAGCAACTAAAAGGCTAAGTTTCTGTGCTTTTTTTTTTCTTTTTAAAGCTTGACTGTATGGTTCACTTATCTAAGAAATCTTGTCAAACAATCTGTAAAACCAAATCTTCAAATTTTCTATTTGGTGTCAACTGTTCTGTAGTAAAGAAATGGCTTTGTCTTGTAATTGGCAATGAAATAATAATGCTTGGGAAAACCTTCAGATGCTTCTAATGGGGAAAACTTCTGCCGATTTTCACACAGTGCTTTTGCTATGCATGTTATTAAGTTGGGAAAGTGAAACCTGATATTATTTTTTTCAGGGTCACTTTAGAAATGGGCAGCTCAAAGCACAATGCCTCCCATGGGACAAGGTTCCAAAATGCAACATTTTATGTAGAATAATCATGTATTTACTGCAGTAGAAGACTAAACTGGACTGTGTGAGTTGGTAACGTTACGTTGCACTTGTCCTAATGAGACTGCATTAGCTGCCCAAGATGCTGCTATTTTTTTTTTTATTCTTGTTTTAAAAATAAAGCTGTTCTGTTAAATGTGTTTAAAACATTGAGATTACTTTGTTTCAAAATGGTCTTTGAGGAGGTGGAGGGTAAGGTGGGTTGTAAATTGCCTTTACAAGGCAACAATGAAAACTTGCCTCCTTGAAATTTTGTTCAAGCTATAGAGTTGATGGAGCTGTGTCTTGTTTTTAAGTTGCTTTAAAAATTGTACTAAGTCTTCAAGCAGAATAAAGGTTGTTTTGAAACTGCATTTCAGTTGTTGGGGCTTCAGTAAGGACTGATATGTTTATTCAACAGACTCCTTTGCTGACTCTTCCTGCTTAAAAAAGAGTGTCTTGCTTTAAAAATGAGACCCAAATGCCCGTTTAGAGGGAACTAGAAAGCAAACAATTTCAGCTGAGTCACAGCCCTCCTGTATATTGAACTGAATGGAGTAGCTGAGTAGCTCCAAAATAAGCTCATGCCGAATAGGGCCAAAATGACAGTTCTCATACTCCTGCAAAAGCAGTACAATATTAATGATCTATAAATCTACCCTTTTACATTGCAGATAAAATGCTGGCTCTCCTGAAATCAGTGCGAGTTCTGTCACTGATTTCCATGAAGCCAGCCTGTGCATCTTTGTATCCAAACATCATTTACCAGCTCCATGAATGTACCTGGTTGTGAAAAACAATGTGAGAATGAAGAAGAGGGAGGAAGTGAGGGGGAACGGGGCAAGACAGAGTCTAAGCACTGTTTTCTTCCACTCATCGTTAGAAAGCAGTATCTTAGTTTCTTCATGCCCATTTGTATTTTGCCTCAGGAGAGGTTCTCCAGGGATGTCAGGCAGGCAGTCTAGAAACGGAAAGAGATCTCTATTCCTGTTCTATCCAAGTTTCCATTCCAAAATCTGCCTGTATTTTGCTCACTCCAATGACGTAATACCCATGACTGGTATCTGGGCACCACAGAATTGTAGTAGTTATTAATAATTACTAATAACTAATAATTAATAATGACAGCATTGTCACTAGGCCTTAGAGGTTCTTAATAAGAAATACTGATTAAAGGCTACTGTTACAGTTTTGTTCTATTTAATATAGAGTCATGTTAGATCTCAGATGAACGTATTTGTTACAATTTTTCTCAGTTAGTAAACTGATTGTTTTAAGTAGGCATTATTATTTTAAACAGTTGAGCTCTTTTCTGCTCCCAGAATCTATGTTTAGCAAGACAAACTCCTCTGTAGCCGCAGAGCTCAAGCATCTAAAAATAAGGTTAGTTAGGTCATGAATCACACATCTTCCATCATCAGCTATTGGGAGAAAATATGACTGGTTGATCATAATCTGCAGAAGTCTGCAGACCAGCAGATTTCTGGCCTGTAGCGTACATTGTATAGAAATCATACTTGGCAGACAGTGGAAAAAATAGTTTGCAAAAATGTCATTCTATTTTTGTTTGCAGACAAACACACTCCCACTTTCCTTCCCTGCTTTCTTGCTGAGATTCGATGGTCACTTTTCACTGGCTATATGAAAAGCCACGCTCAATTAAATTTATCTTTGTGCAGTTACAAGTGGGTGTGATTTTTTTAAAGGCTTAGGAATGCTTTTTGTATTGTTTTCGCCCCAAGTCGTTTGACTTGTGCTAAGCCATGCGTGCAAATAATTTCTCCACGCAGGTCCCTTTGCCTGAGCTGCGAAGCCAAGAAGGAAAGAGGTGGCATTCGGCTGCTCGCTCTTGGCTTCTGCAGGCTTCATTGGAAGACCAGGTGAAGGCTGTTCCTGCCTAGGGCTGCACAGCCAGTGATAAGGCAGCAGCCCCTCGGGGGCCTTGGGTCCTATCCATGTGTAAGCGTTTAGCGCTGGGGCGAGAACGTACGCGTGGCTGCCCTCCGGTGCCGGCGCACAGCCAGGCGCGGAGCCGACGGCCCGACCGTGGCTGGCAGGCGGTTTCCTTTCCTGCACCTTCACCCAAGCCAGCAAACCAGGCCCGCAGCAAGCCACACATCAGCCTGAACCAACTGGCCGGGGAGCAGGCACCGCTGTTTGCGCGGGCAGAGGTCTCCGCGGGGCAAACAGGGCAGCAGCAGACGCACGGCGCCTGCCAGGCAAAGCAGGCAGCCGGCCGAGGCCGAGGTGGCGCACGGACCAGCACCACAGGCGGGCCTCCCCCACCCGCTGCCTGCCTCCCGACACCCCGCACGGCTGCTCAGCGCCGCGTGGCGGCAGGCGGGCGGAGGACGAGGAAGAGGAGGAGGAGGAGGAGAAGGAAGGCCCAGTGACACAGCCCTCCTGTGAGACCGGACTGAGCAAGGCTAGAGCAGCAGCGGGACCAGGCCCAGAGTGGCTCTTCAGCCTCCCCACGTTGCTTGCGGCATGCCCCAGCCACAGGACCACTGTCCAGAAATGATCCATATGTAGAGTTTGGTAGCTAAGGGACCGATAAACAGAATGAAATCCTGTCTGCTTCCCTGGCTGGAAATATGGGAATAAATAACCAGTTCTGCTTTTCCTGCAGGATGGACACTCGGGAAAGCAGGATCAGACATGATTTCGGCCAGACTTTGGTTGCACAAAGGATATCAGGCTTTTCATAACGCCTCTGACACAACCGAAAGCATTAATTGTGGGAGCTCCACTGAGGACACAGTTCTGGTAAATCCTTTTTTCTAATCTCTTTGAGGACCTGTGTCTTCAAATACATAGACTGCCAGAAATAGAAACTCTGTGGAGACTTTCTGGATTCTGGGTAAACAGGTATCATTCAATCAACCACTATTCAAACTTTGCCTAGTCTTTGTGGAGACCAGAACTTTAACCTCTGAACAACAATCAGATAACCAGAAAAGTCCTGACAATTCTTTGAAAAAATCAGAGTTTTTACCCTCTGCTGTGTCCAGACCATACTTCCTGCCAGAGCTGTAGTACGAAAATGCTTCATGCCTTCTTTCTCCGTCCTTTCTAGCATGAAGAAATTACCTTTGCCTAAAAAAAAAAAGGAGTTTAGGCCACTGATTTAAATGTACAAATATTTCCAAAAGAAAGATTTAACAGGTAGCACACAAAAGCATTTAAACCTGCCATCCTCAGGTGTTCGAACAAACAATATTGACAGAAATAGACATGAATATAGTTTATTCAGATGATGGTTTCAGTATCATATGTCTGGTATTGCTGAATACTAAGAAAACTGTTTCTTCAGAAGAAAAATAATGAATCCATAACTGAGGACGTTTCTCCCTCTACAGATGTTTGTTTATTTTTTTTACTTTCTTTTCTCCATAAACTTTGTGCTTTGTGTAAAAGAAATGTTCCATGAGGGTTGCTGGATTATTTCCTCCTAATTTTTTTCTTCATATTACAAGTCACCCGAAGTACTTCTGCAGAACTGTCTACCTGGAATTAGGTAAAATAGACACACTGAGGCAACGTTTTTTGTGCTATGCCTGAAGGGAAATCCATGGTTGCTTTACGTGACAGGGTGGTACATCACATTTGCCTTTCCAGTACCCAAGCACTACTTCATGCTGATACTGGCTTTCTCTCTGTTCCCCAACCTGTCACCCCACTCAAGGAAATAAGACTTAACCTTTACCTACCCAAAAGCTTGCTATAGCAATTCTTAGCAGCTTTATGTTGTGAGGCTGATTGGGAGTAAAGACCTGAGAGAGCCTGAAATGAAAATATTACAGGAATGCAAATCCAACAGCTGTCAGAGCTGGAGCCAGCCATAACAAACCAGGGGCCAGAGGTGAAGGGGACAGCCTTGCATCTCTCACCACAGCCTCTGGGCAGGACACACACGGCAACACGCTGAAGCTGGGGTCACAGGCGCCTTTCTCCTTCCCTGTGAAATCCATGCTGGATTGATATTCTGTTGGGTAACGGCTGCCACTTAGAAACAGCAGCAATTTACATGCACATAACTTGCAACACTCTCAACTCAAGCCTCCCCTTTGGCTCTTCCTTCTTTCAGGGAGACTGAAATTGGACATTTTGAAGTGGGATTCATCTAACCTAATTTCAAGCACCTAGAAGGAAGGCTTATCATGTAAGACAGCTGGCAAAGCTCTCTTCATAGAGAGAGACAGGCAATTCCTCAGGGTGATTCACCCCACCTACCTTAGGCACTATTCTTAGGACAGAGTGACTCATGCTCTGGAATCACTCCATTGACTGTAGAGGGAGCCCAGACAAGAGGCTTATACCAGACAAGTAACTTTAAGGTGGCTAAGTCAGACGAACTCAATCTCTCTTTTGCTGATAGACAGTTCAGTTTTAATCCCTCCGATATTAGCTGTGATATCCTCTGCTCTTAGCCATAATGAGAAGGGACAATTAATTTGTGTTAGGAAGTTCAGCTGGTTTCTAAAATTTGGTTCTTTCATAATTCCTCTGAAGATGGTAGAAAGGTTGTAAAATACGCTGGATTTTATTCCTCTCGGAGCTGTAACGCTACGACTCCGTGCAAAGGAAGGAGAATGAGTAGTAATACAGGGATACTGATAGCTTCTGTGCCTTCTGTTCTCTTCCATTGGCCTTGCAGGAGCCTAACCAACTACCTATCTATGTGGAAACTGGAGAGCTAGCTTTTGAGGAATAATCTGGCCTCTTGCCAGCCATGTGATCAGCTGAAGAGACATGGCTAAAGAAGATGTTGCTGGTCTTTCCAAGTGAGATCAGTTTGTTAATCACCACATCTATATTTTCTTTCTTATGCAGGGGATACTTATGGAACTTGATTTTCTTTCGTTCCAGACCATCCCTAGCCAAGAACACAAGCTACAATAGTAATGATAATAAAACAAAGAAAGGAATGACTTCAGTCATATTACCTCCCAGCCAGACTGAGCTCTATCTCAGAGTGGGAGTACTGTGTGAGATTCCCCATGCATCTACCTACTACTTCAACAATTCACAAAGGTGGCAGGCTCTACAATATCTCCTGGGTGCAACACTGCATGTATAGTACAGTTCAAATGAGCATTTTAGTGGAAAATGCTCCGCCATGAAAGGTCTGCAGACTGCCCTGGGCGTTTCCCTGTGCGGTGAGGCAGAAGGTGTGACCTTGCAGAGCCCCAGGGTCTTCAGCAGGTACAGTGACTTGTAGGATCAGGGTCTAAGGCAGTAACAAAATTCTGGGGAGAAGCTTTGGAAGACTTAGGATGAAAGAGAAGAAGCTGCTACACAAGTATCTGTTGCGCTACTTATAGCAGGCCATGTAAACAAGAAAACTGTGGACTGTCTAACAACCAACAAGCACTGGGAGTCCTTGAGCTATGTAAAAAACATCCTCAGGATGGCTTCACAGTATCCCACCATTCTTTTCCTAGACAGTGTAAGCATTTGGACAGCAGAACAATCCTCCCAGTCTTCAAGATCAGTTGAGCTTCTTGTATTTGAACTTTGAAAATGTGATTCACTAACATAAAATGCATAGAAATGGGATGTCTCCTTCTGGGTGCATGCTAAAAGCTCAGTTTTATGAATTTTATCACAAGCAGCCTGCCATATGTGCAAAAGTGTGTCCTCTAGACAGCAGGTGAATAAACGTGCACAACCACCCCCTTGCATGGCTGAGTATTTCAAAGAGGAAGAGAGGATAAGCTGAGAAAAAAAGCACCTATTGGCGTACAAAGTTGCACAACTAAATGATGCTGATGTTTCAAAATCTTTTGATCTTCATTACTAATGATAATATTATTAAAACTGAAATCTTGTCATGATCTGTCTATTTCCCACAGTAATCTTGTCATCGACAGTAGAGCAAGGCCTCATTCCCAGTTCTCCAGTGGAGAAAATGCTTCTTATCTGGCTGGGGCCACATGAACTTCCAGCAGGGTGCAGCCAGAGGCTGGACTCAGCTTGTCTTTCATCACTGTAAGTCATGTCGGGATTCATGTGCACTCTCTCGGCTTGCTCTATGTAGCAGCTCCTGCGTAATGCTGTTTTAGAGCAGCCATTTTCAGAGAAAGGAAGGGAAGGGAAGGGGAAGGAAGGATTGCTATTAATTTCATCTTGGTGTAATGTACAGAAGAATACATCCTCTAACCGGATATGCCACCTTCCCCCCTACTTTTTAAACTAATTTGTCCTGTGAAAATGCTGTGA
This sequence comes from Struthio camelus, assembly GCF_040807025.1. Classification (NCBI taxonomy): domain Eukaryota; kingdom Metazoa; phylum Chordata; class Aves; order Struthioniformes; family Struthionidae; genus Struthio; species Struthio camelus. Next base: position 64,267,003 of record NC_090982.1, on the reverse strand, counting down.
AAATTGCGAAAAGTAACAACTGCCACAGGCTTCTTGAGAAATGCTGAGAAATTCATATCACCCCTTAAGAAAGACGTAACCATATTCCACAAGTGAAACAGGCTGCTGTAGGTTTTTTCCAGAAAAGTTATTCTGGAGCTTGGGAAGTGAGTCTATCACAGCTCTATCACTGTGTCCAATCCTTATTGAATGTGCCTGTGATTTCTAGATCAGATTTGCATGGTTCATTCCCCATTCAGAAAGAAAGACTGGGGTCTTTTTGACTATATTCTAGTCTTAATACTCCTGTCGCTCACAGGAGGACCAGCTGAAGTGGGCCAAAGCTGCCCTCATCCACACTCCTGGTTCTTTTCTGTGGCAACTGGGTTGCAGGGAAAGATGGCAGCTGAGCTATGCCCTGATGTGAACTCAAGATGCAGCTGAGGAATATGCCTGAACTCAAAAACTCAGAGAAAGTGTTCCCATATTTGGTAGTAAATATGTAGCCTTTGCTACATACGCGTGTCCAGGCCAAATTCAATATGTTGTCTTCTTTGAGCTGCCATCTTCAAAGCTTTTTAGCTTACCAGAACATCAGCAGCAGTTAGGCAGCTGGTTTCTCCTGATTTGTTTGAAAATTTGAGTTCTATTCTCTACAGTCTTGAAGCTGAATTAGGTGGGTGTCTGTGGGCTCCCCAGCATAAAAATAACGGGTACCTGTGGCTATCAGTCCCACCAGACACTTCTCATCTTAAGTCCCTCAATAAGGTTTCACCTTTTTTTTCTTCTGAAGTGAACTTGGCTCTGGCGCTTTGGGAATTGGCTCCCGCTGAGAGAGAGGGACCATGAGACCTGCGGGAAAATAACTTTGTTTCTAATGTTTTGCTTGCTCGTCATTTTCAGTGGATCACATTCATGGGGGATCTACTTGAATGCAAGGGGATGGGGACAAGGCACAGAAATATGACAGCATTGTTAACGAGTAGCTTTTCTATCCACAGTCTTCTAAAACTGTGGTTTTATTTATCTTTTGGCTGAGCATACAAGTAATGGAGTTGGTCAAGAATAGTTCAGCAAATAAAATTCTCATTTAAAAAAAATCATTTATTTGATATGAAACCCCCACATGGGTAAAACTTTTTCACTGTTCAAAATGAAAAGAAGGACTCCACCTTCCATCTAAAATAGTTCATTGGCTAACAGTGACCATACTAGCAATCACTTAGCATGTCTAGAAGGGCCAAAGTCTCTGGTGGGCAGCGGTTGAAATCAGGGATCTGGCATCCTGAGTGAGTTTTTCTCCCCTCACACTAAAGAATTAGCTTCAATCCACTGGTGGTGTTTTACACTGTATAAATAAAAATATTCATTGGGCTAAAGAAAACTGATTACAGTAACCAGTCATTATGGTACTCACCAGAGACAAGAGAAGACTGAATTCACATCCCTCCTTCATTGGTTATTCAATCTATATAGCATCAGGCCTCAAGCTTCCTGAAAACTAAGCACACCGTGTTGCTATAAAGATGCTGTTGTTTTCCTCTAGTCAGTTTGATTTCTTGGTTCTTTACTGAGTACTACAGCTCAAGAAGTGGTGTCTAGATCAGAATTACTTTTAGATCAGTAGTCACATTTCAAGGCCTAGTTGGTCTGTGATGTGAGTCTGGCTTTGGATTTTAAAGGACCAAAATCTGGGAGGTTTTTCTGCCGTGAGAAACCATCTCATACATTTGCAGAAGCTGCAAGGGCTCTACTTTGAACAGAGCGAACTCAAAAATAGAACAGGAAACCAAGCCTAGCCACATCTGACTGAGACCCAGAAACCAGAGTGGACTGGTGTTCTCCTAACTGTGCTTTATCCACCCAAAAATCAAAGGTATTTTAGATCCTCATTTTTTGTTTGGCTCATTTTTACTGAAAAGCTCAATACTGTCTAACATTGTGGATCAGAAACATGAGCACGTGAATGCAGCAGTAACAAAAAGGCTAATTAATGCATTAGAAGCTTATGTGGCTCTAAAATTGCATGACTATTAGTTAACTGTTTAGAAATGACAAATCAAAAAAGAAAGACCCTCACAACTTTAGTTTCAAAAGGAACCCCTCCCTCCAGATTACTCCAACCCTAGCACAAATTCATGTGAGCTAGAAATGGACTAATATACATGGTGGGGCAGAGTCTGCCAAAAATCTCTTTAGGTTCACTGACTTATCCCAGCACAAGAATCTCCCCTGACTTATTTTCAGTCTCTATACATAGATTTGGCTGCAGTCCAGGTTACTATTTTAATTGTTAAATTAAAGTGATCAGCCCTACGTACTTGCTAAGCTAAAATATTTAATATTAGTTTCTGCTTTCTTTACCTACATGTTAAAAAGTGAATGAACAGAAATCACTAGTCTGGCCTCCTAGTCTTAAAGACATACGTCGTCTGGTAAAGGAGCAAATTTTCTCCTATCCTTTCCATGGGAGCAAAATCAAAGTGCAAAATATGCACTGGTAGAATGGGTGATAGAATTAAACCAAGGGTATTCATTAAAGAAGGTTCAGTGGAAGAACAGTCACATTACAGCTTCACTCAAATAATCCCTTTTGGAGGGCATTGGAGAAACAGCTGTCCAAGTGTTCTTCAGCCAGCAAAATGGTGATCTTAGCCACTAGGCAATTTATTTGTCAGCTTCTTCAATAATTTATCTAGCACTGATGATATTGCATTTGTAAGTGAGAAAGTGTGAACTATTATCATTTAATTTTGCTGCCACATACTCCTGTGGAGAGCTTTTGTAGTAGTGTCACAGAAACATGTTCCTCTTGTGTGCCCGACTGTATGCCCCCAGTTGTCTGAATGATATTTGCAATGGAAAATGGAACTTGTAATTCCCAACTAGAGAGCTTGACTATTCTTAGAGACGATTAAGTTTTGTAAGTTCTTTGCCCATCCAATCTGAGCTATAAATTTTGCTTGAAGATTGTTCCCACACTGATGTCCTTGGGTTTTAGCTTTGAGGATTTATTATATTATTTTTTTAGTGTTCTTCTGCATGTTCACCTTTCTACCTAAACAATAAGTTGTGGGAAGAGAGTGAGGGCAGGCAAGTTGGTAGTCTGATCAGATGCTTGGCTTACCTGGCCATCAATAGTCACTTTAAGGATGGGACCAGCAGCTAATCTCAAGGCAAATTCACAGGGGCTTGTGAAGATAATCTTGTGGGGGTCGGCTGGATCAGCAAGGTTCATCTCTTTTGGTTCCTGTTTCATTGTGGGGATAGCAGGGGGTGGGAGAAGGAAGTGGTTTTTCGTTAGTGGTAAGGGCAAAGGGAGGTGTCCGTTTCATCTTACAAAAATGTAGAGTATAAAGGGTTTTTCGGGGGTAGACAGACATATGGGACAAGCCAATGAACAACTGACCCTGCTGCAGCACCAGCTTGCACCGTAAGCACAAGCAGTCAGGCGCTTCATACGTACCTTCTTTCTCACATTCTGCAAGTGGGCAGTGGAAATTCACACCTCAGTCTGTTGCCTTATCAAAGAAAAATCTGTGAGAAAACCCTGATATAGTACTCCACCTGAAGAAGTTCAGTTCAGAAATCAGTAAGCAACCCTACTGTTCTAAGGATAGTGGAAATCTTAGACTACATATGGTTGTAGTCCCACCTATTTGGAAAAGCAGGTAATAAAACAAGCAAAGAGATCAAGTAGGACAGCAAAGATGGCTGCAGATGTGGAGTGGATTCATTGGCAGCAGAGATTAGCAAGACTAGGGTGCTTTAGTTTGGAAAAGGAGCTGATGAGTGGGTGTAATAGAAGTACACCCACTTCTGAAAGGCAGAGAGAAGGCAAATAGGCAAAATTTGATTACTGCCTCTCAGTACACAAAAGCCAAGGGTATCAAAGGAACTTAACTAGTGGTTGATTTAAAACAAATGAATACAAATAATACATAGCTGAACTGTGAAACTCTTTGACCTGGGAAGCTGAAGGCTGAAGAGTGATCAGACAAATTCATGGCAATAAAATTCATCAGGACTGCTAAACAAAAACCTGCAACTACAACTGCCAGGCAATAAAATCCTTAAACTGCAGGTAGCTAGAAGCTGGGGTACAGTCAAGACAAGTGTTAGGGTGCACTATCTCTATACTTATTTTTCAAATAATCTGCTACTGGCCACATTAGAAGACAGAAAATTAAAACACATGGACCACTAATTCAATACATATACAGCCTTCTTTGTGTTTTTATATTGCATTTCTCTGTACTCTTTGAGAACTGAAACCGTAATGAAACAAGAAAATTATTATCGAGGGACTAACCAGATTATCTGAAAAAATGCTGCTGACATAATTCAGACTTGGATGATGAATTTGTTACGGATTTGGGGGTTGGCCTCATTATAACTTCAGCTGCAATATACAGCTTCACATCCTTACTTAGACTTCTATGTTCCAAAGTGTGGTGTGTTTCTCTGCTTTGACTTTTCTTCCAGGATTTGGAGTCACTTATCTCTCATGAATATTACTTTTTCTTTTTTTTTAATCTCCAGGAGCTCATGACTGATCTAATAAAAGATTTTGGAAAATCTGGCAGAACTCCATCCCCAAAGGAGGATGTCAGACTCACATTTATACTCTTGGGTGTACTATACCATAACTACACATACTAAAATTAAACCAAGTATTAGAGAACACAAACAAATAAGGGGTTATTCTTACTGTGTTGTTGTGACCTTTTACTTTGACGGTAAATGCAAGCCTAATTTCTAGTATTTCTCAGCTTTTACAGACACATTCTAGGAGGCTCAGTTTTAAACAAGATTAAACATGTTCACAGCTGAAATCTAAATGGGTTCTGCATCCCTGTTGAAATGTCCTGCTTAAATGTTTGATCCTTAATGCAGTCTATACTTTGCCCACAGCAAATGTTCTTCCCAGCTGCTGTTCTTCCCATTAACAGAAAGGGGAAGAAGAATTAAGGTACTACTCTATCCAAACAAGCTGAAGCCCAGAGTTCAGTAGCTGCCTTTCAGTATGTAGTGGCCTGTAATATCCTGGACTCATGTTGCATGAAAATAGCATTCACTTTGTTAAAAATATTTTCCTGATCAGTTAGTCCCTCTAATTTCCAGGCATTTAGATAAGGCTTTCCCCTCTCTTTCGTTTTAGAAAACTCTCTCCAAAAAGGATGAAAAATGAAGATTCGTTCATTATTACCCAGTATTTAGCCATAAAGGGAAGTTTCATCTTGGAGTGAAAGGAGAGAAAACAAGAGCCCTAGAGTCATGCAAGATTCTGTCCATTCATCCCTGAATTATCATGGGTCAGTCATTACCTGCCCATCTGAGTATTTACGAATTTGTATTTCTTCCTGTCATCTGTCTGGTTTGTCATTCTGAATTACTTGAACAAGTACTAGCACAGTGGATTCCCTTTCTATTTCCAAACACTGCAAATAAAAAAGCAAACACACCTTTCAACTGAAGACAGTGATAATCCAATTTTTTCCTCCAGCTTTGAAATAAAGAGCCATGCTCGATCCAAACTGTACATTCTGGGTCATTTTCAAGGCAAATATTCCAATTCTTTCTCAGTGGTATACAAGGAAGCAAGTGGAGTTCGTTCCAGTCACTAGCTGAAGCTCTGTAATAGGAGAGACTGCATAACATGGGTTTGATCTACTTTGTTCCACTCCTTGCTTCTTCAGTTTCATTCAGTAGCCTCAGAGCCATTTTTACTTCATTTCAGGCCTTATGAGAGAAAAGGGGGTAACTGACAGGAGACTCTGCAAAAGCCCCGTGCCTATCAGGCTGTTCACAGAAACCGTGTCACCAGCCACTCTCGTCAGCTCATTTCTTCAATACAGGTGGCTCTGGGGAGAAGTGGGCACAATTCAACTGCAATGTTTTCTTAAAACGGTAATTCTGAGGTTCCCTTAGATTCTTTTTTTCCTTTTTGTTCTTTCTTTTCTTGTGGCCGTCTGACTACTACAACTGACTAATGCAGTCAAGCTTGCAGGGCAAGCATACTGAGCAGGGAGTTTGTTTGACCGTATAGTAAATTACCCAATGCAGGCTTGTCATGGCAATTGGTCACAATCCTTCTTTCTCTCTGTCCCAGCAAAGCCTTATCTCTTCAGCTTGCTGCCATAAGCTGCTTTGAGGTGGCGAGGGAGGGCATGAGACAGCACTCAATCTACATGAAATACAAAGTGAGAAATTAGAAACAAAAAAGTAGGAAAAAACCACAAAAAATTAATAGGAGAAGTTCCACAGGCTCTATGATCATCAAACATCAACTTTTAGTGCCTGGGAGAAACAAGCAAAGACACAGCACTTCTGGAGGAGCATTGTAATATTATAACTACATGCTAAGCTCATAGACCAATATCACTACCAATCCAACCAACACCTGTCTCTTCTGTGGGAATTATTCCCCTTTGTAGAAATATTTAAATACCCATGGGACCAGAGCAAGCATAAGCAATTAGGAGGGATACAATGGCCCACTGGCTGGGTCTCTCACTGGGGATATGGGAGAACAACATTCGAGATCCTGCTCCAATGTCCATTTAATTATTTATATACACTAATAGAACACTACAGTAAATAAACTAATAAGCACTATTCATCCACCTTAATAGCCCTAACAAGAGATCTTGTTTAAAAGACTCCTGTACCAAGTACCTATTAGCTTCATGGTGAGAGCACTCCACTACATTGTGGAAAAAGATGCCTTTTATTCTTAAACCAACTCAGAGACAGAAACTCATTAGTAATTACACAGAATCACAGAATCACAGAATGGTTGAGGTTGGAAGGGACCTCTGGAGATCATCTAGTCCAACCCCCCTGCTCAAGCAGGGTCCTCTGGAGCACGTTGCCCAGGATCACATCCAGACAGGTTCTGAATATCTCCAGCAAAGGAGACTCCACAACCTCTCTGGGCAACCTGTTCCAGTGTTCTGTCACCCTCACATGAAAGAAGTTTTTCCTCATGTTCAGGCGGAACTTCCTGTGTTTCAGTTCGTGCCCGTTGCCTCATGTCCTGTCGCTGGGCACCACGGAGAAGAGGCTGGCCTCATCCTCTTGACACCCTCCCTTCAGATACTTGTACACATTGATCAGATCTCCCCTCAGTCTTCTCTTCTCCAGGCTGAACAGGCCCAGCTCTTGCAGTCTTTCCTCATAGGAGAGATGCCCCAGTCCCCTCATCATCTTGGTAGCCCTCTGCTGGACTCTCTCCAGTAGTGCCATGTCTCTCTTGTACTGGGGAGCCCAGAACTGGACACAGTACTCCAGGTGAGGCCTCACCAGTGCTGAGGAGAGGGGCAGGATCACCTCCCTCGACCTGCTGACAACAGGTCAAATTAGCCTTTCTGGTGAGCAGAAGACTAGTCTCCCTTCCCCTTGGGTTTTCTCCCATGAGCAGTGGCAACATTATTTAAATATATTTTACTTTCATGAAAGAAGCAAGCAGTTGCCTGCCACTAATGTGGCAAAAAGGCTGCATCCCAGCTGGAGGGTTGCCTCAGTTTAGTGGGTACCTTTCCAGGGATGTCTGGAACAGAGAAGGAGGCCAAGGACTATTGCAAATGGAAATTGAAATAATCTGAAACAGGCTTTGTTTGTCGAGCCCTTCAGCGGTGTGACATCACCTTGTCTTGTCTACTTCAAGGCAGACCAATCCTAAGAATGCTGAATTCTTTTAAAAGCTCAGGGTCAGGGTGGAGGGACCAAGAATTGAGCCTATGGAGGAGAATTTGTTACAAATCAGCTTAGCTAAGAAACAATTTTTTGAGGATTACAAAGAGAATAGCCAACAGCAGGATAATTTGATTAGAGACATGGAATTAGACGAAGGAATGGCTTAAAATAGACTGCTTAGATATTTTAAAGCTATGAGTAATAGGAAAGACTAGCAAAGTGATCTAGATGTTTTTTGGTTAGATTTTTAAAGCAAGCATTCAAGAAGATTGGTGGTGAAGGCTGCATGGAGGTGGAAGTCATGTAAGCCCGAGCGTAAGAAACAGGGGAGAGGTAACAGACCCCAAAGTGTCAGTACACAAGAATGTCTCTCATCGGAGAGGGTGTTTCATGCGGAAAGGTTTGAGAACTGCCCAGCTCACGCAGGATGTTATTCCACTGTGAACTAAGGAATTGTTTTCTTAGTTTTAATACTTTATTATTGTTGCATTTTACTACAAACAGAAATGGAGCCACCACAGCAGCAAACATAGTAATCTACCAGAAGGCTTTGGGAAGCAGAAGATCTGTATCATGCTGTATGCTTGGGATGAGCTTACAGCAGTAACAATATGTCAGTTCACCTGTGTGTTTAGAAACCGTGGCTCTGAGTCGGAACTGTGCCACCATGTCCTCATCTCTTTACTGGCCTGAATCCAAACTCCTGAAAAATCTGAACCTTGGATCTCAGTCTGGGTTTGAAATTAGCAGCCAGGAAGCAACCCCCTGTATCCAGTTATTTACACCAAGCCACT